>NC_140990.1:69948069-70548069 GCF_052327205.1 Somniosus microcephalus
GTCTTGAAAGCTCAATCGACCCTCAGCATCACAGCTTTTGGAGGGAGAGAGTTCCAAGATTTATACTACCCTGTGTGTAGAAACGTGCTGCCCTGATCTTGCAGCCCCTGAATGGCCTCCTCCTGTTCCTAATGTTCCTGTGACACACTCAGAAATACCCCGGAGCAGTGAAATCCCACTGGGCCCCAGCACATGCTCAACGGAAAGCCCAGGTCAAGGGCAAACCCAGCGTGCCCTCTCTGAATTCGGTTCGCTGCTCCCTCTGTGCCCAGCACTGCCTGCACCCCCGGCACACGGCAGTGGAATTTCAGCCTTAGTGTTACAAGTTTCATCGGTTACAGGCTGGAGAGAGGAATCATTCAATCTGACACCGAGCCGTGTGATTGGTTCAGTCTCCATTAATATTGACTGTCAGAAATGCCCAAGAAGCAGTTTTGACTAATATCGGCTCCCACAGGGATGAGGAATTCACAGAGTTACAGAGAGTCTGCAGCACAGAAACAGGCCATTCGGCCCAACTGGTCCGTGCCGGTGTTTCTGCTCCACATGAGCCTCCTCCTGCTCCTCTTCATCCAAACCTATCAGCAGATCCTTCTATTCCTTTCTCCCTCGTGTACTTATAGAGCTTCCCCTGAAATGTATCCGTGCTATTCACCTCAACCACTCCATGTGGTAGCGAGTCCCACATTCTCACCACTTTCTGGGTAAAGAATTCCACGTTGGATTTACTGGTGACTGTCTGATATTTATGGCCCCTAGTTTTGGATTCCCCCACAGAAGGAAACATCTTCCCTACGTCCACCCTATCAAACCTCTTCACAGTTTTAAAGACCTCTATCAGGTCGAGAGAAAAGCGCCCCGGCCTGTCCAGTCTTTCCTGATAAGTACATCCTCTCAGTTCTGGTATCAACCCTGTGAATCTTTTTTGCACCGACTCCAGTGACTTTATATCCTCTTAAAAATATGGAGACCAGAACTGTGCAGAGTTCTCCAAGTGTGGTCTAACCAAGGTTCGACACAAGTTTAACAGAACTTCTAGACTTTCAATTCTATCCCTCTAGAAATGAAGCCCAGTGCTTGGATTTTTTTTTTTAACGGCCTTATTAACCCGCTCATCGGAAAACCCCGGGTAAGGTACACCCAACGAGCCCACTCTGAACCCGGTTTACTGCTCATCGGAAAACCCCGGGTAAGGTACACCCAGCGAGCCCACTCTGAACCCGGTTTACTGCTCATCGGAAAACCCCGGGTAAGGTACACCCAGCGAGCCCACTCTGAACCCGGTTTGCTGCTCATCGGAAAACCCCGGGTAAGGTACACCCAGCGAGCCCACTCTGAACCCGGTTTACTACTCATGGGAAAACCCCGGGTAAGGTACACCCAGCGAGCCCACTCTGAACCCGGTTTGCTCATCGGAAAACCCCGGGTAAGGTACACCCAGCGAGCCCACTCTGAACCCGGTTTACTGCACATCGGAAAAGCCCGGGTAAGGTGCACCCAGCGAGCCCACTCTGAACCCGGTTTGCTGCTCATCGGAAAACCCCGGGTAAGGTACACCCAGCGAGCCCACTCTGAACCCGGTTTGCTGCTCATCGGAAAACCCCGGGTTAGGTACACCCAGCGAGCCCACTCTGAACCCGGTTTGCTGCTCATCGGAAAACCCCGGGTAAGGTACACCCAGCGAGCCCACTCTGAACCCGGTTTGCTGCTCATCGGAAAACCCCGGGTAAGGTACACCCAGCGAGCCCACTCTGAACCCGGTTTGCTCATCGGAAAACATCGGGTAAGGTACACCCAGCGAGCCCAGTCTGAACCCGGTTTACTGCTCATCGGAAAACCCCGGGTAAGGTACACCCAGCGAGCCCACTCTGAACCCGGTTTACTGCTCATCGGAAAACCCCAGGTAAGGTTCACCCAGCGAGCCCACTCTGAACCCGGTTTGCTCATCGGAAAACCCCGGGTAAGGTACACCCAGCGAGCCCACTCTGAACCCGGTTTACTGCTCATCGGAAAACCCCGGGTAAGGTACACCCAGCGAGCCCACTCTGAACCCGGTTTGTTCATCGGAAAACCCCGGGTAAGGTACACCCAGCGAGTCCACTCTGAACCCGGTTTACCGCTCATCGGAAAACCTGGGTAAGGTACACCCAGCGAGCCCACTCTGAACCTGATTTGCTCATCGGAAAACCCCGGGTAAGGTACACCCAGCGAGCCCACTCTGAACCCGGTTTACTGCTCATCGGAAAACCCCGGGTAAGGTACACCCAGCGAGCCCACTCTGAACCCGGTTTACTGCTCATCGGAAAACCCCGGGTAAGGTACACCCAGCGAGCCCACTCTGAACCCGGTTTATTGCTCATTGGAAAACCCCGGGTAAGGTACACCCAGCGAGCCCACTCTGAACCCGGTTTATTGCTCATCGGAAATCCCCGGGTAAGGTGCACCCAGCGAGCCCACTCTGAACCTGATTTACTGCTCATCGGAAAACCCCGGGTAAGGTGCACCCAGCGAGCCCACTCTGAACCCGGTTTATTGCTCATTGGAAAACCCCGGGTAAGGTACACCCAGCGAGGCCACTCTGAACCCGGTTTGCTCATCGGAAAACCCCGGGTAAGGTATACCCAGCGAGCCCACTCTGAACCCGGTTTATTGCTCATTGGAAAACCCCGGGTAAGGTACACCCAGCGAGGCCACTCTGAACCCGGTTTGCTCATCGGAAAACCCCGGGTAAGGTACACCCAGCGAGCCCACTCTGAACCTGGTTTACTGCTCATCGGAAAACCCCAGGTAAGGTACACCCAGCGAGCCCACTCTGAACACGGTTTGCTGCTCATCGGAAAACCCCGGGTAAGGTACACCCAGCGAGCCCACTCTGAACCCGGTTTACTGCTCATCGGAAAACCCCGGGTAAGCTACACCCAGCGAGCCCACTCTGAACCCGGTTTACTGCTCATCGGAAAACCCCGGGTAAGGTACACCCAGCGAGCCCACTCTGAACCCGGTTTACTGCTCATCGGAAAACCCCGGGTAAGGTGCACCCAGCGAGCCCACTCTGAACCCGGTTTGTTCATCGGAAAACCCCGGGTAAGGTACACCCAGCGAGCCCACTCTGAACCCGATTTACTGCTCATCGGAAAACCCCAGGTAAGGTGCACCCAGCGAGCCCACTCTGAACCCGGTTTACTGCTCATCGGAAAACCCCGGGTAAGGTACACCCAGCGAGCCCACTCTGAACCCAGTTTACTGCTCATCGGAAAGCCCCGGGTAAGGTGCACCCAGCGAGCCCACTCTGAACCCGGTTTGTTCATCGGAAAACCCCGGGTAAGGTACACCCAGCGAGCCCACTCTGAACCCGGTTTACTGCTCATCGGAAAACCCCGGGTAAGGTACACCCAGCGAGCCCACTCTGAACCCGGTTTACTGCTCATCGGAAAACCCCGGGTAAGGTACACCCAGCGAGCCCACTCTGAACCCGGTTTGCTGCTCATCGGAAAACCCCGGGTAAGGTACACCCAGCGAGCCCACTCTGAACCCGGTTTACTGCTCATCGGAAAACCCCGGGTAAGGTACACCCAGCGAGCCCACTCTGAACCCGGTTTACTGCTCATCGGAAAACCCCGGGTAAGGTGCACCCAGCGAGCCCACTCTGAACCCGTTTTGTTGCTCATCGGAAAACCCCGGGTAAGGTACACTCAGCGAGCCCACTCTGAACCCGGTTTGTTGCTCATCGGAAAACCCCAGGTAAGGTACACCCAGCGAGCCCACTCTGAACCCGGTTTGCTGCTCATCGGAAAACCCCGGGTAAGGTAGACCCAGCGAGCTCACTCTGAACCCGGTTTACTGCTCATCGGAAAACCCCGGGTAAGGTGCACCCAGTGAGCCCACTCTGAACCCGGTTTACTGCTCATCGGAAAACCCCGGGTAAGGTGCACCCAGCGAGTCCACTCTGAAACCGGTTTACTGCTCGTCGGAAAACCCCGGGTAAGGTACACCCAGCGAGCCCTCTCTGAACCCGGTTTGCTGCTCATCGGAAAACCCCGGGTAAGGTACACCCAGCGAGCCCACTCTGAACCCGGTTTGCTGCTCATCGGAAAACCCCGGGTAAGGTGCACCCAGCGAGCCCACTCTGAACCCGGTTTACTGCTCATCGGAAAACCCCGGGTAAGGTACACCCAGCGAGCCCACTCTGAACCCGGTTTGCTGCTCATCGGAAAACCCCAGGTAAGGTGCACCCAGTGAGCCCACTCTGAACCCGGTTTGCTGCTCATCGGAAAACCCCGGGTAAGGTGCACCCAGCGAGCCCACTCTGAACCCGGTTTACTGCTCATCGGAAAACCCCGGGTAAGGTACACCCAGCGAGCCCACTCTGAACCCGGTTTGCTGCTCATCGGAAAACCCCGGGTAAGGTGCACCCAGCGAGCCCACTCTGAACCCGGTTTACTGCTCATCGGAAAACCCCGGGTAAGGTGCACCCAGCGAGCCCACTCTGAACCCGGTTTGCTGCTCATCAGAAAACCCCGGGTGAGGTACACCCAGCGAGCCCACTCTGAACCCGGTTTGCTCATCGGAAAACCCCGGGTAAGGTACACCCAGCGAGCCTACTCTGAACCCGGTTTGCTGCTCATCAGAAAATCCCGGGTAAGGTACACCCAGCGAGCCCACTCTGAACCCGGTTTGCTGCTCATCGGAAAACCCGGGGTAAGATGCACCCAGCGAGCCCACTCTGAACCCGGTTTACTGCTCATCGGAAAACCCCGGGTAAGGTACACCCAGCGAGCCCACTCTGAACCCAGTTTGCTCATCGGAAAACCCCGGGTAAGGTACACCCAGCGAGCCCACTCTGAACCCGGTTCACTGCTCATCGGAAAACCCCGGGTAAGGTACACCCAGCGAGCCCACTCTGAACCCGGTTTACTGCTCATCGGAAAACCCCGGGTAAGGGACACCCAGCGAGCCCACTCTGAACCCGGTTTACTGCTCATCGGAAAACCCCGGGTAAGGTACACCCAGCGAGCCCACTCTGAACCCGGTTTACTGCTCATCGGAAAACCCCGGGTAAGGTACACCCAGCGAGCCCACTCTGATCCCGGTTTACTGCTCATCGGAAAACCCCGGGTAAGGTACACCCAGCGTGCCCACTCTGAACCCGGTTTGCTGCTCATCGGAAAACCTCGGGTAAGGTACACCCAGCGTGCCCACTCTGAACCCGGTTTGCTGCTCATCGGAAAACCCCGGGTAAGGTACACCCAGCGAGCCCACTCTGAACCCGGTTTAATTCTAATCGGAAAACCCCAGGGAAGGTACACCCAGCGAGCCCACTCTGAACCCGGTTTGCTCATCGGAAAACCCCGGGTAAGGTACACCCAGCGAGCTCACTCTGAACCCGGTTTGCTCATCGGAAATCCCCGGGTAAGGTACACCCAGCGAGCCCACTCTGAACCCGGTTTACTGCTCATCGGAAAACCCCGGGTAAGGTACACCCAGCGAGCCCACTCTGAACCCGGTTTGTTGCTCATCGGAATACCCCGGGTAAGGTACACCCAGCGAGCCCACTCTGAGCCCGGTTTACTGCTCATCGGAAAACCCCGGGTAAGGTACACCCAGCGAGCCCACTCTGAACCCGATTTGCTGCTCATTGGAAAACCCCGGGTAAGGTACACCCAGCGAGCCCACTCTGAACCCAGTTTGCTGCTCATCGGAAAACCCCGGGTAAGGTACACCCAGCGAGCCCACTCTGAAACCAGTTTACTGCTCATCGGAAAACCCCGGGTAAGGTGCACCCAGCGAGCCCACTCTGAACCCGGTTTGCTGCTCATCGGAAAACCCCGGGTAAGGTACACCCAGCGAGCCCACTCTGAACCCGGTTTACTGCTCATCGGAAAACCCCGGGTAAGGTACACCCAGCGAGCCCGCTCTGAACCCGGTTTGTTGCTCATCGGAAAACCCCGGGCAAGGTACACCCAGCGTGCCCACTCTGAACCTGGTTTGCTGCTCATCGGAAGACCCCGGGTAAGGTACACCCAGCGAGCCCACTCTGAACCCGGTTTACTGCTCATCGGAAAACCCCGGGTAAGGTAGACCCAGCGAGCCCACTCTGAACCCGGTTTACTGCTCATCGGAAAACCCCGGGTAAGGTGCACCCAGCGAGCCCACTCTGCACCCGGTTTACTGCTCATCGGAAAACCCCGGGTAAGGTGCACCCAGCGAGCCCACTCTGAACCCGGTTTGCTGCTCATCGGAAAACCCCGGGTAAGGTACACCCAGCGAGCCCACTCTGAACCCAGTTTGCTGCTCATCGGAAAACCCCGGGTAAGGTGCACCCAGCGAGCCCACTCTGAACCCGGTTTGTTCATGGGAAAACCCCGGGTAAGGTACACCCAGCGAACCCACTCTGAACCCGGTTTGTTGCTCATCGGAAAACCCCAGGTAAGGTACACCCAGCGAGCCCACTCTGAACCTGGTTTGTTGCTCATCTGAAAACCCTGGGTAAGGTGCACCCAGCGAGCCCACTCTGAACCCGGTTTACTGCTCATCGGAAAACCCCGGGTAAGGTGCACCCAGCGAGCCCACTCTGAACCCGGTTTGCTCATCAGAAAACCCCGGGTAAGGTACAGCCAGCGAGCCCACTCTGAACCCGGTTTACTGCTCATCGGAAAACCCCGGGTAAGGTACACCCAGCGAGCCCACTCTGAACCCAGTTTACTGCTCATCGGAAAACCCCGGGTAAGGTACACCCAGCGAGCCCACTCTGAACCCGGTTTACTGCTCATCGGAAAACCCCGGGTAAGGTACACCCAGTGAGCCCACTCTGAACCCGGTTTCCTGCTCATGGGAAAACCCCGGGTAATGTACACCCAGCGAGCCCACTCTGAACCCGGTTTACTGCTCATCGGAAACCCCGGGTACGGTACAGCCAGCGAGCCCACTCTGAACCCGGTTTACTGCTCATCGGAAAACCCCGGGTAAGGTACACCCAGCGAGCCCACTCTGAACCCGGTTTGTTGCTCATCGGAAAACCCCGGGTAAGGTACAGCCAGCGAGAGCATTCTGAACCCGGTTTACTGCTCATCGGAAAACCCCGGGTAAGGTGCACCCAGCGAGCCCACTCTGAACCCGGTTTGCTGCTCATCGGAAAACCCCGTGTAAGGTACACCCAGCGAGCCCACTCTGAACCCGGTTGACTGCTCATCGGAAAACCCCGGGTAAGGTACACCCAGCGAGCCCACTTTGAACCCGGTTTACTCATCGGAAAACCCAGGGTAAGGTACACCCAGCGAGCCCACTCTGAACCCGGTTTGTTGCTCATCGGAAAACCCTGGGTAAGGTACACCCAGTGAGCCCACTCTGAACCCGGTTTGTTGCTCATCGGAAAACCCCGGGTAAGGTGCACCCAGCGAGCCCACTCTGAACCCGCTTTACTGCTCATCGGAAAACCCCGGGTAAGGTACACCCAGCGAGCCCACTCTGAACCCGGTTTGTTCCTCATCGGAAAACCCCGGGTAAGGTACACCCAGCGAGCCCACTCTGAACCCGGTTTGCTGCTCATCGGAAATCCTCGGGTAAGGTACACCCAGCGAGCGCACTCTGAACCCGGTTTGTTGCTCATCGGAAAACCCCGGGTAAGGTACACCCAGCGAGCCCACTCTGAACCCGGTTTGCTGCTCATCGGAAAACCCCGGGTAAGGTGCACCCAGCGAGCCCACTCTGAACCCGGTTTGTTGCTCATCGGAAAACCCCGGGTAAGGTGCACCCAGCGAGCCCACTCTGAACCCGGATTGTTGCTCATCAGAAAACCCCGGGTAAGGTACACCCAGCGAGCCCACTCTGAACCCGATCTGCTGCTCATCGGAAAACCCCGGGTAAGGTACACCCAGCGAGCCCACTCTGAACCCGGTTTGCTCATCGGAAAACCCCGTGTAAGGGACACCCAGCGAGCCCACTCTGAACCCGGTTTACTGCTCATCGGAAAACCCCGGGTAAGGTACACCCAGCGAGCACACTCTGAACCCAATTTACTGCTCATCGGAAAACCCCGGGTAAGGTACACACAGCGAGCCCACTCTGAACCCGGTTTGCTCATCGGAAAACCTCGGGTAAGGTACACCCAGCGAGCCCTCTCTGAACCCGGTTTGCTCATCGGAAAACCCCGGGTAAGGTACACCCAGCGAGCCCACTCTGAACCCGGTTTGTTGCTCATCGGAAAACCCCGGGTAAGGTACACCCAGCGAGCCCACTCTGAACCCGATTTGCTCATCGGAAAACCCCGGGTAAGGTACACCCAGCGAGCCCACTCTGAACCCGGTTTACTGCTCATCGGAAGACCTCGGGTAAGGTACACTCAGCGAGCCCACTCTGAACCCGGTTTGCTCATCGGAAAACCCCGGGTAAGGTACACCCAGCGAGCCCACTCTGAACCCGGTTTGTTGCTCATCGGAAAACCCCGGGTAAGGTACACCCAGCGAGCCCACTCTGAACCCGGTTTGCTCATCGGAAAACATCGGGTAAGGTACACCCAGCGAGCCCAGTCTGAACCCGGTTTACTGCTCATCGGAAAACCCCGGGTAAGGTACACCCAGCGAGCCCACTCTGAACCCGGTTTACTGCTCATCGGAAAACCCCAGGTAAGGTTCACCCAGCGAGCCCACTCTGAACCCGGTTTGCTCATCGGAAAACCCCGGGTAAGGTACACCCAGCGAGCCCACTCTGAACCCGGTTTGTTGCTCATCGGAAAACCCCGGGTAAGGTACACCCAGCGAGCCCACTCTGAACCCGGTTTGCTCATCGGAAAGCCCCGGGTAAGGTACACCCAGCGAGCCCACTCTGAACCCAGTTTGCTGCTCATCGGAAAACCCCGGGTAAGGTGCACCCAGCGAGCCCACTCTGAACCCGATTTGTGGCTCATCGGAAAACCCCGGGTAAGGTGCACCCAGCGAGCCCACTCTGAACCCGGTTTGCTGCTCATCGGAAGACCCCGTGTAAGGTACACCCAGCGAGCCCACTCTGAACCTGGTTTGCTGCTCATCGGAAGACCCCGGGTAAGGTACACCCAGCGAGCCCACTCTGAACCCGGTTTGCTCATCGGAAAACCCCGGGTAAGGTGCACCCAGCGAGCCCACTCTGAACCCGATTTGTGGCTCATCGGAAAACCCCGGGTAAGGTACACCCAGCGAGCCCACTCTGAACCCGGTTTACTGCTCATCGGAAAACCTCGGGTAAGGTACACCCAGCGAGGCCACTCTGAACCCGGTTTGCTGCTCATCGGAAAACCCCGGGTAAGGTACACCCAGCGAGCCCACTCTGAACCCAGTTTACTGCTCATCGGAAAACCCCGGGTAAGGTACACCCAGCGAGGCCACTCTGAACCCGGTTTGCTGCTCATCGGAAAACCCCGGGTAAGGTATACCCAGCGAGCTCACTCTGAACCCGGTTTGCTGCTCATCGGAAAACCCCGGGTAAGGTACACCCAGCGAGGCCACTCTGAACCCGGTTTGCTGCTCATCGGAAAACCCCGGGTAAGGTACACCCAGCGAGCCCACTCTGAACCTGGTTTGCTGCTCATCGGAAAACCTGGGTAAGGTACACCCAGCGAGCCCACTCTGAACCTGATTTGCTCATCGGAAAACCCCGGGTAAGGTACACCCAGCGAGCCCACTCTGAACCCGGTTTGCTGCTCATCGGAAAACCCCGGGTAAGGTACACCCAGCGAGCCCACTCTGAACCCAGTTTACTGCTCATCGGAAAACCCCGGGTAAGGTACACCCAGCGAGGCCACTCTGAACCCGGTTTGCTGCTCATCGGAAAACCCCGGGTAAGGTATACCCAGCGAGCTCACTCTGAACCCGGTTTGCTGCTCATCGGAAAACCCCGGGTAAGGTACACCCAGCGAGGCCACTCTGAACCCGGTTTGCTGCTCATCGGAAAACCCCGGGTAAGGTACACCCAGCGAGCCCACTCTGAACCTGGTTTGCTGCTCATCGGAAAACCCCGGGTAAGGTACACCCAGCGAGCCCACTCTGAACCCGGTTTGCTGCTCATCGGAAAACCCCGGGTAAGGTACACCCAGCGAGCCCACTCTGAACCCGGTTTGCTGCTCATCGGAAAACCCCGGGTAAGGTGCACCCAGCGAGCCCACTCTGAACCCGGTTTACTGCTCATCGGAAAACCCCGGGTAAGGTACACCCAGCGAGCCCACTCTGAACCCGGTTTGCTGCTCATCGGAAAACCCCAGGTAAGGTACACCCAGCGAGCCCACTCTGAACCCGGTTTGTTCATCGGAAAACCCCGGGTAAGGTACACCCAGCGAGCCCACTCTGAACCCGGTTTGCTGCTCATCGGAAAACCCCGGGTAAGGTGCACCCAGCGAGCCCACTCTGAACCCGGTTTACTGCTCATCGGAAAACCCCGGGTAAGGTACACCCAGCGAGCCCACTCTGAACCCGGTTTGCTGCTCATCGGAAAACCCCGGGTAAGGTGCACCCAGCGAGCCCACTCTGAACCCGGTTTGCTGCTCATCAGAAAACCCCGGGTGAGGTACACCCAGCGAGCCCACTCTGAACCCGGTTTGCTCATCGGAAAACCCCGGGTAAGGTACACCCAGCGAGCCCACTCTGAACCCGGTTTGCTGCTCATCAGAAAATCCCGGGTAAGGTACACCCAGCGAGCCCACTCTGAACCCGGTTTACTACTCATCGCAAAACCCCGGGTAAGGTACACCCAGCGAGCTGACTCTGAACCCGGTTTACTGCTCATCGGAAAACCCCGGGTAAGGTGCACCCAGCGAGCCCACTCTGAACACGGTTTGCTCATCGGAAAACCCCGGGTAAGGTACACCCAGCGAGCCCACTCTGAACCCGGTTTACTGCACATCGGAAAAGCCCGGGTAAGGTGCACCCAGCGAGCCCACTCTGAACCCGGTTTGCTGCTCATCGGAAAACCCCGGGTAAGGTACACCCAGCGAGCCCACTCTGAACCCGGTTTGCTGCTCATCGGAAAACCCCGGGTTAGGTACACCCAGCGAGCCCACTCTGAACCCGGTTTGCTGCTCATCGGAAAACCCCGGGTAAGGTACACCCAGCGAGCCCACTCTGAACCCGGTTTGCTGCTCATCGGAAAACCCCGGGTAAGGTACACCCAGCGAGCCCACTCTGAACCCGGTTTGCTCATCGGAAAACATCGGGTAAGGTACACCCAGCGAGCCCAGTCTGAACCCGGTTTACTGCTCATCGGAAAACCCCGGGTAAGGTACACCCAGCGAGCCCACTCTGAACCCGGTTTACTGCTCATCGGAAAACCCCAGGTAAGGTTCACCCAGCGAGCCCACTCTGAACCCGGTTTGCTCATCGGAAAACCCCGGGTAAGGTACACCCAGCGAGCCCACTCTGAACCCGGTTTACTGCTCATCGGAAAACCCCGGGTAAGGTACCCCCAGCGAGCCCACTCTGAACCCGGTTTGTTCATCGGAAAACCCCGGGTAAGGTACACCCAGCGAGTCCACTCTGAACCCGGTTTACCGCTCATCGGAAAACCTGGGTAAGGTACACCCAGCGAGCCCACTCTGAACCTGATTTGCTCATCGGAAAACCCCGGGTAAGGTACACCCAGCGAGCCCACTCTGAACCCGGTTTACTGCTCATCGGAAAACCCCGGGTAAGGTACACCCAGCGAGCCCACTCTGAACCCGGTTTATTGCTCATTGGAAAACCCCGGGTAAGGTACACCCAGCGAGCCCACTCTGAACCCGGTTTATTGCTCATCGGAAATCCCCGGGTAAGGTGCACCCAGCGAGCCCACTCTGAACCTGATTTACTGCTCATCGGAAAACCCCGGGTAAGGTGCACCCAGCGAGCCCACTCTGAACCCGGTTTATTGCTCATTGGAAAACCCCGGGTAAGGTACACCCAGCGAGGCCACTCTGAACCCGGTTTGCTCATCGGAAAACCCCGGGTAAGGTATACCCAGCGAGCCCACTCTGAACCCGGTTTATTGCTCATTGGAAAACCCCGGGTAAGGTACACCCAGCGAGGCCACTCTGAACCCGGTTTGCTCATCGGAAAACCCCGGGTAAGGTACACCCAGCGAGCCCACTCTGAACCTGGTTTACTGCTCATCGGAAAACCCCAGGTAAGGTACACCCAGCGAGCCCACTCTGAACACGGTTTGCTGCTCATCGGAAAACCCCGGGTAAGGTACACCCAGCGAGCACACTCTGAACCCGGTTTACTGCTCATCGGAAAACCCCGGGTAAGGTACACCCAGCGAGCCCACTCTGAACCCGGTTTACTGCTCATCGGAAAACCCCGGGTAAGGTACACCCAGCGAGCCCACTCTGAACCCGGTTTACTGCTCATCGGAAAACCCCGGGTAAGGTGCACCCAGCGAGCCCACTCTGAACCCGGTTTGTTCATCGGAAAACCCCGGGTAAGGTACACCCAGCGAGCCCACTCTGAACCCGATTTACTGCTCATCGGAAAACCCCAGGTAAGGTGCACCCAGCGAGCCCACTCTGAACCCGGTTTACTGCTCATCGGAAAACCCCGGGTAAGGTACACCCAGCGAGCCCACTCTGAACCCAGTTTACTGCTCATCGGAAAGCCCCGGGTAAGGTGCACCCAGCGAGCCCACTCTGAACCCGGTTTGTTCATCGGAAAACCCCGGGTAAGGTACACCCAGCGAGCCCACTCTGAACCCGGTTTACTGCTCATCGGAAAACCCCGGGTAAGGTACACCCAGCGAGCCCACTCTGAACCCGGTTTACTGCTCATCGGAAAACCCCGGGTAAGGTACACCCAGCGAGCCCACTCTGAACCCGGTTTGCTGCTCATCGGAAAACCCCGGGTAAGGTACACCCAGCGAGCCCACTCTGAACCCGGTTTACTGCTCATCGGAAAACCCCGGGTAAGGTACACCCAGCGAGCCCACTCTGAACCCGGTTTACTGCTCATCGGAAAACCCCGGGTAAGGTGCACCCAGCGAGCCCACTCTGAACCCGTTTTGTTGCTCATCGGAAAACCCCGGGTAAGGTACACTCAGCGAGCCCACTCTGAACCCGGTTTGTTGCTCATCGGAAAACCCCAGGTAAGGTACACCCAGCGAGCCCACTCTGAACCCGGTTTGCTGCTCATCGGAAAACCCCGGGTAAGGTAGACCCAGCGAGCTCACTCTGAACCCGGTTTACTGCTCATCGGAAAACCCCGGGTAAGGTGCACCCAGTGAGCCCACTCTGAACCCGGTTTACTGCTCATCGGAAAACCCCGGGTAAGGTGCACCCAGCGAGTCCACTCTGAAACCGGTTTACTGCTCGTCGGAAAACCCCGGGTAAGGTACACCCAGCGAGCCCTCTCTGAACCCGGTTTGCTGCTCATCGGAAAACCCCGGGTAAGGTACACCCAGCGAGCCCACTCTGAACCCGGTTTGCTGCTCATCGGAAAACCCCGGGTAAGGTGCACCCAGCGAGCCCACTCTGAACCCGGTTTACTGCTCATCGGAAAACCCCGGGTAAGGTACACCCAGCGAGCCCACTCTGAACCCGGTTTGCTGCTCATCGGAAAACCCCAGGTAAGGTGCACCCAGTGAGCCCACTCTGAACCCGGTTTGCTGCTCATCGGAAAACCCCGGGTAAGGTGCACCCAGCGAGCCCACTCTGAACCCGGTTTACTGCTCATCGGAAAACCCCGGGTAAGGTACACCCAGCGAGCCCACTCTGAACCCGGTTTGCTGCTCATCGGAAAACCCCGGGTAAGGTGCACCCAGCGAGCCCACTCTGAACCCGGTTTACTGCTCATCGGAAAACCCCGGGTAAGGTGCACCCAGCGAGCCCACTCTGAACCCGGTTTGCTGCTCATCAGAAAACCCCGGGTGAGGTACACCCAGCGAGCCCACTCTGAACCCGGTTTGCTCATCGGAAAACCCCGGGTAAGGTACACCCAGCGAGCCTACTCTGAACCCGGTTTGCTGCTCATCAGAAAATCCCGGGTAAGGTACACCCAGCGAGCCCACTCTGAACCCGGTTTGCTGCTCATCGGAAAACCCGGGGTAAGGTGCACCCAGCGAGCCCACTCTGAACCCGGTTTACTGCTCATCGGAAAACCCCGGGTAAGGTACACCCAGCGAGCCCACTCTGAACCCAGTTTGCTCATCGGAAAACCCCGGGTAAGGTACACCCAGCGAGCCCACTCTGAACCCGGTTCACTGCTCATCGGAAAACCCCGGGTAAGGTACACCCAGCGAGCCCGCTCTGAACCCGGTTTACTGCTCATCGGAAAACCCCGGGTAAGGGACACCCAGCGAGCCCACTCTGAACCCGGTTTACTGCTCATCGGAAAACCCCGGGTAAGGTACACCCAGCGAGCCCACTCTGAACCCGGTTTACTGCTCATCGGAAAACCCCGGGTAAGGTACACCCAGCGAGCCCACTCTGATCCCGGTTTACTGCTCATCGGAAAACCCCGGGTAAGGTACACCCAGCGTGCCCACTCTGAACCCGGTTTGCTGCTCATCGGAAAACCTCGGGTAAGGTACACCCAGCGTGCCCACTCTGAACCCGGTTTGCTGCTCATCGGAAAACCCCGGGTAAGGTACACCCAGCGAGCCCACTCTGAACCCGGTTTAATGCTAATCGGAAAACCCCAGGGAAGGTACACCCAGCGAGCCCACTCTGAACCCGGTTTGCTCATCGGAAAACCCCGGGTAAGGTACACCCAGCGAGCTCACTCTGAACCCGGTTTGCTCATCGGAAATCCCCGGGTAAGGTACACCCAGCGAGCCCACTCTGAACCCGGTTTACTGCTCATCGGAAAACCCCGGGTAAGGTACACCCAGCGAGCCCACTCTGAACCCGGTTTGTTGCTCATCGGAATACCCCGGGTAAGGTACACCCAGCGAGCCCACTCTGAGCCCGGTTTACTGCTCATCGGAAAACCCCGGGTAAGGTACACCCAGCGAGCCCACTCTGAACCCGGTTTGCTGCTCATTGGAAAACCCCGGGTAAGGTACACCCAGCGAGCCCACTCTGAACCCAGTTTGCTGCTCATCGGAAAACCCCGGGTAAGGTACACCCAGCGAGCCCACTCTGAAACCAGTTTACTGCTCATCGGAAAACCCCGGGTAAGGTGCACCCAGCGAGCCCACTCTGAACCCGGTTTGCTGCTCATCGGAAAACCCCGGGTAAGGTACACCCAGCGAGCCCACTCTGAACCCGGTTTACTGCTCATCGGAAAACCCCGGGTAAGGTACACCCAGCGAGCCCGCTCTGAACCCGGTTTGTTGCTCATCGGAAAACCCCGGGCAAGGTACACCCAGCGTGCCCACTCTGAACCTGGTTTGCTGCTCATCGGAAGACCCCGGGTAAGGTACACCCAGCGAGCCCACTCTGAACCCGGTTTACTGCTCATCGGAAAACCCCGGGTAAGGTAGACCCAGCGAGCCCACTCTGAACCCGGTTTACTGCTCATCGGAAAACCCCGGGTAAGGTGCACCCAGCGAGCCCACTCTGCACCCGGTTTACTGCTCATCGGAAAACCCCGGGTAAGGTGCACCCAGCGAGCCCACTCTGAACCCGGTTTGCTGCTCATCGGAAAACCCCGGGTAAGGTACACCCAGCGAGCCCACTCTGAACCCAGTTTGCTGCTCATCGGAAAACCCCGGGTAAGGTGCACCCAGCGAGCCCACTCTGAACCCGGTTTGTTCATCGGAAAACCCCGGGTAAGGTACACCCAGCGAACCCACTCTGAACCCGGTTTGTTGCTCATCGGAAAACCCCAGGTAAGGTACACCCAGCGAGCCCACTCTGAACCTGGTTTGTTGCTCATCTGAAAACCCTGGGTAAGGTGCACCCAGCGAGCCCACTCTGAACCCGGTTTACTGCTCATCGGAAAACCCCGGGTAAGGTGCACCCAGCGAGCCCACTCTGAACCCGGTTTGCTCATCAGAAAACCCCGGGTAAGGTACAGCCAGCGAGCCCACTCTGAACCCGGTTTACTGCTCATCGGGAAACCCCGGGTAAGGTACACCCAGCGAGCCCACTCTGAACCCAGTTTACTGCTCATCGGAAAACCCCGGGTAAGGTACACCCAGCGAGCCCACTCTGAACCCGGTTTACTGCTCATCGGAAAACCCCGGGTAAGGTACACCCAGTGAGCCCACTCTGAACCCGGTTTCCTGCTCATGGGAAAACCCCGGGTAATGTACACCCAGCGAGCCCACTCTGAACCCGGTTTACTGCTCATCGGAAACCCCGGGTACGGTACAGCCAGCGAGCCCACTCTGAACCCGGTTTACTGCTCATCGGAAAACCCCGGGTAAGGTACACCCAGCGAGCCCACTCTGAACCCGGTTTGTTGCTCATCGGAAAACCCCGGGTAAGGTACAGCCAGCGAGCCCATTCTGAACCCGGTTTACTGCTCATCGGAAAACCCCGGGTAAGGTGCACCCAGCGAGCCCACTCTGAACCCGGTTTGCTGCTCATCGGAAAACCCCGTGTAAGGTACACCCAGCGAGCCCACTCTGAACCCGGTTGACTGCTCATCGGAAAACCCCGGGTAAGGTACACCCAGCGAGCCCACTTTGAACCCGGTTTACTCATCGGAAAACCCAGGGTAAGGTACACCCAGCGAGCCCACTCTGAACCCGGTTTGTTGCTCATCGGAAAACCCTGGGTAAGGTACACCCAGTGAGCCCACTCTGAACCCGGTTTGTTGCTCATCGGAAAACCCCGGGTAAGGTGCACCCAGCGAGCCCACTCTGAACCCGCTTTACTGCTCATCGGAAAACCCCGGGTAAGGTACACCCAGCGAGCCCACTCTGAACCCGGTTTGTTCCTCATCGGAAAACCCCGGGTAAGGTACACCCAGCGAGCCCACTCTGAACCCGGTTTGCTGCTCATCGGAAATCCTCGGGTAAGGTACACCCAGCGAGCGCACTCTGAACCCGGTTTGTTGCTCATCGGAAAACCCCGGGTAAGGTACACCCAGCGAGCCCACTCTGAACCCGGTTTGCTGCTCATCGGAAAACCCCGGGTAAGGTGCACCCAGCGAGCCCACTCTGAACCCGGTTTGTTGCTCATCGGAAAACCCCGGGTAAGGTGCACCCAGCGAGCCCACTCTGAACCCGGATTGTTGCTCATCAGAAAACCCCGGGTAAGGTACACCCAGCGAGCCCACTCTGAACCCGATCTGCTGCTCATCGGAAAACCCCGGGTAAGGTACACCCAGCGAGCCCACTCTGAACCCGGTTTGCTCATCGGAAAACCCCGTGTAAGGGACACCCAGCGAGCCCACTCTGAACCCGGTTTACTGCTCATCGGAAAACCCCGGGTAAGGTACACCCAGCGAGCACACTCTGAACCCAATTTACTGCTCATCGGAAAACCCCGGGTAAGGTACACACAGCGAGCCCACTCTGAACCCGGTTTGCTCATCGGAAAACCTCGGGTAAGGTACACCCAGCGAGCCCTCTCTGAACCCGGTTTGCTCATCGGAAAACCCCGGGTAAGGTACACCCAGCGAGCCCACTCTGAACCCGGTTTGTTGCTCATCGGAAAACCCCGGGTAAGGTACACCCAGCGAGCCCACTCTGAACCCGATTTGCTCATCGGAAAACCCCGGGTAAGGTACACCCAGCGAGCCCACTCTGAACCCGGTTTACTGCTCATCGGAAGACCTCGGGTAAGGTACACTCAGCGAGCCCACTCTGAACCCGGTTTGCTCATCGGAAAACCCCGGGTAAGGTACACCCAGCGAGCCCACTCTGAACCCGGTTTGTTGCTCATCGGAAAACCCCGGGTAAGGTACACCCAGCGAGCCCACTCTGAACCCGGTTTGCTCATCGGAAAGCCCCGGGTAAGGTACACCCAGCGAGCCCACTCTGAACCCAGTTTGCTGCTCATCGGAAAACCCCGGGTAAGGTGCACCCAGCGAGCCCACTCTGAACCCGATTTGTGGCTCATCGGAAAACCCCGGGTAAGGTGCACCCAGCGAGCCCACTCTGAACCCGGTTTGCTGCTCATCGGAAGACCCCGTGTAAGGTACACCCAGCGAGCCCACTCTGAACCTGGTTTGCTGCTCATCGGAAGACCCCGGGTAAGGTACACCCAGCGAGCCCACTCTGAACCCGGTTTGCTCATCGGAAAACCCCGGGTAAGGTGCACCCAGCGAGCCCACTCTGAACCCGATTTGTGGCTCATCGGAAAACCCCGGGTAAGGTACACCCAGCGAGCCCACTCTGAACCCGGTTTACTGCTCATCGGAAAACCTCGGGTAAGGTACACCCAGCGAGGCCACTCTGAACCCGGTTTGCTGCTCATCGGAAAACCCCGGGTAAGGTACACCCAGCGAGCCCACTCTGAACCCAGTTTACTGCTCATCGGAAAACCCCGGGTAAGGTACACCCAGCGAGGCCACTCTGAACCCGGTTTGCTGCTCATCGGAAAACCCCGGGTAAGGTATACCCAGCGAGCTCACTCTGAACCCGGTTTGCTGCTCATCGGAAAACCCCGGGTAAGGTACACCCAGCGAGGCCACTCTGAACCCGGTTTGCTGCTCATCGGAAAACCCCGGGTAAGGTACACCCAGCGAGCCCACTCTGAACCTGGTTTGCTGCTCATCGGAAAACCCCGGGTAAGGTACACCCAGCGAGCCCACTCTGAACCCGGTTTGCTGCTCATCGGAAAACCCCGGGTAAGGTACACCCAGCGAGCCCACTCTGAACCCGGTTTGCTGCTCATCGGAAAACCCCGGGTAAGGTGCACCCAGCGAGCCCACTCTGAACCCGGTTTACTGCTCATCGGAAAACCCCGGGTAAGGTACACCCAGCGAGCCCACTCTGAACCCGGTTTGCTGCTCATCGGAAAACCCCAGGTAAGGTACACCCAGCGAGCCCACTCTGAACCCGGTTTGTTCATCGGAAAACCCCGGGTAAGGTACACCCAGCGAGCCCACTCTGAACCCGGTTTGCTGCTCATCGGAAAACCCCGGGTAAGGTGCACCCAGCGAGCCCACTCTGAACCCGGTTTACTGCTCATCGGAAAACCCCGGGTAAGGTACACCCAGCGAGCCCACTCTGAACCCGGTTTGCTGCTCATCGGAAAACCCCGGGTAAGGTGCACCCAGCGAGCCCACTCTGAACCCGGTTTGCTGCTCATCAGAAAACCCCGGGTGAGGTACACCCAGCGAGCCCACTCTGAACCCGGTTTGCTCATCGGAAAACCCCGGGTAAGGTACACCCAGCGAGCCCACTCTGAACCCGGTTTGCTGCTCATCAGAAAATCCCGGGTAAGGTACACCCAGCGAGCCCACTCTGAACCCGGTTTACTACTCATCGCAAAACCCCGGGTAAGGTACACCCAGCGAGCTGACTCTGAACCCGGTTTACTGCTCATCGGAAAACCCCGGGTAAGGTGCACCCAGCGAGCCCACTCTGAACACGGTTTACTGCTCATCGGAAAACCCCGGGTAAGGTGCACCCAGTGAGCCCACTCTGAACCCGGTTTACTGCTCATCGGAAAACCCCGGGTAAGGTGCACCCAGCGAGTCCACTCTGAACCCGGTTTACTGCTCATCGGAAAACCCCGGGTAAGGTACACCCAGCGAGCCCTCTCTGAACCCGGTTTGCTGCTCATCGGAAAACCCCGGGTAAGGTACACCCAGCGAGCCCACTCTGAACCCGGCTTACTGCTCATCGGAAAACCCCGGGTAAGGTACACCCAGCGAGCCCACTCTGAACCCGGTTTGCTGCTCATCGGAAAACCCCGGGTAAGGTACACCCAGCGAGCCCACTCTGAACCCGGTTTATTGCTCATCGGAAAACCCCGGGTAAGGTACACCCAGCGAGCCCACTCTGAACCCGGTTTACTGCTCATCGGAAAACCCCGGGTAAGGTACACCCAGCGAGCCCACTCTGAACCCGGTTTGCTGCTCATCGGAAAACCCCAGGTAAGGTACACCCAGCGAGCCCACTCTGAACCCGGTTTGCTGCTCATCGGAAAACCCCGGGTAAGGTGCACCCAGCGAGCCCACTCTGAACCCGGTTTGCTGCTCATCGGAAAACCCCGGGTAAGGTACACCCAGCGAGCCCACTCTGAACCCGGTTTGCTGCTCATCGGAAAACCCCGGGTAAGGTGCACCCAGCGAGCCCACTCTGAACCCGGTTTGCTGCTCATCAGAAAACCCCGGGTGAGGTACACCCAGCGAGCCCACTCTGAACCCGGTTTGCTCATCGGAAAACCCCGGGTAAGGTACACCCAGCGAGCCCACTCTGAACCCGGTTTGCTGCTCATCAGAAAATCCCGGGTAAGGTACACCCAGCGAGCCCACTCTGAACCCGGTTTGCTGCTCATCGGAAAACCCGGGGTAAGGTGCACCCAGCGAGCCCACTCTGAACCCGGTTTACTGCTCATCGGAAAACCCCGGGTAAGGTACACCCAGCGAGCCCACTTTGAACCCGGTTTGCTCATCGGAAAACCCCGGGTAAGGTACACCCAGCGAGCCCACTCTGAACCCGGTTCACTGCTCATCGGAAAACCCCGGGTAAGGTACACCCAGCGAGCCCACTCTGAACCCGGTTTGCTGCTCATCAGAAAATCCCGGGTAAGGTACACCCAGCGAGCCCACTCTGAACCCGGTTTGCTGCTCATCGGAAAACCCGGGGTAAGGTGCACCCAGCGAGCCCACTCTGAACCCGGTTTACTGCTCATCGGAAAACCCCGGGTAAGGTACACCCAGCGAGCCCACTCTGAACCCGGTTTGCTCATCGGAAAACCCCGGGTAAGGTACACCCAGCGAGCCCACTCTGAACCCGGTTCACTGCTCATCGGAAAACCCCGGGTAAGGTGCACCCAGCGAGCCCACTCTGAACCCGGTTTACTGCTCATCGGAAAACCCCGGGTAAGGTACACCCAGCGAGTCCACTCTGAACCCGGTTTACTGCTCATCGGAAAACCCCGGGTAAGGTACACCCAGCGAGCCCACTCTGATCCCGGTTTACTGCTCATCGGAAAACCCCGGGTAAGGTACACCCAGCGTGCCCACTCTGAACCCGGTTTGCTGCTCATCGGAAAAAGTCGGGTAAGGTACACCCAGCGAGCCCACTCTGAACCCGGTTTGCTGCTCATCGGAAAACCCCAGGGAAGGTACACCCAGCGAGCCCACTCTGAACCCGGTTTGCTCATCGGAAAACCCCGGGTAAGGTACACCCAGCGAGCCCACTCTGAACCCGGTTGGCTCATCGGAAATCCCCGGGTAAGGTACACCCAGCGAGCCCACTCTGAACCCGGTTTGCTGCACATCGGAAAACCCCAGGTAAGGTACACCCAGCGAGCCCATTCTGAACCCGGTTTACTGCTCATCGGAAAACCCCGGGTAAGGTACACCCAGCGAGCCCACTCTGAACCCGGTTTGTTGCTCATCGGAATACCCCGGGTAAGGTACACCCAGCGAGCCCACTCTGAACCCGGTTTACTGCTCATCGGAAAACCCCGGGTAAGGTACACCCAGCGAGCCCACTCTGAACCCGGTTTACTGCTCTTCGGAAAACCCCGGGTAAGGTACACCCAGCGAGTCCACTCTGAACCCGGTTTGCTGCTCATTGGAAAACCCCGGGTAAGGTACACCCAGCGAGCCCACTCTGAACCCAGTTTGCTGCTCATCGGAAAACCCCGGGTAAGGTACACCCAGCGAGCCCACTCTGAAACCAGTTTACTGCTCATCGGAAAACCCCGGGTAAGGTACACCCAGCGAGCCCGCTCTGAACCCGGTTTGTTGCTCATCGGAAAACCCTGGGTAAGGTACACCCAGCGTGCCCACTCTGAACCTGGTTCGCTTCTCATCGGAAGACCCCGGGTAAGGTACACCCAGCGTGCCCACTCTGAACCTGGTTTGCTGCTCATCGGAAAACCCCGGGTAAGGTACACCCAGCGTGCCCACTCTGAACCCGGTTTGTTGCTCATCGGAAAACCCCGGGTAAGGTAGACCCAGCGAGCCCACTCTGAACCCGGTTTGCTGCTCATCGGAAAACCCCGGGTAAGGTAGACCCAGCGAGCCCACTCTGAACCCGGTTTACTGCTCATCGGAAAACCCCGGGTAAGGTGCACCCAGCGAGCACAGTCTGAACCCGGTTTGCTCATCGGAAAACCCCGGGTAAGGTACACCCAGCGAGCCCACTCTGCACCCAGTTTACTGCTCATCGGAAAACCCCGGGTAAGGTGCACCCAGCGAGCCCACTCTGAACCCGGTTTGCTGCTCATCGGAAAACCCCGGGTAAGGTACACCCAGCGAGCCCACTCTGAACCCGGTTTGCTGCTCATCGGAAAACCCCGGGTAAGGTGCACCCAGCGAGCCCACTCTGAACCCGGTTTGTTCATCGGAAAACCCCGGGTAAGGTACACCCAGCGAGCCCACTCTGAACCCGGTTTGTTGCTCATTGGAAAACCCCAGGTAAGGTACACCCAGCGAGCCCACTCTGAACCCGGTTTGCTGCTCATCGGAAAACCCCGGGTAAGG
Source organism: Somniosus microcephalus (assembly GCF_052327205.1). Lineage (NCBI taxonomy): Eukaryota > Metazoa > Chordata > Chondrichthyes > Squaliformes > Somniosidae > Somniosus > Somniosus microcephalus. The sequence goes on from NC_140990.1 coordinate 69,970,560, forward strand.
TACACCCAGCGAGCCCACTCTGAACCTGGTTTACTGCTCGTCGGAAAACCCCGGGTAAGGTGCACCCAGCGAGCCCACTCTGAACCTGGTTTGTTGCTCATCTGAAAACCCTGGGTAAGGTGCACCCAGCGAGCCCACTCTGAAACCGGTTTACTGCTCATCGGAAAACCCCGGGTAAGGTGCACCCAGCGAGCCCACTCTGAACCCGGTTTGCTCATCAGAAAACCCCGGGTAAGGTACAGCCAGCGAGCCCACTCTGAACCCGGTTTCCTGCTCATCGGAAAACCCCGGGTAAGGTACACCCAGCGAGCCCACTCTGAACCCAGTTTACTGCTCATCGGAAAACCCCGGGTAAGATACACCCAGCGAGCCCACTTTGAACCCGGTGTACTGCTCATCGGAAAACCCCGGGTAAGGTACACCCAGCGAGCCCACTCTGAACCCAGTTTCCTGCTCATGGGAAAACCCCGGGTAATGTACACCCAGCGAGCCCACTCTGAACCCGGTTTACTGCTCATCGGAAACCCCGGGTACGGTACAGCCAGCGAGCCCACTCTGAACCCGGTTTACTGCTCATCGGAAAACCCCGGGTAAGGTACACCCAGCGAGCCCACTCTGAACCCGGTTTGTTGCTCATCGGAAAACCCCGGGTAAGGTACAGCCAGCGAGCCCACTCTGAACCCGGTTTACTGCTCATCGGAAAACCCCGGGTAAGGTGCACCCAGCGAGCCCACTCTGAACCCGGTTTGCTGCTCATCGGAAAACCCCGTGTAAGGTACACCCAGCGAGCCCACTCTGAACCCGGTTGACTGCTCATCGGAAAACCCCGGGTAAGGTACACCCAGCGAGCCCAATTTGAACCCGGTTTACTCATCGGAAAACCCAGGGTAAGGTACACCCAGCGAGCCCACTCTGAACCCGGTTTGTTGCTCATCGGAAAACCCTGGGTAAGGTACACCCAGTGAGCCCACTCTGAACCCGGTTTGTTGCTCATCGGAAAACCCCGGGTAAGGTGCACCCAGCGAGCCCACTCTGAACCCGCTTTACTGCTCATCGGAAAACCCCGGGTAAGGTACACCCAGCGAGACCACTCTGAACCCGGTTTGTTCCTCATCGGAAAACCCCGGGTAAGGTACACCCAGCGAGCGCACTCTGAACCCGGTTTGCTGCTCGTCGGAAATCCTCGGGTAAGGTACACCCAGCGAGCGCACTCTGAACCCGGTTTGTTGCTCATCGGAAAACCCCGGGTAAGGTACACCCAGCGAGCCCACTCTGAACCCGGTTTGCTGCTCATCGGAAAACCCCGGGTAAGGTGCACCCAGCGAGCCCACTCTGAACCCGGTTTGTTGCTCATCGGAAAACCCCGGGTAAGGTGCACCCAGCGAGCCCACTCTGAACCCGGTTTGTTGCTCATCGGAAAACCCCGGGTAAGGTACACCCAGCGAGCCCACTCTGAACCCGATCTGCTGCTCATCGGAAAACCCCGGGTAAGGTACACCCAGCGAGCCCACTCTGAACCCGGTTAGCTCATCGGAAAACCCCGTGTAAGGGACACCCAGCGAGCCCACTCTGAACCCGGTTTACTGCTCATCGAAAAACCCCGGGTAAGGTACACCCAGCGAGCACACTCTGAACCCAATTTACTGCTCATCGGAAAACCCCGGGTAAGGTACACCCAGCGAGCCCACTCTGAACCCGGTTTGCTCATCGGAAAACCTCGGGTAAGGTACACCCAGCGAGCCCTCTCTGAACCCGGTTTGCTCATCGGAAAACCCCGGGTAAGGTACACCCAGCGAGCCCACTCTGAACCCGGTTTGTTGCTCATCGGAAAACCCCGGGTAAGGTGCACCCAGCGAGCCCACTCTGAACCCGGTTTGCTCATCGGAAAACCCCGGGTAAGGTACACCCAGCGAGCCCACTCTGAACCCGGTTTACTGCTCATCGGAAAACCTCGGGGAAGGTACACCCAGCGAGCCCACTCTGAACCCGATTTGCTCATCGGAAAACCCCGGGTAAGGTACACCCAGCGAGCCCACTCTGAACCCGGTTTGTTGCTCATCGGAAAACCCCGGGTAAGGTACACCCAGCGAGCCCACTCTGAACCCGGTTTGCTCATCGGAAAACCCCGGGTAAGGTACACCCAGCGAGCCCACTGTGAACCCGATTTGTTGCTCATCGGAAAACCCCGGGTAAGGTACACCCAGCGAGCCCACTCTGAACCCGGTTTACTGCTCATCGGAAAACCCCGGGTAAGGTGCACCCAGCGAGCCCACTCTGAACCCGGTTTGTTGCTCATCGGAAAACCCCGGGTAAGGTGCACCCAGCGAGCCCACTCTGAACCCGGTTTGCTGCTCATCGGAAGACCCCGGGTAAGGTACACCCAGCGAGCCCACTCTGAACCCGGTTTGTTGCTCATCGGAAAACCCCGGGTAAGGTGCACCCAGCGAGCCCACTCTGAACCTGGCTTGCTGCTCATTGGAAGACCCCGGGTAAGGTACACCCAGCGAGCCCACTCTGAACCTGGTTTGCTCATCGGAAGACCCCGGGTAAGGTACACCCAGCGAGCCCACTCTGAACCTGGTTTGCTCATCGGAAAACCCCGGGTAAGGTACACCCAGCGAGCCCACTCTGAACCCGGTTTACTGCTCATCGGAAAACCCCGGGTAAGGTACACCCAGCGAGGCCACTCTGAACCCGGTTTGCTGCTCATCGGAAAACCCCGGGTAAGGTATACCCAGCGATCCCACTCTGAACCTGGTTTGCTGCTCATCGGAAAACCCCGGGTAAGGTACACCCAGCGAGCCTCTCTGAACCCGGTTTGCTGCTCATCGGAAAACCCCGGGTAAGGTAGACCCAGCGAGCCCACTCTGAACCCGCTTTGCTGCTTATCGGAAAACCCCGGGTAAGGTACACCCAGCGAGCTCACTCTGAACCTGGTTTGCTGCTCATCGGAAAACCCCGGGTAAGGTACACCCAGCGAGCCCACTCTGAACCCGGTTTGCTGCTCATCGGAAAACCCCGGGTAAGGTGCACCCAGCGAGCTCACTCTGAACCCGGTTTACTGCTCATCGGAAAACCCCGGGTAAGGTGCACCCAGCGAGCCCACTCTGAACCCGGTTTGCTGCTCATTGGAAAACCCCGGGTAAGGTACACCCAGCGAGCCCACTCTGAACCCAGTTTGCTGCTCATCGGAAAACCCCGGGTAAGGTACACCCAGCGAGCCCACTCTGAAACCAGTTTACTGCTCATCGGAAAACCCCGGGTAAGGTGCACCCAGCGAGCCCACTCTGAACCCGGTTTACTGCTCATCGGAAAACCCCGGGTAAGGTACACCCAGCGAGCCCGCTCTGAACCCGGTTTGTTGCTCATCGGAAAACCCCGGGTAAGGTACACCCAGAGTGCCCACTCTGAACCTGGTTTGCTGCTCATCGGAAGACCCCGGGTAAGGTACACCCAGCGAGCCCACTCTGAACCCGGTTTACTGCTCATCGGAAAACCCCGGGTAAGGTAGACCCAGCGAGCCCTCTCTGAACCCGGTTTACTGCTCATCGGAAAACCCCGGGTAAGGTGCACCCAGCGAGCCCACTCTGCACCCGGTTTACTGCTCATCGGAAAACCCCGGGTAAGGTGCACCCAGCGAGCCCACTCTGAACCCGGTTTGCTGCTCATCGGAAAACCCCGGGTAAGGTACACCCAGCGAGCCCACTCTGAACCCGGTTTGCTGCTCATCGGAAAACCCCGGGTAAGGTGCACCCAGCGAGCCCACTCTGAACCCGGTTTGTTCATCGGAAAACCCCGGGTAAGGTACACCCAGCGAGCCCACTCTGAACCCGGTTTGTTGCTCATCGGAAAACCCCAGGTAAGGTACACCCAGCGAGCCCACTCTGAACCCGGTTTGCTGCTCATCGGAAAACCCCGGGTAAGGTACACCCAGCGAGCCCACTCTGAACCTGGTTTACTGCTCGTCGGAAAACCCCGGGTAAGGTGCACCCAGCGAGCCCACTCTGAACCTGGTTTGTTGCTCATCTGAAAACCCTGGGTAAGGTGCACCCAGCGAGCCCACTCTGAACCCGGTTTACTGCTCATCGGAAAACCCCGGGTAAGGTGCACCCAGCGAGCCCACTCTGAACCCGGTTTGCTCATCAGAAAACCCCGGGTAAGGTACAGCCAGCGAGCCCACTCTGAACCCGGTTTACTGCTCATCGGAAAACCCCAGGTAAGGTACACCCAGCGAGCCCACTCTGAACCCAGTTTACTGCTCATCGGAAAACCCCGGGTAAGGTACACCCAGCGAGCCCACTCTGAACCCGGTTTACTGCCCATCGGAAAACCCCGGGTAAGGTACACCCAGCGAGCCCACTCTGAACCCGGTTTCCTGCTCATGGGAAAACCCCGGGTAATGTACACCCAGCGAGCCCACGCTGAACCCGGTTTACTGCTCATCGGAAACCCCGGGTACGGTACAGCCAGCGAGCCCACTCTGAACCCGGTTTACTGCTCATCGGAAAACCCCGGGTAAGGTACACCCAGCGAGCCCACTCTGAACCCGGTTTGTTGCTCATCGGAAAACCCCGGGTAAGGTACAGCCAGCGAGCCCACTCTGAACCCGGTTTACTGCTCATCGGAAAACCCCGGGTAAGGTGCACCCAGCGAGCCCACTCTGAACCCGGTTTGCTGCTCATCGGAAAACCCCGTGAAAGGTACACCCAGCGAGCCCACTCTGAACCCGGTTGACTGCTCATCGGAAAACCCCGGGTAAGGTACACCCAGCGAGCCCACTTTGAACCCGGTTTACTCATCGGAAAACCCAGGGTAAGGTACACCCAGCGAGCCCACTCTGAACCCGGTTTGTTGCTCATCGGAAAACCCTGGGTAAGGTACAGCCAGTGAGCCCACTCTGAACCCGGTTTGTTGCTCATCGGAAAACCCCGGGTAAGGTGCACCCAGCGAGCCCACTCTGAACCCGCTTTACTGCTCATCGGAAAACCCCGGGTTAGGTACACCCAGCGAGCCCACTCTGAACCCGGTTTGTTCCTCATCGGAAAACCCCGGGTAAGGTACACCCAGCGAGCCCACTCTGAACCCGGTTTGCTGCTCATCGGAAATGCTCGGGTAAGGTACACCCAGCGAGCCCACTCTGAACCCAGTTTGTTGCTCATCGGAAAACCCCGGGTAAGGTACACCCAGCGAGCGCACTCTGAACCCGGTTTGTTGCTCATCGGAAAACCCCGGGTAAGGTACACCCAGCGAGCCCACTCTGAACCCGGTTTGCTGCTCATCGCAAAACCCCGGGTAAGGTGCACCCAGCGAGCCCACTCTGAACCCGGTTTGTTGCTCATCGGAAAACCCCGGGTAAGGTGCACCCAGCGAGCCCACTCTGAACCCGGTTTGTTGCTCATCGGAAAACCCCGGGTAAGGTACACCCAGCGAGCCCACTCTGAACCCGATCTGCTGCTCATCGGAAAACCCCGGGTAAGGTACACCCAGCGAGCCCACTCTGAACCCGGTTTGCTCATCGGAAAACCCCGTGTAAGGGACACCCAGCGAGCCCACTCTGAACCCGGTTTACTGCTCATCGGAAAACCCCGGGTAAGGTACACCCAGCGAGCACACTCTGAACCCAATTTACTGCTCATCGGAAAACCCCGGGTAAGGTACACCCAGCGAGCCCACTCTGAACCCGGTTTGCTCATCGGAAAACCTCGGGTAAGGTACACCCAGCGAGCCCTCTCTGAACCCGGTTTGCTCATCGGAAAACCCCGGGTAATGTACACCCAGCGAGCCCACTCTGAACCCGGTTTGTTGCTCATCGGAAAACCCCGGGTAAGGTGCACCCAGCGAGCCCACTCTGAACCCGGTTTGCTCATCGGAAAACCCCGGGTAAGGTACACCCAGCGAGCCCACTCTGAACCCGGTTTACTGCTCATCGGAAAACCTCGGGTAAGGTACACCCAGCGAGCCCACTCTGAACCCGGTTTGCTCATCGGAAAACCCCGGGTAAGGTACACCCAGCGAGCCCACTCTGAACCCGGTTTGTTGCTCATCGGAAAACCCCGGGTAAGGTACACCCAGCGAGCCCACTCTGAACCCGGTTTGCTCATCGGAAAACCCCGGGTAAGGTACACCCAGCGAGCCCACTCTGAACCCAGTTTGCTGCTCATCGGAAAACCCCGGGTAAGGTACACCCAGCGAGCCCACTCTGAACCCGATTTGTTGCTCATCGGAAAACCCCGGGTAAGGTACACCCAGCGAGCCCACTCTGAACCCGGTTTACTGCTCATCGGAAAACCCCGGGTAAGGTGCACCCAGCGAGCGCACTCTGAACCCGATTTGTTGCTCATCGGAAAACCCCGGGTAAGGTACACCCAGCGAGCCCACTCTGAACCCGGTTTGCTGCTCATCGGAAGACCCCGGGTAAGGTACACCCAGCGAGCCCACTCTGAACCCGGTTTGCTGCTCATCGGAAGACCCCGGGTAAGGTACACCCAGCGAGCCCACTCTGAACCTGGTTTGCTGCTCATCGGAAGACCGGGGGTAAGGTACACCCAGCGAGCCCACTCTGAACCCGGTTTACTGCTCATCGGAAAACCCCGGGTAAGGTACACCCAGCGAGCTCGCTCTGAACCCGGTTTGCTGCTCATCGGAAAACCCCGGGTAAGGTACACCCAGCGAGCCCACTCTGAACCCGGTTTACTGCTCATCGGAAGACCCCGGGTAAGGTACACCCAGCGAGCCCACTCTGAACCCGGTTTACTGCTCATCGGAAAACCTCGGGTAAGGTACACCCAGCGAGCCCACTCTGAACCCGGTTTGCTGCTCATCGGAAAACCCCGGGTAAGGTACACCCAGCGAGCTCACTCTGAACCCGGTTTGCTGCTCATCGGAAAACCCCGGGTAAGGTAGACCCAGCGAGCTCACTCTGAACCCGGTTTACTGCTCATCGGAAAACCCCGGGTAAGGTGCACCCAGCGAGCCCACTCTGAACCCGGTTTACTGCTCATCGGAAAACCCCGGGTAAGGTGCACCCAGCGAGCCCACTCTGAACCCGGTTTACTGCTCATCGGAAAACCCCGGGTAAGGTGCACCCAGCGAGCCCACTCTGAACCCGGTTTACTGCTCATCGGAAAACCCCGGGTAAGGTGCACCCAGTGAGCCCACTCTGAACCCGGTTTACTGCTCATCGGAAAACCCCGGGTAAGGTGCACCCAGCGAGTCCACTCTGAACCCGGTTTACTGCTCATCGGAAAACCCCGGGTAAGGTACACCCAGCGAGCCCACTCTGAACCCGGTTTGCTGCTCATCGGAAAACCCCAGGTAAGGTGCACCCAGCGAGCCCACTCTGAACCCGGTTTGCTCATCGGAAAACCCCGGGTAAGGTACACCCAGCGAGCCCGCTCTGAACCCGGTTTGCTGCTCATCGGAAAACCCCGGGTAAGGTGCACCCAGCGAGCCTACTCTGAACCCGGTTTACTGCTCATCGGAAAACCCCGGGTAAGGTACACCCAGCGAGCCCACTCTGAACCCGGTTTGCTGCTCATCGGAAAACCCCGGGTAAGGTACACCCAGCGAGCCCACTCTGAACCCGGTTTACTGCTCATCGGAAAACCCCGGGTAAGGTGCACCCAGCGAGCCCACTCTGAACCCGGTTTGCTGCTCATCAGAAAACCCCGGGTGAGGTACACCCAGCGAGCCCACTCTGAACCCGGTTTGCTCATCGGAAAACCCAGGGTAAGGTACACCCAGCGAGCCCACTCTGAACCCGGTTTGCTGCTCATCAGAAAATCCAGGGTAAGGTACACCCAGCGAGCCCACTCTGAACCCGGTTTGCTGCTCATCGGAAAACCCGGGGTAAGGTGCACCCAGCGAGCCCACTCTGAACCCGGTTTACTTCTCATCGGAAAACCCCGGGTAAGGTACACCCAGCGAGCCCACTCTGAACCCGGTTTGCTCATCGGAAAACCCCGGGTAAGGTACACCCAGCGAGCCCACTCTGAACCCGGTTCACTGCTCATCGGAAAACCCCGGGTAAGGTACACCCAGCGAGCCCACTCTGAACCCGGTTTACTGCTCATCGGAAAACCCCGGGTAAAGTACACCCAGCGAGCCCACTCTGATCCCGGTTTACTGCTCATCGGAAAACCCCGGGTAAGGTACACCCAGCGTGCCCACTCTGAACCCAGTTTGCTGCTCATCGGAAAACCTCGGGTAAGGTACACCCAGCGAGCCCACTCTGAACCCGGTTTGCTGCTCATCGGAAAACCCCAGGGAAGGTACACCCAGCGAGCCCACTCTGAACCCGGTTTGCTCATCGGAAAACCCGGGGTAAGGTACACCCAGTGAGCCCACTCTGAACCCGGTTTGCTCATCGGAAATCCCCGGGTAAGGTACACCCAGCGAGCCCACTCTGAACCCGGTTTGCTGCACATCGGAAAACCCCAGGTAAGGTACACCCAGCGAGCCCACTCTGAACCCGGTTTACTGCTCATCGGAAAACCCCGGGTAAGGTACACCCAGCGAGCCCACTCTGAACCCGGTTTGCTGCTCATTGGAAAACCCCGGGTAAGGTACACCCAGCGAGCCCACTCTGAACCCAGTTTGCTGCTCATCGGAAAACCCCGGGTAAGGTACACCCAGCGAGCCCACTCTGAACCCGGTTTGCTGCTCATCGGAAATGCTCGGGTAAGGTACACCCAGCGAGCCCACTCTGAACCCAGTTTGTTGCTCATCGGAAAACCCCGGGTAAGGTACACCCAGCGAGCGCACTCTGAACCCGGTTTGTTGCTCATCGGAAAACCCCGGGTAAGGTACACCCAGCGAGCCCACTCTGAACCCGGTTTGCTGCTCATCGCAAAACCCCGGGTAAGGTGCACCCAGCGAGCCCACTCTGAACCCGGTTTGTTGCTCATCGGAAAACCCCGGGTAAGGTGCACCCAGCGAGCCCACTCTGAACCCGGTTTGTTGCTCATCGGAAAACCCCGGGTAAGGTACACCCAGCGAGCCCACTCTGAACCCGATCTGCTGCTCATCGGAAAACCCCGGGTAAGGTACACCCAGCGAGCCCACTCTGAACCCGGTTTGCTCATCGGAAAACCCCGTGTAAGGGACACCCAGCGAGCCCACTCTGAACCCGGTTTACTGCTCATCGGAAAACCCCGGGTAAGGTACACCCAGCGAGCACACTCTGAACCCAATTTACTGCTCATCGGAAAACCCCGGGTAAGGTACACCCAGCGAGCCCACTCTGAACCCGGTTTGCTCATCGGAAAACCTCGGGTAAGGTACACCCAGCGAGCCCTCTCTGAACCCGGTTTGCTCATCGGAAAACCCCGGGTAATGTACACCCAGCGAGCCCACTCTGAACCCGGTTTGTTGCTCATCGGAAAACCCCGGGTAAGGTGCACCCAGCGAGCCCACTCTGAACCCGGTTTGCTCATCGGAAAACCCCGGGTAAGGTACACCCAGCGAGCCCACTCTGAACCCGGTTTACTGCTCATCGGAAAACCTCGGGTAAGGTACACCCAGCGAGCCCACTCTGAACCCGGTTTGCTCATCGGAAAACCCCGGGTAAGGTACACCCAGCGAGCCCACTCTGAACCCGGTTTGTTGCTCATCGGAAAACCCCGGGTAAGGTACACCCAGCGAGCCCACTCTGAACCCGGTTTGCTCATCGGAAAACCCCGGGTAAGGTACACCCAGCGAGCCCACTCTGAACCCAGTTTGCTGCTCATCGGAAAACCCCGGGTAAGGTACACCCAGCGAGCCCACTCTGAACCCGATTTGTTGCTCATCGGAAAACCCCGGGTAAGGTACACCCAGCGAGCCCACTCTGAACCCGGTTTACTGCTCATCGGAAAACCCCGGGTAAGGTGCACCCAGCGAGCGCACTCTGAACCCGATTTGTTGCTCATCGGAAAACCCCGGGTAAGGTACACCCAGCGAGCCCACTCTGAACCCGGTTTGCTGCTCATCGGAAGACCCCGGGTAAGGTACACCCACCGAGCCCACTCTGAACCCGGTTTGCTGCTCATCGGAAGACCCCGGGTAAGGTACACCCAGCGAGCCCACTCTGAACCTGGTTTGCTGCTCATCGGAAGACCGGGGGTAAGGTACACCCAGCGAGCCCACTCTGAACCCGGTTTACTGCTCATCGGAAAACCCCGGGTAAGGTACACCCAGCGAGCTCGCTCTGAACCCGGTTTGCTGCTCATCGGAAAACCCCGGGTAAGGTACACCCAGCGAGCCCACTCTGAACCCGGTTTACTGCTCATCGGAAGACCCCGGGTAAGGTACACCCAGCGAGCCCACTCTGAACCCGGTTTACTGCTCATCGGAAAACCTCGGGTAAGGTACACCCAGCGAGCCCACTCTGAACCCGGTTTGCTGCTCATCGGAAAACCCCGGGTAAGGTACACCCAGCGAGCTCACTCTGAACCCGGTTTGCTGCTCATCGGAAAACCCCGGGTAAGGTAGACCCAGCGAGCTCACTCTGAACCCGGTTTACTGCTCATCGGAAAACCCCGGGTAAGGTGCACCCAGCGAGCCCACTCTGAACCCGGTTTACTGCTCATCGGAAAACCCCGGGTAAGGTGCACCCAGCGAGCCCACTCTGAACCCGGTTTACTGCTCATCGGAAAACCCCGGGTAAGGTGCACCCAGCGAGCCCACTCTGAACCCGGTTTACTGCTCATCGGAAAACCCCGGGTAAGGTGCACCCAGTGAGCCCACTCTGAACCCGGTTTACTGCTCATCGGAAAACCCCGGGTAAGGTGCACCCAGCGAGTCCACTCTGAACCCGGTTTACTGCTCATCGGAAAACCCCGGGTAAGGTACACCCAGCGAGCCCACTCTGAACCCGGTTTGCTGCTCATCGGAAAACCCCAGGTAAGGTGCACCCAGCGAGCCCACTCTGAACCCGGTTTGCTCATCGGAAAACCCCGGGTAAGGTACACCCAGCGAGCCCGCTCTGAACCCGGTTTGCTGCTCATCGGAAAACCCCGGGTAAGGTGCACCCAGCGAGCCTACTCTGAACCCGGTTTACTGCTCATCGGAAAACCCCGGGTAAGGTACACCCAGCGAGCCCACTCTGAACCCGGTTTGCTGCTCATCGGAAAACCCCGGGTAAGGTACACCCAGCGAGCCCACTCTGAACCCGGTTTACTGCTCATCGGAAAACCCCGGGTAAGGTGCACCCAGCGAGCCCACTCTGAACCCGGTTTGCTGCTCATCAGAAAACCCCGGGTGAGGTACACCCAGCGAGCCCACTCTGAACCCGGTTTGCTCATCGGAAAACCCAGGGTAAGGTACACCCAGCGAGCCCACTCTGAACCCGGTTTGCTGCTCATCAGAAAATCCAGGGTAAGGTACACCCAGCGAGCCCACTCTGAACCCGGTTTGCTGCTCATCGGAAAACCCGGGGTAAGGTGCACCCAGCGAGCCCACTCTGAACCCGGTTTACTTCTCATCGGAAAACCCCGGGTAAGGTACACCCAGCGAGCCCACTCTGAACCCGGTTTGCTCATCGGAAAACCCCGGGTAAGGTACACCCAGCGAGCCCACTCTGAACCCGGTTCACTGCTCATCGGAAAACCCCGGGTAAGGTACACCCAGCGAGCCCACTCTGAACCCGGTTTACTGCTCATCGGAAAACCCCGGGTAAAGTACACCCAGCGAGCCCACTCTGATCCCGGTTTACTGCTCATCGGAAAACCCCGGGTAAGGTACACCCAGCGTGCCCACTCTGAACCCAGTTTGCTGCTCATCGGAAAACCTCGGGTAAGGTACACCCAGCGAGCCCACTCTGAACCCGGTTTGCTGCTCATCGGAAAACCCCAGGGAAGGTACACCCAGCGAGCCCACTCTGAACCCGGTTTGCTCATCGGAAAACCCCGGGTAAGGTACACCCAGCGAGCCCACTCTGAACCCGGTTTGCTCATCGGAAATCCCCGGGTAAGGTACACCCAGCGAGCCCACTCTGAACCCGGTTTGCTGCACATCGGAAAACCCCAGGTAAGGTACACCCAGCGAGCCCACTCTGAACCCGGTTTACTGCTCATCGGAAAACCCCGGGTAAGGTACACCCAGCGAGCCCACTCTGAACCCGGTTTGCTGCTCATTGGAAAACCCCGGGTAAGGTACACCCAGCGAGCCCACTCTGAACCCAGTTTGCTGCTCATCGGAAAACCCCGGGTAAGGTACACCCAGCGAGCCCGCTCTGAACCCGGTTTACTGCTCATCGGAAAACCCCGGGTAAGGTACACCCAGCGAGCCCACTCTGAACCCGGTTTGCTGCTCATCGGAAGACGCCGGGTAAGGTAGACCCAGCGAGCCCACTCTGAACCCGGTTTACTCATCGGAAAACCCCGGGTAAGGTACACCCAGCGAGCCCACTCTGAACCCGGTTTACTGCTCATCGGAAAACCCCGGGTAAGGTGCACCCAGCGAGCCCACTCTGAACCCGGTTTGTTCATCGGAAAACCCCGGGTAAGGTACACCCAGCGAGCCCACTCTGAACCCGGTTTGTTGCTCATCGGAAAACCCCAGGTAAGGTACACCCAGCGAGCCCACTCTGAACCCGGTTTGCTGCTCATCGGAAAACCCCGGGTAAGGTACACCCAGCGAGCCCACTCTGAACCTGGTTTACTGCTCGTCGGAAAACCCCGGGTAAGGTGCACCCAGCGAGCCCACTCTGAACCTGGTTTGTTGCTCATCTGAAAACCCCGGGTAAGGTGCACCCAGCGAGCCCACTCTGAACCCGGTTTACTGCTCATCGGAAAACCCCGGGTAAGGTGCACCCAGCGAGCCCACTCTGAACCCGGTTTGCTCATCAGAAAACCCCGGGTAAGGTACAGCCAGCGAGCCCACTCTGAACCCGGTTTACTGCTCATCGGAAAACCCCGGGTAAGGTACACCCAGCGAGCCCACTCTGAACCCAGTTTACTGCTCATCGGAAAACCCCGGGTAAGGTACACCCAGCGAGCCCACTCTGAACCCGGTTTACTGCTCATCGGAAAACCCCGGGTAAGGTACACCCAGCGAGCCCACTCTGAACCCGTTTTCCTGCACATGGGAAAACCCCGGGTAATGTACACCCAGCGAGCCCACTCTGAACCCGGTTAACTGCTCATCGGAAACCCCGGGTGCGGTACAGCCAGCGAGCCCACTCTGAACCCGGTTTACTGCTCATCGGAAAACCCCGGGTAAGGTACACCCAGCGAGCCCACTCTGAACCCGGTTTGTTGCTCATCGGAAAACCCCGGGTAAGGTACAGCCAGCGAGCCCACTCTGAACCCGGTTTACTGCTCATCGGAAAACCCCGGGTAAGGTGCACCCAGCGAGCCCACTCTGAACCCGGTTTGCTGCTCATCGGAAAACCCCGTGTAAGGTACACCCAGCGAGCCCACTCTGAACCCGGTTGACTGCTCATCGGAAAACCCCGGGTAAGGTACACCCAGCGAGCCCACTTTGAACCCGGTTTACTCATCGGAAAACCCAGGGTAAGGTACACCCAGCGAGCCCACTCTGAACCCGGTTTGTTGCTCATCGGAAAACCCTGGGTAAGGTACACCCAGTGAGCCCACTCTGAACCCGGTTTGTTGCTCATCGGAAAACGCCGGGTAAGGTGCACCCAGCGAGCCCACTCTGAACCCGGTTTGCTGCTCATCGGAAAACCCCGGGTAAGGTACACCCAGCGAGCCCACTCTGAACCCGGTTTGCTGCTCATCGGAAAATCCCGGGTAAGGTGCACCCAGCGAGCCCACTCTGAACCCGGTTTGTTGCTCATCGGAAAACCCCGGGTAAGGTGCACCCAGCGAGCCCACTCTGAACCCGGTTTGTTGCTCATCGGAAAACCCCGGGTAAGGAGCACCCAGCGAGCCCACTCTGAACCCGGTTTGTGCTCATCGGAAAACCCCGGGTAAGGTTCACCCAGCGAGCCCACTCTGAACCCGATCTGCTGCTCATCGGAAAACCCCGGGTAAGGTACACCCAGCGAGCCCACTCTGAACCGGGTTTGCTCATCGGAAAACCCCGTGTAAGGGACACCCAGCGAGCCCACTCTGAACCCGGTTTACTGCTCATCGGAAAACCCCGGGTAAGGTACACCCAGCGAGCACACTCTGAACCCAATTTATTGCTCATCGGAAAACCCCGGGTAAGGTACACCCAGCGAGCCCACTCTGAACCCGGTTTGCTCATCGGAAAACCTCGGGTAAGGTACACCCAGCGAGCCCTCTCTGAACCCGGTTTGCTCATCGGAAAACCCCGGCTAAGGTACACCCAGCGAGCCCACTCTGAACCCGGTTTGTTGCTCATCGGAAAACCCCGGGTAAGGTGCACCCAGCGAGCCCACTCTGAACCCGGTTTGCTCATCGGAAAACCCCGGGTAAGGTACACCCAGCGAGCCCACTCTGAACCCGGTTTACTGCTCATCGGAAAACCTCGGGTAAGGTACACCCAGCGAGCCCACTCTGAACCCGGTTTGCTCATCGGAAAACCCCGGGTAAGGTACACCCAGCGAGCCCACTCTGAACCCGGTTTGTTGCTCATCGGAAAACCCCGGGTAAGGTACACCCAGCGAGCCCACTCTGAACCCGGTTTGCTCATCGGAAAACCCCGGGTAAGGTACACCCAGCGAGCCCACTCTGAACCCAGTTTGCTGCTCATCGGAAAACCCCGGGTAAGGTACACCCAGCGAGCCCACTCTGAACCCGGTTTGCTCATCGGAAAACCCCGGGTAAGGTGCACCCAGCGAGCCCACTCTCAACCCGGTTTGTTGCTCATCGGAAAACCCCGGGTAAGGTACACCCAGCGAGCCCACTCTGAACCCGGTTTACTGCTCATCGGAAAACCCCGGGTAAGGTGCACCCAGCGAGCCCACTCTGAACCCGATTTGTTGCTCATCGGAAAACCCCGGGTAAGGTGCACCCAGCGAGCCCACTCTGAACCCGTTTAGCTGCTAATCGGAAGACCCCGGGTAAGGTACACCCAGCGAGCCCACTCTGAACCTGGTTTGCTGCTCATCGGAAGACCCCGGGTAAGGTACACCCAGCGAGCCCACTCTGAACCTGGTTTGCTGCTCATCGGAAGACCCCATGTAAAGTACACCCAGCGAGCCCACTCTGAACCCGGTTTACTGCTCATCGGAAAACCCCGGGTAAGGTACACCCAGCGAGCCCACTCTGAACCCGGTTTACTGCTCATCGGAAAACCCCGGGTAAGGTACACCCAGCGAGCTCACTCTGAACCCGGTTTGCTCATCGGAAAACCCCGGGTAAGGTACACCCAGCGAGCCCACTCTGAACCCGGTTTACTGCTCATCGGAAAACCCTGGGTAAGGTGCACCCAGCGAGCCCACTCTGAACCCGGTTTGCTGCTCATCGGAAAACCCCGGGTAAGGTACACCCAGCGAGCCCACTCTGAACCCGGTTTGCTGCTCATCGGAACACCCCGGGTAAGGTACACCCAGCGAGCCCACTCTGAACCCGGTTTGCTGCTCATCGGAAAACCCCGGGTAAGGTACACCCAGCGAGCCCACTCTGAAAACGGTTTGCTCATCGGAAAACCCCGGGTAAGGTACACCCAGCGAGCCCACTCTGAACCCGGTTTGCTCATCGGAAAACCCCGGGTAAGGTACACCCAGCGAGCCCACTCTGAATCCGGTTTGCTCATCGGAAAACCCCGGGTAAGGTACGCCCAGCGAGCCCACTCTGAACCCGGTTTGCTGCTCATCGGAAAACCCCGGGTAAGGTACACCCAGCGAGCCCACTCTGAACCCGGTTTACTGCTCATCTGAAAACCCCGGGTAAGGTACACCCAGCGAGCCCACTCTGAACCCGGTTTACTGCTCATCGGAAAACCCGGGGTAAGGTGCACCCAGCGAGCCCACTCTGAACCCGGTTTGCTGCTCATCGGAAAACCCCGGGTACGGTACACCCAGCGAGCCCACTCTGAACCCGGTTTGTTGCTCATCGGAACACCCCGGGTAAGGTGCACCCAGCGAGCCCACTCTGAACCCGGTTTGCTGCTCATCGGAAAACCCCGGGTAAGGTACACCCAGCGAGCCCACTCTGAACCCGGTTTGTTGCTCATCTGAAAACCCCGGGTAAGGTGCACCCAGCGAGCCCACTCTGAACCCGGTTTGTTGCTCATCTGAAAACCCCGGGTAAGGTACACCCAGCGAGCCCACTCTGAACCCGGTTTACTGCTCATCGGAAAACCCCGGGTAAGGTACACCCAGCGACCCCACTCTGAACCCAGTTTACTGCTCATCGGAAAACCCCGGGTAAGGTACACCCAGCGAGCCCACTCTGAACCCGGTTTACTGCTCATCGGAAAACCCCGGGTAAGGTGCACCCAGCGACCCCACTCTGAACCCAGTTTACTGCTCATCGGAAAACCCCGGGTAAGGTACACCCAGCGAGCCCACTCTGAACCCAGTTTACTGCTCATCGGAAAACCCCGGGTAAGGTACACCCAGCGAGCCCACTCTGAACCCGGTTTACTGCTCATCGGAAAACCCCGGGTAAGGTACACCCAGCGAGCCCACTCTGAACCCGGTTTACTGCTCATCGGAAAACCCCGGGTAAGGTGCACCCAGCGAGCCCACTCTGAACCCGGTTTACTGCTCATCGGAAAACCCCGGGTAAGGTGCACCGAGCGAGCCCACTCTGAACCCGGTTTGCTGCTCATCGGAAAACCCCGGGTAAGGTACACTCAGCGAGCCCACTCTGAACCCGGTTTGCTGCTCATCGGAAAACCCCGGGTAAGGTACACTCAGCGAGCCCACTCTGAACCCGGTTTGCTGCTCATCGGAAAACCCTGGGTAAGGTACACCCAGCGAGCCCACTATGAACCCGGTTTACTGCTCATCGGTAAACCCCGGGTAAGGTACACCCAGCGAGCCCACTCTGAACTCGGTTTACTGCTCATCGGAAAACCCTGGGTAAGGTGCACCCAGCGAGCCCTCTCTGAACCCGCTTTGCTCATCGGAAAACCCCGGGTAAGGTGCACCCAGCGAGCCCACTCTGAACCAGGTTTGTTGCTCATCGGAAAACCCCGGGTAAGGTACACCCAGCGAGCCCACTCTGAACCCGGTTTGTTGCTCATCGGAAAACCCCGGGTAAGGTACACCCAGCGAGCCCACTCTGAACCCGGTTTGTTGCTCATCGGAAAACCGCGGGTAAGGTACACCCAGCGAGCCCACTCTGAAACCGGTTTGTTGCTCATCGGAAAACCCCGGGTAAGGTACACCCAGCGAGCCCACTCTGAACCCGGTTTGCTCATCGGAAAACCCCGGGTAAGGTACACCCAGCGAGCCCACTCTGAACCCGGTTTGCTGCTCATCGGAAAACCCCGGGTAAGGTACACCCAGCGAGCCCTCTCTGAACCCGGTTTGCTCATCGGAAAACCCCGGGTAAGGTACACCCAGCGAGCCCACTCTGAACCCGGTTTGTTGCTCATCGGAAAACCCCGGGTAAGGTACACCCAGCGAGCCCACTCTGAACCCGGTTTGTTGCTCATCGGAAAACCCCGGGTAAGGTACACCCAGCGAGCCCACTCTGAAACCGGTTTGTTGCTCATCGGAAAACCCCGGGTAAGGTACACCCAGCGAGCCACTCTGAACCCGGTTTACTGCTCTTCGGAAAACCCCGGGTAAGGTACACCCAGCGAGCCCACTCTGAACCCGGTTTGCTCATCGGAAAACCCCGGGTAAGGTACACCCAGCGAGCCCACTCTGAACCCGGTTTGCTGCTCATCGGAAAACCCCGGGTAAGGTACACCCAGCGAGCCCACTCTGAACCCGGTTTACTGCTCATCAGAAAACCCCGGGTAAGGGGCACCCCGCGAGCCCACTCTGAACCCGGTTTGCTCATCGGAAAACCCCGGGTAAGGTACACCCAGCGAGCCCACTCTGAACCCGGTTTACTGCTCATCGGAAAACCCCGGGTAAGGTACACCCAGCGAGCCCACTCTGAACCCGGTTTACTGCTCATCGGAAAACCCCGGGTAAGGGACACCCAGCGAGCCCACTCTGAACCCTGTTTACTGCTCATTGGAAAACCCCGGGTAAGGTACACCCAGCGAGCCCACTCTGAACCTGGTTTGCTGCTCATCGGAAAACCCCGGGTAAGGTACACCCAGCGAGCCCACTCTGAACCCAGTTTGCTGCTCATCGGAAAACCCCGGGTAAGGTACACCCAGCGAGCCCACTCTGAACCCGGTTTGCTCATCGGAAAACCCCGGGTAAGGTACACCCAGCGAGCCCACTCTGAACCCGGTTTGCTGCTCATCGGAAAACCCCGGGTAAGGTACACCCAGCGAGCCCACTCTGAACCCGGTTTACTGCTCATCAGAAAACCCCGGGTAAGGGGCACCCCGCGAGCCCACTCTGAACCCCGTTTGCTCATCGGAAAACCCCGGGTAAGGTACACCCAGCGAGCCCACTCTGAACCCGGTTTACTGCTCATCGGAAAACCCCGGGTAAGGTACACCCAGCGAGCCCACTCTGAACCCGGTTTACTGCTCATCGGAAAACCCCGGGTAAGGTACACCCAGCGAGCCCACTCTGAACCCTGTTTACTGCTCATCGGAAAACCCCGGGTAAGGTACACCCAGCGAGCCCACTCTGAACCTGATTTGCTGCTCATCGGAAAACCCCGGGTAAGGTACACCCAGCGAGCCCACTCTGAACCCAGTTTGCTGCTCATCGGAAAACCCCGGGTAAGGTACACCCAGCGAGCCCACTCTGAACCCGGTTTGCTGCTCATCGGAAAACCCCGGGTAAGGTACACCCAGCGAGCCCACTCTGAACCCGGTTTACTGCTCATCGGAAAACCCCGGGTAAGGTACACCCAGCGAGCCCACTCTGAACCCAGTTTGCTGGTCATCGGAAAACCCCGGGTGAGGTACACCCAGCGAGCCCACTCTGAACCCGGTTTGTTGCTCATCGGAAAACCCCGGGTAAGGTGCACCCAGCGAGCCCACTCTGAACCCGGTTTACTGCTCATCGGAAAACCCCGGGTAAGGTGCACCCAGCGAGCCCACTCTGAACCCGGTTTACTGCTCATCGGAAAACCCCGGGTAAGGTACACTCAGCGAGCCCACTCTGAACCCGGTTTGTTGCTCATCGGAAATTCCCGGGAAAGGTACACCCAGCGAGCGCACTCTGAACCCGGTTTGTTGCTCATCGGAAAACCCCGGGTAAGGTACACCCAGCGAGCCCACTCTGAACCCGATCTGCTGCTCATCGGAAAACCCCGGGTAAGGTACACCCAGCGAGCCCACTCTGAACCCGGTTTGCTCATCGGAAAACCCCGGGTAAGGTACACCCAGCGAGCCCACTCTGAACCCGGTTTACTGCTCATCGGAAAACCCCGGGTAAGGTACACCCAGCGAGCCCACTCTGAACCCGGTTTGCTGCTCATCGGAAAACCCCAGGTAAGGTACACCCAGCGAGCCCACTCCGAATCCGGTTTGCTCATCGGAAATCCCCGGGTAAGGTACACCCAGCGAGCCCACTCTGAACCCGGTTTACTGCTCATCGGATAACCCGGGTAAGGTACACCCAGCGAGCCCACTCTGAACCCGGTTTGCTGCTCATCGGAAAACCCCAGGTAAGGTACACCCAGCGAGCCCACTCTGAACCCGGTTTGCTCATCGGAAAACCCCGGGTAAGGGACACCCAGCGAGCCCACTCTGAACCCGGTTTACTGCTCATCGGAAAACCCCGGGTAAGGTACACCCAGCGAGCACACTCTGAACCCAGTTTACTGCTCATCGGAAAACCCCGGGTAAGGTACACCCAGCGAGCCCACTCTGAACCCGGTTTGCTCATCGGAAAACCCCGGGTAAGGTACACCCAGCGAGCCCACTCTGAACCCGGTTTGCTCATCGGAAAACCCCGGGTAAGGTACACCCAGTGAGCCCACTCTGAACCCGGTTTGCTGCTCATCGGAAAACCCCGGGTAAGGTACACCCAGCGAGCCCACTCTGAACCCGGTTTGCTCATCGGAAAACCCCGGGTAAGGTACACCCAGCGAGCCCACTCTGAACCCGGTTTGTTGCTCATCGGAAAACCCCGGGTCAGGTACACCCAGCGAGCCCACTCTGAACCCGGTTTACTGCTCATCGGAAAACCCCTGGTAAGGTACACCCAGCGAGCCCACTCTGAACCCGGTTTACTCATCGGAAAACCCCGGGTAAGGTACACCCAGTGAGCCCACTCTGAACCCGGTTTACTGCTCATCGGAAAACCCCTGGTAAGGTACACCCAGCGAGCCCACTCTGAACCCGGTTTACTCATCGGAAAACCCCGGGTAAGGTACACCCAGTGAGCCCACTCTGAACCCGGTTTACTGCTCATCGGAAAACCCCTGGTAAGGTACACCCAGCGAGCCCACTCTGAACCCGGTTTACTCATCGGAAAACCCCGGGTAAGGTACACCCAGTGAGCCCACTCTGAACCCGGTTTGCTGCTCATCGGAAAACCTCGGGTAAGGTACACCCAGCGAGCCCACTCTGAACCCGGTTTACTCATCGGAAAACCCCGGGTAAGGTACACCCAGTGAGCCCACTCTGAACCCGGTTTACTGCTCATCGGAAAACCCCGGGTAAGGTACACCCAGCGAGCCCACTCTGAACCCGGTTTGCTGCTCATCGGAAAACCCCGGGTAAGGTACACCCAGCGAGCCCACTCTGAACCCGGTTTGTTGCTCATCGGAAAACCCCGGGTAAGGTACACCCAGCGAGCCCACTCTGAACCCGGTTTGTTGCTCATCGGAAAACCCAGGGTAAGGTACACCCAGCGAGCCCACTCTGAACCCGGTTTGTTGCTCATCGGAAAACCCCGGGTCAGGTACACCCAGCGAGCCCACTCTGAACCCGGTTTGTTGCTCATCGGAAAACCCCGGATAAGGTGCACCCAGCGAGCCCACTCTGAACCCGGTTTGTTGCTCATCGGAAAACCCCGGGTAAGGTGCACCCAGCGAGCCCACTCTGAACCCGGTTTACTGCTCATCGGAAAACCCCAGGTAAGGTGCACCCAGCGAGCCCACTCTGAACCCGGTTTACTGTTCATCGGAAAACCCCGGGTCAGGTACACCCAGCGAGCCCACTCTGAACCCGGTTTACTGCTCATCGGAAAACCCCGGGTCAGGTACACCCAGCGAGCCCACTCTGAACCCGGTTTACTCATCGGAAAACCCCGGGTAAGGTACACCCAGCGAGCCCACTCTGAACCCGATTTACTGCTCATCGGAAAACCCCGGGTAAGGTGCACCCAGCGAGCCCACTCTGAACCCGGTTTACTGCTCATCGGAAAACCCCGGGTAAGGTACACCCAGCGAGCCCACTCTGAACCCGGTTTACTGCTCATCGGAAAACCCCGGGTAAGGTACACCCAGCGAGCCCACTCTGAACCCGGTTTGCTGCTCATCGGAAAACCCCGGGTAAGGTACACCCAGCGAGCCCACTCTGAACCCGGTTTGCTCATCGGAAAACCCCGGGTAAGGTACACCCAGCGAGCCCACTCTGAACCCGGTTTGTTGCTCATCGTAAAACCCCGGGTCAGGTACACCCAGCGAGCCCACTCTGAACCCGGTTTACTGCTCATCGGAAAACCCCGGGTAAGGTACACCCAGCGAGCCCACTCTGAACCCGGTTTGCTCATCGGAAAACCCCGGGTAAGGTACACCCAGCGAGCCCACTCTGAACCCGGTTTGTTGCTCATCGGAAAACCCCGGGTCAGGTACACCCAGCGAGCCCACTCTGAACCCGGTTTACTGCTCATCGGAAAACCCCGGGTAAGGTACACCCAGCGAGCCCACTCTGAACCCGGTTTACTCATCGGAAAACCCCGGGTAAGGGACACCCAGCGAGCCCACTCTGAACCCAGTTTACTGCTCATCGGAAAACCCCGGGTAAGGTACACCCAGCGAGCACACTCTGAACCCAGTTTACTGCTCATCGGAAAACCCCGGGTAAGGTACACCCAGCGAGCCCACTCTGAACCCAGTTTGCTCATCGGAAAACCCCGGGTAAGGTACACCCAGCGAGCCCACTCTGAAACCGGTTTGCTCATCGGAAAACCCCGGGTAAGGTACACCCAGCGAGCCCACTCTGAACCCGGTTTGCTGCTCATCGGAAAACCCCGGGTAAGGTACACCCAGCGAGCCCACTCTGAACCCAGTTTGTTGCTCATCGGAAAACCCCGGGTAAGGTACACCCAGCGAGCCCACTCTGAACCCGGTTTGCTGCTCATCGGAAAACCCCGGGTAAGGTACACCCAGCGAGCCCACTCTGAACCCAGTTTGTTGCTCATCGGAAAACCCCGGGTAAGGTACACCCAGCGAGCCCACTCTGAACCCTGTTTGTTGCTCATCGGAAAACCCCGGGTAAGGTACACCCAGCGAGCCCACTCTGAACCTGGTTTGCTCATCGGAAAACCCCGGGTAAGGTACACCCAGCGAGCCCACTCTGAACCCGGTTTGCTGCTCATCGGAAAACCCCAGGTAAGGTACACCCAGCGAGCCCACTCTGAACCCGGTTTGCTCATCGGAAAACCCCGGGTAAGGGACACCCAGCGAGCCCACTCTGAACCCGGTTTGTTGCTCATCGGAAAACCCCGGGTCAGGTACACCCAGCGAGCCCACTCTGAACCCGGTTTACTGCTCATCGGAAAACCCCGGGTAAGGTACACCCAGCGAGCCCACTCTGAACCCGGTTTGTTGCTCATCGGAAAACCCCGGGTAAGTTACACCCAGCGAGCCCACTCTGAACCCGGTTTACTCATCGGAAAACCCCGGGTAAGGTACACCCAGTGAGCCCACTCTGAACCCGGTTTACTGCTCATCGGAAAACCCCGGGTAAGGTACACCCAGCGAGCCCACTCTGAACCCGGTTTGTTGCTCATCGGAAAACCCAGGGTAAGGTACACCCAGCGAGCCCACTCTGAACCCGCTTTGTTGCTCATCGGAAAACCCCGGGTCAGGTACACCCAGCGAGCCCACTCTGAACCCGGTTTGTTGCTCATCGGAAAACCCCGGATAAGGTGCACCCAGCGAGCCCACTCTGAACCCGGTTTGTTGCTCATCGGAAAACCCCGGGTAAGGTGCACCCAGCGAGCCCACTCTGAACCCGGTTTACTGCTCATCGGAAAACCCCAGGTAAGGTGCACCCAGCGAGCCCACTCTGAACCCGGTTTACTGTTCATCGGAAAACCCCGGGTCAGGTACACCCAGCGAGCCCACTCTGAACCCGGTTTACTGCTCATCGGAAAACCCCAGGTAAGGTGCACCCAGCGAGCCCACTCTGAACCCGGTTTACTGTTCATCGGAAAACCCCGGGTCAGGTACACCCAGCGAGCCCACTCTGAACCCGGTTTACTCATCGGAAAACCCCAGGTAAGGTACACCCAGCGAGCCCACTCTGAACCCGATTTACTGCTCATCGGAAAACCCCGGGTAAGGTGCACCCAGCGAGCCCACTCTGAACCCGGTTTACTGCTCATCGGAAAACCCCGGGTAAGGTACACCCAGCGAGCCCACTCTGAACCCGGTTTACTGCTCATCGGAAAACCCCGGGTAAGGTACACCCAGCGAGCCCACTCTGAACCCGGTTTGCTGCTCATCGGAAAACCCCGGGTAAGGTACACCCAGCGAGCCCACTCTGAACCTGGTTTGCTCATCGGAAAACCCCAGGTAAGGTACACCCAGCGAGCCCACTCTGAACCCGGTTTGCTCATCGGAAAACCCCGGGTAAGGGACACCCAGCGAGCCCACTCTGAACCCGGTTTACTGCTCATCGGAAAACCCCGGGTAAGGTACACCCAGCGAGCACACTCTGAACCCAGTTTACTGCTCATCGGAAAACCCCGGGTAAGGTACACCCAGCGAGCCCACTCTGAACCCGGTTTGCTCATCGGAAAACCCCGGGTAAGGTACACCCAGCGAGCCCACTCTGAACCCGGTTTACTGCTCATCGGAAAACCCCGGGTAAGGTACACCCAGCGAGCCCACTCTGAACCCGGTTTGCTGCTCATCGGAAAACCCCGGGTAAGGTACACCCAGCGAGTCCACTCTGAACCCGGTTTGCTCATCGGAAAACCCCGGGTAAGGTACACCCAGCGAGCCCACTCTGAACCCGGTTTGTTGCTCATCGGAAAACCCCGGGTCAGGTACACCCAGCGAGCCCACTCTGAACCCGGTTTACTGCTCATCGGAAAACCCCGGGTAAGGTACACCCAGCGAGCCCACTCTGAACCCGGTTTGATCATCGGAAAACCCCGGGTAAGGTACACCCAGCGAGCCCACTCTGAACCCGGTTTGTTGCTCATCGGAAAACCCCGGGTCAGGTACACCCAGCGAGCCCACTCTGAACCCGGTTTACTGCTCATCGGAAAACCCCGGGTAAGGTACACCCAGCGAGCCCACTCTGAACCCGGTTTACTCATCGGAAAACCCCGGGTAAGGTACACCCAGTGAGCCCACTCTGAACCCGGTTTACTGCTCATCGGAAAACCCCGGGTAAGGTACACCCAGCGAGCCCACTCTGAACCCGGTTTGTTGCTCATCGGAAAACCCCGGGTCAGGTACACCCAGCGAGCCCACTCTGAACCCGGTTTGTTGCTCATCGGAAAACCCCGGATAAGGTGCACCCAGCGAGCCCACTCTGAACCCGGTTTGTTGCTCATCGGAAAACCCCGGGTAAGGTGCACCCAGCGAGCCCACTCTGAACCCGGTTTACTGCTCATCGGAAAACCCCGGGTAAGGTGCACCCAGCGAGCCCACTCTGAACCCGGTTTACTGTTCATCGGAAAACCCCGGGTCAGGTACACCCAGCGAGCCCACTCTGAACCCGGTTTGTTGCTCATCGGAAAACCCCGGGTAAGGTGCACCCAGCGAGCCCACTCTGAACCCGGTTTACTGCTCATCGGAAAACCCCGGGTAAGGTACACCCAGCGAGCCCACTCTGAACCCGGTTTACTGCTCATCGGAAAACCCCGGGTAAGGTGCACCCAGCGAGCCCACTCTGAACCCGGTTTGCTGCTCATCGGAAAACCCCGGGTAAGGTACACCCAGCGAGCCCACTCTGAACCCGGTTTGTTGCTCATCGGAAAACCCCGGGTAAGGTACACCCAGCGAGCCCACTCTGAACCCGGTTTGCTGCTCTCTCTGTGCCCAGCACTGCCTGCACCCCCGGCACACGGCAGTGGAATTTCAAAAGATGGAAGGAATCTGTCAGCATTTGAAAGGCTTTTAGAAAGAATTCAAGGTGTTTTCAGAGAGTTGGGATCTTTCTCTGTTCTCGGGGAGTTAGATATCAGCCTTTCTCCTGTGAATATAGAGCTGTCTTATAGGGCCGTGATCATCTTTGAAAGAGCTGCCAATTAATCCCACTCCCCGGCCCTTTCCCCACAGCCCTGCAAACTTTTCCTTTAAGTAGATCCAATTCCCTTTTGAAAGTTACTATTGAATCTGCGTTCACCCCCTTTCAGACAGTGCATTCCAGATCACAACAACTCAGAGTGAAAAATGTCTCATCTCCTCTCTCTGGCTTTTTGTCCATTATTTGATGAGATGTGTTTACTTGTTAAATATATTTTCTGAGTGGAATTAAATTTAAAACCAGGTTCTGAGGCGTGATGCTCTATTCACACATCGAAGGTGAGAGAGATGCTGTGGGTCACACACTAAGTCCAGTAGCTGAAAGTGATGAACAGACTGGGTTTTGTGTTTAGTGATCCTGGGCTTGTTACCGATACCTTCCCTGGATACCAAGGCTAGGAGAGGGACTCTGGAATGTATGGGGAGCTGGGACTTGTCCATGAGAGTAACCGAAGGTATGAGAACTGAAATAATCTAGAGTTAGAAAGAAGTAAAGGCCCAAAAATGGAGCAGTTGGTAACAGGACATCAATTAGTCTCCTGTTCTCTTGGAGAAATCAAGGACTCGACACACTGTGATTGAAACAAAGGTGATTTATTTGACAGATATCAAAATATTAAACTCCAGCCCAGTTATGGGGGTTATTAACATCAGCAGAAACGAACCCCAACTATCAGAATGAACATGGTTCAGTCCTGGATGTGATTAACAGCAGCAATAACAGCAGAATCCAACCCCTGCAGTCACTTGTGAACTCGGTGTCTCTCCAGGTTGGATGATCAGTTGAAGCCTCGGCCACACACAGAACACGTGTACGGTTTCTCCCCGCTGTGAACGGTGCAATGTTTTTTCAGGCTGTGTAACTGGTTAAAGCTCTTGCCACAGTCAGTGCACTGAAACATACTCAGTCGAGTGTGTGGGTCTCAGCGCTTTCCCAGTCACACTGATGTTTGAAATCTTTTCTCACAGACAGAACAGACAAACATTTCTCCTTCCACATTCAAAGGCCGATGATATTCAGGTCCTGATGAATTGAGTGTCAGATCTTGATGTGATGTTTGGTTTGAGTTTCATAAGAACATAAATAGGAGCAAGAATAGGCCATTTGGCCCTTTGAGCCTGCTCCGCCATTCAATAAGATCATGGCTGATCTTCTACCTCATCTCCCCTTTCCTGCACTATCCCCATATCCCTTGATGCCCTTAATATTCAAAAATCTATCGATCTCTGTTTTGAATAGACTCGATGACTGAGCCTCCACAGCCCTCTGGGGTAGAGAATTCCAACGATTCACCGCCCTCTGAGTGAAGAAATTTCTCCTCAACTCAGTCCTAAATGGCTGAGCCCTTATTCTGAGACTGTGACCCCTAGTTCTAGATTTCCCAACCAGGGGAAACATCCTCCCTGCATCTA
The DNA here is from genome assembly GCF_052327205.1 of Somniosus microcephalus. Classification (NCBI taxonomy): domain Eukaryota; kingdom Metazoa; phylum Chordata; class Chondrichthyes; order Squaliformes; family Somniosidae; genus Somniosus; species Somniosus microcephalus. Next base: position 69,997,352 of record NC_140990.1, read on the forward strand.
CCTTGTCAAGCCCTGTGAGTTTTGTGTGTTTCAATAAGATCACCTCTCATTCTTCTAAACTCCAGCGAATATAGGCCTAGTCTACTCAATCTCTCCTCATAGGACAATCCACCCATCCCAGGAACCAGTCCTGGTGAACTTTCATTGCACTCCCTCTATGGCAAGTATATCCTTCCTTAGGTAAGGAGACCAAAACAGTGCACAGTACTCCAGGTGTGGTCTCACCAAGGCCCGATATAATTACAGTAAGACGTCTTTACTCTTCTACTCAAATCCTCTTGTAATAAAGGCCAACGTTTCCCGTTTGCATATTTTCCCTTCTAATAACCTGTAAAAGGAGTTTACAAAAGTCAGCCCTGTAAGTACAGGATAGAAATTCAGAACATTCTTCCCTGTCCTGTTCCCCAAAACTGTAAATTCTCATCTCACTCGCTCTACGTCCCTCTGCACTGAAACCCAAACTCATCGCACCATCTCCAATGTTCTTTTCCTTCTGGCTCGGCTTTCTCCCAACCCTGAAGGTGCTGACTCTGGCTGGGTTCAGTTCTACACTCACTGGTTCCCCTCCCTCTCCTCCCCTGAAGGTGCTGACTCTGGCTGGGTTCAGTTCTACACTCACTGGTTCCCCTCCCTCTCCTCCACTGAAGGTGCTGACTCTGGCTGGGTTCAGTTCTACACTCACTGGTTCCCCTCCCTCTCCTCCACTGAAGGTGCAGACTCTGGCTGGGTTCAGTTCTACACTCACTGGTTCCCCTCCCTCTCCTCACCTGAAGGTACTGACTCTGGCTGGGTTCAGTTCTACACTCACTGGTTCCCCTCTATCTCTGCCCCTGAAGGTGCTGACTCTGGCTGGGTTCAGTTCTACACTCACTGGTTCCCCTCCCTCTCCTCCACTGAAGGTGCTGACTCTGGCTGGGTTCAGTTCTACACTCACTGGTTCCCCTCCCTCTCCTCCCCTGAAGGTGCTGACTCTGGCTGGGTTCAGTTCTACACTCACTGGTTCCCCTCTCTCTCCTCCCCTGAAGGTGCTGACTCTGGCTGGGTTCAGTTCTACATTCATTGGTTCTCCTCCCCTGAAGGTGCTGACTCTGGCTGGGTTCAGTTCTACACTCACTGGTTCCCCTCCCTCTCCTCCACTGAAGGTGCTGACTCTGGCTGGGTTCAGTTCTACACTCACTGGTTCCCTTCACTCTCCTCCCCTGAAGGTGCTGACTCTGACTGGGTTCAGTTCTACACTCACTGGTTCCCCTCTCCTCCCCTGAAGGTGCTGACTCTGGCTGGGTTCAGTTCTACACTCACTGGTTCCCCTCTCCTCCACTGAAGGTGCTGACTCTGGCTGGGTTCAGTTCTACACTCACTGGTTCCCTTCACTCTCCTCCCCTGAAGGTGCTGACTCTGGCTGGGTTCAGTTCTACACTCACTGGTTCCTCTCTCTCCTCCACTGAAGGTGCTGACTCTGGCTGGGTTCAGTTCTACACTCACTGGTTCCCCTCCCTCTCCTCCCCTGAAGGTGCTGACTCTGGCTGGGTTCAGTTCTACACTCACTGGTTCCTCTCTCTCCTCCACTGAAGGTGCTGACTCTGGCTGGGTTCAGTTCTACACTCACTGGTTCCCCTCTATCTCTGCCCCTGAAGGTGCTGACTCTGGCTGGGTTCAGTTCTACACTCACTGGTTCCCCTCCCTCTCCTCCACTGAAGGTGCTGACTCTGGCTGGGTTCAGTTCTACACTCAGAGTGAGAATAAAATCAATGAGTCACTGATTGTCACTGGGACCCTGAAGTCCCGTTCACTCTTTGTTCCTTTACTAAGATGGCGCCGCTACTTGATGAATCATGATGGTGGCGCACAAACCCTCCCGCATTCCCTTACAAAGATGGCAGCCGTTAACCTGGGCCTGTTTTCAGGAAAAAGCCCGGTAGCTCCAAATGTGGGAGCTGTAGGTTATTATTTGGGGCTTGCGACTTACGCCAGCTGTTGATGAAACCTTTCCCTGCCCCGCGCCTCGCCGCTTCGTACCCGCTGCAAAATTGCGCTCCTAACATCAGCCCGCTTGCAGCCTCTGCCCGTCTCCCGTATACTGCACTGCGCATGCTCCAAACACAAGCCTGGCACCGCGCCTGCGCACTGGGCTCCTGTAGACTGGGTGCGGCACATTCTTCACCGCGAGGAATGCTGGGTAAAAGACCAGGTTAGTGAATAGAACATGATTTACTGCGATTGTATTGAGAACTGAACCGTTCCAGCAGTTATGGTCCGAGACCGGAGAGGCAGCGGACCTGCGAGGGAGCACCAGAGGCGGCAGAGGTACTTAAGGAGCTGCCCGAGGCAGCGAGGCCCAGAGCCCCGAGATCGGAGAGGCAGCAGACCTGCGAGGGATCACCAGAGGCCCGACCAATCCAGGTTCCGGGAGAGAGGTAAAAAGTAATCCAAGTGTGACGTCAGCAGGAAGCAGGTAAGTGATTGGTTGGTGAGTATTTCTCTTTTTAAACTTTAACTCTGTTTTATAGCTTCTAAGGTCTCTCTGGTGTAGCGGGGACTGTTGGTAAACTATTTAACTGTAGTGTAATTAGTGGGATTGATTGATTTAATTTAAACTCAATTAATTAAAGGGTAAGTCATGGCAGGAAAACCAGGCCCCGTGATCTGCTCCTCCTGCGAGATGTGGGAACTCAGGGACACTTCCTGTGTCCCTGACAACTACATGTGCAGGAAGTGCACCCAGCTGCAGCTACTGACAGACCGCATTGCGGCGCTGGAGCTGTGATTGGATACATACTGGAGTGTTCACGATGCTCAGGACATCGTGAATAGCACGTTTAGGGAGTTGGACACACCGCAGGTAGAGGTTGGACAGGAAGAAAGGGAACGGGTGACCAACAGGCAGAGTACTAGGCGCAGGCAGGTAGTGCAGGGATCCCCTGTGGCCATCCCCCTCTCCAACAGATACACCACTTTGAGTACTGTTGGGGGGGATGACTTATCAGAGGAAGGGAGCAGCAGCCAACTTCCTGGCACCAGGGGTGGCTCTGCACAGAATGGGAGGAAAAAGAGTGGTAGAGCTATAGTAATAGGGGATTCAATTGTAAGGGGAATAGATAGGCGTTTCTGCGGCCGCAAATGAGACTCCAGGATGGTGTGTTGCCTCCCTGGTGCAAGGGTCAAGGATGTCTCCGAGCGGCTGCAGAACATCTTGGAAGGGGAGGGTGAACAGCCAGTTGTCGTGGTGCATATAGGCACCAACGATATAGGTAAAAAGCGGGATGAGGACCTAAAAGCGGAATATAGGGAGTTAGGAGGTAAATTAAAAAACAGGACCTCAAAGGTAGTAATCTCAGGATTGTTACCAGTGCCACGTGCTAGTCAGAGTAGAAATAGAAGGATACTTCAGATGAATACGTGGCTGGAGGAATGGTGCCAGGGGGAGGGATTCAAGTTCCTGGGACATTGGAGCCGGTTCTGGGGGAGGTGGGACCAGTTCAAACCGGACGGTCTGCACCTGGGCAGGGCTGGAACCGATGTCCTAGGGGGAGTGTTTGCTAGTGCTGTGGGGGAGGGTTTAAACTAAAATGGAAGGGGGTTGGGAACCTGAGCAGGGAGACAGAGGAAAGGAAAACAAGGATAAAAGCAAAAGATAGGAAGGAGAAAAACAAAAGTGGCAGTCAGAGAAATCAACGGTTTAAATCAAACGTGGTCACAGTAAATAATAATTCTAATAGGTCTAAGAGCGTTAAAAAAACAAGCCTGAAGGCTTTGTGTCTTAATGCGAGGAGCATTTGTAATAAGGTGGATGAATTGGCTGCGCAAATAGAGGTAAACGAATATGATTTGGTTGGGATTACGGAAACATGGCTCAAGGACGGCCAAGACTGGGAACTCAACATCCAGGGGTTTTTGATATTCAGGAAAGATAGGCAAAAAGGAAAGGGAGGAGGGGTAGCATTACTGGTTAAAGAAGGGATTAACACAATTGTAATGAAGGATATTAGCTCTGATGAGGTGGAATCTGTATGGGTAGAATTGAGAAATACTAAGGGGAAAAAAACATTAGTGGGAGTGGTATATAGACCTCCAAACAGTAAGGCGGAGGTTGGGGATGGCATTAAAAGGGAAATTAAAGAAGCGTGCAATAAGGGCACAGCAGTCATCATGGGTGACTTTAATTAACATATAGATTGGGCTAACCAAATTAGTAACAATACTGTGGAGGAGGAATTCCTGGAGTGTTTACGGGATGGTTTCCTGGACCAATATGTCGAGGAACCAACCAGAGATCAGGCCATCTTAGACTGGGTATTATGTAACGAGAAAGGATTAATTAGCAATCTTGTTGTACGAGGCCCCTTGGGTCAGAGCGATCATAATATGATCGAATTCTTCATTAAGATGGAGAATGAAGTAGTTGACTCAGAGACAAGGGTCCTCAATTTAAATAAAGGAAACTACGATGGTCTGAGGAGCGAGTTGGGTAGGATTGATTGGGGATTGGCACTCAAAGGGTTGACGGTGGATAGGCAATGGCAAACATTCAAAGACCGAATGGATGAACTACAGAAGTTGTTCATCCCAGTTTGGCATAAAAATAAAACAAAAAAGGTGACTCAACCGTGGCTAACAAGGGAAATTAGGGATAGCATAAGATCCAAGGAGAGGACATACAAATTGGCCAGAAAAAGCAATAATCCTGAGGATTGGGAGCAGTTTAGGATTCAACAAAGGAGGACAAAGGGATTAATTAAGAAAGGGAAAATAGAATATGAGAGTAAGCTTTCAGGGAACATAAAAACTGACTGTAAAAGCTTTTATAGATATGTAAAGAGGAAAAGATTGGTGAAGTCAAGCGTAGGTCCCTTGCAGTCAGAATCGGGGGAATTTATAATGGGGAGCAAAGAAATGGCAGACCAACTAAATACATATTTTGGTTCTGTCTTCACAAAGGAGGACATAAATAACCTCCCAGAAATACCGCGGAACATAGGGTCTGATGAAAGGGTGGAACTGAAAGATATCAGTATTTGTAGGAAAATGGTGTTAGGAAAATAGATGGGACTGAAGGCCGATAAATTTAAAACAGAAATAGACAGTTTCCTAGAAGTAAAGGGAATTAAGGGTTACGGGGAGCGGGCAGGAATTTGGACATGAGTCTAGGTTCAGATCGGCCATGGCCCTGTGGGTAGCGGAGCGGGCCCAGGTGCCGTGTAGCCTGATCCTGCTCCTATTTCGTGTGTCTAATTCTGTTAGATTCAGGAGATGGTTCTGTGATAGTGGATTGGCGGTTAGGATCAGATCAGCCATGATCTTATTGAATGGCGGAGCAGGCTCGAGGGGTCGATTGGCCTACTCCTGCTCCTATTTCTTATGTTATGTTCTTAAATCCCCAGGGCCTGATAATCTACATCCCAGGGTACTTAAGGAAGTGGCCCTAGAAATAGTAGATGCATTGCTGGTCATCTTCCAGAACTCGATAGACTCTGGAACAGTACCCATGGATTGGAGGGTAGCTAATGTTACCCCACTATTCAAAAAAGGTGGCAGGGAAAAAGCGGGGAATTATAGACCGGTAAGCCTGACATCGGTAGTGGGGAAAATGCTAGAGTCCATTATAAAAGATGTAATAGCAGAGCACTTGGAAAGCAGTGACAGGATCGGACAAAGTCAACATGGATTTACAAAAGGTAAATCATGCTTGACTAATCTACTGGAATTTTTTGAGGATGTAACTGGTAAAATAGATAAGGGAGAACCAGTGGATGTAGTGTATTTGGACTTTCAGAAGGCTTTCGATAAGGTCCCGCATAAGAGGTTAGCGTGCAATATTAAGGCACATGGGATTGGGGGCAAGGTATTGACTTGGATAGAGAACTGGTTGGCGGACAGAAAGCAATGAGTTGGAATAAACGGGTCGTTTTCCGAGTGGCAGGCAGTGACTAGTGGGGTACTGCAAGGATCGGTCCTAGGACCCCAGCTGTTCACAATATATATTAATGATCTGGATGAGGGAATTGGATGTAATATCTCCAAATTTGCAGACGACACAAAGCTGGGTGGGAGGGTATGCTGTGAGGAGGATGTCATGAAACTCCAGTACGATTTGGACAGGTTGGGTGATTGGGCAGAAACATGGCAAATGCACTATAATGTGGATAAATGTGAGGTTATCCACTTTGGTGGCAAAAACAGGAAGGCAGATTATTATTTGAATGGCAATAGATTGGGAGAAGGGGAAGTGCAAAGAGACCTGGGTGTTCTTGTGCACCAGTCGCTGAAGGTAAGCATGCAGGTGCAGCAGGCGGTTAAGAAGGCAAATGGTATGTTGGCCTTCGTAGCAAGAGGGTTCGAGTACAAGAACAAGGATGTCTTGCTGCAGTTGTACAGTGCCTTGGTGAGCCCGCACCTTGAGTATTGTGTGCAGTTTTGGTTGCCTTATCTGAGGAAGGACGTTCTTGCCATGGAGGGAGTGCAGCGAAGATTCACCAGGCTGATACCTGGGATGGCAGGAATGACGTATGAGGAGAGATTGTGTCAATTGGGCTTATACTCACTGGAGTTTAGAAGATTGAGAGGGGATCTCATCGAAACCGATAAAATTCTGTCAGGTCTGGACAGACTAGATGCAGAAAGGATGTTTCTGATGGCCGGGGAGTCCAGAACCAGGGGTCATAGTCTAAGGATAAGGGGTAAGCCATTTAGGACTGAAATGAGGAGGAATTTCTTCACCCAGAGAGTGGTGAACCTGTGGAATTCTCTGCCACAGAGGGCGGTGGAGGCCAATTCATTAAATATATTCAAGAAAGAGTTGGATATATTTCTTGAGGCTAAAGGGATCAAGGGATATGGGGAGAAGACAGGGACAGGGTACTGAATTTGGATGATCAGCCATGATCTCATTGAATGGCGGAGCAGGCTCGAAGGGCCGAATGGCCTACTCCTATCTTCTATGTTTCTATGTTTCTGATAATCTTACTAACCCCTATAATTGGCTGGAGATTAATATTCTTTATAAATATTTGCTTGAAACGGAGTGTTTCGAATATTTGATTTCTCCATGATAAGAGACAAATTTAATGTTCTGTTACTGACTGTTACATTTTTCGGCCATTTCTTACTCTCTCTTATTTCAGTTCTCATCTCTTTTGCCTTCTACTACATCAAACCCCAAGCTTGTTCCGTTTGAGTACATGGCTTGTGGGTGTCATAGACTGAACTGCAGTGTCTCACTTACACTCATCTGAAATTTCTTTGAACCACCCCTTTACAGAACTATCTTGCATAAGATTCGAAATAAAAACATAGAAGATAGGAGTAGGCCATTCGGCCCCTCGAGCCTGCTCTGCCATTCAATGAGATCATGGCTGATCATCCAAATTCAGTACCCCGTCCCTGCTTTCTCCCCATACCCCTTGATCCCTTTAGCCTTAAATATATCTAACTCCTTCTTGAATATATTTAATGAATTGGCCTCAACTGCCTTTTGTGGTAGAGAATTCCACAGGTTCACCACTCTCTGGGCGAAGAAATCCCTCCTCATCTCTGTCCTAAATGGCTTACCCCTTATCCTTAGACTGTGACCCCTGGTTCTGGACTCCCCCACTATCGGGAACATCCTTCCTGTGTCTAGTCCTGTTAGAATTTTATAAGTTTCAATGAGATCCCCTCTCATTCTTCCAAACTCCAACGAATATAAGCCCAATCGACCCAATCGCTCCTCATACGTCATTCCTGCCATTCCAGGTATCAGCCTGGTGAATCTTCGCTGAACTCCTTCCATGGCAAGAACATCCTTCCTCGGATAAGGCGACCAAAACTGCACAATACTCAAGATGTGGTCTCACCAAGGCCCTGTACAACTGCAGCAATACATCCTTGCTCCTATACTCTAATCCTCTCGCTATGACGCCAACATACCATTTGCCTTCTTAACCGCCTGCTGCACCTGCATGCTTACCTTCAGCGACTGGTGCACAAGAACATCCAGGTCTCGTTGCACTTCCCCTTCTCCCAATCTATTGCTGTTCAGATAATCTGCCTTCCTGTTTTTGCCACCAAAGTGGATAACCTCGCATTTATCCACATTATACTGCATCTGCCATGCATCTGCCCAATCACCCAGCCTGTCCAAATCATACTGGAGTTTCTCGGCATCCTCCTCACAGCACACATGCCCACCCAGCTTTGTGTCGTCTGCAAACCTGGAGATATTGCATCTAGTTCCCTTGTCTAGATCATTAATATATATATTGTGAATAGCTGGGGTCCTAGCACTGATCCCTGCGGTACCCCACGAGTCACTGCCTGCCACTCGGAAAAAGACCTATTTATTCCAACTCTTTGCTTCCTGTCTGCCAACCAGTTCTCTATCCAAGCCAGTACCTTACCGCCAATCCCATTTTATTTAACTTTACACGCTAATCTCTTATGCAGGACCTTATCGAAACCCTTCTGAAAGTCCAAATACACCACATCCATTGGTTCTCCCTTATCTATTCTACCAGTTACATCCTCAAAAAATTCCAGTAGATTAATCAAGCACGATTTACCTTTTGTAAATCCATGTTGACTTTGTCCGATCCTGTCACTGCTTTCCAAGTGCTCTGCTATTACATCTTTTATAATGGACTCTAGCATTTTCCCCACTACCGATGTCAGGCTTACCAGTCTATAATTCCCCATTTTCTCTCTACCACCTTATTTGAATAGTGGGGTTACATTAGCTACTCTCCAATCCATGGGAACTGTTCCAGAGTCTATAGAATTTTGGAAGATGACCAGCAATGCATCTACTATTTCTAGGCCCACTTCTTTAAGTACCCTAGGATGTGGATTATCAGGCCCTGGGGATTTATCGGCCTTCAATCCCATCAATTTCCCTAACACCATTTCCCTACAAATACTGAATTCATTCAGTTCCTCCCTCTCATTAGACCCTATGTTCCCCGGCATCTCTGGGAGGTTATTTGTGTCATAGAGTCATAGAGTCATAGAGTTATACAGCACGGATAGAGGCCCATCGTGTCCGCACCGGCCATCAAGCCCTGTCTAATCTAATCCCATATTCCAGCATTTGGTCCGTAGCCTTGTATGCTATGGCATTTCAAGTGCTCATCCAAATGCTGCTTAAATGTTGTGAGGGTTCCTGCCTCCACAACCCTTTCAGGCAGTGAGTTCCAGACTCCAACCACCCTCTGGGTGAAAAAGTTCTTTCTCAAATCCCCTCCAAACCTCCCGCCCTTTACCTTGAATCTATGCCCCCTAGTTATTGACCCTTCTACTAAGGGAAAAAGCTCCTCAGCATCCATCCTATCTATGCCCCTCATAATTTTGTACACCTCAATCATGTCCCCCCTCAGCCTCCTCTGCTCCAAGGAAAACAAACCCAATCTGCCCAGTCTCTCTTCATAGCTGAAGCGCTCCAGCCCTGGTAACATCCTGGTGAACCTCCGCTGCACCCTCTCCAACGCGATCACATCCTTCCTGTAGTGTGGCGACCAGAACTGCACACAGTATTCCAGCTGTGGCCTAACCAGTGTTTTATACAGCTCCATCATAACCTCCTTGCTCTTATATTCAATGCCTCGGCTAATGAAGGCAAGTATCCCATATGCCTTTTTTACCACCTTATCCACCTGTTCCGCCGCCTTCAGGGATCTGTGTACTTGCACACCCAGATCCCTCTGACCCTCCGTCTTGCCTAGGGTCTTACCATTCATTGTGTATTCCCTTGCCTTGTTAGTCCCCCCAAAGTGCATCACCTCGCACTTTTCCGGGTTAAATTCCATTTGCCACTGTTCCGCCCATCTGACCAACCCACCTATATCGTCCTGCAGACTGAGGCTACCCTCCTCGCTATTTACCACCCTACCAATTTTTGTATCATCCGCGAACTTACTGATCATACCTTTTACATTCATATCCAAGTCATTAATGTAGACCACAAACAGCAAGGGACCCAGCACACCGATCCCTGTGGTACCGCACTGGCCACAGGCTTCCAGTCACAAAAACAACCTTCGACCATCACCCTCTGCCTTCTGCCACTAAGCCAGTTTTGTATCCAATGTGCCAAGGCACCCTGGATTCCATGGGCTCTTACCTTCTTGACCAGTCTCCTGTGCGGGACTTTATCGAAGGCCTTACTGAAATCCATGTATACCACATCCACTGCGTTACCCTCATCCACACACCTAGTCACCCCCTCAAAAAATTCAATCAAATTAGTCAGACATGACCTTCCCTTGACAAAGCCATGTTGACTATCCCTGATTAATCCTTGCCTCTCCAAGTGGAGACAAATTTTGTCCCTCAGAATTTTTTCCAATAATTTTCCTACCACTGATGTTAGGCTCACTGGCCTGTAGTTCCCTGGTTTTTCCCTACTTCCCTTCTTGAATAATGGTACTACATTAGCAGTCCTCCAGTCCTCTGGCACATCCCCTGTGGCCAGAGAGGTCCTGAATATATGTGTTAGAGCCCCCGCAATCTCTTCCTTTGCCTCACACAGCAGCCTGGGATACATTTCATCCGGGCCTGGGGATTTATCCATTTTTAGGCCAGCTAAAACCGCCAATACCTCCTCCCTCTCGATGTTAATATGTTCGAGCATATCACAGTCCCCCCCGCCCTATTTCTATGTCTACATCGTCCTTCTCCATAGTGAAAACAGATGCAAAAAATTCATTTAGAACCCCTCCTACATCTTCCGGCTCCACACACAGATTGCCACTTTTGTCCCTAATGGGCCCTATTTTTTCCCTAGTTATCCTCTTACCCTTAATATACTTATAAAACATCTTAGGATTTTCCTTTATTTTGCTCGCCAGCGTTATTTCATGGCCCCTCCTTGATCTCCTAATTTCTTTTTTAAGTATCCCCCTGCACTTTTTGTACTCCTCTAGGGCTTCCTCCGTCTTTAGCCTTTTGTATCTGCCAAAAGCCCTCCTTTTTTTCCTAATCCATTCTCGTATATCCCCTGACATCCAAGGTTCCCTGTGGTTTTTGGAACCACCCTTGACCTTTACGGGAACATGTTGCCATTGTATGATCTCAATCTCCCTTCTGAAAGCCTCCCATTGCTCCGATGCGGATTTTCCTACAAGTAGCTGATCCCAGTCCATTTTGGCCAGATCCTGCCTTATCCTATTAAAATCGGCCTTCCCCCAATTTAGAACCTTTATTTCCGGCCCATCCCTGTCCTTTTCCATGACCACCTTAAATCTCACCATATTATGGTCACTGTCACCAAAGTGCTCACCTACTAGCACTTTTTCCACTTGGCCGGCCACATTCCCTAGAATTAGGTCCAGTACCGCCCCCTCTCTTGTAGGACTTTCTACATGCTGGCTCAAAAAGCTCTCCTGGATGCACTTTAAGAATTCTACACCCTCTGAGCCTTTCACACTCTGACTATCCCAGTTAATATTGGGGAAGTTGAAATCCCCCATTATTATTACCCTATTATTTGCACATTTCTCTGAGATTTGCCTACATATCTGTTCCTCTATCTCCCCCTGACTGTTTGGAGGCCTATAGTACACTCCCAGCAAAGTGCTTGCCCCCTTTTTGTTTTTAAGCTCCACCCATATGGCCTCATTAGAGGAACCTGCTAATATATCATCCCTCCTTACTGCAGTAATTGACTCCTTAATTAATATTGCGACACCCCCTCCTCTTATACCTCCCCCTCTGTCTCGCCTGAAGATTCTGTACCCCGGAATATTGAGCTGCCAGTCTTGCCCCTCCCTCAACCATGTCTTCGTGATAGCAACAATATCATACTCCCATGTGTTTATCAACACCTTCAGTTCATCCACCTTATTTGCAAGACTCCTTGCATTAAAATAGATGCCATCCAGCCTTGCCCTTATATGTTTGCCCTGTCTACCAAGCTGACTTGTTTTTTTCTCTATAATTGGCAGCACATCACCCCCTATTTCAGCTCCCCTCTGTATCCCATCCCCCTGCCAAGTTAGTTTAAACCCCCCCCAACCATGCTAGCAAACCTCCCCGCAAGGATATTTGTCCCGCTCTGGTTCAGGTGCAACCCGTCCGACTTGTACAAGTCCCACCTTTCCCAGAAGCAGGCCCAGTGATCCAGGAAAGTAAAACCCTCCCCCCTACACCAACTCTTTAGCCACGCATTCATCTGCTCTATCCTCCCATTCCTATACTCACTAGCACGTGGCACTGGGAGTAATCCAGAGATTACAACCTTTGAGGTCCTGCTCTTTAATCTGTTACCTAGCTCCCTAAATTCTTGATGCAGGACCTCATCCCCCTTCCTACCTATGTCGTTGGTCCCAATGTGGACCACGACCTCTGCCTGCTCACCCTCCCCCTTAAGAATGCCCTGTAGCCGCACAGTGACACCCATGACCCTGGCCCCAGGGAGGCAACAAACCATCCTGGAGTCACGTTTGCGGCCACAGAAACGCCTATCTGTTCCCCTTACGATAGAATCCCCTATCACTATTGCTCTCCCACTCTTTTTCCTCCCTTTCTGAGCAGCAGAAGCGTCCCTGGTGCCAGGAAGCTGGCTGCTGCTGCCTTCCCCTGGTGAGTCACCCCCCTCAACAGTATCCAACTTGGTATACCTGTTTGAAAGGGGGATGTCCGCAGGGGTTCCCTGCACTTCCTGCCTGCCTCTGTTGCTCCGCCTGATGGTCACCCCCTGTGCAGCCCTACCCTGAGGCGTGAACAACTCGCTAAACGTGCTATCCATGACCCTCTCAGCATCGCGCATGCTCCAATATTCATCCACCCGCAGCTCGAGCGCCGCAATGCGGTCTACAAGTAGCTGCAGCTGGATGCATTTCCCGCACACATGGTCGTCAGGGACACTGGCAGCGTCCCTGACTTCCCACATGGAGCAAGAGGAGCAGAACACGGGTCTGAACTCTCCTGCCATGACTTACTCCTTTAATTAATTAAAAAATTTATTCAATACCCCAGTTACAGGTACACTCTAGGGCGCTTTATTTACCAACTGTCCCCACTACACCACAGAGACCCTAGAAATTTAACACCACAGAATTCAAGCTTGTATTGAAAAGAGAGAAATACTCACCAACCAGTCACTTACCTGCTTTCTGCTGACGTCACACTTGGATTACTTTTTACCTCTCTCCTGGAACCTGGATTGGTTTGCCTCGGTGCCTCTGACTGCTCCTTAAGTACCTCTCCCACCTCGGGTTGCTCCCGCGCAGGTCCGCTGCTTCTCCGGTCTCGGGGCTGTGGGCCTCGGTGCCTCTGACTGCTCCCTCTTATACTCAGCCGCCTCGGGTTGCTCCCGCGCAGGTCCGCTGCTTCTCCGGTCTCGGGGCTGTGGGCCTCGGTGCCTCTGACTGCTCCCTCTTATACTCAGCCGCCTCGGGCTGCTCCCGCGCAGGTCCGCTGCTTCTCCGGTCTCGGGGCTGTGGGCCTCGGTGCCTCTGACTGCTCCCTCTTATGCTCAGCCACCTCGGGCTGCTCCCGCGCAGGTCCGCTGCTTCTCCGGTCTCGGGGTCCTCCTTTGTGAAGACAGAACCAAAGTATGTATTTAATTGGTCTGCCATTTCTTTGTTCCTCATTATAAATTCCCCTGATTCTGACCGCAAGGGACCTACGCTTGACTTCACCAATCTTTTTCTCTTCACATATCTATAGAAGCTTTTAAAGTCAGTTTTTATGTTCCCTGCAAGCTTACTCTCATGCTCTATTTCTCCCCTCTTAATTAATCCCTTTGTCCTCCTTTGCTGAATCCTAAACTGCTCCCAATCCTCAGGATTATTGCTTTTTCTGGCCAATTTATATGTCCTCTCCTTGGATCTTATGCTATCCCCAATTTCCCTTGTTAGCCACGGTTGAGTCACCTTTTTTGTTTTATTTTTATGCCAACAGGGATGAACAAATTCTGTAGTTCATCCATGCAATCTTTAAATGTTTGCCATTGCCTATCCACCGTCAACCCTTTACGTAATGTTTCCCAATCCATCCTAGCCAACTCGCGCCTCATACCATCGTAGTTTCCTTTATTTAAATTCAGGACCCTAGTCTCTGAGTCAAATATTTCATTCTCCATCTTAATGAAGAATTCGATCATATTATGATCGCTTCGCCCCAAAGGGCCTTGCACAACAACATTGCTAATTAATCCTTTCTCATTTCATAATAACCAGTCTAAGATGGCCTGATCTCTAGTTGGTTACTCGACATAATGGTCCAGGAAACCATCCTGTATACACTCCAGGAATTCCTCCTTCACAGTATTGTTACTAATTTGGTTAGCCCAATCTATATGTAGATTAAAGTCACCCATGATAACTGCTGTGCCCTTATTGCACGTGTCTCTAATTTCCCGTTTAATGCCATCCCCAACCTCAGCATTACTGTTTGGGGGGTCTGTATACAACTCCCACTAGTGTTTTCTGCCCCTTGGTATTTCTCAGTTCTACCCATACAGGTTCCACATCATCAGAGCTAATATCCTTCCTTACTATTGTGTTAATCTCCTCTTTAACCAGCAATGCTACCCCACCTCCTTTTCCTTTTTGCCTGTCTTTCCTGAATATTGAATATCCCTGGATGTTGAATTCCCAGCCTTGGTCACCCTGGAGCCATGTCTCCGTAATGCCAATTATATCATATCCGTTTACATCTATTTGTGCAGCTAATTCATCCACCTTATTACAAATGCTCCTCACATTAAGACACAAAGCCTTCAGGCTTGTTTTTTAACACTCTTAGACCTTTTAGAATTATTATTTACTGTAGCAATGTTTGATTTAAACCCTTGAATTCTCTGACTGCCACTTTTTTGCTTTTCTCCTTCCTGTCTTTTGCTTCTATCCTTGCTTCCCTTTCCTCTGTCTCCCTGCACAGGTTCCCAACCCCCCTGCCATTTTAGTTTAAACCCTCCCCAACAGCACTAGCAAACACTCCCCCTAGGATATCGGTCCCGGTTGTGCCCAGGTGCAAACTGTCCAGTTTGTACTGGTCCCACCTCCCCCAGAACCGGTTCCAATGTCCCAGGAATTTGAATCCCTCCTCCTTACACCATTCCTCTTGCCACGTATTCATCTGAAATATCCTTCTATTTCTACTCTACTAGCATGTGGCACTGGTAGCAATCCTGAGATTACTACCTTTTGAGGTCCTATTTTTAAATTTACCTCCTAACTCTCTATATTCAACTTTAAGGACCTCATCCAGGTTTTTACCTTTATCGTTGGTACCTATATGCACCACGACAACTGACTGTTCACCCTCCCCCTCCAGAATGCCCTGCAGCCGCTCCGAGACATCCTTGATCCTTGCACCAGGGAGGCAACATACCATCCTGGAGTCTCATTTGCGGCCGCAGAAACGCCTATCTATTCCCCTTACAATAGAATCCCCTATTACTATAGCTCTCTCACTCTTTTTCCTCCCGTCCTGTGCAGCAGAACTACCCACGGTGCCAGGAAGTTGGCTGCTGCTGCCTTCCCCCGATAAGCCATCTCCCTCAACAATATCCAAAGTGGTATATCTGTTTGAGAGGGGGATGGCCACATGGGACCCCTGCACTACCTGCCTGCGCCTACTACTCTGCCTGGTGGTCACCCATTCTCTTCCTGCTTGTGCAGCCTTTACCTGCAGTGTGACCAACTGATTAAACGTGATATCCATGACATCCTCAGCATCGCGAATGCTCCAGTATGTATCCATTCGCTGCTCCAGCATCACAATGTGGTCTGCCCGTAGCTGCAGCTGGACACTTCCTGCACACATGGTCATCAGGGACACAGGAAGTGTCCCTGATTTCCCACATAGTGCAAGAGGAGCATGCCACGGGGCCGAGCTGTGCTGTCATGACTTCCCCTTCAATTAATTTAAAATAAATCAAATCGATACCACCAATTACACTACAATTAAATGATGTACTCAAGGGCCCTTGGTTACTAGCACTCCCCGATACACAATAGAGACCTTAGAAACTATAACCACAAAAATTAAGACTTTATAAACTATTAACCTTAACTGTCAAACTATGGAGTAGTATAAATACTCACCTGGCCGTACGCATCCAATCAGCTGCTTCCTCTTGCCCGAGTCACTTTTTGAATCATGGCGTGGCTCTGGCACGCCACCGCCGGTCTGTGAGATTGACCGGCCTTTAAGAAAAAACCCACGAAAGTGAGTTTAAATACTCCCTACTCTCCTGCTGCTCCCAACACCGGCCTCTTCCTATAGGGTGAAAAGTTAGGAAAAACAAAGGCGAAGCAAAGGGAGCTCCTCCTTCCACTCCTTACCTAACCCTGACTCGCCCAACTCGCAGCACTCTGGTGAAACCAAAATCAGTTATTTTCTGTATCATTTATCACTTTTTTGGATCCGATTTAGTAAAACTCCTCCACACATACTGCATATGACAATCTTTGAAATGTTCTGATCTTTGTAACTGTCATTGCTGATTTTGATGGTCTCTTTGATTTAATCTCTTGTTACTAACATACCTTGCACTATTTCTTTAATCAAGATAATTGTTTCAAATACTTCCTTTATCAGGTCTTTAGTTTCTCCATTGATCTCTGTCAATCCTTGGTTAGGGGCTGGGGTTAGGGTGTAGGCTTAGGGGTTAGTGGTTGGGGCTGGTGGTTATTGGTTAGGATTGGGGTTAGTGGTTGGGGCCAGTGGTTATTGGTTAGGATTGGGGTCAGTGGTTGGGGCCAGTGGTTATTGGTTAGGATTGGGGTCAGTGGTTGTGGCCAGTGGTTATTGGTTAGGATTGGGGTTAGTGGTTGGGGTTAGTGGTTATTGGTTAGGATTGGGGTTAGTGGTTGGGGCCAGTGGTTATTGGTTAGGATTGGGGTTAGTGGTTGGGGCCAGTGGTTATTGGTTAGGATTGGGGTTAGTGGTTGGGGCTAGTGGTTATTGGTTAGGATCGGGGTTAGTGGTTGGGGCTCATGGTTATTGGTTAGGATTGGGGTTAGTGGCTGGGGCTCGTGGTTATTGGTTAGGATTGGGGTTAGTGGCTGGGGCTCGTGGTTATTGGTTAGGATTGGGGTTAGTGGTTGGGGCCAGTGGTTATTGGTTAGGATCGGGGTTAGTGGTTGGGGTTAGTGGTTATTGGTTAGGATTGGGGTTAGTGGTTGGGGCTAGTGGTTATTGGTTAGGATTGGGGTTAGTGGTTGGGGTTAGTGGTTATTGGTTAGGTTTGTGGTTAGTGGTTGGGGCTAGTGGTTATTGGTTAGGATTGGGGTTAGTGGCTGGGGCTCGTGGTTATTGGTTAGGATTGGGGTTAGTGGTTGGGGCTCGTGGTTATTGGTTAGGATTGGGGTCAGTGGTTGGGGCTCGTGGTTATTGGTTAGGATTGGGGTTAGTGGCTGGGGCCAGTGGTTATTGGTTATGATTGGGGTTAGTGGTTGGGGCCAGTGGTTATTGGTTAGGATTGGGGTTAGTGGTTGGGGCTCGTGGTTATTGGTTAGGATTGGGGTTAGTGGTTGGAGCTCGTGGTTATTGGTTAGGGTTGGGGTTAGTGGTTGTGGCCAGTGGTTATTGGTTAGGATTGGGGTTAGTGGTTGGGGCTAGTGGTTATTGGTTAGGATTGGGGTTAGTGGTTGGGGCCAGTGGTTATTGGTTAGGATTGGGGTTAGTGGTTGGGGCTAGTGGTTATTGGTTAGGATTGGGGTTAGTGGTTGGGGCCAGTGGTTATTGGTTAGGATTGGGGTCAGTGGTTGGGGCTAGTGGTTATTGGTTAGGATTGGGGTTAGTGGTTGGGGCCAGTGGTTATTGGTTAGGATTGGGGTCAGTGGTTGGGGCTCGTGGTTATTGGTTAGGATTGGGGTTAGTGGTTGGGGCTCGTGGTTATTGGTTAGGATTGGGGTTAGTGGTTGGGGCCAGTGGTTATTGGTTAGGATTGGGGTTAGTGGTTGGGGCTAGTGGTTATTGGTTAGGATTGGGGTTAGTGGTTGGGGCTCGTGGTTATTGGTTAGGATTGGGGTTAGTGGTTGGGGCTCGTGGTTATTGGTTAGGATTGGGGTTAGTGGTTGTGGCCAGTGGTTATTGGTTAGGATTGGGGTTAGTGGTTGGGGCTAGTGGTTATTGGTTAGGATTGGGGTTAGTGGTTGGGACCAGTGGTTATTGGTTAGGATTGGGGTTAGTGGTTGGGGCTCGTGGTTATTGGTTAGGATTGGGGTTAGTGGTTGGGGCCAGTGGTTATTGGTTAGGATTGGGGTTAGTGGTTGGGGCTAGTGGTTATTGGTTAGGTTTGGGGTTAGTGGTTGGGGCCAGTGGTTATTGGTTAGGATTGGGGTTAGTGGTTGGGGCCAGTGGTTATTGGTTAGGATTGGGGTTAGTGGTTGGGGCTCGTGGTTATTGGTTAGGATTGGGGTTAGTGGTTGGGGGTAGTCAATAGGATGTTGGCCTTAGGAGTTAGGGATTAGGGATAGAAATGACTTGACCACGCCAGCGTCCTTTTTCATTTAATTTTTTTAACCTTACGCAGGTGAGTCACGAAACAGCCTCATGAATTGTTCATTCAAGGAAACCATTCAGATTCGGCACCTTCAGGGGAGGAGAGGGAGGGGAACCAGTGAGTGTGGAACTGAGCCCAGCCAGAGTCAGCACCTTCAGGGGAGGAGAGGGAGGGGAACTAGTGAGTGTAGAACTGAACCCAGCCAGAGTCAGCACCTTCAGGGGAGGAGAGGGAGGGGAACCAGTGAGTGTAGAACTGAACCCAGCCAGAGTCTTCAGGAGAGGGAGAGAAGTTGACTGAAAGGAAAAATGTTGCAGATGGTGCGATGGGTTTTGTTTCCAGCACAGGGAGGAGGGGGAGTGTGTGGGACGGGGATTTACAGCTTTAGGGGAATGAGAGGAAAGAATGTTCCATAGAAACTAGAATTGTCTGTTCTGAACTTCTAACCTATACTTACAGTGATGACTTTAGCAAACTCCTTTTACAGGTATTAGAAGGGGAGGATTTGCAGATGGGAAACTCAAACCAATCATCAGGTCAAAATCTGACAGTCACTCGATTCATCTGCACCTGAATATCATCGGCCTTTGAAGGTGGAAGGAGAAATATTTGCCAGTTCTGTCTGTGGGAAAAGATTTCAAACATTAGTGTGACTGGAAAAGCACCGAGACACAGACCCGAGTGAGAGTGTTCCAGTGCACTGACTGTGGAAAGAACTTTAACCAGTTACACAGCCTGAAAAAACATCGCACCGTTCACAGCGGGGAGAAACCGTACACGTGTTCTGTGTGTGGACGAGGCTTCAACTGATCATCCAACCTGGAGAGACACAAGGACACCCGCACCACGGAGAAACCGTGGAAATGTGGGGACTGTGGGAAGGGATTCGATTACCCGTCCCAGCTGGAAACTCATCGGCGCAGTCACACTGGGGAGAGGCCGTTCAGCTGCTCCGTATGTGAGAAGGGCTTCACTAAGTTGAGATACCAGAAATAGTGGGGAACCAAGGGGCTAATGAGAGTGAGAAACTTAAAGTAATTAATATCAGTCACGAAAAAGTACTTGAGAAAGTAATGTGACTAAAAGCCGACAAATCCCCTGGACCTGACGGCCTACATCCGAGGGTTCTATAAGAGGTGGCTGCGGAGATAGTGGATGCATTGGTCGTGATCTTCCAAAATTCACTAGATTCTGGAAAGGTCCTGGTGGAATGGAAGGTAGAGTGGATACAGAGAGAATGTTTCCACTTGTGGGGAAGAGCATAACTCGAGGCCATCAATATAAGATAGACACCAAGAAATCCAATAGGGAATTCAGAAGAAACTTCTTTACCCAGAGAGTGGTGAGAATGTGGAACTCACTACCACAGGGAGTGGTTGAAGCGAACAGTATCGATGCATTTAAGGGGAGGCTGGACAAGCAGATGAGGGAGAAGGGAATAAAGGGTTATGCTGATAGATTTAGATGAGGAAAGACGGGAGGAGGCTCGTGTGGAGCATAAAAGCCGGCATGGACTGGTTGGGCCGAATGGCCTGTTTCTGTGCCGTATATCCTGTGTAATTCTAACAATCTCAGTTTTGCAATTTTCAATTCCCTATTCCTTGTAAACTGATTGTTAAAATCTGAGCCAGTGTGTTGTGAGACAAAGAGCCTTGTGTCCAATAAGGGGAATAAAGGCCACTGACCAGTCACCATTTCTCCTCCATTTACAGACGCTCTCTGACCAGTCACCATTTCTCCTCCATTTACAGACGCTCTCTGACCAGTCACCATTTCTCCTCCATTTACAGACGCTCTCTGACCAGTCACCATTTCTCCTCCATTTACAGACGCTCTCTGACCAGTCTCCATTTCTCCTCCATTTACAGACGCTCCCTGACCAGTCAGCATTTCTCCTCCATTTACAGACGCTCTCTGACCAGTCTCCAGTTCTCCTCCATTTACAGACGCTCCCTGACCAGTCTCCATTTCTCCTCCATTTACAGACGCTCCCTGACCAGTCTCCATTTCTCCTCCATTTACAGACGCTCCCTGACCAGTCTCCATTTCTCCTTCATTTACAGACGCTCCCTGACCAGTCACCATTTCTCCTCCATTTACAGACGCTCCCTGACTTCCTGTCTGTCCTGGAGTTTGGCGCGGGGCCCCTTTGCTGAGGGAACAGGCGGGTGGATAATGTTCACTGTTTTTATAATCGGGCCTGGGGCTGCACTCGGTGCAGTGAGGAAGGAAATGCAGTGGGTGTTGTGGAGATGGATTGTCAAAAGGTGTTTGATAAGGTGCCGGACAGGATGCTTGTTGATCAAATTAAGGCTCACGGTATTAAAGGGAGTGGGGCAGCGTGGATAGGAAGTTGGGTAATGGGCAGAGAACAGAGAGTAGTGGTTAGTGGATGTTCTTCAGACTGGAGATGTGTGAGGTAATAGATTTGGGAGGAAGAAAAACATAGGAAATGTACACGAAATGGTAAAACTTTGAAAGGAGTGGAGGAGCAGAGAGACTTAGGGTGCAAGATTCTAGCTAATGCCTCGTCTTATTAACTTGCAGGTTCAAACACTCGCAGGGCAGGTACAGCACGGGTTAGATACAGAGTAAAGCTCCCTTTTCACTGTCCCATCAAACACCCCCAGGGCAGGTACAACACGGGTTAGATACAGAGTAAAGCACCCTCTACACTGTCCCATCAAACACTCCCAGGACAGGTACAGCACGGGTTAAATACAGAGTAAAGCTCCCTCTACACTGTCCCATCAAACACTCCCAGGGCAGGTACAGCACGGGTTAGACACAGAGTAAAGCTGCCTCTACACAGTCCCATCAAACACTCCCAGGGCAGGTACAGCACGGGTTAGACACAGAGTAAAGCTCCCTCTACACTGTCCCATCAAACACTCGCAGGGCAGGTACAGCACGGGTTAGACACAGAGTAAAGCTGCCTCTACACAGTCCCATCAAACACTCCCAGGGCAGGTACAGCACGGGTTAGACACAGAGTAAAGCTCCCTCTACACTGTCCCATCAAACACTCCCAGGGCAGGTACAGCACGGGTTACAGTCCGAGTAAAGATCCCTCTGTGATTCTGCAATTATTTACACAGGAGATCCCCAGAACCCACATTCCTGATAATCCAGCAGAATTTTCACAGGGATAAACCCTGCAAGAGACTTCACTGCATTGACACTAATCTCCTGTGTGATATACTCGCTGGAGTTTAGAAGAATGAGAGGTGATCTCATTGAAACATACAAGATTCTGAAGGGGATTGACAGGGTAGATGCTGAGAGGTTGTTTCCCTGGCTGGACTGTCTAGAACTAGGGGCCATAGTCTCAGGATAAAGGGTAGGCCATTTAAGTCTGAGATGTGGAGGAATTTCTTCACTCAGAGGGTTGTGAATCTTTGGAATTCTCTGCCCCAGAGGGCTGTGAATGCTGAGTCTTTGAGTAAATTCAAGGCTGAGATCGATAGATTTTTGGACTCTAGGGGAATCGAGGGATATGGAGATTGGGCGGGAAAGTGGAGTTAGAAATATAGAAACATAGAAGATAGGAGCAGGAGTAGGCTATTCGGCTCCTCGAGCCTGCTCCACCATTCAATGAGATCATGGCTGATCATCCAAACTCAGTACCCTGTCCCTGCCTTCTCCCCATATCCCTTGATCCCTTTCGCCTTAAGCAATATATCTAACTCCTTCTTGAATATATTTAATGAATTGGCTTCTGTGGTAGAGAATTCCACAGGTTCACCACTCTCTGGGTGACGAAATTCCTCCTCATCTCTGTCCTAAATGGCTTACCCCTTATCTTTAGACTGTGACCCCTGGTTCTGGACTCCCCTGCCATCGGGAACATCCTTCCTGCATCTAGTCTGTCTAGTCCTGTTAGAATTTTATAAGTTTCAATGAGATCCCCTCTCATTCTTCTAAACTCCAGCGAGTATAAGCCCAATCGACACAATCTCTCCTCATACTTCATTCCTGCCATCCCAGGTATCAGTCTAGTGAATCTTCGCTGCACTCCCTCCATGGC
Source organism: Somniosus microcephalus (assembly GCF_052327205.1). NCBI lineage: Eukaryota > Metazoa > Chordata > Chondrichthyes > Squaliformes > Somniosidae > Somniosus > Somniosus microcephalus. The sequence goes on from NC_140990.1 coordinate 70,019,803, forward strand.
AAGAACATCCTCAGATAAGGCGACCAAAACTGCACACAATACTCAAGGTGTCGTCTCACCAAGGCCCTGTACAACTGCAGCAAGACATCCTTGTTCCTGTTCTCAAACCCTCTCGCTACGAAGGCCAACATACCATTTGCCTTCTTAACCGCCTGCTGCACCTACATGTTTACCTTCAGCGACTGGTGCACAAGGACACCCAGGTCTCATTGCACTTTCCCTTCTCCCAATCTATTGCCATTCAAATAATAATCTGCCTTTCTGTTTTTGCCACCAAAGTGGATAACCTCACATTTATCCACATTATAGTGCATTTGCCATGTTTCTGCCCAATCACCTAACCTGTCCAAATCATACTGGAGTTTCTCGGCATCCTCCTCACAGCACACACGCCCACCCAGCTTTGTGTCTTCTGCAAACTTGGAGATATTACATCTAGTTCCCTCGTCTAGATCATTAATATAAATTGTGACTAGCTGGGGTCCTAGGACCAATCCCTGCGGTACCCCACTAGTCACTGCCTGCCACTCGGAAAAAGACCCGTTTATTCCAACTCTTTGCTTCCTGTCTGCTAACCAGTTCTCTATCCAAGTCAGTACCTTGCCCCCAATCCCATGTGCCTTAACTTTACACGCTAATCTCTTATGCCGGACCTTATCGAAAGCTTTCTGAAAGTCCAAATACACCACATCCACTTGTTCTCCCTTATCTATTCTACCAGTTACATCCTCAAAAAATTCCAGATTAGTCAAGCACGAGTTGAGGTCAATGATCAGCCATGATCTTATTGAAGGCTTGAGGGGCCCAATGACCCACTCCTGCTCCTATTTCTTATGTTCTTAACCCCACAGTCACTGACACCAATCTCCTCCTGTCTGATATAAACCAACCCCACAGTCACTGACACCAATCTCCGGTGTATGTCAGACTGAAGTTGTTGACAATCCTGATGAGCTTTTACGTTGTTCCTAGTTGAGTTCGAGATCTCCAATGAAACACTCCACACACCTTAATCCCACTGAGCACAGGCTTTATTTTTAACATGTAGATTCCACAATAATACAACTCCTATACTAAATGAGTGCAAAATATTTACATGGGAGATTCTACAAAGGAATACTTCTTGTAACATTCTTACAATATTACATTTATATAGCAAGACTCATAATCTAACAAGCTGTATCCATGAACTCAGACTTTGATCATTGCCAAGCCTGGGAGGCACGAAAGGATGTTCGACTCTTTTAAAATGCCAATTAGAATGACATTGTCATCAATCGATGTCACATTACCAAGAGGGCCCCCTTTTTAAACGGGCACAAACAATCAACTCCCAATTATAATTAAATCAGATCCGAATACTGTTGCTGATGTTGACAATTGACTCCAGTCCCTCCGATGCCCACCGGTCACGGAAGGCCTCCAGCGTCCCGGCGGACACCGCGTGCTCCCTCTCCAGGGACAGCCCGAAGGATGTTCCACCTTGGCTGTAGCCGTCAGCTTTCTTCTTCCCGGGGTGCTCTCTGACCTGAGCTGCAAACTGTTCCTGTATTTAAAGCCCAATCAGGTACAGCCCATGTGACCCTGGTTACCTCGGCCAATCAAACCATTGAGCTGAAAGACATTCATCAAACCAAGCATTCCATTGGATGGCTGTTTAGGGTTCATCGAGTAACCGCTTCCTGTTCATTGGAGCTACGAGGAATCTGTGAGTCAGAACAATGTCAGAGTTTGCTTTTACTGGGGCATTTCAAGAAACAAATGGCCTTCACAGTTCAGCTCAGTCCACACAGGCAGAGTTCTCAGCTCTGCTGGTTCTGTTCACAAGAGGTCTGTTTCAGCTTAAAAGGGATAATTAGAGCCTGTTCTGTCTGAGGTGATTACAAGCTAATAGTTCACTAGACACGGGTCTTTAATACAAAGTTTACTCATATTAAACATACATGTACATAAAACTAGGAAGACTTTACTTTTATGACTCTATTTCATATTAAATCTGATCTAATAAAACCCAGCTTTCTTACTGTCCACTTCTGGAGGCCCCACTCCGAGCCTACAACCTTCAGCAGGGTCAGTGCTGGAGTTCCACAGCGGGAGTGATCCCAGAGTAACTGTCGGGATCGTACCCCCGTGGATGTTCTGGTCATGTATTTTTAGTTAACCTGGTGTCTAACACACACATCAATAAAACAGGGATTTCCTGGAAACACGCTGCAGGTCCAGTAAATAATAATTCTAATAGGTCTAAGAGCGTTAAAAAAACAAGCCTGAAGGCTTTGCGTCTTAATGCAAGGAGCATTTGTAATAAGGTGGATGAATTGGCTGCGCAAATAGAGGTAAACGAATATGATTTGGTTGGGATTACGGAAACGTGGCTCAAGGATGGCCAAGAATGGGAACTCAACATCCAGGGGTATTCGATATTCAGGAAAGATAGGCAAAAAGGAAAGGGAGGTGGGGTAGCATTACTGGTTAAAGAAGGGATTAATACAATTCTAATGAAGGATATTGGCTCTGATGATGTGGAATCTATGGGTAGAATTGAGAAATACTAAGGGGAAAACAACATTAGTGGGAGTGGTATATAGACCTCCAAACAGTAAGGCGGAGGTTGGGGATGGCATTAAAAGGGAAATTAAAGAAGCGTGCAATAAGGGCACAGGAGTCATCATGGGTGACTTTAATCTACATATAGATTGTGCCAACCAAATTAGTAACAATACTGTGGAGGAGGAATTCCTGGAGTGTTTACGGGATGGTTTCCTGGACCAATATGTCGAGGAACCAACCAGAGATCAGGCCATCTTAGACTGGGTATTGTGTAACGAGAAAGGATTAATTAGCAATCTTGTTGTACGAGGCCCCTTGGGTTGGAGCGATCATAATATGATCGAATTCTTCATTAAGATGGAGAATGAAGTAGTTGACTCGGAGACTAGGGTCCTCAATTTAAATAAAGGAAACTACGATGGTCTGAGGAGCGAGTTGGGTAGGATTGATTGGGGAATGGCACTCCAAGGGTTGACGGTGGATAGGCAATGGCAAACATTCAAAGACCGAATGGATCAGCTATAGAATTTGTTCATCCCAGTTTGGCATAAAAATAAAACAAAAAAGGTGACTCAACCGTGGCTTACAAGGGAAATTAGGGATAGCATAAGATCCAAGGAGCGGACATATAAATTGGCCAGAAAAAGCAATAACCCTGAGGATTGGGAGCAGTTTAGGTGTCAACAAAGCAAGACAAAGGGATTAATTAAGAAAGGGAAAATAGAATATGAGAGTAAGCTTTCAGGGAACATAAAAACTGACTGTAAAAGCTTTTATAGATATGTGAAGAGAAAAAGATTGGTGAAGTCAAGCGTAGGTCCCTTGCAGTCAGAATCGGGGGAATTTAAAATGGGGAACAAAGAAATGGCAGACCAACTAAATACATACTTTGGTTCTGTCTTCACAAAGGAGGACACAAACAACCTCCCAGAGATGCCGGGGAACATAGGGTCTGATGAAAGGGAGGAACTGAAAGAAATCAGTATTTGTAGGGAAATGGTGTTAGGAAAATTGATGGGACTGAAGGCCGATAAATCCCCAGGGCCTGATGGTCTACATCCCAGGGTACTTAAGGAAGTGGCCCTAGAGATAGTAGATGCATTGCTGGTCATCTTCCAGAACTCGATAGACTGGAACGGTACCCATGGATTGGAGGGTAGCTAATGTTACCCCACCATTCAAAAAAGGTGGTAGAGAAAAAGCGGGGAATTATAGACCGGTAAGCCTGACATTGGTAGTGGGGAAAATGCTAGAGTCTATTATAAAAGATGTAATAGCAGAGCACTTGGAAAGCAGTGACAGGATCGGACAAAGTCAACATGGATTTACAAAAGGTAAATCATGCTTGACTAATCTACTGGAATTTTTTGAGGATGTAACTGGTAAAATAGATAAGGGAGAACCAGTGGATGTGGTGTATTTGGACTTTCAGAAGGCTTTTGATAAGGTCCCACATAAGAGATTAGCGTGCAAAAGTAAGGCACATGGGATTGGGGGCAAGGTATTGACTTGGATAGAGAACTGGTTGGCAGATAGAAAGCAAAGAGTTGGAATAAACGGGTTGTTTTCCGAGTGGCAGGCAGTGACTAGTGGGGTACTGCAAGGATCGGTCCTAGGACCCCCGCTGTTCACTATATATTAATGATCTGGACGAGGGAATTGGATGTAATATCTCCAAATTTGCAGACGACACAAAACTGGGTGGGAGGGTAAGCTGTGAGGAGGATGTCGTGAAACTCCAGTATGATTTGGACAGGTTGGGTGATTGGGCAGAAACATGGCAAATGCACTATAATGTGGATAAATGTGAGGTTATCCACTTTGGTGGCAAAAACAGGAAGGCAGATTATTATTTGAATGGCAATAGATTGGGAGAAGGGGAAGTGCAAAGAGACCTGGGTGTTATTGTGCACCAGTCGCTGAAGGTAAGCTTGCAGGTGCAGCAGGCGGTTAAGAAGGCAAATGGTATGTTGGCCTTCGTAGCAAGAGGGTTCGAGTACAGGAACAAGGATGTCTTGCTACAGTTGTACAGGGCCTTGGTGAGACCACACCTTGAGTATTGTGTGCAGTTTTGGTCGCCTTACCTGAGGAAGGACGTTCTTGCCGTGGAGGGAGTGCAGCGCAGATTCACCAGGCTGATACCTGGGATGGCAGGAATGACGTATGAGGAGAGATTGTGTCGATTGGGCTTATACTCACTGGAGTTTAGAAGATTGAGAGGGGATCTCATCGAAACCTATAAAATTCTGTCAGGTCTGGACAGACTAGACGCAGGAAGGATGTTTCTGATGGCCGGGGAGTCCAGAACCAGGGGTCATAGTCTAAGGATAAGGGGTAAGCCATTTAGGACTGAAATGAGGAGGAATTTCTTCACCCAGAGAGTGGTGAACCTGTGGAATTCTCTGCCACAGAGGGCGGTGGAGGCCAGTTCATTAAATATATTCAAGGAAGAGTTGGATATATTTCTTGAGGCTAAAGGGGTCAAGGGATATGGGGAGAAGGCAGGGACAGGGTACTGAATTTGGATGATCAGCCATGATCTCATTGAATGGCGGAGCAGGCTCGAGGGGCCGAATGGCCTACTCCTGCTCCTATCTTCTATGTTTCTTTATCTGGAGATCAAAGGTCTGTTGTATAATTGTACCAGCAGTTAACAGGCTCCTGTGAACTCCTCCGTCTGCTATTTTAATGTAGGCTTTAACCAATTTATTTTAAATGGGTTTATATTAAATGGGTTAATGCCTGCCTTAAAATGGTAGACTCAGGACTGTCACACAATCATGTTAAATCTTCGTGGAATAATAATTACCTGTGATTTTTAGACTTGAAACTTGAACCTGCCATTTCACTTTCAGTCAGGAACAGATCGCAGTTTTACCCCAATCTCTGATTTGACAGCACGTTTCCAGCATTCACCGTTGTTCTTCCTGACTCTTGTAAAGGAGCCTTCTGTTCCGTGCCTAGGAGCTCTGAACCATGGAAGGGAGCGGCTGGGACACATTTCTTACAGGCCTCAAGATTAACCCTCACAGGGACTTTGCTGTCAGTGAAGAGAGACGAGAAAGACCAAAGTGCCGCTTGCCCCTCTCAGTGTGGCCCTGAAGGACTGTGTCCAGGCTGAAGTTCTGTTCCCGCCGTACGATCCTCCCCCAGATTGTCCTTTCTGAGCTCCAGCCAGGTGATGCTAAACACTCAGGTGGGAAAGAAGAAAATCTACAACAATGTGTTTTACACAAAGCTGATTTATTTGACATTTATAAAAGAAAGACTTGCATTTCTATCGCGCCTTTCACGACCTCAGGACATCCCAAAGCACTTACAGGCAATGAAGTACTTTTGAAGTGGAGTCACTGTTGTAATGTGGCAGCCAATTTGCATACAACAAGCTCCCACAAACAGCAACATGATAATGACCAGGTAATCTTAGTTTTTTGTTATGTTGATTGAAGGATAAATATTGACCAGGACACCGGGGATAACTCCCCTGCTCTTCTTCAAAATAGTGCCATGGGATATTTTACATCCACCTGAGAGCGCAGACGGGGCCTCAGTTTAACGTCTCCAGAATATTATCCAGAATATTAAATTCCAGCCCAGTTATAGGGGTTATTAACATCAGCAGAAACAAACCCCAACTGTCAGAATGAACATGGTTCAGTCCTGGATGTGATTAACAGCAGCAATAACAACAGAATCCAGCCTCTGCAGTCACGTGAACTCGCTGGTGTCTCAGCAGGTTGGATGAATCAGTGAATCTCTTCCCACACACAGGGCAAGTGAACGGCCTCTCCCCAGTGTGAACATGCTGGTGTTTCAGTAGTTGGGATGAATGGGCGAATCCTTTCCCACACATGGAGCAGGTGAACGGCCTCTCCTCAGTGTGAACTCACTGGTGTGTCAGCAGATCCTTTTGGCTTTTAAAGCACTTCTCGCAGTCAGAACATTTAAAAGGTCTCTTATCAGTCTGAACAAGCTGGTGTTTAGTGAGCTGGGATGACTGAGTGAATCCCTTCCCACACACGGAGCAGGTGAACGGCCTCTCCCCAGTGTGGGTGTGCTGGTGTACAGTGAGGTCAGATGATCGCCTGAACCCAGTCCCGCAGTAAGAGCAACTGAACGGTCTCTCATCAGTGTGAACACGTTGATGAGACGTCAGTTCCCTGGAACTTTTATAGCACTTCGCACAGTCCGGGCATTTAAAAGGTCTCTTGTCAGTGTGAACTCGCCGGTGTTTCAGCAGGGCAGAGGAATGAGTGCATCCCTTCCCACACTCGGGGCAGGTGAACAGTGTCTCCCCGGTGTGACTGCGTCGATGAATTTCCAGCTCAAACGGGTAACTGAATCCTTTCCCACAGTCTCCACATTTACACGGTTTCTCCCCGGTGTGACTGCGCTTGTGTCTCGACAGGCCAGATGATCGACTGAAGCCTCGTCCACATTGAGGACACGTGTACGGTTTCTCCCCGCTGTGAATGGTGCTTTTTGCTTCCATGCTCAAATCTGATGATATTCAGGTCCCAATGAATCAAGTGACTCTGTCAGATCTTGATGTGATGTTTTGTTTGAGTTTCCCGTCTTCAAATCCTCCCCTTCTAATACCCTGTAAAATGAATTTAAAACAGGAAAAAGGGAGCGTGAGAGAGAACACACAAAAACACAAAGGCAGGTTGTGAAATTGAGCTCAATGAATCTGGTAATTTGTGGGGTCGGCACCAGAAAAAAGTGACCATGAAAGCTGCCGGATGTCCTTCAGGGAAGGGAACCTGCCACATGGTCTGGGCCTACACACGACTCTGGCCTCTATGGGAGGAGAGAGAGAGAGAGGTGGGAGTGGGAGGGGTCGAAGGAGAGAGACTTTATCCATCTGCAGCTCGACAACAACTTTGACAAAACCTCCCAAACCTGCGACCTCCAGCTTGTAGAAGGACAAGGGAAGCAGGTACATGGGAACACAATCACCACCAAGTTCCCCTCCAAGTCACTCACCATCCTGACTTGGACAAATATCACCGTTCGTTGCTGAGTCAAAATCTGGTAACACCTGGCATTGTGGGAGTATCTTCACCACACGGACTGCAGCAGTTCAAGAAGAAGGCCCACCATCACCTTCTCAACGGGACACTGGGGATTGGCAATATATGCTGGCCTTGCTAGCGATGCCCATATCCCAAGAATTAATTTTTAAACTCTGTATGTAAAATGGATTAAAAGCCTTTACAGAAATAATTGTTCCTAAAACAATACTCTTTTACACTGTGCGAACAGTGTCTGCTTAGCAATCTAATCTCCCCCAGAATCCACCTCCCTTGACAGTCTCACATTGGAAATTGTTGGGTCCTCCTGGGCTCAGAAGTACTGGGTGTTAAACCCAGCAGCTTCTCCTCCATCTCCACTCCAGCTCAAACTGAAGCAACAAAAAGACCTACACAGGCGGCCAGGAACTGACTTCCATCAGCCTGCAATAAAACTCTTCCCGACAGCCTCTGACTAATGGCGGCCGCAGTACCCACAATTCCCCACGCCCCAGAAACCGTTCTGATTCTGATTGAGTTTTTTGACGAGGTAACAGTGAGGGATAGAGTTATACAGCACAGAAAGGCCCTTCGGCCCATCGTGTCCGCGCCGGCCATCAAGCCCTGTCTGATCTAATCCCATTTTCCAGCACTTGCTCTGTAGCCTTGTATGCCATGGCATTTCAAGTGCTCATCCAAATGCTTCTTGAATGTTGTGAGGGTTCCTGCCTCTACCACCCTTTCAGGCAGTGAGTTCCAGATTCCAACCACCCTCTGGGTGAAAAAGTTCTTCCTCAAATCCCCTCTAAACCTCCTGCCCCTTGCCTTGAATCTATGCCCCCTTGTTATTGACCCCTCTACTAAGGGAAAAAGTTCCTTTCTATCTACCCTATCTATGCCCCTCATAATTTTGTACACCTCAATCAGGTCCCCCCTCAGCCTTCTCTGCTCTAAGGAAAACAACCCCAGCCTGTCCAGTCTTTCTTCATAGCTGAAGCGCTCCAGCCCAGGTAACATCTTGGTGAATCTCCTCTGCACCCTCTCCAAAGCAATCACATCCTTCCTATAGTGTGGCGACCAGAAATGCACACAGTATTCCAGCTGTGGCCTAACCAGCGTTTTGTACAGCTCCATCATAACCTCCCTGCTCTTGCCTTCGTTAGCCGAGGCATAGAATATAAGTATCCCATATGCCTTTTTAACCACCTTATCCACCTGTTCTGCTGCCTTCAGGGATCTATGTACATGCACACCAATGTCCTTCTGATCCTCTGTCTTTCCTAGGGTCTTACCATTCATTGTGTATTCCCTTGCCTTGTTAGTCCCTCAAAAATGCATCACCTCACACTTTTCAGGGTTAAATTCCATTAGCCACTGTTCCGCCCATCTGACCAACCCATCTCTATCGTCCTGCAGACTGAGGCTACCCTCCTCGCTATTTACCACCCCACCAATTTTCGTGTCATCTGCGAACTTACTGATCATACCTTTTACATTCACATCCAAATCATTAATGTAGACCACAAACAGCAAGGGACCCAGCACCGATCCCTGCAGTACCCCACTGGACACAGGCTTCCAGTCACAAAAGCAACCTTCGACCATCACCCTCTGCCTTCTGCCACTAAGCCAGTTTTGGATCCAATGTGCCAAGGCACCCTGGATCCCATGGGCTCTTACCTTCTTCACCAGTCTCCTATGCGGGACTTTATCAAAAGCCTTACTGAAATCCATGTATACCACATCCACTGCACTACCCTCATCCATTGATGAGGGCAATGCGCTTAATGTGGTGTACATGGATTTCCAAAAGGCGTTTGACAAAGTGCCACATAATAGGCTTGCCAGCAAAGTTGAAGCCCATGGAATAAAAGGGACAGTGGCAGCATGGATACGGAATTGGCTAAGTGACAGAAAACAGAGAGTAGTGGTGAATGTTTGTTTTTCGGACGGGAGGAAGGTACACAGTGGTGTTCCCCAGGGGTCGGTACTTGGGCCACTGCTTTACTTGATATGTATTAATGACTTAGACTTGGGTGTACAGGGCACAATTTCAAAATTTGCAGATGACACAAAACTTGGAAGTATTGTGAACAGTGAGGAGGATAGTGATAGACTTCAAGAGGACAGAGACAGGCTGGTGGAATGGGCGGACACGTGGCAGATAAAATTTAACGCAGAAAAGTGTGAAGTGGTACATTTTGGTAGGAAGAACGAGGAGAGGCAATATAAACTAAAGGGTACAATCCTAAAGTGTGTGCATGAACAGAGAGACCTGGGGGTATGTGTGCACAAATCGTTGAAGGTGGCAGGGCAGGTTGAGAAAGGGTTAAAAAAGCATACAGGATCCTGGGCTTCATAAATAGAGGCATAGAGTCCAAAAGCAAGGAAGTTATGATGAACCTTTATAAAACACTGGTTCGGCCTCAACTGGAGTATTGTGTCCAATTCTGGGCCCCGCACTTTATGTAGGATGTGAATGCCTTAGAGAGGGTGCAGAAAAGATTGACAAGAATGGTTCCAGTGATAAGGGATGAGGGACTTCAGTTACGTGGATAGACTGGAGAAGCTGGGGTGGTTCTCCTTAGAGCAGAGAAGGTTGGGAGGAGACTTGATGGAGGTGTTCAAAATCACGAGGGTTCTGGACAGAGTAGATAGAGAGAAACTGTTCCCATTGGCGGAAGGGTCAAGAACCAGAGGACACAGATTTAAGGTGATTGGCAGAAGAACCAAAGGCGACATGAGGAAAAACTTTTTTACGCAGCGAGTGGTTAGGATCTGGAATGCACTGCCTGAAAGGGTGGTGGAGGCAGATTCAATCACGGCTTTCAAAAGGGAATTGGATAAGTACCTGAAGTAAAGGAATTTGCAGGGTTACGGGGAAAGGGCGGGGAGTGGGACTAGCTGAAGTGATCTTACAGAGAGCCGGCACAGGCTCGACGGGCCAAATGGCCTCCTTCTGTGCTGTAACCATTCTATGATTCTATAAAATATTAGAAAGTTTGTTCCACAGAAGCACGAGGTTTATCTGCTTTTATTGATGAATTTAAAAAGTCTATTAAAACCTGAGCCAGTGTGTTGTGAGACAAAGAGCCTTGTGTCCAATAAGGGGAATAAAGGCCCACAGCCTCCCCTGGCCCCGGGCCCTGAACAAGGGACTGGAGAAACTCGCTGCCCTGCGGATCAGACAATCAGCCGGCGCTAGTCCCGCCCCTCGGGCTCCCCGATTGGTTGGAGGACCCGCCGCCGGCTCGCTCCTCCAGCCCCGCCCCACTCGCTCCCTATTGGTCGGAAGCTCCGTCAATTAGGCCGTGGGCCCGGGTCACGTGTCCCCGAGGAGATTACGTGCACCGTCCAACTGACGCCGCTCGGTCCGGGGCCTTGCGGACTCTCAGGTTTTTCTATTTCTCTTTATTCTCTCCCGATCCACCCCTTCCCCCCACCCCGCACGATTCTCCACCCAATTGGAGCGGAGAAAGCTCACTTTGTGTCACTGATTGCAACTCTGGAACCGACACCAAGGCCTTTCCCGGAATGCCCCGCGCCAACCCATCCGACAGGTTCCGAATGCGCAGGCGCAGCTCCGAGTGGGGGAGGGGGGTTGGTGTCCTCTGGGCATGCGCGGTTATTACCCTTGGTGACCGGGAGTGGTCGCTGTGCCGGACTCGGCCCAAACCGCCGTCCCGCGTACGCATACGCGGACTCTCGGCTGTCAATCAACCAACAGCCAGAAGAGGTCGCTGGTGAGGTCAGTGAAGAAAGAAAGATTTGCATTTCTATAGCGCTTTTCACCACCACCGGACGTTCCAAAGCGCTTTACAGTCAATGAAGTACTTTTGAAATGTAGTCACTGTTGTAATGTCGGAAACGCGGAAGTCAATAATCGCACAGCAAGCTCCCACAAACAGCAAAGTGATAATGACCAGATAATCTATCTTTTTGTCCTGTTAATTGAGGGATACACATTGGCTAGGACACCAGGGATAACTCCCCTGCTCTTTCCCACATTATAACAGTGACTACACTCCAAAAGTACCTCGTTGGTTGTAAAGCACTTCAAGACGTTTGCTGGTCATGAAAGCACTGTATAAATGCAAGCCTATCTTTCTCGAAATAGTGTCATGGGATCTTTTACATCCACCTGAGAGAGCAGTCAGGGCCACAGTTTAATGTCTCATCCGAAAGACGGCACCTCTGACAATGCAGCACTCCCTCAGCACTGCACTGGAGTGTCAGCCTAGATTTCTATGTTCAAGTTTCTGGAGTGGAACTTGAACCCACAACTTTCTGACTCAGAGGCGAGAGTGCTACCCACTGAGTCACTGGCTGACACTAAAGAACAAGCAGTTCTGACGAAAGGTCATCGACCTGAAACGTTAACTCTGTTTCTCTCTCTACAGATGCTGCCTGACCTGCTGAGTATTTCCAGCATTTTCTGTTTTTATTAAAGAAATGAGGGAGTGATTGCTGACAGGAAGAATGTTGGGTCGTCCTGCGCATGCGCACCTCCCTGGCGGCTGAGGTGAAACACTGACTTGCCCCCACCTGAGCCGCGCACATGTACCAGATGTTGCGGCTCCGCATGCGCGCCCCATGTTTCAACCGCGGGGTTTTGTGCGCTGAGCATGCGCGTTGTGGACCGATCGGGACGGGCGATTGTGGAGCAGGAGGGAGAGCGCGGGGGCCATGAGCACATGCGCGGGACTCAGAGTTAACAGAGTGCTTTCTGCAGCGCCGGGGCTTGTGGGTATTACAGCCGCCATTACTGCTGATCCTTTCAACCAACCTGTGCATCAACTGGAGCCTTAAAATCAGCTTCACTGCCCCTGGGTTCGGAAAGAGGAAAATTAAACAACAGTTTGCCTCTGATCCTTTTCTGATCTCAATTTACAGGGTTATAGAAGTGAACAGTTACAGGCGGGAAGCTCAGACCAAACGTCACGTCAAGATCTGACAGAGTCACTCGATTCATCAGGACCTGAATATCATCGGCCTTTGCACATGGAAGGAGAAAGCAGCAATCGCAGTGATGACAAACCGCACACGTGTTCGGTGTGTGGACGCAGATTCAGCCGATCGCCTGACCTGGTGAGACACGTGCACCATCACACCGGGGAGAAACCGGGTAAAGGTGGGGACGGCGGGAAGGGATTCAGTTCCCCGTCTGCATTGGAAGTTCAATGGCGCAGTCGCACCAGGGACAGTCCGTTCACCTGCTCCGTGTGTGGAAAGGGATTTGTTCGTTCATCCCACCTGCAAACACACCAGCGAGTTCACACTGGGGAGAGGCCGTTTCAGTGTTCTGACTGTGGAAAGAGCTTTAAAAGCCCCAGGGAACTGAAGCGACACCAGCTTGTTCACACTGATGAGAGACCATTTCAGTGTTCTGACTGTGGGAAGAGCTTTAAAAGCCCCGGGGATCTGAAGCATCACCAGCGAGTTCACACTAACGAGAGACCCTTTAAATGTTCTGACTGTGGGAAGTGTTTTAAAAGCTCCCGGGAGCTGAAGAGACACCAACACCTACACACTGGGGAGATGCCGTTCACCTGCTCCGTGTGTGGGAAAGGATTCGCTGATTCATCCAACCTGCTGGCACATCAGCGAGTTCACACTGATGAGAGACCATTTCACTGTCCTGACTGTGGGAAGAGCTTTAAAAGCTCCGGGGAGCTGAAGAGACGTTGGCTCCTCCACACTGGGGAGAGACCGTTCACCTGCTCCGTCTGTGGGAAAGGATTCGCTGAATCATCGAACCTCCTGTCACACCAGCTTGTTCACACTGACGAGAGACCCTTTAAATGTTCTGACTGTGGGAAGAGATTTAAAAGCTCCGGGGATCTGATGAGACACCGGCTCCTCCACACTGGAGAGAGACCATTCACCTGCTCTGTGTGTGGGAAGTGATTCACTCATTCATCCACCCTCCTGTCACACCAGCTTGTTCACACTGACGAGAGACCCTTTAAATGTTTTGACTGTGGGAAGAGCTTTAAAAGCTCGAAGAGCCTAAAGAGACACCAGCGAGTTCACACTGATCATAGCATCTAACAGCACAGAAGGAGGTGATTCGGCCCATCGTGTCTGTGCCGGCTCTTTGAAAGAGCTGTCCAATTTAGTCCCAAACCCCAGCTTTATCCCCAGAACTCTGCAAACTAGTCCTCTTCAAGTACATGTCCAATTACCGTTTGAAAGTTCCTGTGGAACCTGATTCCAGCATCCTTTCAGATGGTGCGTTCCAGATCTTAACAACCCTCTGTGTGAAAACAATTCTCCTCATTTCCCTCTAGTTCTTTTAGCAACTATTTTAAATCTGTGACCTTTGGTTACCGACCCACTTGCCAGAGTGAACAGTTTCTCCCTACTTGCTCGATCAAAACCCTCTCATCGTTTTGAACACCTCTATTAGGTCTCCTCTTAACCTTCTCTGCTCTAAGGGGAACAATCCCAGCTTCTCCAATCTCTCCACATAACTGTAGTCCCTCATCCCTGGTACCATCCTGGTCAACCTCCTCTGTACCCTCTCCAAGGCCTTGACATCCTTCCTAAAGTGTGGTGCCCAGAACTGTACACAAGACTCCAGCTGAGGCCAAAACCCTGCAGCTGTACAAAACCCTGGTTAGACCACACCTGGAGTACTGTGAGCAGTTCTGGGCATCACACCTTAGGAAGGATATATTGGCCTTGGAGGGAGTGCAGCGTAGGTTTACCAGAATGATACTCGGACTTCAAGGGTTAAGTTACGGGGAGAGATTACACAAATTAGGGTTGTATTCCCTGGAATTTAGAAGGTTAAGGTGTGATCTGATCGAAGTTTTCAGGATATTAAGGGGAACAGATAGGGTAGATAGAGAGAAACTATTTCCGCTGGTTGGGGATTCTAGGACTGGGGACATAGTCTAAAAATTAGAGCCAGACCTTTCAGGAGTGAAATTAGGAAACACTTCTACACACAAAGGGTGGTAGAAGTTTGGAACTCTCTTCCGCAAACGGCAATTGATGTGTGATCAATTGTTAATTGTAAATCTGAGATTGATAGGTTTTTGTTACCCAAAGGTATTAAGGGATATGGGCCAAAGGCGGGTGTATGGAGTTAGGTCGCAGATCAGCCATGATCTCATTGAATGGCGGAACAGGCTCGAGGGGCTGAATGGCCTCCTCCTGTTCCTATGTTCCTAACTAGTGATTTGTAAAGGTTTAGTGTAACTTCCTTGTTTTTGTATTCAATGGCCCTATTTACAAAGCCAAGTATCCCATACGCTTTCTGAACCGCCTCACCAACTTGCCGTGGCACTTTCAAAGATTTGTGAATATGGACCCCCAGGTCCCTCTGCTCTTGCACCCCTTCAAAATAGTCCCATTTAGATTATACGGCCTCTCCCTGTTGTTTCTCCCAAAGTACATCACTTCACACTTATCCTCATTTAATTTCATCTGCCTTGTGTCTGCTCATTTCACAGTCTGTCTCTGTCCTTCTGAAGTCTGCTACTACTATGCTCACTATTTACTATGTTGCCAAGTTTTGTATCATCCATAAACTTCAAACTTGTACACCTATACCCAAGTCCAGGTCAGTTATATATAACAAGAAAAGCAATGGACCTAATACCGACCCCTGGGGGAGCCCACTGCATACTTCCCTCCAGTCAGAAAAACATCCCTCAGCACTGCTCACTGCCTCCTCTCCCTTAGCCAATTATATACCCAAATTACCATCAGCCCTTTAATTCCCTCTGCTTCTATTTTCCGAGTAAGTCTCTTATGTGGTACTTTATCAAATGCCTTTTGAAAGTCCATATATAAAACATCTACTGCACTACCTTCATCAACCCTCTGTTATTTCATCAAAGAACTCAATCAGTTTAGTCAGACACGATTTACTTTTAACAAGTCCATACTGGCTGCCCCTTATTAGCCCATGCTTCTCCAAGTGAGAATTAATTTTGTCCTTGACAATGGCCTCTAGTCGTTCACCCACACTGACATTAGACTGATTGGCCTGTAGTTACCAGGTTTATCCCTCTCCCCTTTTTTAAACAGGGGTGTAACATTTGCAATCCTCCAGTCTTCTGGCACCACTCCCACATATCTGAGGGAGATTGAAAGATTGTGGTCAGAGCTTCTGCTATCTCCACCCTAGCTTCCCTCAGCAATCTAGGATGCATCGCATCTGGACCGGGTGACTTGTTAACTTTGAGTGATGACAACCTATTTAGCGCCTCCTTTCTATCCATTTTTATCCAATTTCTCTACTCCCCCCTCCTCTACTGCGACATTAACTTCATCCTCTTCTTTTGTGAAGACAGATGCTAAGTACTCATTCAGTACCTCAGCCATGCCCTCTGCCTCCGTATGATGAGCTCCTATTTGGTCCCTAATCGGCCCCACCATTCCTTTAACTATCCTTTTACTTTTCATATGTTTATAGAAGATTTTTGGGTTCTCTTTTATGTTACCCGCTAATCTTTTCTCATATTGTCTCTTTGTCCTTCTTATATCCTGTTTCAATTTCCCCCACACTCTGTATTCTGCCTGGTTTTTGACTGTATTCTGTACCTGACATTTGTCGTAAACCTCCTTTCTCTGTTTTATTCTAACCTCGATATCCTTTGTCATCGGGAGCTCCAGCTTTGGATGGCCCATCTTTCCTCCTTATGCTTGGTTTGTACCCGAACTATCTCAACCTTGAAGGCCTGCCATTGGTCATTCACTGTTTTCCTGGACAATCTTTGTTTCCAGTCCACCTGTGCTCGATCCCTTCTCAAATCACTGAAGTTGTCTCTCTTCCAGCTGGGTATTTTCACCATTGATTTTTTGTCCCTTTCCATAACTACTTTAAACCTAATAATATTGTGATCACTGTTAACCAGATCCCTCCTGCCCCAGAACCGATGAGAGACCCTTTAAATGTTCTGACTGTGCAAAGAGGTTTCAGAGTTCATCCAACCTGCTGAGTCACCAGCGAGTTCACACAGATCCTCAAAAAAGGAAGATGTTTTAGAAAGGCTGGCGACACTAAAAGTTCGCAGCCATCTCAGAGTAGCGACCCTTTAATTACAATCTCGCAAAACAAGGAGAATCGCTGTCCCTTTAACTACCACAAATCCCTATGTGGAGGAGAGGGGGAGATACAGTCTGTCCCAGTAACTGTCACAGAACAGAATCAGCGACCCTGTCCCATAAGGGCTTGACCCTCCCCCACTCTCTGCTTTTCCTCAAGCGTCTCATCCTTAAAATTCTCATCCTTGTTTTCAAATCCCTCCGTGGCCTCGCCCTTCCCTATCTCTGTAATTTCTTTCAGCCCCACAACCTTCCGAGATATCTGCGCTCCTCTAATTCCGGCCTCTTGAGCATTCCCGATTTTAATCGCTCCAGCATTGGTGGCCGTGCCTTCAATTGCCTGGGCCCTAAGCTCTGGAATTCCTTCCCTAAACCTCTCCATCTCTCTACCTCTCTCTCCTTCTTTAAGATACTCCTTGAAACCTACCTCTTTGACCAAGCTTTTGGTCATCTGCCCGACTATCTCCATATGTGGCTCGGTGTCAAATTTTGTTTTATAACGATCCTGTGAAGAGCCTTGGGACGTTTTACTACATTAAAGGCGCTTTATAAATACAAGTGGTTGTTGTTGTTTCCTGAAACTAATAATAAATTCCCCAGAGGGAAAAAAACTTGTACTTTTACTCCCAAATATTAAAAAGTTTGTTCCACAGAAGCACGGGGTTTATCTGCTTTTATTGATGAATTTAAAAGTCTGTATTAAAACCTGAGCCAGTGTGTTGTGAGACAAAGAGCCTTGTGTCCAATAAAGGGAATAAAGGCCCACAGCCTCCCCTGGCCCCAGGCCCTGAACAAGGGACTGGAGAAATAACAACAGAAAATGCTGGAAAAACTCAGCAGGTCAGGCAACATCCGTGGAGAGAAATTGGAGTTGACGTTTCGGGTCGAACCCTTTTTCAAAACTGGAAAGGAAATGAAATATATCGAAGGCAGGGCTGCGATAGAACAAAAGAAGTAAAGAGACATTAAGAGGTTTTCAAAACCAGACGAGATGGTAATAGGGCAAGTGGAGACAAAAGATGGCTCAGATTAGGTGTGAAGTATACTGGCAGGATGAGAGATAGCTGCCATGTGGGAGAGAGGAAAAAAAGGAAAGGGGGGGAGGGAAAACCCAAAACAAAGGGGTGGGAAAAAAATATAAGTAAAAATGTAATTGGGGCCGAGGTTATGATCTGAAATTGTTGAACTCGATATTGAGTCCGGAAGGCTGCAAAGTGCCTAATCGGAAGATGAGTTGCTGTTCCTCGAGATTACGTTGAGCTTCCGTGGAACAATGCAAGAGGCCAAGGACGGTGAGGTCCGAGTGGGAATGGAGCGGTGAATTAAAATGACAGGTGACTGGAAGCTCGGGGTCACCCTTACGGACTGAACGGAGGTGTTCCGCAAAGCGGTCACCCAATCTGCTGCCTTGCGGATCAGACAATCAGCCGGCGCTAGTCCCGCCCCTCGGGCTCCCCGATTGGTTGGAGGACCCGCTGCCGGTTCTCTCCTCCAGCCCCGCCCCGCTCGCTCCCTATTGGTCGGAAGCTCCCGTCAATCAGGCCGTGGGCCCCGGTCACGTGTCCATCACCTACTTTACAAAGAAAGCCTCGCGCGGTCGCCAGGCGGAGCTGCAGGTCAGCGGGAGCAGGGTTGGGAGATTAATAAACTGCGGGTAGGCCGCGCCGCAGAGTTTATAAAGTTGGAGAACGGCCTCAGGCCAGAATGCGATCCCGCGGCCCAGTCTCTGTTCCGCCGGACGGCAGCTGTGAGGCTTTTTCTCGGTGATAGCCCGGGTTACGCACCGCCATCTTGTTGTTCTTCTGAGGCGGTCCCTGGGACCGAGGATGTGAATGTCGCTGGCAAGGCCAGCATTTATTGCCCATCCCTAGTTGCCCTTCAGAAGGTGGTGCTGAGCCACCTTCTTGAACCGCTGCAGTCCGTGTGGTGAAGGAGCTCCCACAGAGCTGTTAGGGACGGAGTTCCAGGATTGTGACCCAGTGACAATGAAGGAACGGCGATCCATGTCCAAGTCAGGATGGTGTGTGAATTGCAGATGATGGTGTTCCCATGGAGCTGCTACTCTTTTCCTTCTAGGCGGTAGAAGTCACGGGACAGGTAGGGTGGCAGGTTCCCTTCCATAAGAACACAAGAATTAGGAGCAGGAGTGGACCAAACGGCCCCTCGAGCCTGCTCCGCCATTCAATAAGGCCATGGCTGATCTTCGACCTCAACTTGACTTTCTCGTCTGATCCCCATATCCCTGAGGGACATTAGTGAACCAGTTGGGATTTTACGACAATCCGGCAGCTTTCATCGTTACTTTTTTTCTAGTGCCGGCCCCACAAATTCCCAGATTCATCGAGCTCAATTTCACAACCTGTCTTTTTGTTTTTGTGGGTTCTCTCTGACGCTCCCTTTTTCTTGTTTTATATTCATTTTACAGGGTATTAGAAGGGTAGGATTTGTAGACAGGATATTTAACTCAAACATCACATCAAGATCTGACAGAGTCACTCTATTCATCGGGACCTGAATATCATCAGACATAACATGGAAGCAAAAAGCACCGTTCACAGCGGGGAGAAACCGTACACGTGTTCTGTGTGCGGACGAGGATTCAGTCGATCCTCTGGCCTATCGAAACACAAGCGCAGTCACACCGGGGAGCAACCGTGGAAATGTGGGGACTGTGGGAGAGGATTTGATGACCCGTATCAGCTGGAAACCCATCGGCGCAGTCACACTGGGGAGAGACCATTCACCTGCTCAGTGTGTGGGAATGGATTCACTCAGTCATCCCAGCTACTGAGACACCAAATTGTTCACACAAACATGAGATCATTTAAATGTTCTGACTGTGACAAAAGCTTTAAAAGCAATAGGGATCTGCTGACACACCAGCGAATTCATTCTGGGGAGAGGCCATTCACCTGCTCTGAGAGTGGAAAAGGATTCAGGAATTCAACCACCCTTCTGACACACCAGCGAGTTCACATTGGGGAAAGGTTTTTCACCTGCTCCGTGTGTGGGAAGGGATTCACAAATTCATCCCACCTACTGATACACCAGTGAGTTCACACTGGGGAGAGGTTGTTCACCTGCTCAGTTTGTGGGAAGGGATTCACTCAGAACTCCAGCCTGCTCTTACACCAGCGAGTTCACACTGGGGAGAGGCTGTTCACCTGCTCAGTGTGTAGGAAGGGATTCACTCAGAACTCCAGCCTGCTGACACACCAGTGAGTTCACACCGGGGAGAGACTGTTCACCTGCTCAGTGTGTGGTAAGGGATTCACTCAGAACTGCAGCCTGCTGAGACACCAGCACACTCACACTGGGGAGAGGCCATTCACCTGTTCCGAGTGTGGGAAGGGATTCACTCAGTCATACAACCTGCTGACACACCAGCAAGTTCAAGTTCACTGTAGGGAGAGGCCATTCACCTGTTCAGTGTGTGGGAAGGGATTCACTCAGAGCTCCATCCTGCTGAGACACCAGCACACTCACACTGGGGAGAGGCCATTCACCTGTTCCGAGTGTGGGAAGGGATTCACTCAGTCATACAACCTGCTGACACACCAGCAAGTTCACAAGCGACTGCAGGGGTTGGATTCTGCTGTTATTGCTGCTGTTAATTACACCCAGGACTGAACCCTGTTCATTCTGGCAGTTGGGTTCACTCCTGCTGTTGAACTCCACCACTGACCCTGCTGAAGGTTGTAGGCTCAGGGAGTGGGGCCTCCAGGAGTGGACGGTAAGAAAGCTGGGTTTCAGTGTCCTGACAAATATATGGCGATGAACAAGAGGAATCCTTACTAAGGAAATGACTGGGGTTTTACCGGCCAGCGTAGGTCTAGGGGTGAATGATCCCTGACTCCCTGAACTATCTTACATTGAACCCAGTTCAGATCAAGATGAATTCAGTTTACAGAATAATAGAGAGAAATATCACCCACAGTTGAGGGAGACAAAAGCAGCCATTAGAGAAGCTCAGAGATCTTTGGAAAAGAAGATGGTGCTCAATTGTGGTAATAATGGCAAAATCTTTCCAGCTCCGTCAGGAGGCAGAATCCCGTTAAAGATGGTTTCGGGCAGGGGTGGGCAATGATTGGGGCTGGAGGGCCACTTAACAAGTTGTGGTGAGCTGTTAAGGCCGCACACCAATGTTGCCCCTAAGGTGCGCTGCTGCACGGTGGCGCAGCAATGGCGAGGCCCCACGCAGGCCACTCACCAGCTCCTGCCGCTGGGAGAGAAACCGCGCAGCACATTTAAAGAGACCGCGCACGTTGGTGAGAGCAAAGTGTTCAATTGGTGAATCGGAAACAGTCCGGCTCTTAGTGTTGAGCATCGCACCACTTCTACCCTCCCAATAATTTATCAACATCAATTCAGAGAGTCCTCAGATACTATCTTAAATACACAGAATGTGGTGTAAGATAGTAAAATCTGCCGCTACTAAATGAATGAAATGAGTGATCGATCGATTGATGGATTATATGTTGGACTGAAAGTCCACGTGGCTGTTTGGCCGAGCGGCTCAAGTCTTTTCAAGCACAAGTAGCTCTTTGTGGACACTGTTTCTGCTTCAAAAAACTGAAGGACATCAGAAGTCATTAACGGAGATGGGCACAGCATGCCAGCTCAACAACTGGCACCAAAGAATGGTGGGATGTGGGTTTATGCTCATTCTTCCTCCACTGCAAATCCTTAATCTCCACTGGACCGTCGGGAAGAAAGAGGGGGGTCAACAGAAAGTGAGCGTGTCCCCACAAGGAAGTCCATTTGGAGGGTGAGACCCCACGGGTCACAGTAGAACGGCAGGGTCAGAGCAAGCTGCCCACCTGTTCCCTCAGCTGAGAATGCTTTGGTTGTGTGCAGGGACCTAAAGAGAAAAAAACACACAACAAAAAGTAAAAGGCAAAAGAAAACTTCAAAGGATTTGCTTAAAGTAAGAAAATACTGGCCCAGAAATCCAGGTCTCCATGGGTGAGTACGCACGGGATACTCACCCGTAGGCCCAATGGAAGTGCCGGTTTCGTGCATGCACTGCGCATGCGTGGGAAACCGGCACTTCTTTTCCCCTGAAAGAAGGGGTTCAGTGGTGGAACACGTGCGCAGGAGAGGCAGCACGTGCGCATCGAACTTACGCTTGTTTTTGCAGGTTTTCCCGGGAGGGTAAGTCTCCAGAAGTTACACATATAAAAAGCAGGCGCAAGACCTGCTTTTTACAAGGTAAGTGGTGAATTAATTAAAATTAAAACATTTTTGCCACAGGTTTACTTTTTTAAGTACTTTAAAGAAAGGTAAGTTTATTTGTAGCCCCGTTAGAAAATAAAATTATTTTTTTCAAAAATTTAAATTATTGTTTAAAATAGTTATTTCATGTAATGTATAGTTTATTTTAAAAATGTGATGTTTTTAAAAAATTTATTTGAAAATTTAGTGATTTTTAGGGCTTATAGTATTTATAGGTTCCTGTCAAACTTATGAATGAAGCATTCCCTGCTGCCATTGGCTCTCCATGGCCCACGTGATCCCAAGGGATGCATCAAACTAACTGCGCCCCTGGGATATGCAAGCACTGCGCGCCGGCAGTTGGAGGAGGCCCAGGATCGCAATTCCATGGGGGCCCACAGCTCAACGGCCGGTGCACAAGGTAAGTGCAGGTCGGGGGCTTGCACCTGCGGGAAGCCCCCGACCCGAATTTCTGGGCCAATATATTTGTAAAATAACTGCAGGTAGTTCTTTGGCTAAACTCTTACTTAGTCAAACACTCTTATTCCAATAAGTGATATTGCAGCTTGCTGTTGATGATAATTAGAGATGTACTTTGTAGATAAATAGTGTACGAGGTTAAAAAGCAGAAAGCTTCCCATTTGGGGTTTCCTGTTGCTGCAGAACTGCTCAGGCTGTTTCCATAGTTATTTTATTGTCCTTTTGGCCATTTTTAGTAGTTGTCCTTCTAGTTCAGATATGCTGGGGGTAATTTGAACCTCCTCCACCTGACGGGATTGAATTTCCTGCTCGTTTTACACCTTCCCCGATTTTGCTCTCCAATGATTTCAGTCGAAAGTGAAATCGGGCGGGGTGTAAAACAAGCGGCCGATCTGATCGCATTAGTTTCCTGCCGGGTGCGTGAGGTTAAAATCACCCCCTGCTGTTTCCAAACACAACCCAAGCAAATTTCTCCTGACAATAGTTTGGTTCTGATCCTTAATAATGTTCCAGCTACTCTTATCGCCACAATTGCTTTAATTCTGACATTTGGCCTGTGATCTGATAGCAAAGCAGTGATCTCTTCACATGCAGTGAGCAAATGGGAACAAACTGGAGGTCCATTGTGCAAGAAGAAACCCAGGCACGCGACGACCTTTTCTCTCATTTGAAGATGTGCATTGCTGAAGAGGATAAGACAGCTTGTAATGTGGAGGACAATCTAGTGTCAGGCAGTGTGCTTGGAGCTGTCCAAATGTTTATCACCATCCAGTCTGGTCCAACGCATTGAAAACTCTTGGAACATCTCGGATTTGTGAAACATTGAGGTTGATTTTATTGGAAATATCAAATTCAGCTCTGATTTGCAAACCTTTATTATCGCAATACTCTTGCCATTGAGATGCATCAGTCAGCTGAATAAGGTAGATTTGATATTTTCAATAAATACAGGGTTCAGTTTCATATTTCCAAATATGATTGGCTTCCCAAGTCCATTAAACACCACAGATCAGATCATTCAGTCAGGCTCATTTTCAAAGAAAGGCTCAATTGCAACTGGCACATGGGCAAGAATGGAATGTCGATCCTTCTCTTGCAGCTGATCGGGGATCTTGGATGTGTTTGACGTTGCTGAGATTGCTGAGCTTAGACTTCTTGGGGCTGATTTTCATTCTGGGTGGACATCGGGTGAGCGGTGCGATGGTGCTGCCTGTCCAATGTCCTCGGCGAGAGGACCCAGCCATTTTGATGGCTGGGCCTCATCTGTGCAATATCCAGCTCCAACCGCTAAACCAGGGCTAACAGGGAGCTTGCAGATCGGAGGGCGGGGGGTGGGTGAAACTGGAAATCTGCCGGCTCCTCCATGGAACAGAGCCAGACACATTGATACAGCAAACGGCAGATTCCATTTGCCCGCCTCTGTTTGTGGCTGTGACTCCCCTGCTGCCTCGGAGACAATGACCCGCCTCCTGTCGTTACGTGGGCTGGGGTTAGGCTGGGGTCGGGTGCGGCGGATGTTCGGCCTCGAAGCCTGGCCTTGGCGGGCTGGATTGAATCGATTTGTTTCTGCTGATGTTAATAACCCCGCTAATTGGGCTGGAGTTTAATATTCTGGAAATAAGTCAAATAAATCTGCTTTGTTTCAAACACACTTTGTATCGAGTCCTTGATGTCTCTAAGATAAGAGGAGACTAATTAATGTCCTTGTGGTAAACCACTGTATTTTATATTGCCACCTCTGGGTGGCGCTGTGTATGGAGGCATGCCTCAGCTGACTCCACCCACCACTGTGTGGGTTTCGTTCAGACTTGTTCAGTCACTCACGAAGAAGCATGGTCTCTTCTTAGCTAATAAAAGCCTTATTCATCTCTTCTTTCGACTCATCATCTCTTCTTCGACTCATCACCTTTTATGAAGTAATTGATAAGCGTATCAATTTTATTAGCTAAAAGTTAAATGGCGACACCTGAGGAGCAACAACAGCAACGGATACAGCAGACATTGCTGAGAGCCCTCAGACCACCACGCCTGGACCTCGACCCTCAAGATGTGGGTGCATCAGCCAAGTTTGAACACTGGCTGAGCTGCTTTGAATCCTTCCCCGCAATCTCACAGGTTACAGAGGAGGATCACAAACTGAAAATTTTGACCGCCCAGGTGAGCCATCAAGTATATATGCTAATCCGGGACTCTAATACGTACGTGGCGGCCCTCGAGCTACTAAAAGGGCAATATACGCGCCCAGTGAACACAATTTACGCCCGACACCTCTTGGGATCCCGCAGGCAGCAACCGGGAGAATCGGTAGGGGCATTTGCACGGGCGCTACTGGCACTCTGCAGAGACTGCGATTGTAAAGCGGTAACGGCTGTGGAGCACGCGCAGGGACTCGCCTGTGATGCCTTCGTCAGGGGCCTCCAGTCAGACCACACCCGGCAGAGACTGCTAGAAAGCAAGGAACCCGACCTGAAGACGGCCATTGCCCTTGCGCTCTCGTTAGAGGAGGCCCACCGAAACCTCGAGGCATACCCCCGTAACGGCGCCGAGACATGGCAATCGAAACCGTGGGACACGGGACCGCCGCCCCCGGCACCAACCGCTGCAGCGACCCAACCGAGACAGCAGCCTCCGGTAAGAACTGCTTCGATGTCCAGTAACCAGGCCCAAAAATGCTATTTCTGTGGCCAGTTAAAACATCCCAGAGCGCACTGCCCAGCTAAGACAGCTACCTGCTCGGGCTGCGGGAAGAAAGGCCATTACGCTAACGCCTGCAAGGGGAAGCCAGCCAGCAGCGCAGCGTGCGGGCCGTGGGAGCAGCCATCTTATCCGCCATTTTGTGTACCCCCGGCCGCATGGCATCCGCCGCCATCGTATCCAACGCACTCAACCGCCATTTCGTCACCGGAACCGACCACCGTCTCGGCGGATGACTATAGTGACTCACTAAGCCACATACTGGCCTCCGTGACGCTGGATCAAGGCCACCCTCACCATCTATCCAGCTCCATGATGGATATCGCGGTAAACGGCCGCGCCACCAGTTGCCTGATCGACAGCGGGAGCACAGAGAGTTTCGTCCACCCCGACACGGTACGTAGCCACTCCCTCACGATTCTGCCAACGCACCATCGCATTTCTATGGCGTCCAAGTCCCAGTCAATGGACATCAGCGGCTACTGTGTGGTGACCCTGTCAGTAGGGGGCACTGAATATCAAAAATTTAAACTGCTAGTCCTGCCCCGTCTTTGCGCTGCCGTCCTGCTAGGGTTGGATTTTCAGTGCCACCTTAAGAGTGTCACACTAGCATACGGTGGACCCCTCCCCCCACTCACAGTCTGCAACCAACAACTTTTAAATCGCCCGCTGCAAACCACCTGCAGCCTTTCCACATTAAAAGTCCCCCCCCCTCCCCTGTTCGCTAACCTCACCCGCGACTGTAAACCCATCGCTACCAAAAGCAGGCGGTACAGTGCCGGGGACAGAGCTTTTATCAGCTCTGAGGTGGAGCGGCTCTTGAAGGAGGGCATTATCGAAGGTAGCACTAGCCCCTGGCGAGCCCAGGTTGTAGTCGTTAAAACCACTGCAAAACGCCGCATGGTAATCGACTACAGCCAAACCATAAACCGGTACACCCAGCTGGACGCGTACCCCCTCCCTCGCATATCTGATATGGTCAATCAGATTGCGCAATACAAAGTATTCTCCACCATCGACCTTAAGTCAGCGTACCACCAGCTGCCCATCCGCCATGAGGACCGCCAGTATACTGCCTTCGAGGCAAACGGCCGCCTCTACCACTTCCTTAGGGTCCCCTTCGGCGTCACCAACGGGGTTTCGGTCTTCCAAAGGGAGATGGACCGAATGGTTGACCAGAACGCGCTGCGGGCAACCTTCCCCTATTTGGATAACGTCACCATCTGCGGCCACGACCAGCAGGACCACGACGTTAATCTAGCAAATTTCCTCCGTACGGCCCAACGGCTGAACCTAACGTACAATAAGGAAAAATGTATGTTTCACACCAAGCGCCTGGCCATCCTCGGCTGCGTGGTGGAGAACGGAGTCATCGGGCCCGACCCCGACAGAATGCGCCCCCTAATGGAGCTACCCCTTCCCCACTGCCAAAAAGCACTGAAGAGATGCCTGGGGTTTTTCTCCTACTACGCCCAGTGGGTGCCCCTCTATGCAGACAAAGCCAGGCCCCTCATCAAAGCCACCTCCTTCCCCCTGACACCAGAGGCGTGTGCAGCCTTCACTCTTATCAAGAACGATATCGCGAAGGCCGCAATGCACGCGGTGGATGAGTCCATCCCCTTCCAAGTGGAGAGCGATGCCTCCGACTTCGCCCTAGCCGCGACCCTTAACCAGGCGGGCAGACCCGTGGCCTTTTTCTCAAGGACCCTCCAGGGCCCCGAGACGAGACACTCCTCCGTCGAAAAGGAGGCCCAGGCTATTGTAGAAGCGGTGCGTCACTGGAGGCATTACCTGGCCGGGAAACGATTTACCCTGCTCACTGACCAGCGTTCAGTAGCTTTTATGTTTAATAATAAGCAGAGGGGTAAAATCAAGAACGACAAGATCTTGAGGTGGAGAATCGAACTCTCCACCTACAATTATGATATCTTGTATCGGCCAGGGAAACTCAATGAGCCCCCAGATGCCCTATCACGTGGTACATGCGCCAACGCGCAGAGTGATAGGCTGCAGTCCCTCCACAATGACCTCTGCCACCCGGGGGTCACCAGGTTTTTCCATTTTATCAAATCCCGTAACCTGCCCTACTCCATCGAGGAGGTCAGGACCATGACCAAGAGCTGCCAAATCTGCGCCGAGTGCAAACCGCACTTCTATAGGCCGGACAGAGCAAGCCTGATCAAGGCCACCCGCCCCTTCGAACGCCTGAGCGTCGATTTTAAAGGGCCCCTCCCCTCCGCTGACCGCAATGTGTACTTCCTCAACATAGTTGATGAGTACTCCCGTTTCCCCTTTGCCATCCCTTGCCCAGACATGACCAGTACCACGGTCATCAAGTGTCTGAATGACATCTTCGCTCTGTTCGGGTTCCCCAGCTATATACATAGCGACAGGGGCTCATCGTTCATGAGCGACGAACTTCGGCAGTACCTGCTAACAAGAGGTATCGCCACGAGCAGGACCACCAGTTACAACCCCCGGGGGAACGGCCAGGTGGAAAGGGAGAACGCGACGGTTTGGAAGGCAGTCCTCTTAGCACTAAAATCTAAGGGCCTTCCGACCTCCCGCTGGCAGGAGGTCCTCCCTGCAGCGCTTCACTCCATTCGGTCACTGCTTTGTACTGCCACTAATGCGACCCCTCATGAGAAAATGTTCGTTTTCCCCCGGAAGTCTACATCGGGAACCTCGCTACCGGCATGGTTGACTTCTCCTGGGCCCGTCCTACTGCGGAGGCACGTGAGGACGCATAAAACGGACCCCCTGGTCGAGCGGGTGCACCTCCTACACGCCAACCCCCAGTATGCCTGGGTGACATACCCAGACGGGCGGGAGGACACGGTCTCCATACGAGATCTCGCACCCTCGGGTACCCCTGAATTACCACCGTTATCCCCCTTACCACCGTTATCCCCCTTACCACTGTTATCCCCCACCACCCCTCCCAACCCAACCCCTGCAGACGGCATGCCAAAGCCCCAGGAATCTTCGCCAACCACCCAGACACCAGACCCGACGTCGGATGCTGCAACACCACCGCCGCCACCACGACGATCAGGACGTCAGACAAGGCCTCCTGATAGACTTAACTTGTAGTACCCTTCACCCCGCCGGACTTCACATTAAACAAGGGGTGAATGTGGTAAACCACTGTATTGTATATTGCCACCTCTGGGTGGCGCTGTGTATGGAGGCATGCCTCAGCTGACTCCACCCACCACTGTGTGGGTTTCGTTCAGACTTGTTCAGTCACTCACGAAGAAGCATGGTCTCTTCTTAGCTAATAAAAGCCTTATTCATCTCTTCTTTCGACTCATCATCTCTTCTTCGACTCATCACCTTTTATGAAGTAATTGATAAGCGTATCAGTCCTGTTACTGACTGTTCCATTTTTGGGCCTTTTCTCCTTTGTTAAAGAAAGACTTGTATTCATACAGCACCTTTCTCCACTTCAGGACATCCCAAAGCACTTTACAGCCAATGAAGTACTTTTGAAGAGCAGTCACTGTTGTAACATAGGAAATGCAGCAGCCAATTTGCGCACTGCAAGGTCCCACAGACAGCAATGTGATAATGACCAGATGATCTGTTTTAGTGATGTTGGTTCAGGGAGAAATGTTGGCCAGGACTCCAGAGAGAACTCCCCTGCTCTTCGAAATAACATCATGGGATCATTTACGTCCACTTGAGAGGGCTGATGGGGCCTCGCTTGAACATCTCGTCCGAAGATGGCACCTCTTTCAGTGCCGTGCTCCCTTAGTACTGCATTGGAATGTCAGCCTAGATTGTGTTCTCAAGTCTCTGGAGGTGGACTTGATCCCACAACCTCCTGACTCAGAGACGAGAGAGAGAGAGAGAGAGAGAGAGAGAGAGTGCTCCCACTGAGACACAGAGAGAGAGAGAGAGAGAGAGAGAGAGAGAGTGCTCCCACTGAGACACAGAGAGAGAGAGAGAGAGAGTGCTCCCACTGAGACACAGAGAGAGAAAGAGAGAGAGGCCTAGAAATTCAGTAAGGCCCCGCCAGGTCTTTAGCGCCCGAAATTTAGCGCTCGCCCGGATTCCCATAGCGCCCGCCTGAAATTCAGTTGCGGCGCCCCAAGACGGAGGCGGGCGCTGTTGCAGGGTTTGGCTGCCTCGCTTGGGGCGATGAAAGTCAATTGCAGGCGTCCAGCTGCCGCTGCGGCACCCGATGCGGTGCGGCAGGCTGGGGTACTGCAGGCCTCCTCCTTCTCTTAAGGAGGAGCTGCCTGCAGCCGTGAGATCGCCGCTGGATTCCCCCGGCAAATGAGCCCGGCACCACGGAGAAGTGCCGGACTCGCGGGAGTCAGACACCAATGCTGCGGGGGGGTGGTGCAGGAGTCCGGGGAGGGAGGTGCGGCCAGGTGGCCGCCGGGAAAGCGGCCGACCGCCCCTCCACCTTTATGCGCCGGCCTCTCGGAGCTGCAAGGCACCGTTTTTCAAATGCTGTTTGCGGCCGCCACGGGCGAGGCGGCCGCAACTGAATTTGGCGGTTGGCACGGAATCGCATTGGAACCGGGGCGCTGCGCACACCAATGACGTCATCGGTGCTGGCGCAGCGCTACCGGCTAACGCCGATGTTAGGGACCAACTGAATTTCGGGCGCTAAAAAATTTCCGGCGCAAACCACTATTTAGCCAATAAGTGGGCGCAAACGCGACTGAATTTCTAGGCCAGAGAGTGCTCCCGCTGAGACACAGAGAGAGAGAGAGAGAGAGAGAGAGAGAGAGAGTGCTCCCACTGAGACAGAGAGAGAGAGAGAGAGAGAGAGTGCTCCCACTGAGACAGAGAGAGAGAGAGAGAGAGAGAGTGCTCCCACTGAGACAGAGAGAGAGAGAGAGAGAGAGAGAGAGAGAGAGAGTGCTCCCACTGAGACACAGAGAGAGAGAGACAGAGAGAGAGAGAGAGTGCTCCCACTGAGCCACGACTAACACCCGATCATTACTCTAGATTATTTCAGTTCTCAAACGGTCAGTTACTCTCATGGACAAGTCCCAGCTCCCCATATCATCCAGGGTGCCTGCCCAACCTTGGTATCCAGGGGAGGTATCGGTAACACGCCCCTGTACCTGTCCTGGGAGGGTTTGCTGGGACAGTGTAGAGGGAGCTTTACTCTGGAAAGAAACTGCAAAGTGCTACAGTACAAAGGGATCTGGGGGTCCTGGTGCATGAAACACAGAAGGTTAGTATGCAGGTACAGCAGGTGATCAGGAAGGCCAATGGAATCTTGGCTTTTATTGCAAGGGGGATGGAGTATAAAAACAGGGAAGTCTTGCTGCAGTTATACAGGGTATTGGTGAGGACACACCTGGAATACTGCGTGCAGTTTTGATTTCCATATTAAGAAAAGATATACTTGCTCTCGAGGCGGTTCAGAGAAGGTTCACTCGGTTGATTCCGGAGATGAGGGGGTTGACGTATGAGGAAAGGTTGAGTAGGTTGGGACTCTACTCATTGGAGTTCAGAAGAATGAGAGGCGATCTTATCGAAACATATAAGATTGTGAGGGGGCTTGATCGGGTGGATGCGGTGAGGATGTTTCCACTGATGGGTGAGACTAGAACTAGGGGGCATAATCTTAGAATAAGGGGCTGCCCTTTCAAAACTGAGATGAGGAGGAACTTCTTCACTCAGAGGGTAGTAAATCAATGGAATTTGCTACCCCAGAGAGCTGCGGAATCTGCAACATTAAATAAATTTAAAATGGAGATAGACAGTTTCCTAGCAGATAAGGGAATTAGGGGTTACGGGGAGAGGGCAGGGAAGTGGACGTGAGTAGATTCGGATCAGCCATGATCCTATTGAATGGCGGAGCAGGCCCGAGGGGCCGTATGGCCTACTCCTGCTCCTACTTCTTATGTTCTTATGTATCTAACCCGTGCTGTACCTGCCCTGGGAGTGTTCGATGGGACAGTGTAGAGGGAGCTTTGCTCTGTATCTAACCCGTGCTGTACCTGCCCTGGGAGTGTTAAATGGGACAGTGTACAGGCAGCTTTACTCTGTATCTAACCCGTGCTGTACCTGCCCTTGCAGTGTTTGATGGGATAGTGTAGAGGGAGCTTTGCTCTGTATCTAACCTGTGCTGTACCTGTCCTGGGAGTGTTTGACGGAACAGTGTAGAGGGAGCTTTACTCTGTATCTAACCTGTGCTGTACCTGTCCTGGGAGTGTTTGACGGAACAGTGTAGAGGGAGCTTTACTCTGTATCTAACCCGTGTTGTACCTTCCCTGGGAGTGTTTGATGGGATAGTGTAGAAGGAGCTTTACTCTGTATCTAACCCATGCTGTACCTGCCCTGGGAGTGTTTGATGGGACAGTGTAGAGGGAGCTTTACTCTGTATCTAGCCCGTGCTGTACCTGCCCTGGGAGTGTTTGATGGGACAGTGTAGAGGGAGCTTTACTCTGTATCTAACCTGTGCTGTACCTACCCTGGGAGTGTTTGATGGGACAGTGTAGAGGGAGCTTTACTCTGTATCTAACCCGTGCTGTACCTGCCCTGGGAATGTTTGATGGGACAGTGTAGTGGGAGTTTTACTCTGTATCTAACCTGTGCTGTACCTGCCCTGGGAGTGTTTGATTGGACAGTGTAGATCAGGGGTTCTCTGAGGCCCCTCCTGTGTTATAAAAATTCCCCGGACCCCATGTAACACAACACAAGTATTCATTGATTGTAAACGCTTTGGGACACCCTGAGATCACAGAAGCCTCTTTATAAATCCAAGTCTTTCCATTTCAAATCACTGTGCTTTATTTTTTGAAATAAATAGTTATTTGACGATTAAGTGCGCTAATAGTATGTTTTAAACTCCCTCCGCCTTGATTCTCCAATACAAGAGGCCCAGTGACCTCACAAGCTGCCTTGTGGCCGCCTTCCTTCCAGCCCACGTGATCTGCTCACCTGAGCAAAGCCCAGCTCCCAGGCGGAGAGTCCACTGATTGGCCCTTTATCGCCCCGCCCACCCCGCAGCCACCAATCGGAGAGTGAGCAGGGTGCAGTGGGCGGGGCTGACGTTTGATTGACAACTTTTGCTCCCGCTCGCGGCGCTTTGAATTTCGCCCCAACAATGGACGGCGGTTGGAGGCGGGACTTGGGCCAAGTGGATTGGCTGCTGGCCTTTGATTGACGTTTGAATGGACCATTCCCCGGGGCCGCGGGCTGTCCTGCTCAGTGGCGCCGCCTGGTGTCAGGGCGAGCGGCGGCTGGAGCTGCGGGTCCCGCAAACTGCGCCTGCGCACTGCTCCTGTTCCAGCGGGAGAAGGTGTTCAACGGGCTGGGCTCCTGGAATTGGGAATGGCCCCACCCTCCAATAAACCCCAGCCTGGATTTGTAGGGGGGAAGGGGGGAGATGGGGGCAACAGGCTGGATGGAGATGATGGGAATCTGGATCAAACCAATTGGCAGCGAGCGAGCGAGGGGCGGCTTCCGCAGCCTTGGCCCCATCGCGCCCCACATCGCTTCCCCCGCGGCTGCTCAATGGGAACTGAGCCGGCGCCCGGTGTGAGGGCTGCTTGTGGGAGAAAGAATGAAAGAGGGAGAGAGTTTCTGGGCCCACCCCTTGAAACCTTCTCACCGACCCTGGTTGAGAACCTCTGATCGACAAGAGGCGCTGCAGCAACTCGCCAAGGCTTCTTCGGCAGCACCTCCCAAACCCGCCACCTCCACCACCGAGAGGGACGAGGGCAGCAGGTGCAGGGGAACACCACCACCTCCAAGCTCCCCTCCAAGTCACACACCATCCTGACATGGAAATATATCGCCGATCCTTCATCGTCGCTGGGTCAAAATCCTGGAACTCCCTCCCTAACAGCTCTGTGGGAGGACCTTCACCACACGGACTGCAGCGGTTCAAGAAGGTGGCTCACCACCACCTTCTCAAGGGCAACTAGGGATGGGCAATAAATGCTGGGCCATCCAGCGATGCCCACATCCCATGTATGAATTTAAAATATCTTTCCTACCACAGTCGTTTAAATATAGGAATAACATATCTTCTCCAACTTTGATTAGTTTATCCAGTCTGATATAAAGCAATCCCACAGTCACTGACACCAATCTCCTCCTGTCTGATATAAACCAACCCCACAGTCACTGACACCAATCTCCTCCTGTCTGATATAAACCAACCCCACAGTCACTGACACCTATCTCCTCTTGTCTGATGTAAACCAACCCCACAGTCACTAACACCAATTTCCTCCTGTCTGATATAAACCAACCCCACAGTCACTGACACCAATCTCCACCTGTCTAATATAAACCAACCCCATAGTCACTGACACCAATCTCCTCCTGTCTGATATAAACCAACCCCACAGTCACTGACACCAATCTCCTCCTGTCTGATATAAACCAACCCCACAGTCACTGACACCAATCTCCTCCTGTCTGATATAAACCAACCCCAGTCACTGACACCAATCTCCTCCTGTCTGATATAAACCAACCCCACAGTCACTGACACCAATCTCCTCCTGCCTGATATAAACCCACCCCACAGTCACTGACACCAATCTCCTCCTGTCTAATATAAACCAAACCCACAGCTACTGACACCAATCTCCTCCTGTCTGATATAAACCAACCCCACAGTAACTGACACCAATCTCCTCCTGTCTGATATAAACCCATCCCATAGTCACTGACACCAATCTCGTCCTTTCTGATATAAACCAGCCCCACAATCACTGACACCAATCTCCTCCTGTCTGATATAAACCAACCCACAGCCACTGACACCAATCTCCTCCTGTCTGATATAAACCCATCCCATAGTCACTGACACCAATCTCGTCCTGTCTGATATAAACCAGCCCCACAATCACTGACACCAATCTCCTCCTGTCTGATATAAACCAACCCACAGTCACTGACACCAATCTCCTGATGTCTCATATAAACCAACCCCACAGTCGCTGACCCCAATCTCCTGATGTCTGATATAAACCAACCCCACAGTCGCTGACACCAATCTCCTCCTGTCTGATATAAACCAACCCCACAGTAACTGACACCAATCTCCTCCTGTCTGATATAAACCCATCCCATAGTCACTGACACCAATCTCGTCCTGTCTGATATAAACCAGCCCCACAATCACTGACACCAATCTCCTCCTGTCTGATATAAACCAACCCACAGTCACTGACACCAATCTCCTGATGTCTGATATAAACCAACCCCACAGTCGCTGACACCAATCTCCTCCTGTCTGATATAAACCAGCCCCAGAGTCACTGACACGAATCACCTCCTGTCTGATATAAACCAACCCCATTGCCCCAGAAAGATTAATCCCAGCTGTTACTTAGAAACATAGAAACATAGAAGATAGGAGCAGGAGTAGGCCATTCGGCCCCTCGAGCCTGCTCCACCATTCAATGAGATCACGGCTGATCATCCAAATTCCGTACCCTGTCCCTGCTTTCTCCCCATATCCATTGATCCCTTTAGCCTTAAGAAATATATCCAACTCTTTCTTGAATATATTTAATGAATTGGCCTCCACCGCCCTCTGTGGCAGAGAATTCCTCAGGTTCACCACTCTCTGGGTGAAGAAATTCCTCCTCATCTCTGTCCTAAATGGCTTACCCTTTACCCTTAGACTGTGACCCCTGGTTCTGGACTCCCCCGCCATCGGGAACATCCTTCCAGCATCTCGTCTGTCTAGTCCTGTTAGAATTTTATAGGTTTCGATGAGATCCCCTCTCATTCTTCTAAACTCCAGCGAGTACAAGCCCAATCGACCCAATCTCTCCTCATACATCATTCCTGCCATCCCAGGTATCAGCCTGGTGAATCATCGCTGAACTCCTTCCATGGCAAGAACATCCTTCCTCAGATAAGGCGACCAAAACTGCACACAATACTCAAGATGTGGTCTCACCAAGGTCCTGTACAACTGCAGCAAGACGTCCTTGTTTCTGTACTCAAAGCCTCTCGCTACGAAGGCCAACATACCATTTGCCTTCTTAACCGCCTACTGCACCTGTATGCTAATCTATTGCCATTCAGATAATAATCTGCCTTCCTGTTTTTGCCACCAAAGTGGATAACCTCACATTTATCCACGTTATATTGCATCTGCCATGCTTCTGCCCAATCACCCAACCTGTCCAAATCATCCTGGAGTTTCTCGGCATCTCGGCAGCCTCCTCACAGCACACACGCCCACCCAGCTTTGTGTCATCTGCAAATTTGGAGCTGGGGTCCAAGGACTGATCCCTGCTGTACCCCACTAGTCACTGCCTGCCACTCGGAAAAAGACCTGTTTATTCCAACTATTTGCTTTCCATCTGCCAACCAGTTTTCTATCCAAGTCCATACCTTGCCCCCAATCCCATGTGCCTTAACTTTACACGCTAATCTCTTATGCGGGACCTTATCAAAAGCCTTCTGAGAGTCCAAATATACCACATCCACTGGTTCTCCCTTATCTATTTTACCAGTTACATCCTCAAAAAATTCCAGTAGATTAGTCAAGCACAATTTACCTTTTGTAAATCCATGTTGACTTTGTCCGACCCTGTCACTGTTTTCCAAGTGCTCTGCTATTACATCTTTTATAATGGACTCTAGCATTTTCCCCACTACCGATGTCAGGCTTACCGGTCTGTAATTCCCCATTTTCTCCCTACCACATTTTTTGAATAGTGGGGTAACATTAACTACCCTCCAATCCATGGGCACTGATCCAGATTCCATCGAATGTTGGAAGATGATCAGCAATGACCGAGTGAATCCCTTCCCACACACGGAGCAGGTGAACGGCCTCGCCCCAGTGTGAACCCGCTGGTGTCTCAGCAGGGTGGATAACCGAGTGAATCCCTTCCCACACACAGAGGTGGAGAACTGCCTCTCCCCAGTGTGAACTTGCTGCTGGGTCAGAAGCTCGGATGACTTAGTGAATCCCTTTGCACACAGGGAACAAGTGAATGACCTCTCCCCAGTGTGAACTCACTTGTGTATCAGAAGGTCGGATGACTTAGTGAATCCCTTCTCACACATGGAACAGGTGAACGGCCTCTCCCCGGTGTGAATGCGCTGGTGCATCAGAAGGTTGGATGAACGAATGAATCCCTTCCCACACTCAGAGCAGGTGAACAGTCTCTCCCCGGTGTGAGTGCATCGATGATTTTCCAGCTGTGATGGGGAACTGAATCCTTTCCCACAGTCCCCACATTTCCACGGTTTCTCCATGGTGTGGGTGTTCTTGTGTCTCTCCAGGTTGAACGATCAGTTGAAGCCACGTCCACACACAGTACACGTGTGCGGTTTCTCCCCGCTGTGAATGGTGCAATGTTTTTTCAGGCTGTGTAACTGGTTGAAGCTCTTTCCACAATCAGTGCACTGGAACACTCTCACTCGGGTGTGTGTGTCTCGGTGCTTTTCCAGTCACACTGATGTTTGAAATCTTTTACGACAGACAGAACAGACAAACATTTCTCCTTCCACATTCAAAGGCCGATGATATTCAGGTCCTGATGAATGGAGTGACTCTGTCAGATCTCGATGTGATGTTTGGTGTGAGTTTGCGGTGTGTAAATGCTACCCTTCTCACAGCCTGTAAAAGGAGTTTACAAAAGCCATCACTGTGAGTCCAGGATAGAAATTGACAAGATTCTCTCCTCCTGGTTCCTGGCCAAGGGGGCCGCGCATGCGCCCTGCTGCCCCCTGAGCCTCTCAAGATGGCGGCTGTTACCCCGGGCCTGTCACCGGGAGAAAGCCCCACAGCTGCCGCCCCGCTCGGGGCAAACGCCCGGCCCGGAGGCTCTTGTTCGGGGCCTGAGGCCCACCCCGGGTGTGTGTAAAGCGGATAATGTTGAGTGTTTTAATAATGGGGCCTGGGGCCGCACTCGGGGTGTGAGCAGCCCGCGTCCCCCCGGGGTTCATTAACCCGCTCCCTGAGCTCGGGGTGTGAGCAGCCCACATCCCCTCGGGGTTCATGAACCCGCTCCCTGAGCTCGGGGTGTGAGCGGCCCGCGTCCCCCCGGGGTTCATGAACCCGCTCCCTGAGCTCGGGGTGTGAGCAGCCCGCGTCCCCCCCGGGGTTCATGAACCCGCTCCCTGAGCTCGGGGTGTGAGCAGCCCGCGTCCCCCCCGGGGTTCATGAACCCGCTCCCTGAGCTCGGGGTGTGAGCGGCCCACGTCCCCCCCGGGGTTCATGAACCCGCTCCCTGAGCTCGGGGTGTGAGCGGCCCGCGTCCCCCCGGGGTTCATGAACCCACTCCCTGAGCTCGGGGTGTGAGCGGCCCGCGTCCCCCCGGGGTTCATGAACCCGCTCCCTGAGCTCGGGGTGTGAGCGGCCCGCGCCCCCCCGGGGTTCATGTACCCGCTCGCTGAGCTCGGGGTGTGAGCGGCCCGCGTCCCCCCGGGGTTCATGAACCCGCTCCCTGAGCTCGGGGTGTGAGCGGCCCGTGTCCCCCCGGGGTTCATGAACCCGCTCCCTGAGCTCGGGGGGGTGAGCGGCCCGCGTCCCCCCGGGGTTCATGAACCCGCTCCCTGAGCTCGGGGTGTGAGCAGCCCGCGTCCCCCCGGGGGTTCATGAACCCGCTCCCTGAGCTCGGGGTGTGAGCAGCCCGCGTCCCCCCCGGGGTTCATGAACCCGCTCCCTGAGCTTGGGGTGTGAGCAGCCCACGTCCCCCTGGGGTTCATGAACCCGCTCCCTGAGCTCGGGGTGTGAGCAGCCCGCGTCCCCCCGGGGTTCATGAACCCGCTCCCTGAGCTCGGGGTGTGAGCGGCCCGCGTCCCCCCGGGGTTCATGAACCCGCTCCCTGAGCTCTCTCTATGATAGCAAAAGACTGCGGATGCTGGAAATCCAAAATAACAACAGAAAATGCTGGAAAAATTCAGCAGGCCAGGGCAGCATCCGTAGAGAGAGAAACAGAGTCAACGTTTCAGGTCGATGACCCTTCATCAGAACTGGGAAAAAGCAGGAAAGGGGGCTGGGATAAGGGGGAGGGGATGAACGAACAAAGGGGAAGGACAGTGATAGGATAGAAAGCAGGAGAGAGAAAGAGACATTGAGAGACATAAAGAGATATTCAAGGCAAGAGGAGGTGGTAATAGGACAGGTTAAGGAACAACGGATGGCTCTAGATGAAGTGTGAATGGCGCTGGCAGAATGAAAGAAAACTGCCATGTGGGAGGGAAGAAAAAAGGCCAGACAAAAGTGTGGATTAAAAAAAAAATTACATTAATATATATATATGTGTGATAGGGGCTGAGGTTATTGGAATTGTTGAACACCATGTTGAGTCCGGCAGGCTGTAAAGTGCCTAATCGAAAGATGAGGTGCTGTTCGTCGAGCTTACGTTGAGCTTCATTGGAACAGTGTAGGAGGCCGAGGACAGAGAGGTCCGAGTGGGAATGGAGCAGTGAATTAAAATGACAGGCCACTGGGAGCTCAGGGTCACCCTTACGGACTGAACGGAGGTGTTCCGCAAAGCAGTCACCCAATCTGCGTTTGGTCTCCCCAATGTAGAGGAGACCGCATCGTGAGCAGCGAATACAGTATACTAGATTGCAAGAAGTACAAGTAAATCGCTGTTTCACCTGGAAGGGGTGTTTGGGGCCCTGGACAGTGGGAAGGGGGGAGGTATAAGGGCATGTGTTGCATCTCCTGCGCTTGCTCGGGAAGGTGCCGGCCGAAGGGGAAGGGGTGCTGGAGGTGGTAGAGGAGTGGACTAGGGTGTCGCGGAGGGAGCAGTCCCTACGGAATGCTGAAAGGGGAGGTGAGGGGAAGATGCATTTGGTGGTGGGATCACGCTGGAGGTGGCGGAAATGGCGGAGGATGAGCCGTTGAATGTGGAGGCTGGTGGGGTGAAAGGTGAGCACAAGGGGAACCCTATGGTGGTTCTGGGAGGGAGGGGCAGGGGCGTGGGCAGAAGTGCAGGAAATAGAACGGACACGGTCGCGGGCCATGTCAACCACGGTAGAGGGGAATCCTCGGTTGAGGAAAAAGGAAGACATGTCGGAAGCACTGGTGTGGAAGGTGGCATTGTCGGAGCAGATGCGGCGGAGATGGAGAAACTGGGAGAATGGAATAGAGTCCTTACAGGAGGTGGGGTGGGAGGAAGTGTAGTCCAGGTAGCTGTGGGAGTCAGTGGGCTTGTAGTGAATGTTTGTCAATAACCTATCCCCAGAGATGGAGACGGAGAAGTCGAGGAAGATAAGAGAAGAATTGGAGATGGACCATGTGAAGGTGAGGGAAGAGTGGAAATTGGAAGCAAAGTGAATGAAATTTTCTAGTTCAGGGCGAGAGCAGGAGATGGCACCGATACAGTCATCAATGTATCGGAAAAAGAGGTGAGAGGTGAGGGAGGGGACCCGAGCACCAGGATGGCCTGAGGGCGCTCCGCTTCTTCCTTGAACAGAGGCCCGACCAGTCCCCATCCACCACCACCCTCCTCCGCCTGGCTGAACTTGTTCTCACATTGAACAACTTCTCCTTTAACTCCACTCATTTCCTCCAAATCAAAGGTGTTGCTATGGGTACCCGCATGGGTCCTAGCTATGCCTGCCTTTTCGTGGGATATGTGGAATACTCTTTGTTCCAGTCCTACTCGGGTCCCCTCCCTCACCTCATTTTCCGGTACATTGATGACTGTATCATTGCTGTCTCCTGCTCCTGTCAATCATGCGGGCAGTGTGAGCTGAGCATGCGCGGACCTTGGCTGCAGCTGCTGACACATCAGGTGAGAGAGCTCAGGGAGCGGGTTCATGAACCCCAGGGGGACGCGGGTTGCTCACACCCCGAGCTCAGGGAGCGGGTTCATGAACCCCGGGGGGACGCGGGTTGCTCACACCCCGAGCTCAGGGAGCGGGTTCATGAACCCTGGGGGGACGCGGGCTGCTCACACCCCGAGCTCAGCGAGCGGGTACATGAACCCCGGGGGGACGCGGGCCGCTCACACCCCGAGCTCAGGGAGCGGGTTCATGAACCCCGGGGGGGCGCGGGCTGCTCACACCCCGAGCTCAGGGAGCGGGTTCATGAACCCCGGGGGGGCGCGGGCCGCTCACACCCCGAGCTCAGGGAGCGGGTTCATGAACCCCGGGGGGACGCGGGCTGCTCACACCCCGAGCTCAGGGAGCGGGTTCATGAACCCCGGGGGGACGCGGGTTGCTCACACCCCGAGCTCAGCGAGCGGGTACATGAACCCCGGGGGGACGCGGGCCGCTCACACCCCGAGCTCAGGGAGCGGGTTCATGAACCCCGGGGGGACGCGGGCTGCTCACACCCCGAGCTCAGGGAGCGGGTTCATGAACCCCGGGGGGACGCGGGACGCTCACACCCCGAGCTCAGGGAACGGGTTCATGAACCCCGGGGGGACGCGGGCCGCTCACACCCCGAGCTCAGGGAGCGGGTTCATGAACCCCGCGAGTGGGGGGGAGAGAGCGCGAGTGGGGGGGGAGAGAGAGTGCGAGTGGGGGGGGAGAGAGCGCGCGAGTGGGGGGGGAGAGAGCGCGCGAGTGGGGGGGGGGAGAGAGCGCGCGAGTGGGGGGGAGAGAGAGCGCGAGTGGGGGGGGAGAGAGAGAGCGACTGGTGGGGAAAGAGAGCGCGAGTGGGGGGGAGAGAGAGCGCGACGGGGGGGGCAGAGAGAGCGACTGGGGGGGGGAAGAGAGAGCGACTGGGGGGGAGAGAGAGAGCGAATGGAGGGGAGAGAGAGAGCCCCGGGGGGACGCGGGCTGCTCACACCCTGAGTGCGGCCCCAGGCCCCATTATTAAAACACTCAACATTATCCGTCTCCTCACAACTACCCGCCAGTTTAAGACGTAAACTCTGAGACAACCAGGAAGTGCTGGGAAATCCCCAGCAAGTCAGGGAGCGTCTGTAATGGAGGAGAAATGGAGACTGGTCAAGGAGCGTCTATAAATGGAGGAGAAATGGAGACTGTTCAGGGAGCATCAGTAAATGGAGGAGAAATTGTGACTGTTCAGGGAGCGTCTGTAAATGGAGGAGAAATGGAGACTGGTCAGGGAGCGTCTGTAAACTGCTATAATAAGAGTCAACGAGTGGAACTGGCTGACAGACTGAGCCAGCGCTTTAAGGAGAGGAAGAGAGAAAATCTGGAGAGGAGAAAAGAAATAGTAGGAGAGCGAGCGATGACTCTCGAACAATGACCAGAGAGCGAGAGGAGTGTGGCGGATGGGAGATTTACAGCTTTGGGGGAACGAAAAGGGAAAGAATGTTCCTTCGCAACTAAATTGTCTGTTCTGAATATCTATCTTGTATTTACAGTGATGACTTTTGTAAACTCCTTTTACAGGGTGTTAGAAGGGCAGGATTTGCAGACGGACAACTCAAACCAAGCATCTCGTCATGATCTTACAGAATCACTTAATTCGCATATGATTGGCCTCTGATTAGGGAAGGAGAAATGTTTGTCTGTGGCAAAAGATTTAAATCATTATTGAGGCTGGAAAAGCACCGAGACACATGCACCCGAGTGTTCCAGTGCACTGACTGTGGAAAGAGCTTTAACCATGTAGATAGCCTGAAAAAACATCACATCATTCACAGTGGGGAGAAACCGTACACGTGTTGTGTGTGTGGACGAGGCTTCAACTGATCGTCCAACCGGGAGAGACACAAGGACTCCAACAGTAGGGAGAAACAGTATAAATGTGGGGACTGTGGGAAGGGATGTGGTTCCCCAGCAGAACTGGAATCTCATCGGCGCAGTCACAGTGGGGAGAGGCCGTTTACCTGCTCCATTTATTGCTAGGGGGATAGAATATAAAAACAGGGAGGTATAGTTGCAGTTGTACAAGGTATTGGTGAGACCGCACCTGGAACACTGCATACAGTTTTGGTGTCCATATTTAAGAAAAGACATACTTGCTCTCGAGGCAGTACAAAGAAGGTTCACTCGGTTAATCTCGGGGATGAGGGGGTGGACATATGAGGGGAGGTTGAGTAGATTGGGACTCTACTCATTGGAGTTCAGAAGAATGAGAGGCGATCTTATTGAAACATATAAGATTGTGAAGGGGCTTGATCGGGTGGATGTGGTGAGGATGTTCCCAATGATGGGTGAAACTAGAACTAGGGGGCATAATCTTAGAATAAGGGGCTGCTCTTTCAAAACTGAGATGAGGAGAAACTTCTTCACTCAGAGGGTAGTAGGTCTGTGGAATTTGCTGCCCCAGAAATCTGTGGAAGCTGCGACATTAAATAAATTTAAAACAGAAATAGACAGTTTCTTAGAAGTAAAGGGAATTAGGCGTTACGGGGAGTGGGCAGGAAATTGGACATGAGTCTATGTTC
Source organism: Somniosus microcephalus (assembly GCF_052327205.1). Lineage (NCBI taxonomy): Eukaryota > Metazoa > Chordata > Chondrichthyes > Squaliformes > Somniosidae > Somniosus > Somniosus microcephalus. The sequence continues at coordinate 70,062,095 of NC_140990.1, forward strand.
GGAACGGTCATGGCCCTGTGGGTAGCGGAGCAGGCCCAGGGGCTGTGTAGCCTTGTTCTGCTCCTACTTCTTGTGTTCTAGTTATGTGTTAGATTTCAGGAGATGGTTCTATTCCTGTTCCTGGCTGGGGTGGAGATCACCTTTTACAGAAGGTAAGTACTGTAGAAAATATAGGGACAGTGATCTCCTGGACGAGTTTCGATCGCCTAGATGGGTCGGAGAGGAATTTCCCAGATTTTTTTCCCCCAAATTGGCCATTGGGTTTTTTATCGGGTTTTTCGCCTCTCCCAGGCGATCACATGGGTTCAGGAGGGATGTAGAGTGATAGTAGATTTGAGGTTAGGATCAGATCAGCCATGATCTTATTGAATGGTGGAGCAGGCTCGAGGGGCCGATTGGCCTACTCCTGCTCCTATTTCTTATGTTCTTATGTTCTTATGTGTGGGAAGGGATTCATGACATCATCCAGTCTTCAGAAACATCAACGTATTTATACTGGAGAGAAGCCGTTCACCTGCTCTGTGTGTGGGAAGGGATTCACTCAGACATCCAGCCTGCTGGGACACCAGCGAGTTCATGCTGGAGGCCGTTTACCTGCTCCATGTGTGGGAAGGGATTCAGTCTCTCCACCCTACTGAAACACCAGCGACTTCACACCAGGGAGAGGCCGTTCACCTGCTCCATGTGTGGGAAGGGATTCGCTCAGTCAGGCAACCTTCTCATACACGAGCGAGTTCACACTGGGGAGAAGCCGTTCATTTGTTCTATGTGTGGGAAGGGATTCACTACTTCATCCAACCTTCTAACACATCAACATATTCACACTGATAACCGACCTTTTAAATGTTCTGATTGTGAGAAGGGTTTAAAAAGCAAACAGGAACTGGTGACACACCAACGCACTCACACTGGGGAGAAGCCGTTCACCTGCACTGAATGTGGGAAGAGATTCGCTACATTATCCCAACTTCTAACACACCAGCGAGCTCATACAGGAGAGAGGCCATTCACCTGCTCCATGTGTGGGAAGAGATTCACTCGCTCGTCCAACCTGCGGAAACGCCAGCGAGTTCACATATGATTTCAGAGGTTGGATTCCACTGTTATTGCTGCTGTTAATCACATCAAACAACAACAACTTGCATTTATATAGTGCCTTTAACGTAGGATAATGTCCCAAGGCATTGCACAGGAGCGTTATCAAACAGAATTTGACACAGAGCCACTTAAGGAGTTATTAGGACAGATGACCAAAAGCTCCCTCAAAGAGATAGGTTTTAAAGAGCGTCTTAAAGGAGGAGAGAGTGGTAGAGTCAGAGAGGATTAGGGAGGGAATTCCAGAGCTTAGGGCCCAGGCAGCTGAAGGCACACTTCCACTGATGGAGAGATTAATATCAGGGATGCACAAGAGGCCAGAATTGGAGGAGCGCAGATACCTCGGAGGGTTGTAGTGCTGGAGGAGGTTACAGAGATAGGGAGGGCGAGACCATGGAGGGATTTGAAAACAAGGTTGAGAATTTTAGAATCGAGGTGTTGCTGGACTGGGAGCCAGTGTAGGTCAGCGAGCACAGGGGTTATCGGTGAGCGGGACTTGGTGCGAGTTCGGACACGGGCAGCAGAGTTTTGGATGAGCTCAAGTTTACGGGGGGTGCAGTGTGGGAGGCCGGCCAGGAGAGCGTTGGAATAGTCGAATCTCGAGGTAACTAAGGCACGGAAGAGGATTTCAGCAGCGGATGTTCATTCTGGCAGTTGGGGTTTGTTTCTGCTGATGTTAATAACGTCTATCATTGGGCTGGAGTTTAATATTCTGGATATATGTTAAATAATCAGCTTTCTTTCAAACACAGTGTCAACTGCTTGATGTCTTCAAGGTAATTGATGTCCCAATTACTGATAATTTGTGCTTTTGCTCCTTTCTAACTCTAGATTATTTCAGTTCTCAGGCCTCCGGTTACTCTCCTGGACAAGTCCCAGCTCCCCATACCTTCCAGAGAGCCTCTCCCAGCCTTGGTATCCAGGGAAGGTATCGGTAACACGCCCGGGATCACTAAACACAAAACCCAGTCTGTTAATCACTTTCAGCTACTGGACTTAGTGTGTGACCCACAGCATCTCTCTCACCTTCGATGTGTGAATAGAGCATCATGCCTGCAAACCTGGTTTAAATTTAAATCCACTGAGCAAATTAAACAAAAGACAAACAAGTAAACGCATCACGGTCCAATAATCCAGCTCTATATTCACAGGAGAAAGTCTGTTATCACACTCCTCGAGTGGATGGAATAAAGAAAGATCCCAAATGTAAGGGCCCCTCGAATCCATTGTAAATACCTTCCAAATCCTGACAGTAATCAAGAGGCTAATGGACTGTCGGCCTTTATCTCCAGGGGGTTGGAATACAGAAGCGATGCTCCAGTTTTACAGAGCTTTGGTCAGACCCCATCTGGAGAACTGGGCACCGAACCTCAGGAAATATAAAAAATAACAACAGAAAATGCTGGAAATACTCAGCAGGCCAGGCAGCATCCGTGGAGAGAGAAACAGAGTTAACGTTTCAGGTCTGGGACCCTTCATCAGAACTGGAAAAAGCTGGAGATGTAACAGACATTAAGCAGGTGCAGAGACGGAGGGTGGGGGGGTGGGGTTTAGGAGGGGAGGAAGGAATTGAAAGAACATACTGTACCTTTGTAAGAGGCAGGAAAGATAAAATGTTGCAAATGGGAATGGCAAAAATCATACTGCATGAAAAATGGGGGCAGGGATAATTATCTGAAATTGTTGAACTCAATGTTGAGTCCAGAAGGCTGTAAAGTGCCCAATCGAAAGATGAGGTGCTGTTCCTCGAGCTTACGCTGAGCTTCATTGGAACAATGTAATAGGCCGAGGACAGAGAGATCAGAGCGGGAGTGAAGCGGTGAATTAAAGTGACAGGTGACCGGAAGCTCGGGGTCACCCTTATGGACTGAACGGAGGTGTTCCACAAAGTGGTCGCCCAATCTGCGTTTGGTCTCCCCGACGTAGAGGAGACCGCATCGTGAGCAGTGAATACAATATACTAAATTGCAAGAAGTACAAGTAAATCGCTGTTTCACCTGGAAGGGGTGTTTGGGGCCCTGGACAGTGGGAAGGGAGGAGGTAAAAGGGCATGTGTTGCATCTCCTGCGCTTGCATGGGAAGGTGCCAGGTGAAGGAGAAGGGCTGCTAGGGGTGATTGAGGAGTGGACCAGGGTGTCGCGGAGGGAGTAGTCCCTTCAGAATGTTGAAAGGGGAGGGGAGGGGAAGAGGCGTTTGGTGGTGGGATCACATTGGAGATGGCGGAAATGGTTGAGGATGATCCGTTGAATGTGGAGGCTGGTGGGGTGAAAGGTGAGGACAAGGGGAACCCTATCGTGGTTCTGGGAGGGAGGGGAAGGGGTGAGAGCAGAAGTGCGGGAAATGGAACGGACACGGTCAAGGGCCGTGTCAACCACAGTAGAGGGGAATCCTCGGTTGAGGAAAATACGTTGGCTTTGGAAAAGGTACAGCGCAGGTTCAGCAGAATGATAATGGCTAAGGGAGAGAAAGTGGTGGTAATGAGAGGCAACATGAAATAGATGGTACAATTTTAAATAGAGTGCTGGAACAGAGAGACCTGGGGGTGTATGTACACAAATCTTTGAAGGTACCAGGACAAGATGAGAAGGCTGTTAGAAGATCGTATGGGATCCTTGGCTTTATTAATAGAGGAATAAAGTGCAAAAGCAAGGAAGTTAGGCTAAACCTTTATAGAACATTTATTAGGCCTCAGCTGGAGTATTGTGTACAATTCTGGGCCCCACATTTTAGGAAGGATGTGAAGGCCTTTGACAGGGTGCAGGAGAGATTTACTGGAACGGTACATTTACAGACGCTCCCTGACCAGTCACCATTTCATAGAATGTTACAGCACAGGAGGAGACCATTCGGCCCATCGTGCTGATCCCGGCTCTTTGAAAGATCTATCCAATTAATCCCATTCCCTGCTCTTTCCCCATAGCCCTGTAATTTTTTTCCCTTCAAGTATTTATCCAATTGTGGCGGATCGCCACCTAAACGGGCGCAATCCACTTTTCCGTCCGTGGACAATAAATCGGGCACCTTGCCTTTAAGAAGCATGCTGCCTTTAAGGCATGACAAAGGAGCGGGCGTCGCCCTCAGTGTGTACTCAAAAGCGCGGGTGTCGCCCTCAGTCTGTTTTCGGGTTTAGCAGAGAGAGGAGCTGGGGCAGCCATCTCTCAAGAGAATGTAATAAAAGCCATGTGTTCCTCAGATCGGTTCGGCCTCCATTCGTGTTCCGCGGCAGCCACAACATTGGTGACCCCGACGCTCAGAACGTATTCCGAGCACTGCAATGGCGGACACGAACGCAGTTTCCGTGAAACTGCCGGAGTTTTGGGAAAACCAGCCCGAAGCCTGGTTCCTCCAAGCTGAGTCCCAATTCCGGCTGCGACACATCACCACAGATGGGACGAAGTATGACTACCTCGTCGCATCACTCGGTAGCTCCACAGTCACGAAGGTCTGGATAGTGCTGCAGAACTCACCAGAGGAGGGCAAGTATGCACATCTTAAGGCCGCGCTCCTTAAAAAATTTACGACCTCGACATACCAGCGAAACTGCCGCCTCCTCGACCTTCCAGGCCTCGGTGACGCCTCACCGTCAGATCTCCTCTCCCACATGCTCTCACTCACCGACGAGAGCCCACCCGGGTCCCTCTTCCGCACGCTGTTCATCCGCCAGCTACCTCCCAGCATCCGCCCAGCGATCGTGGCGTCCGGCCTCACGGACCTAGAAGCCCTGGCCGACGAGGCCGACAAGCTGCTGTCCGCTCACTCCAGCCGTGACGTCGCTCCGGACCTGGCAGCCACAGCCTGGGCGCGCCCCTCACCGGCCACCACGCGGCCACAAGGCCCAGCCACGGGGCCCACGGGGCCTTCGCGCCCCACAAACCCGGGCTACTGTTACTACCACGCACGGTTCGGCACCAGGGCACAACGGTGCACACCTCCCTGCTCCTTCAAGTCCGCCCCCGTAACAGCCCCCGCGATGGCCGTGGGCCACGCGGGCTCCCTGCTGTACGTCACGGATGACAAAACCGGCCGCCGGTTCCTGTGCAACACTGGAGCTCAGCACAGCATCATTCCGGCCTCCGCCCTCGACATCCAAAAGGGCGAACGAGGACAGGCGCTGGCTGCCGCTAACGGCTCGGACATCCGGATGTACGGCACCCGCACAGTCACCCTCGACCTCGCTGGTCGCCGCTACCGATGGGAGTTCATCACTGCCAAGGTACTCTCCCCTCTCATCGGCGCAGACTTCCTGTGTGCCCACGGCCTACTGGTAGACATCCCTCGACACCGCCTCATGGACATGAACACCATGTCCCCCATCCTGGGCGCCATGGCCCCCCATCAACCCGCCGACATGGCGTCACAGTGCCACGCCCGGGCCACGGATGACTACTCGGCACTCCTGGCCGAATTCCCGGCCCTCACCAACCCGACCTTCTCCGCGGAGGTCGCCAAACACGGGGTGGAACACTTCATCCCCACCACAGGCCCCCCAGTGTACGCCCACGCCCGCAGGCTGGACCCGGCCAAACTGGAGATCGCGCGGACCGAGTTTGCCACTATGGAACAGCTCGGCATCATCCGCCACTCCAACAGTCCCTGGGCCTCCCCACTCCACATCGCCCCCAAACCAGGCGGGGGTTGGTGCCCCTGCGGGGATTACCGCCGCCTCAACGATGCCACCACCCCTGATCGGTACCCCATGCCGCACATTCAGGACTTCTCGGCTAGACTGGCCGGCCGCTCAGTCTTTTCCAAAGTCGACCTGGTGCGCGGCTACCACCAAGTCCCCGTCCACCCCGCGGACGTCCCCAAGACGGCCGTAATCACCCACTTCGGGCTTTTCGAGTTCCTGCGGATGCCCTTCGGCCTCAAAAATGCGGCCCAGGCATTCCAACGGCTCATGGACTCGGTCCTTCGGGACCTGAAGTTCCTGTTCGTCTACCTGGACAACATCCTGGTAGCCAGTTCCTCCAAGCAGGAACACCTCGAACACCTTCGCATCCTGTTCGGGCGCCTCAGCGACCACGGGCTCATCCTCAGCCCAGCCAAGTGCCAGTTCGGCCTGGACAAGATCGACTTCCTCGGCCACCACATCACCCATGCTGGGGCCATTCCCCTGCCCACCAAGGTGCAGGCCGTCCAGCAATTTCCCCGCCCCACCACCATCAAAGGACTCCAGGAGTTCCTCGGGATGGTGAATTTCTACAACCGCTTCATCCCCAAAGCGGCGTCCCTCATGAGGCCCCTGTATGAAGCTCTCCGGGGCAGGAGCGGCAAGATGGCAGTCGAATGGACGGCAGACGTATCAGCCGCCTTCAACTCCACCAAGACCGCGCTCGCCGACGCCACCCTGCTCGCGCACCCACGGCCCAATGCCAGAGTAGCGCTCACCACGGACGCCTCCGACCACGTGGTCGGCGCCGTGTACGAGCAGTGGGTCGACGGCGCCTGGCAACCACTTGCCTTCTTCAGCCGCCAACTACGCCCCCCGGAGGTCAAGTACAGCACCTTTGACCACGAGCTCCTCGCGCTGTACCTGGCGGTCCGCCATTTTCGGTTTTTGCTGGAGGGCCACCCCTTCACTGCGTTTGTCGACCACAAACCCCTGACATTCGCAATGGCAAAGACAACCGACCCCTGGTCCGCCAGGCAGCAGCGCCAGCTCACGGCAGTGTCCGAGTTCACCACAGACATCCAACACGTCTCCGGCCGAGACAACGTGGTAGCCGACTGCCTCTCCCGCCCCGCCATCCACGCCGCACTACGCTCAACTCGCAGCAGACCAGCTCACGGACCCTGATCTGCTCTCCGCACCTACCAACCTACCAGGGCTACGCCTGGCCGACGTCGCCTGCGGCCCGACCGCAGTCACGGTCAAGTGCGACATATCCCTATCTCAACCTCGGCCCGTCGTCCCAGCGTCCTGGCGCCGCCGGGTATTCGAGATTCTCCACAACCTCTCCCACCCCGGCGCCCGCACATCCATCAAATTGGTAGCCAACCGCTTTGTCTGGCGCGGCCTTCGCAAGGATGTGCGTACTTGGGCCAACTCCTGCCTAGCCTGCCAACGGGCCAAGGTGCAGCAACGCACAAAAGCACCCCTCGAGGAGTTCACCGTCCCTTCACGTAGATTCGACCACATCCACGTGGACATCGTTGGGCCCCTGCCGCCGTCGCAAGGCCACACGTACTTGCTGACGATCGTCGACCGCACCACGCGCTGGCCCGAGGCAATTCCACTGACCTCTACCACCACCGCCGACATCGCCAGAGCCTTCGTCAGCACCTGGGTCGCACGGTTCGGCGTCCCCTCCGACATGACGTCGGACAGAGGTCCGCAATTTACCTCTGAACTCTGGACCGCCATCGCACACAATTTCGGGGTGACCATTCACCGCACCACAGCGTACCACCCCCAAGCCAACGGACTGTGTGAGCGGTTCCACAGATCCTTGAAGGCATCTCTTCGAGCCAGCCTCCAGGACGGCGCCTGGACCGACCGACTCCCGTGGGTCCTCCTCGGCCTGCGCTCCGCGGTTAAAGAAGACCTCCATGCATCGGCAGCAGAGCTCGTGTACGGCCAGCCGCTGCGCGTACCCGGCGAGTTCCTGCCCACCGCCACAACACCCTGGTCAGCCGACCAGCAACGCCACGACTTCGCCTCACCGGCGCTACAGTTCGCCCCGGTGCCCATTGCCCGGCACGGCGAATCCACCTCACACGTCCCGCTAAGCCTGCACCAGGCACGGTTCATTTTTGTCTGGCACGATGCCCACCGCGGACCCCTTCAACCCCCGTACGATGGGCCCTACAAAGTGCTACAGGCTGGGGACAAATTTTTCGACCTACAAGTGGGCGACAGGACTGAAAAAGTGTCGGTTGACCAACTCAAGCCAGCACACTCGGAGCCCAGTGAGCAGGTCCCAGTAGCTCGTCCACCGCCACGTGGCCGACCTGCCCTCAAGCCAGTACACCCGGCTGCTCCACGCCCGGCCGTTCCACGTCCACCGGCATCCTACAAGAGCCGCTCCGGCCGGCCCATCAGACCGCCGCACCATCTCGTCCACACCTCCTAAGCGGATTCTGGGGGGAGCTGTGTGGCGGATCGCCACCTAAACGGGCGCAATCCACTTTTCCGTCCGTGGACAATAAATCGGGCACCTTGCCTTTAAGAAGCATGCTGCCTTTAAGGCATGACAAAGGAGCGGGCGTCGCCCTCAGTGTGTACTCAAAAGCGCGGGTGTCGCCCTCAGTCTGTTTTCGGGTTTAGCAGAGAGAGGAGCTGGGGCAGCCATCTCTCAAGAGAATGTAATAAAAGCCATGTGTTCCTCAGATCGGTTCGGCCTCCATTCGTGTTCCGCGGCAGCCGCAACACAATTCTCTTTCGACTGTTACTATTGAATCTGCCTCCAGCACCCTTTCAGGCAGCGCATTCCCGATCACAACAACTCGCTGAGGAAAAAAAATGTTCTCTCAAGTCGCCTCTGATCCTTTAATCTGTGTTCTCTAGTTACCGACCCTTATGCCGCTTGAAGCAGTTTCTGCTTATTAAAAACTATTGCTCTATTAAAACCGTTCATGATTTTAAACACCTCTATCACATCTCCTCTGAACCGTCACTGCTCCAAGGAGAACAACCCCAGATCTCCAGTCTCCCCACGTAACTGTAATCCCTCATCCCTGGAACCATTCCAGTAAATCTCTCTGCACCCTCTCCAGAACCTTCACATCCTTCCTAAAGTGTGGGGCCCAGAATTGGACACAATACTCCAGCTGAGGCCGAACTCGTGTTTTATATTGGTTTAGCATAAACCTCCTGGCTTTTGTACTCAATGCCTCTATTTATAAAGCCCAGGATCCCAATTGCTTTATTATCTGCTTTGTTAACCTGTCCTGCCACCTTCGAAGATTTGTGCACAAACACCCCCAGGTCTCTCTGTTCTTGCACCCCCTTTAACATTGTCCATTTAGTGTGTATGGTCTCTCCTCATTCTTCCTACCAAAATGTATCCCCTCACACTTTACTGTGTTGCATTTCATGTGCCGTGTGTCCACCCATTCCACCAGCCTGGCTATGTCCTCTTGAAATCTATCACTATCTTCCTCACTGTTTACTACAGTTCCAAGTTTCTGTCATCTGAAAATTTCAAAATTGTGCCCTGTACCCACAAGTCCAAGTCATTAATGTCTATCAAAAAGCAGTGGTCCTAGTACTGAACCCTGGGGAACACCACTCTATACCTCCCTCCAGTCCGAAAAACAGCCATTCACCACAACTTTCTGTTCTCTATCCCGTAGCCACCTTTGTATCCATGCTGCTACTGCCCCTTTTATCCCATGGGCTTCAGTTTTGCGAACAAGCCCATTATGTGGTACTTTATCAAATACCTTTTGAAAGTCCATATACACAACATCAATTGCTCCTCCCTCATCCACCCTCTCTGTTCCCGCATCAAAAAACTCAATCCAGTAAGTCAAACACGACTTGCCCTTAACAAATCCGTGCTGGCTCGCCTTTATTAGTCCATGCTTGTCCAAGTGGCTGTTAACTTTCTCCCGGATTATTGCGTCTAAAAGCTTCCCCACCACCGACGTTAAACTGACTGGCCTGTAATTGCCAGATTTATCCTTCTCCCTTTTTCAAACAAGTGTGTAACATTTTCAATCCTCCAGTCCTCTGCCATCACCCCGGTATATAAGGAGGATTGGAAAATTGTGATCAGCACCTCCACAATTTCTACCCTCACTTACCTCAGCAACCTAGGATGCCTCCCATCCGGACCGGGTGACTTATCCACTTTAAGTACTGCCAGCCTTTCTCGTACCTCCTCTATATCTACCTTTATATCATCCAGTATCCCAGCAACCTCCTCGTTTACCGTGGCTTTGGCAAAGTCATCTTCCTCTGTGAACACCTTGGTAAAAGGAACATGAGTTATTAAGATTGTTGGAATAAGTTCACCTATGAGACAATCAGCTGTGAGAAAATTGATTAAAATAAATTGTTGTGATGAAACAAACATGGAATACACAAACAATGACCGTTTGTATTATATCACCAGCAGATCTACCAAGGCACGGCTCATCCTACAAAGGTGTTTTATAAGTATATTAAGGGCAAGAGGATAACTAGGGAAAGAGTAGGGCCCATTAGGGACCAAAGTGGCAATCTGTGTGTGGAGCCAGAAGATGTAGGTGGGGTTTTAAATGAATTTTTTGCATCTGTGTTCACTATGGAGAAGGACGATGTAGACATAGAAATCGGGCAGGGGGACTGTGATATACTTGAACATATTAGCATCGAGAGGGAGGAGGTACTTGCAGTTTTAGCAGGTTTAAAAGTGGATAAATCCCCAGGCCCGGACGAAATGTATCCCAGGCTGCTGTGTGAGGCAAAGGAGGAGATTGCAGGGGCTCTGACACAAATTTTCAAAACCTCTCTGGCCACAGGGGATGTGCCAGAGGACTGGAGAACAGCTAACATAGTACCATTATTCAAGAAGGGTAGTAGGGATAAACCAGGCAATTACAGGCCAGTGAGCCTAACATCAGTGGTAGGGAAATTATTGGAAAAAATTCTGAGGGACAGAATTAGTCTCCACTTGGAGAGGCAAGGATTATTCAGGGATAGTCAGCATGGCTTTGTCAAGGGAAGATCATGTCTGACCAATTTGATTGAATTTTTCGAGGGGGTGACTAGGTGTGTGGATGAGGGTAGTGCAGTGGATGTGGTATACATGGATTTCAGTAAGGCTTTCGATAAACTCCCGCACAGGAGACTGGTCAAGAAGGTACGAGCCCATGAGATCCAGGGTGCCTTGGCACATTGGATCCAAAACTGGCTTAGTGGCAGAAGGCAGAGGGTGATGGTCGAAGGTTGTTTTTGTGACTGGAAGCCTGTGTCCAGTGGGGTACCACAGGGATCGGTGCTGGGTCCCTTGCTGTTTGTGGTCTACATCAATGATTTGGATGTGAATGTAAAAGGTATGATCAGTAAGTTCGCAGATGACATGAAAATTGGTGGGGTGGTAAATAGCGAGGAGGGTAGCCTCAGTCTGCAGGACGATATAGGTGGGTTGGTCAGATGGGCGGAACAGTGGCAAATGGAATTTAACCCTGAAAAGTGTGAGGTGATGCATTTTGGAGGGACTAACAAGGCAAGGGAATACACAATGAATGGTAAGACCCTAGGAAAGACAGAGGATCAGAGGGACATTGGTGTGCATGTACATAGATCCCTGAAGGCAGCAGAACAGGTGGATAAGGTGGTTAAAAAGGCATATGGGATACTTGCCTTCATTAGCCGAGGCATAGAATATAAGAGCAGGGAGGTTATGATGGAGCTGTACAAAATGCTGGTTAGGCCACAGCTGGAATACTGTGTGCAGTTCTGGTTGCCACACTATAGGAAGGATGTGATTGCTTTGGAGAGGGTGCAGAGGAGATTCACCAGGATATTACCTGGGCTGGAGTGCTTCAGCTATGAAGAAAGACTGGACAGGCTGGGGTTGTTTTCCTTGGAGCAGAGAAGGCTGAGGGAGGACCTGATTGAGGTGTACAAAATTATGAGGGGCATAGATAGGGTAGATAGAAAGGAACTTTTTCCCTTAGTAGAGGGGTCAATAACAAGGGGGCATAGATTCAAGGTAAGGGGCAGGAGGTTTAGAGGGGATTTGAGGAAGAACATTTCCACCCAGAGGGTGGTTGGATTCTGGAACTCACTGCGTGAAAGGGTGGTAGAGGCAGGAACCCTCACAACATTCAAGAAGCATTTGGACGAGCACTTGAAATGCCATAGCATACAAGGCTATGGACCAAATGCTGGAAAATGGGATTAGATTAGACAGGGCTTGATGGCTGGCGCGGACGCGATGGACCGAAGGGCCTCTTTCTGTGCTGTATAACTCTATGACTCTATGACTCTCTATGACTCTATCCTGGGCCAGAGGATCTGCTGTTTTACAACTGTAGGGTGTTATGTGAGGTAACCGGCCATTTATCAGCCACTGATTTACGTTGGCAAAATATGTGTATTTCCATATTTATTGCATGGAAATTATAGCAATGTTTGGGAGACCAAATTCGAGACAGAAGCACAGACGTGCCGGGAATCAACAATGTTAATGTGGGGACTGTTAACGCTCCTGTGAAAGAAAGAAAGAAAGACTTGCATTTATATAGCGCCTTTCACAACCTCAGGACGTCCCAAAGTGCTTTACAGCCAATGAAGTACTTTTGAAGTGTAGTCACTGTTTTAATGTAGGAAACACAGCAGCCAAATTGCACACGGCAAGCTCCCACAACAGCAATGTGATAATGACCAGATAATCTGCTTTTTGTGATGTTGATTCAGGGATAAATATTGGCCAGGACACCGGGGATAACTCCGAAGGCCTTGGGACATTTTTTCTACATTATCGGCGCTATATAAATACAAGTTGTTGTTGTTGACAGCAGGAATGGATTCAGTTGCCCGTCTGAGGTGGAAACTCATGGATACAGTCACACCGGGGAGAGGCCGCACACCAGCTGAGTTTAAAATAAAATTCACTCGCTCATCTCACCTACTGACACAATAGCAAGTTCACACAGGGGAGAGGCCGTTCAGCAACTGTGTGTGTGGAAAGGGATTCACTCGGTCATCCCATTCACTGACACACCAGCACAGTCACACTAAAGAGAGATCGGTTAGATACTTCACGTGTGGGAAGGAATTTACTCAGTTTTCCCACCTATTAACATTCCAGTGTTAAAAGGTCAAAGGATTTGAGACACAATACTGAAGAAAGGCTGTTTAAATGTGTGTGTGGGAATTAATTCACTCGTTTACCCACCTGCTGAAACACCAGCGAGTTCACAAGTGACTTCAGGGGTTGGATTCTGCTGTTGCTGATGTTAATCACATCCAGGACAGAACTATAGCGGATGGCCCGTGCACTTGGGTTTCTGTATAATTTGCTTCCTAATTTTATTGCTTGGCCCTCCGGCCCCAATCTCACGCCTGTCACGGATAATAATTTGCTATATGCTAATATAGTCTTTCAATGGCGATGCTTTTACCCAACATTCCCCGCGCGGGCGAATGTGCCCTATCCACACTACAGGAGCCCAGTGCGCAGGCGCAGCACCGGACAGCGATGGAGCATGCGCAGTGCGAGTGGAGGAAAAGGACAAAGGCTGGAGAGTCGCATCGGCAGCGGGTAATGGATGGCGGGGCTCGGGGGGAGTAATGAACCTGGCATGTGGGCGGATAGGCTTCATAAACACCTGGTGTAGGCCGCAAGCCCCGATTAATAACCTAATGGTCCCGCGATTGCTGCTGCGGGGCTTTTTCCCGCTCATAGGCCCAGGTTAACGGCCGCCATCCTGGTAAAGGAGAGTAGGAAGCTTCGCTGTGCGGCCATCTTGGTGCAGGAACAATGAGTAGGCGGGGCCCTGTTCCCAACCTGATCTAAGTGCCCCGGGGGTGAAAACCATTGGTGGATTGTATGTCACGTGTGTGTCCAGCTGCGGGTTTGATTGGTCAGTGACTCGCCCGGGTTACCCAGGGGTTTAAAGTCACAGCAGGGCGCATGCGCGGCCACCTTGGGACAGGAACCAGGAGGAGAGAAATAACAACAGAAAATGCTGGAAAAACTCAGCAGGTCAGGCAACATCCGTGGAGAGAAATTAGAGTCGACGTTTCGGGTCGAAACCCTTTTTCAAAACTGGAAAGGAAATAAAATAGATCGAAGGCAGGGCTGCGATGGAACAAAAGACCAAACGCAGACTGGGTGACCGCTTTGCGAAACACCTCCGTTCAGTCCGTAAGGGTGACCCCGAGCTTCCGGTCGCCTGTCATTTTAATTCACCGCTCCATTCCCACTCGGACCTCACCGTCCTTGGCCTCTTGTATTGTTCCACGGAAGCTCAATGTAAACTCGAGGAACAGCATCTCATCTTCGGATTAGGCACTTTACAGCCTTCCGGACTCAATATCGAGTTCAACAATTTCAGATCATAACCTCGGCCCCTATTACTCATTTTTTCTTGTAATTTTCCACTCCTTTTCCCGCCCCCCTTTCCTTTTGTTTCTCTCTCACACCTGGCAGCTATCTCTTGCCCTGCCAGTACACTTTACACCTAATCTCAGCCTATTACCATCTCGTCCAGCTCTTTTGTTTCTTTCACTTCTTTTGTCCGATCACAGCCCTGCCTTCGATCTAATTTCTTTTCTTTCCAGTTTTGAAGAAGGGTTCGACCCGAAACGTCAACTCAAATTTCTCTCCACGGATGTTGCCTGACCTGCTGAGGTTTTCCAGCATTTTCTGTTGTTATTTCGGATTTCCAACATCTGCAGTATTTTGCTATCAGACATTAAAAGGTATTCAAAACCAGACGAGCTGGTAATAGGCCAGTGGAGACAAAAGACGGCTGAGATTAGGTGTGAAGTGTACTGGCAGGATAAGAGACAGCTGCCGTGTGGGAGAGAGAAACAAAAGGAAAGGTGGGGAGGGGGGAAAGGAAGATCCAAAACAAAGGGGTGGAAAAAAATCAGTGAAAAAGTAATAGGGGCCGAGGTTATGATCTGAAATTGTTGAACTCGATATTGAGTCCGGAAGGCTGTAAAGTGCCTAATCGGAAGATGAGTTGCTGTTCCTCGAGTTTACGCTGAGCTTCCGTGGAACAATGCAAGAGGCCAAGGACGGTGAGGTCCGAGTGGGAATGGAGCGGTGAATTAAAATGACAGGCGACCGGAAGCTCGGGGTCACCCTTACGGACTGAACGGAGGTGTTCCGCAAAACGGTCACCCAATCTGCGTTTGGTCTCCCCAATGTAGAGGAGACCGCATCGTGAGCAGCGAATACAGTATACTAGATTGCAAGAAGTACAAGTAAATCGCTGTTTCACCTGGAAGGGGTGTTTGGGGCCCTGGACAGTGGGAAGGGGGGAGGTATAGGGGCAGGTGTTACATCTCCTGCACTTGCACGGGAAGGTGCCAGGTGAAGGGGAAGGGCTGTTGGGGGTGATAGAGGAGTGGACTAGGGTGTCTCAGAGGGAGCGGTCCCTACGGAATGCTGAAAGGGGAGGGGAGGGGAAGATGCGTTTGGTGGTGGGATCACTTTGGAGGTAGCGGAAATGGCGGAGGATGATCCGTTGAATGTGGAGGCTGGTGGGGTGAAAGGTTAGGACAAGGGGAACCCTATCGTGGTTCCGGGAGGGAGGGGCAGGAGTGAGGGCAGAAGTGCGGGAGCTAGAACGGACACGGTCGAGGGCCGAGTCAACCACGGTAGAGGGGAATCCTCGGTTGCGGAAAAAGGAAGACATGTCGGAAGCATTGGTGTGGAAGGTGGCATCGTCGGAGCAGATACGGCGGAGTCAGAGAAACTGGGAGAATGGAATAGAGTCCTTACAAGAGGCGGGGTGGGAGGAAGTGGAGTCCAGGTAGCTGTGGGAGTCAGTGGGCTTGTAGTGAATGTTGGTCAACAACCTATCCCCAGAGATGGAGACGGAGAAGTCGAGGAAAGGAAGGGAGGAGTCAGAGATGGACCATGTGAAGGTGAGGGAAGGATGGAAATTGGAGGCAAAGTGAATGAAATTGTCTAGTTCGGGGCGAGAGCAGGAAACGGCACCGATACAGTCATCAATGTATCGGAAAAAAAGGTGAGGGAGGGGATCTGAGTATGACTGGAACAAAGATTGTTCTACATATCCTACGAAAAGGCAGGCATAGCTAGGACCCATGTGGGTACCCATGGCAACACCTTTGATTTGGAGGAAATGAGTGGAGTTAAAGGAGAAGTTGTTCAATGTGAGAACAAGTTCAGCCAGGCGGAGGAGGGTCGTGGTGGATGGGGACCGGTCGGGCCTCTGTTCAAGGAAGAAGCGGAGTGCCCTCAGGCCATCCGGGTGGGGGATGGAGGTGTAGAGGGATTGTACGTCCATGGTGAAAAGGAAGCGGTTGGGGCCAGGAAACTGCAAACTGTTAAAGTGGCGGAGGACGTCCGAAGAGTCGCGGATGTAGGTGGGAAGAGACTGGACAAGGGGAGAAAAGATAGAGCTGAGATAGGAAGAGATAAGTTCCGTGGGGCAAGAACAGGCTGAAACGATGGGTCTACCAGGGCAGTCCTGTTTGTGGATCTTGGGAAGGAGGTAGAAGCGGGCTGTGCGAGGTTGGGGAACTATGAGGTTGTGGCAGCGGGGGGGAAGATCTCCAGAGGAGATGAGGTCAGTGACAGCCTTGGAAACGGTGGTTTGATGTTCGGTAGTGGGGTCACGGTCCAGGTGGAGGTAGGAGGAGGTGTCGGAGAGTTGGCGCTCAGCTTCCGCTAGGTAAAGGTCAGTTCGCCAAACAACAACAGCACCACCCTTGTCAGCGGGTTTAATGACAATGTCAGGGTTGGATCTAAGAGAATGGAGTGCTGCAAGTTCAGAGGGAGGGAGGTTGGAGCGAGTGAGGGGAGCAGAGAAATGGAGACGGCCGATGTCATGGCGGCAGTTAGCGATGAAAAGATCTAGAGAGGGTAAGAGGCCAGGGGGAGGGGTCCAGGTAGAACGGGAATTCTGCAAGCGGGTGAAAGGGTCAGTCGTGCGGGGGGAAGATTCCTGGCCAAAGAAGTGGGCACGGAGACGAAGGCGGCGGAGAAAGAGCTCAACATCGTGCCGAGCTCGAAATTCATTGAGGTGGGGGTGTAAGGGGATGAAGCTCAGGCCTTTGCTGAGGACTGATCGTTCGGGGTCAGAGAGGGGAAGGTCAGGGGGGATAGCGAAAACGCGGCAGGGGGTGAGATTGGGAGAAGGGGGGTCAGAGGAAAGTGAAGGGGAAGAAAGTTCCGGAGGGGTGTTGGTGTCCAAGAGTTGATGAAGCTTGCGATCCTTGACATCGGAAAGGAAGAAAAAAAGTTTACTATATTCGCTGCTCACGATGTGGTCTCCTCTACATTGGGGAGACCAAACGCAGATTGGGCGACCGCTTTGCGGAACACCTCCGTTCAGTCCGTAAGGGTGACCCCGAGCTTCCGGTCGTCTGTCATTTCAATTCACCGCTCCATTCCCACTCGGACCACACCGTCCTTGGCCTCTAGCATTGTTCCACGGAAGCTCAACGTAAACTCGAGGAACAGCACCTCATCTTCCGATTAGGCACTCTGCAGCCTTCCGGACTCAATATCGAGTTCAACAATTTCAGATCATAACCTCGGCCCCTGTTACATTTTTACTTATAATTTTTTCCACCCCTTTGTTTTGGGTTATCCTTTCCCCCCCCCCCCCCCCCCCCCGCCACACCTTTCCTTTTTTTTCTCTCTCCCACCTGGCAGCTGTCTCTTAGCCTGCCAGTACACTTCACACCTAATCTCAGACGTCTTTTGTCTCCATTGGCATATGACCATCTTGTCTGGTTTTGACTACCTTTTAATTTCTCTTTTACTTCTTTTGTTCTATCGCAGCCCTTGCCTTCGATCTATTTTATTTCCTTTCCAGTTTTGAAAAAGGGTTTCGACCCGAAACGTCGACTCTAATTTCTCTCCACGGATGTTGCCTGACCTGCTGAGTTTTTCCAGCTTTTTCTGTTGTTATTTAAGACTTAGAGGAGACCTGATGGAGGTCTTTAAAATTATAAATAGCTTGGACAGGATAGATGTGGAGAGAAACCAAAACTGGGGGCCATAAATACAAGATAGTTACCAATAAATCCAACAGGGAAATGAGGAGAAATGTCTTTACTCAGAGAGTGGTTAGAATGTGGAACTCGCTAATACAGGAATAAAAACAGAAAATGCTGGAAATACTCAGCAGGTGAGGCAGCATCTGTAGAGAGAGAAGCAGAATTAACGTTTCAGGTCGATGACCCTTCGTCAGAACTGGAAAAAGTTGGAGATGTAACAGGTTTTTTAGCAAGTGTAGAGGCAGGAAGAGGGAGGAGGGGAGGAAAGAACAAAAGGGAGGGTCTGTGATAGGATGGAAGGCAGGAGAGATGAAGAGACAAAAGGGATGATGGTGCAAGGCAAAAGGAGATGGTAATGGGACAAGTTAAGAAACTAAAGAAGACTCTAGATGAAGTGTAAATGGCAATGGCAGAATCATCAACAGCTGCCATGTGAGAGAGAGAAAAAACATGATTGGGGCAGAGGTTATGGCCTGAAATTGTTGAACTCGATGTTGAGTCCAGAAGGCTATAAAGTGTCTAATCGAAAGATGAGGTGCTGTTCCTCGAGCTTACGTTGAGCTTCATTGGAACAGTGTAAGAGGCCGAGGATGGAGAGGTCAGAGTGGGAGTGGAGCGAAGAATTAAAGTGACAGGCGACCGGAAGCTCAGGGTCACCCTTACAGACTGAACGGAGGTGTTCCACAAAGCGGTCACCCAATCTGCGATTGGTCTCTCCAATGTAGGGGAGACCGCATCGTGAGTAGCGAATACAGTATATTAAATTGCAAGAAGTACAAGTATATCGCTGTTTCACCTGGAAGGGGTGTTTGGGGCCCTGGACAGTGGGAAGGGAGGAGGTAAAAGGGCAGGTGTTGCATCTCCTGCACTTGCACGGGAAGGTGCCGGGCAAAGGAGAAGGGGTGTTGTGGGTGATAGAGGAGTGGACCAGGGTGATGCAGTGTGAGCGGTCCCTTTGGAATGCTGAAAGGGGAGATGAGGGGAAGATGTGTTTGGTGGTGGGAACGCTAATACAGGAAGTGGTTGAGGCAAATAGCTTTGATGCTTTCAAAGGAAACGAGATGAGTACATGAGAGAACGGAATAGAAACATATGCTGAAAGGCTGAGATGAGGTAGATGGAGTGGGAGGACACTTGTGTGGTGTATGAACACACAGCACAGACTAGTTGGGCCGAATGGCCTGTGCTATATATTCTATATAATTCTAAATAAACTCCTTTTACAGGATAGTAGAATGGGAGGATTTGCAGGCAGGAAGCTCAAACCAGACATCACATCAAGATCTGACTGAGTCACTTGCTTTATCAGGACCTGAATATCCTCAGCCTTTGAATATGGAAGGAGAAATGTTTGTCTGTTCTGTCCGTGGGAAAAGATTTCAAACATCAGTGTGACTGGAAAAGCACCGAAACACACACACCCGAGTGAGAGTGTTCCAGTGCACTGACTGTGGAAAGAGCTTTAACCAGTTACACAGCCTGAAAAAACATTGCACCGTTCACAGCGGGGAGAAACCGTACACGTGTTCTGTGTGTGGACGAGGCTTCAACCGATCGTCCAAACTGGAGAGACACAAGGACACCCGCACCATGGAGAAACCGTGGAAATGTGGGGACTGTGGGAAGGGATTCAGGTGCCCGTCCGAGCTGGAAACTCATCGACGCACTCACACTGGGGAGAGGCCGTTCACCTGCTCCGTGTGTGGAAAGGGATTCACTCAGTCATCCAACCTCCAGATACACCTGAGAGTTCACACCGGGGAGAGGCCGTTCACCTGCATTGAATGTGGGAAGGGATTCACTACTTTATCCAACCTGCTGAACCACCAGGGTATTCACACAGATAAGAGACCTTTTAAATGTTCTGACTGTGAGAAAAGTTTTAAAAACAGAAACAAACTGCTGACACATCAACGTATTCACACTGGGGAGAGACCGTTCACCTGCTCCACGTGTGGGAAGGGATTCACTTGGTCATCCAACCTGCTGACACACCAGCGAGTTCACACTGGGGAGAGGCCGTTCTCCTGCTCTGAGTGTGGGAAGGGATTCGCTCAGTTATTGCACCTTCAGAGACACCAGCGAGTTCACACCGGGGAGAGGCCATTCAGCTGCTCTGAGTGTGGGAAGGGATTCACTCAGTCATCCGAGCTTCTGATACACCAGCGAGTTCACACTGGAGAGAGGCCGTTCACCTGTTCCATGTGTGCGAAGGGATTCACTCGTTCATCCGAGCTTCTGATACACCAGCGAGTTCACACTGGGGCGAGGCCATTCACCTGCTCCGTGTGTGGGAAGGGATTCACTCGATTATCCACACTGCTGACACACCAGCGCATTCACACTGGGGAGAGGCCGTTCACCTGCTCCGTGTGTGGGAAGGGATTCACTCAGTCATCCAACCTGCTGAAACACCAGCGAGTTCACAAGTGACTGCAGGGGTTGGATTCTGCTGTTATTGCTGCTGTTAATCACATCCAGGACAGAACCATGATCATTCTGACAGTTATAAAAACATAAGAAGTAGGAGCAGGAGTAGGCCATACGGCCCCTCGAGCCTGCTCCGCCATTCAATAGGATCATGGCTGATCCGAACCTTGACTCACGTCCACTTCCCTGCCCGCTCCCCATAACCCCTAATTCCCTTATCAGCTAGGAAACTGTCTATCTCCGTTTTAAATTTATTTAATGTTGCAGCTTCCACAGCTCTCTGGGGTAGCAAATTCCATAGATTTACTACCCTCTGAAGAAGTTTCTCCTCATCTCAGTTTTGAAAGGGCAGCCCCTTATTCTAAGATTATGCCCCCTAGTTCCAGTCTCACCCATCAGTGGAAACATCCTCACCGCATCCACCCGATCAAGCCCCCTCACAATCTTATATGTTTCGATAAGATCGCCTCTCATTCTTCTGAACTCCAATGAGTAGAGTCCCAACCTACTCAACCTTTCCTCATACGTCAACCCCCTCATCTCCGGAATCAACCGAGTGAACCTTCTCTGAACTGCCTCGAGAGCAAGTATATCCTTTCTTAAATATGGAAACCAAAACTGCACGCAGTACTCCAGGTGTGGCCTCACCAATACCCTGTATAACTGAAGCAAGACTTCCCTGCTTCTATACTCCATCCCCCTTGCAATAAAAGCCAAGATTCCATTGGCCTTCCTGATCACCTGCTGTACCTGCATACTAACCTTCTGTGTTTCATGCACCAGGACCCCCAGATCCCTTTGTACTGTAGCACTTTGCAGTTTCTTTCCATTTAGATAATAATTTGCTCTTTGATTTTTTCTGCCAAAGTGCATAACCTCACACTTTCCAACATTATATTGCATCTGCCAATAGGAGGAGGCCATTTAGCCCCTCGAGTCTGTTCCGCCATTCAGTGAGATCACGGCTGATCTGTGAGCGAACTCCTTATAACTGCCTTTGCCCCATATTGGTTATTACCTTTCACCGAGCCCTGGGATCCAGGGAGGACACAGGCTTTACAAACACCAAGTACGGCCCCAGGCCCGAATCTAAAACAGTGAATATTCAGGAGAGGGAGGGGAACCAGTGATTGTACAACTGAACCCAGCCAGAGTCAGCACCTTCAGGGGAGGAGAGGGAGGGAAACCAGAGAGTGCAGAACTGAACCCACCAGAGTCAGCACCTTCAGGGGAGGAGAGGGAGGGAAACCAGAGAGTGTAGAACTGAACCCAGCCAGAGTCAGCACCTTCAGGGGAGGAGAGAGAGGGGAACCAGTGAGTGTAGAACTGAACCCAGCCAGAGTCAGCACCTTCAGGGGAGGAGAGAAAGGGGAACCAGTGAGTGTAGAACTGAACCCAGCTAGAGTCAGCACCTTCAGGGGAGGAGAGAGAGGGGAACCAGTGAGTGTAGAACTGAACCCAGCTAGAGTCAGCACCTTCAGGGGAGGAGAGAGAGGGGAACCAGTGAGTGTAGAACTGAACCCAGCTAGAGTCAGCACCTTCAGGGGAGGAGAGAGAGGGGAACCAGTGAGTGTAGAACTGAACCCACCAGAGTCAGCACCTTCAGGGGAGGAGAGGGAGGGAAACCAGAGAGTGTAGAACTGAACCCAGCCAGAGTCAGCACCTTCAGGGAAGGAGAGAGAGGGGAACCAGTGAGTGTAGAACTGAACCCAGCCAGAGTCAGCACCTTCAGGGGAGGAGAGGTACCCTGTAGATTGCTGTATCTAACCCGTGCTGTACCTGCCCTGGGAGTGTTTGATGGGACAGTGTAGAGGGAGCTTTACTCTGTATCTAACCCGTGCTAATCAGCCACTCAATTTGTTGTACTGAATAATAAACTATTTCAGTTCAGCATTGATTTTCTGAAGCTGTGTATAATTGTAATGGTGGGCCTGCGCTGTGAGTGTATTGATTTTCTGAAGCTGTGTATAATTGTAATGGTGGGCCTGCGCTGTGAGTGTATTGATTTTCTGAAGCTGTGTATAATTGTAATGGTGGGCCTGCACTGTGAGTGTATTGATTTTCTGAAGCTGTGTATAATTGTAATGGTGGGCCTGCGCTGTGAGTGTATTGATTTTCTGAAGCTGTGTATAATTGTAATGGTGGGCCTGCGCTGTGAGTGTATTGATTTTCTGAAGCTGTGTATAATTGTAATGGTGGGCCTGTGCTGTGCATGTATTGATTTTCTGAAGCTGTGTATAATTGTAATGGTGGGCCTGCGCTGTGAGTGTATTGATTTTCTGAAGCTGTGTATAATTGTAATGGTGGGCCTGTGCTGTGAGTGTATTGATTTTCTGAAGCTGTGTATAATTGTAATGGTGGCCCTGTGCTGTGAGTGTATCCGAGTGTTGCTCCTGAGGATCCCAGCGTGCACGGCTCCAGCTGTCTGGGGCCTGGAATCACAGGGTTGAAATTTCATTTACTTTAGTGATCGAATGACATGGAATATACAGCCCAGATACAGGCCATTCGGTCCCACTAGTCTCTGGTGCTGCTGTTTATCCTCCACACGAGTCTCCTCCCATTCTGTCTGCCTCATCTCAGCCTTTCAGCATATCTTTCTATTCCCTTCTCTCTCCTGGACTCGTCTCGTTTCCTTTTGAAAGCATCTGAGCTATTTACCACTTCCTGCGGCAGCGAGTTCCACATTCTAACCACTCTCTGAGTAAAGACATTTCACCTTATTTCCCTGTTGGATTTATTAGTAACTCTCTTGTATTTGTGGCCCTAATTTTAAATTCTCCCACAAATGGAAATATTCTTTCCACATCTAGCCTGTCCAACCCATTCATAATTTTAAAGACTTCTATCAGGTCACCTCTAAGTCTTCCGTTTTCTCAGGAAGTCCCAACGTGTTTAATCTTTCCTGATATCTGTAATCTCTCAGTCCTGGTCCCATCCTTGTAAATCTTTTTTGCACTTTCTCCCGTCCCTCGATCTCTTTTTTATAGTATGGAGACCAGAACTGTGCACAGTACGCCTGTGGGAAGTGTGGCCTGACCAGGTCCTATACAAGTTGATAACTTCACTACTTTTGAATTCTATACACCTAGAAATAAATCCCACTGCTTTGTTAACATTGTTAATTGCTTTTCTGACCTGTGATGCTGCTTTTAAATGATTTGTTCGCCTGTATCCCTCGATCCCTTTGCTCTTTTATCCCATTCAGTTTGTTATTTTCTAAGGTGTCGGTGATATTTCTGTTTTTCCAACCAAAGTGCATCACCTCACATTTATCGATGTTAAAGTTCATTTGCCACTTAACTGCCCAGTCTGCAAGTTTTTTAATATCTTCTTGTATTATGTTGCATTCTTCCTCAGTGTTGGCTATACCCCCTAGTTTGGTATCATCTGCAAATTGAGTTTGTAAATCGTAAGTCCAAATCATCAATGCAAGGGAAAATGCTAGAATCTATTATTAGGGACGTGGTAACTTTTCTTATCTGGAAGGAGGAGAGCATGCCAGGGGATCTCAGAGATGCCGTAATTGTGACCATCTTCAAGAAAGGTGACAAGTCCGATTGCAGTAGTTACAGAGGAGTTTCCCTGCTGTCTGCCACAGGGAAAATCATCGCAAGAATCCTCCTCAATCGCCTTCTCCCAGTGGCCGAAGAGCTCCTCCCAGAGTCGCAGTGTGGATTCCGCCAACTAAGGGGCACAATGGACATGAACTTCACCACGCGCCAATTACAAGAGAAATACAGGGAACAGCACCAACCGCTGTACATGGCCTTCTTTGACCTCACAAAGGCCTTTGACACTGTCAATCATGAGGGATTATGGAGTGTCCTCAAATTTGGCTGCCCTCAAAAGTTTGTCACCATCCTCCGCCTGCTTCATGATGACATGCAAGCCGTGATCCTGACCAACGGTTCAGCCACAGACCCAATTCATGTACGGACCGGGGTCAAGCAAGGCTGTGTCATCGCACCAATGCTCTTCTCGATATTCCTTGCGGCAATGCTCCATCTCACCCTCAGTAAGGTCCCCACTGGAGTGGAGCTAATTTACAGAACAAACGGGAAACTGTTCAACCTCCGTCGCCTCCAGTCCAGATCCAAGGTCGTCCCTTCCTCTGTCGTCAAATTACAGTATGCAGACAACGGTTGCATCTGTGCTCACTCGGAGGTCGAACTCCAAACCATCGTTAACGCCTTCACCGAAGCGTACGAGAGCATGGGCCTTACATTAAACATCCGTAAGACAAAGGTCCTCTACCAACCTGCCCCCACCACACAGTACTGCCCCCCGATTATCAAAATCCATGACATGGCCTTGGACAACGTGGACCACTTTCCATACCTCGGGAGCCCACTGTCAACAAGGGCAGACGTCGACGACGAAGTCCAACACCGCCTTCAGTGTGCCAGTGCAGCCTTCGGTCACCTGAGGAAGAGAGTGTTTGAAGACCAGGACCTCAAACCTGGCACTAAGCTCATGGTCTACAGAGCAGCAGTGATACCCGCCCTGCTGTATGTCTCAGAGACAGGGACCATGTACAGCAGGCACCTCAAAGCACTGGAGAGGTACCAGTAACGCTGCCTCCGCAAGATCCTGCAAATCCATTGGCAGGATAAGCGCACCAACGTCAGTGTTCTTTCTCAGGCCAACATCCCCAGCATCGAAGCTCTGACCATGCTCAATCAGCTCCGATGGACAGGTCACATCGTCCACATGCCCGATACGAGACTCCTAAAACAAGCGCTCTACTTGGAGCTCCGACACAGCAAGAGAGCACCAGGTGGGCAGAGGAAACGCTTCAAGGACACCTTCAAAGCCTCCTTGAAAAAGTGCACCCCCACCGACAACTGGGAATCCCTGGCCCAAGACTACAAAGTGGAGGAGAAGATGAGGCGCTGAACACCTCGAGTCTCTTCGCCGGGAGCAAGCGGAAGCCAAGCGCAAACAGCGGAAGGAGCACACGTCAACCCAAGCGTCCCACCCACCCGCCCCTACAACCACTGTCTGCCCCACCTGTGACATAGACTGTAGGTCCCGCATTGGACTCATCAGTCACCTGAGAATTCATTTTTAAGAAGAGTTGAAGTCCCCCATTATCACTACTCTATAGTTCTTGCCCCTCTCTGTAATTTCTCTGCAAATTTGCTCCTCCACATCTTCCCCACTATTTGGTGATCTATAGAATACACCTAGCAGTGTAATGGCACCTCTATTATTTCTTAACTCTAGCCATATAGATTCTGTCCTTGACCCCTCCAGGACATCCTCCCTCTCCAGCACTGTAACATTCTCCTTGACCAATACTGCCACACCACCTCCGATCTTTCCTTCCCTATCTTTCCTGAACACGATAACCAGAAATATTTAATACCCAATCCTGCCCTTTTTTGAGCCAGGTCTCAGTTATTGCCACATCATATTCCCATGTGGCTATTTATGCCTGCAGCTCACTGACCTTGTTTACTGCGCTTCGTGTGTTCACATACATACACTGTAAACCCAGCTTAGACCATCCTGTATTCTCTCTTAGTTTGACCCCACCTAATACCTTACTATATCTTACTTTAGTGCTCTCTGCCTCTTCCAATCCTGTGAGCACTTTATTTCCCTTTTCTAATGTTTCATCCTGGTGCCCATCCCCCTGCCAAATTAGTTTAAACCCTCCCCAACAGCACTAGCAAACCTCCCCGTGAGGATATTGGTTCCGGCCCTGTTGAGGTGCAAACCTTCGGGCCTGTACAGGTCCCACCTCCCCCAGAACCAGTCCCAATGCCTCAGGAATCTAAAGCCCTCCCTTCTGCACCATCTCTCCAGCCACACGTTCATCTGATCTATCCTCCTATTTCTATACTCACGAGCGAGTGGCACCGGGAGTAATCCGGAGATTACTGCCTTTGAGATCCTGCTTTTTAATCTCTTTCCGAGCGCCCTAAAATCTGCCTGCAGGACGTCACCCTCTTTCTACCTATGTCGTTGGTACCGATATGGACCACGACCTCTGGCTGTTCACCCTCCCCCCTCAGAATGTTCAGGGCCAGGGGAGGCTGTGGGGCTTTAAAAGAAAAAAAGAAAGACTTGCATTTCTATAGCGGCTTTCACGACCACCGGATGTCTCAAAGCGCTTTACAGCCAATGAAGTACTTTTGAAATGTTGTCACTTTTGTAATGTGGGAAACGCAACAGCCAATTTGCGCACAGCAAGCTCCCTCAAACAGCAACGTGCTAATGGCCTGATAATCTGTTTTTGTTATGTTGGTTGAGGGATAAATATTGGCCAGGACACTAGGGATAACTCCCCTGCTCTTCTTCGAAATAGTGCCAAGCGATCTTATACGTCCACCTGAGAGAGCAGACGGGGCCTCAGTTTAACGTCTCCGCTGAAAGACGGCACCTCTGACAGTGCAGCACTCCCTCAGCACTGCACTGGAGGGTCAGCCTAGCTTTATGTGCTCAAGTCCCTGGAGTGGGACTAGAACCCACAACCTTCTGACTCCGAGGTGACTTATTCCCCTTATTGGACACAAGGCTCTTTGTTTCACGACGCACTCTCTCAGATTTTAAAGATGTTTCATTCACCAGAAAATGACGAAGTACAACATTAAATAAATCTGGAATGAAAAGTTTGTATCAGTGATGGTGACCATGGAACTATCGGATTGTCGTAAAAACCCATCTGGTTCACTAATGTCCTTTAGGGAAGGAAATCTGCCGTCCTTACCCGGTCTGGCCTATTGGTGACTCCAGAACCACAGCAATGTGGTTCACTCTTAACTGCCCTCTGAAATGGCCCAGCGAGTCACTCAGTTGTATTCAGAAGGCGGCTCACCACCACCTTCGAGGGCAATTAAGATGGGCAATAAATACTGGCCTTGCTGGCGATGCCCACATCCTGTGAATGAATAAAAACACACAGTGGTCACCTTCAGAACATAAGAATTAAGAGCAGGATTGGGCCATACGGCCCCTCGAGCCTGCTCCACAATTCAATGAGATCATGGCTGATCTTCAAACTCAACTCCAATTTCCCACCTGATCCACATATCCCTTGATTCCACTAGAGTCAAACATAAAGTGTCTGATATAATGTGTATTATGGGAAAGAGAAGTTTAGTCTGAGTTAGAAACTCAAACAGGCGTTTCACTGCAGACAGGTCGCCATGGCAACACTGATAAGACATTCCATTCACTGAATCGACTGGTTGGAATCTGTAATCAGATCAGGGGAAAGAACAGGGTTTGCCGTTATTAACCAAAGAGAGTAATAAAATACATTAGATTATAATGTGTGATGTTTATACCTATAATTGTGAAATTATAAGAAATAACACAATTAACAGCAGGCAGGGTAGTTTAGGGACAATGAGAACATTACTGAAGAAAAGTAACTGCTGGGAACCATGGAATGTGTCCTTGTAAACCACAGATTAGAGAAATTCCAGCTGTCTTTTCCTCACTTCCTGCCAAAACCCAGAGTCCGGTGCCAGAGATGAATCACTGCAGGGTATAAAAGTGAGGGGATCCTGATGTAAGGGGGCAGTCGGGACTGGACACACCGGAGATCAAGCTCAGGGCGCCCGAGGATTCATCCAGCGGGCTGACCTCGTGTAAGTTACTGTGGACACGTGGGACTTGCATGTTTACTCTGATAGAGGATCAATATAAGGTACGGTAGAGGACAGAGAATCTGCTCATCTTATATTTCTTAATGAGGTGTTAAAGATGCTGACACTAGACTCTTGAACCTGCTAATTAATAAGACATATTAATAATATATTGAGAAGAGCAATAGTCCCAACACTGACCCCGGGGGACACCACTGTTTACATCCACCAGTCTGAAGAACATCAGATGGACGATAATGTGGGGAAATGTGAGGTATCCACTTCGGTTGGAAGAATAAAAAAGCAAAATATTATTTAAATGGAGCGAGACTACAGAACGCTGCGGTACAGAGGGATCTGGGGGTCCTCGTACAGGAAACACAAAGTTAGCATGCAGGTACAGCAAGTAATTAGGAAGGCAAGTGGAATATTGGCCTTTATTGCAAGGGTGATGGAGTATAAAAGTAGGGAAATCTTGCTACAACTGTACCACACCTGGAGTACTGCGTACAGTTGTGGTCTCCTTATTTAAGGAGGGATATACTTGCACTGGAGGCAGGTCAGAGATAGAAACATAGAAGATAGTAGCAGGAGTAGGCCATTCGGCCCCTTGAGCCCACTCCGCCATTCAATGAGATCATGGCTGATCATCCAAACTCAGTACCCTGTCCCTGCCTTCTCCCCGTATCCCTTGATCCCTTTAGCTTTTAGAAATATATCCAACTCCTTCTTGAATATATTTAATGAATTGGCCTCCACTGCCTTCTGTGGCAGAGAATTCCACAGGTTCATCACTCTCTGGGTGAAGAAATTCCTCCTTATCTCAGTCCTAAATGGCTTACCCCTTATCCTTAGACTGTGACCCCCTGGTTCTGGACTCCCCGACCATCAGGAACATCCTTCCTGCATCTCGTCTGTCTAGTCCTGTTCGAATTTTACAAGTTTCAATGAGATCCCCTCTCATTCTTCTAAACTCCAGCGAGTATAAGCCCAATCGACCCAATCTCTCCTCATATGTCATTCCTGCCATCCCAGGTATCAGTCTGGTGAATCTTCGCTGCACTCCCTCCATGGCAAGAACATCCTTCCTCAGATAAGGCGACCAAAACTGCACACAATACTCAAGGTGTGGTCTCACCAAGGTCCTGTACAACTGCAGCAAGACAACCTTGTTCTTGTACTCAAACCCTCTCACTATGAAGGCCAACACACCATTGTGAAGGTTCACCATGTTGATTCCTGAGATGAAGGGGTTGTCTTATGAGGAAAGGTTGAGCAGGTTGGGCCTGTACTCATTGGAGTTTAGAAGAATGAGAGGTGATCTTATTGAAACATAAGATTCTGAGGGGGATTGACAGGGTGGATGCTGAGAGGATGTTTCCCCTAGTGGGGAAATCTAGAACTAGGGGGCATAGTTTCAGAATAAGGGGTCGCCCATTTAAAACATATGAGGAGGAATTTCTTCTCTCAGAGGGTCGTAAATCTGTGGAATTCTCTGCCCCAGAGAGCTGTGGAGGCGGGGTCATTGAATATATTCAAGGTGGAGATAGACAGATTTTTGAAAAACAGGGTAATCAAGGGTTAATGGGATCGGACAGGAAAGTGGAGTTGAGGCCAAGATCAGATCAGCCATGATCTCATTGAATGGCGGAGCAGGCTCGAGGGGCCAAATGGCCGACTCCTGCTCCTGTTTCTTATGTTCCATTAACCACTACTCTCTGTTTTGTGCCCTTTACCCAACTTCCTATCCACGCTGCCTCACTCCATTTAATACCCTGAGCCTTAATTTGATCAACAAGCCTCCCGTCCGGCACCTTATCAAACACCTTTAGACAATCCATCTCCACAACATCCACTGCATTTCCTTTCTCACTACACTGTGTTATTTCCTGAAATAATCCCTGCTGTCTGTCCTGAATGAATCCATTTCACTACCAAATGTTGCAATGTTTGCTCCACCCCACAGGGTTCCATCTGTTTAAAGCCACAACAGAAAGGCCCAGTTTTCTCCTGGAGTTTGAGAGAAATCAGGTTTGAAAATGATGCAGAGTTTCAGCCAATGAGGGAACTCGGGGCTGAGCCCCGCCCACTGGGTGCTGCAAGCCCCGCCCCTCACACACTCCGATTGGTTGGAGGACCCGCCGCCAGCTCGGTCCTCCAGCCCCACCCTGCTCTTCCTATTGGTCCGGATCTCCCGTCAATCACCCAGGCAGTGTGAGTTAAGCATGCACGGCCCCCTTGGCCAGGAACCAGGAGGAGAGAATCTTGTCAATTTCTATCCTGGACTCACAGTGATGGCTTTTGTAAACTCCTTTTACAGGCTGTGAGAAGGGCAGCATTTACACACCGCAAACTCAAACCAAACATCACATCATGATCTGACAGAGTCACTCCATTCATCAGGACCTGAATATCATCAGCCTTTGAATGTGGAAGGAGAAATGTTTGTCTGTTCTGTCTGTGGCCTCTATTAAATCCGTGTGTTAACGGAGACACGGACTGCAGGAATTGGTTTAACAAGTCTTTACTGAATGGAGACAATCTGGAAACTGAAACTACAGAAGTCTGCCAGGGCCTTTTATACAGGGGTGGTCACTGCCGGTACTGCAGTCTGAGACCAGTTATTCCCTTAAAGGGACATACACAACAATTCCTCCCCTTTTAGATAAACAGTACATAACATTCATTTAACAACTAAATAATAACTAATTACAATTACAATTATGGTTGCTAGGTACATTAGTTGAAGTTAAGCAATTATAAGTTCAGTCTTTGAGGAGGCTTTCTGATTCTGTCTGGATAACGCCTCTTTGGGATATCAGGTTCTTCTGGCAAGGTTGCGTCGGGATCAATGTCGTTGTTTGGTTCGTCTGCTTCCAATATCACCGATTCTGCGGTAGATGCAATTGGTACTTTGGTTTCATCGCCAGGTGTATCAGATCGTGGTGTGGAGTTGAGGTTTTCCAGCGACTCTAGAATCTGGTCAGCATGGCGTCTTACAATGCTTTCTCCAACGTCCACGGTATACATTAGAGGTCCTTGCCGTGTACAGATCGTTCCTGGCTGCCATTTCTCTGTGAGGTAGTCCCGGGCCAAAACTGGTTGACCTATCTTAAAACTCCTGGTCGGCCTTTCATTCATATTCTGAAACTGCCTGTTCTCCACATCTCTTCTGACGTTTGGCTTAATCAAATCCAAGCGGCATCGTAGTCTTCGATTGAAGAACATCATGGCTGGAGTTTGGTTGGTAACCGCATGTGTCGCATTCCGGTAGGCAAACAAGAAGTTAACCACCTTGTGTTGTAGGGGTATATCTTCATTACACATTGCCTTGATAGCCTTCTTGAATGTTTGAACAAACCTCTCGGCCAATCCATTAGTGGCTGGATGATATGGGGCGGATGTGTAATGCTTAACACCATTGTTCTTTAAGAACCTCCGGAACTCTTCAGACACAAACTGTGGTCCATTGTCAGAGTAATCTGTTCAGGCAGCCCATTCCTGGCGAATATGGTTCGTAAGACTGTGATAGTTTTTTCTGTGGTGGTTGAGGACATTTTTATTACCTCTGGCCACTTTGAATGTGCATCCACCGCAATGAAAAACATCGAGTCCATAAAGGTGTGGTAAACCACTGTTAGTATTGTTGTTCACTGTTAGTACTGTTGTTCACTCTTGCATATTGTTGTACTTGTCTGTGCATGCCTCAGCTGACTCCGCCCCTGGCTCCACCCTCATGGCTGGGTATAAAGGTCGCTGCTCAGAAGCCTCCGGCCCTTTTGGATACCAGGCAACCACAAGAGGCATGCTCTGTTCTTTGGTAATAAAAGCCTGTTTATTACTTTCTCAATCTCCAGTCTTTTGTAGCAATTGATAGTGCATCAATTTTATTACCAAAGTTAAATGTTGGCTGCGGATGCTGATCAACCGATGGCGCAAAACGCTGAGCAGCAGGCGCTGCTGCGAGCCCTCAGACCAACATGCCTGGACCTAGACCCCCAAGAAGCGGGTTCGTCGACTAAATTCGCACAATGGCTGCGTTGCTTTGAGGCGTATCTGGAAGCCTCGACCGTGACTCTTGATGAAAATAAACTGAAAATCCTGGCCTCGAAGGTGAGCCACCAAGTCTATACTTTAATCCAAGATGCGACGACCTACGCGGCGGCTATCGACCTACTGAAAGGGCAGTATGCACGCCCGGTTAACACGGTCTATGCCAGGCACCTTTTAAGATCTCGCAGACAGCAGCCCGGGGAATCGGTGGAAGCCTTCCTACGGGCACTGCGGGTACTCGGACGCGGCTGCGACTGCAAGGAAGTATCGGCCGCGGCACATGCGGAGGGACTGATACGAGACGCTTTCGTTGCGGGTCTAAGGTCCGACTACTCCCGGCAGAGGCTGCTGGAGAAGGGTGAAATAGACCTGACAAAGGCAGTGTCCCTCGCGCTCTCGCTCGACGCGGCCCACAGAAATATGGACGCTTTTTCCCCTCATCGCCCCGCGCCGTGGACGCCGCAATCTTGGGCCATGGGACCGCCACCTCCGACTGCTGCAGCGATGTCCAAGGCACAAAAATGCTATTTTTGTGGCCAAGCTAAACACCCTAGAGCACGCTGCCCCGCGAAGAATGCTACCTGCTCCGGCTGCGGGAAGAAAGGTCACTACGTTAGCGCCTGCAAAGGGAAGACCGCTAACGCCAGCAGCGCTGCGTGCGAACCGTGGGCGCAGCCATCTTGTCCGCCATCTTGGGCTCCCCCAGCCGCGTGGGGATTGGGACCGTGGGCGCCGCCATTTTGTCCGCCATCTTGGACGCCTCCGACTTCAACCACGGGGGACCCGGACTCAACCACCGCCTCATCTGACGACCACATCGACTCGCTCGACCATACGCTGGCCTCCGTGACGCTGGACCAATCTCTCCCTCATCAACTGTCCAGGTCCATGATGGATATTACGGTAAACGGCCGCGCCACTACCTGCCTTTTTGACAGCGGGAGCACGGAGAGCTTTATCCACCCCGACACGGTGCGCAGTTACTCTCTCCCGGTCCTGCCGACGCGCCATCGGATCTCTTTGGCTTCCAAAGCCCAGTCAGCGGACGTCGGTGGCTACTGTGTAGTGACCCTTTCAGTAAGGGGCACAGAATACAAAAATTTTAAACTTCTGGTCCTGCCCCATCTCTGCGCTGCCGTTCTACTGGGGTTGGATTTTCAGTGCCACCTTAAGAGTGTCACATTAGCGTATGACGGACCCCTCCCCCCACTCACAGTCTGCAGCCAGCAGCTTTTAAATCGCCCGCCGTGCACCATTTGCAGCCTCTCCACCCTTAAAGTCCCCCCCCCCTCCTTGTTCGCTAACCTCACCCGCGACTGTAAGCCCATCGCTACCAAAAGCAGGCGTTACAGTGTTGGGGATAGGAGCTTCATTAAATCTGAGGTAGCGAGACTCCTGAAGGAAGGGATTATTGAAAGTAGCACCAGCCCATGGCGAGCACAAGTGGTGGTAGTGAAGACTGGCGAAAAACAGCGCCTAGTTATTGACTACAGCCAGACGATCAATCGCTACACCCAACTAGATGCATACCCACTCCCCCGCATATCTGACATGGTCAATCAGATAGCACAATACCGGGTGTTCTCGACGATTGATCTGAAGTCGGCATACCACCAGCTCCCCATCAGGGCTGAGGACCGCCAGTACACAGCTTTTGAAGCTGACGGTCGGCTCTATCACTTTCTCAGAGTTCCCTTCGGCGTCACCAACGGAGTTTCTGTCTTCCAACGGGAGATGGACCGGATGGTTGACCAGAACGCGCTCCAGGCCACTTTCCCATATCTAGACAACGTCACCATCTGCGGCCACGACCAGCAGGACCACGACGTTAATCTAGAGAAATTCCTCCGGACGGCCCAGCGGCTGAATCTCACATACAACAAAGACAAATGTATGTTTCGTACTACGCGCCTTGCTATTCTTGGCTGCGTAGTGGAGAACGGAGTCATCGGCCCAGACCCCGATAGAATGCGCCCCCTTATGGAGCTCCCCCTCCCCCACTGCCAGAAAGCACTGAAGAGATGCCTGGGGTTTTTCTCTTACTATGCTCAGTGGGTGCCCAACTATGCGGATAAAGCCCGACCCCTCATCAAGTCCGCCTCCTTCCCCCTGACAGCAGAGGCCTGTGCAGCCTTCACTCTCATAAAAGGAGACATTGCGAAGGCCACAATGCACGCTGTGGATGAGTCCCTTCCTTTTCAAGTGGAGAGCGACGCATCCGACTTTGCCCTAGCTGCAACCCTTAACCAGGCGGGGAGACCCGTGGCCTTTTTCTCAAGGACCCTCCAGGGCCCCGAGATTCGACACTCCTCTGTCGAAAAGGAGGCCCAGGCCATTGTGGAAGCCGTGCGACATTGGCGGCATTACCTGGCCGGAAAACGATTTACCCTGCTCACTGACCAGCGTTCAGTGGCTTTTATGTTTCATAATAAGCAGCGGGGCAAAATCAAGAATGACAAGATCTTAAGGTGGAGAATCGAACTCTCCACCTACAATTACGATATCTTGTACCGGCCCGGGAAACTCAATGAGCCCCCAGATGCCCTATCACGTGGTACGTGCGCCAACGCGCAGGTTGATAGGCTACAGACCCTCCACAATGACCTCTGCCACCCGGGGGTCACCAGGTTCTTCCATTTTATCAAATCCCGTAACCTGCCCTACTCCATCGAGGAGGTCAGGACCATGACCAGGAACTGCCAGATCTGTGCCGAGTGCAAGCCGCATTTTTATAGGCCAGACAGAGCGAGCCTGATCAAAGCCACGCGCCCCTTCGAGCGGCTGAGCATCGATTTTAAAGGGCCCCTCCCCTCCTCTGACCGCAATGTGTACTTCCTCAATATAATTGATGAGTACTCCCGTTTCCCGTTTGCCATCCCTTGCTCGGACATGACCAGTACCACGGTCATTAAATGTCTGAATGACCTCTTCGCCTTGTTCGGTTTCCCTAGCTATATCCATAGCGACAGGGGCTCATCTTTTATGAGCGACGAACTTCGGCAGTACCTGCTCGCGAGAGGCATTGCTACAAGCAGGACCACCAGCTACAACCCCCGGGGTAACGGCCAGGTGGAAAGGGAGAATGCGACAGTCTGGAAGGCAGTCCTTTTAAACTTAAAATCTAAGGGCCTTCCGACCTCCCGCTGGCAGGAGGTCCTCCCTGCGGCGCTCCATTCCATTCGGTCGCTGCTCTGTACACCCACCAATGCCACTCCTCACGAGAGAATGTTCTCCTTCCCCAGGAAGTCCACGTCGGGGATTTCGCTACCAACATGGCTGACTTCTCCAGGTCCCGTCCTACTGCGGAAGCACGTGAGGACCCATAAGGCGGACCCCCTGGTCGAGAGGGTGAGCCTCCTCCACGCCAACCCGCAGTATGCTTACGTGGTGTACCCGGACGGGCGGGAGGACACAGTCTCCATTCGAGACCTCGCACCTGCAGGTGCTCCTGAAACACCCTCTTCGCCACCCACCGCTACTCCTGCCTACCCCCAGGACACAGTCCCCGCACGAGACCTCGCACCTTCGGGTGCCTCTGAGAGACCACCATCGCTACCTCCCATTACCCATGCTCTGACCCCTGTAGACGGCATGCAGCAGCCCCAGGGTCCGCCACCTGCTACACCTCCTCTGCACGAGACACCGGGTTCACCGTTGGATGCTGCACCATCACCGCCGCTGCTGCGACGCTCAGGACGGCTTACAAGGCCTCCTGATAGACTTCAGTACACGAATTTTTAGTGCACTTCACCCCGCCGGACTCAATTCTAAACAAGGGGTGAATGTGGTAAACCACTGTTGTTAGTATTGTTGTTCACTGTTAGTACTGTTGTTCACTCTTGCATATTGTTGTACTTGTCTGTGCATGCCTCAGCTGACTCCGCCCCTGGCTCCACCCTCATGGCTGGGTATAAAGGTCGCTGCTCAGAAGCCTCCGGCCCTTTTGGATACCAGGCAACCACAAGAGGCATGCTCTGTTCTTTGGTAATAAAAGCCTGTTTATTACTTTCTCAATCTCCAGTCTTTTGTAGCAATTGATAGTGCATCAATAGGGACCAGCAAAATCAATGCGCACCCTTTGCCATGGAGATGAGGGCCACTCCCATGGATGTAGAGGGGCTTGTGGTGGGGCGTTTTGGTCCTTCTGGCATCCTGTACAGCTCTTGGTCATCTCTTCGATTTCTCTATCGATTCCCAGCCACCACACAAATGCTCTGGCTAAGTTTTTCATTTTTACCCCTCCCAGATGACCCTCATGAAGCTCATTGAGCACTCTATCCTTCAATTTGGGTGGAATTACTACTCTGGATCCACACATCAAGGTTCCTCTGCACACTGACAGCTGTTCTCTTCTCGGCGAGAATGCTGGCAGCAGTGGTTCACCATGTGCTGGCCATCCCTTCACCGTTAAATCATAGACCCAGGAGAGTGTCGGGTCATTTCGTGTTTCCTTTTCTATGTTTGCATTCGTCACAGGGAGACATTCAACAATAGTCGAGTGGAATAACTCCACTGGATCCACTGCCAGTTCTTCTTCCACCGTCGGCAACGGTAGGCGCGACAATCCATCAGCATTCCCATGCTGTTTAGTTCCTTTGTACTCGATGTCATATTGGTGTGCCCCTAGGAAAAGGGACCACCTCTGTAGCCGTTGTGCCGTCATTATCGGTACGCCCTTCTGAGGGTTGAAAATGGAGACGAGAGGTTGATGATCAGTTGGTAGAGTAAATTTCTGACCGTGCAGGTAGTGATTGAACTTCTTCACCCCCCACACCAGGCTGAGGGCCTCTCTGTCAATCTGGGCGTAGTTACGCTCGGCTGAAGTTAACGAGCATGACGCAAAGGCTATCGGCCTCTCTGAACCATCAAGGAATTTATGTGACAGTACCGCCCCAATGCCGTAGGGAGACGCATCACACGCCAGTCTTATCGGTAGTGATGGGTTGTAGTGAGCCAATACTTCTCACAGAAATCACAGAATCACAGAAACCCCACAGTGCAGATAGAGGCCATTTCGGCCCATCGAGCCTGCACCGACACATATCCCACCCGATCCCCATAACCCCTGCACCAACACATATCCCACCCTATCCCCGTAACCCCACGTATTTAATCCCCCTAACGCTAAGGGTCAATTTATCATAGCCAATCAACCTAACCTGCACATCTTTGGACTGTGGGAGGAAACCGGAGCACCCGGAGGAAACCCACGCAAACACGGGGAGAATGTGCAAACTCCACACAGACAGTCACCCGAGGCCAGATTCGAACCCGGGTCCCTGGCGCTGTGAGACAACAGTGCTAACCACTATGCCACCGTGCTCTTGAAGTGATTAGGTCCTTACTCTTCTGAAAGGCCCGCTTACATTCATTGCTCCATTTCCATGCTACTCCCATTCGTAGAAGGGCATTCAGTGGATGCAGAATTGTGGACAAATTCGGCAAAAACTTATGGTAGTAATTCCCCAATCCGAGGAATGACCTCAGTTGTGACACATTTTCAGGCGCTGGAGCCTTAACTACTGCTTCAATTTTGTCAGGGGACTTATGCAACCCCTCTTCATCAATCACGTGGCCACAATACGATATCTGTTTCTTAAAAAACTCGCACTTGGGGTGATTGGCTCGTAGCCCATGTTCATGTAGTCTAGTGAGCACCTGCTCTAGGTTGGCAAGGTGTTCACTGTCATCTTCACCTGTCACTAGGATGTCATCCAAGTAACACTGAGTCCTCGGAATCCCATGCAGGACTTGTTCCATCGCTCTTTGCCATATCGCCGGAGCTGATGCTACTCCGAATACCAGTCAATTATACTGGTAAAGACCTTTGTGAGTGTTTATCGTGAGATACTTCCTAGAGGATTCTTCAACCTCCATCTGCAAATATGCTTGCGCTAGGTCAATTTTTGTAAAACGCTTCCCTCCGGATAGTGAGGCGAAGATATCTTCTATCCTTGGAAGAGGATATTGTACTGTGTGAAGGACTGGGTTCACTGTCACCTTGAAGTCCCCACAGATGCGAACCTTCCTTGGCTCCTCAGACTTATTGTTTAACGTTTTCTTCATGACAGGAACGATGGGTGTCGCCCACTCGCTCCAGTCTACCTTAGATAACATGCCTGCATTCTGCAGATTCTCCAGCTCTGCCTCGACGGCTGGGCGAATTGCATATGGTACCGGTCTTGCTTTGAAAAACTTGGGAATTGCATTCTCCTCTATTTTTATCGAGGCGGTTACGCCTTTAAGAGTGCCCAGTTCTTGTTGAAATACCTCTTTGGCGTCAGCTAAGATTGTTGACAATCGTCCAGGAGTGACGTCGTCATCCTTTTTACCAGCCACCATCAGTGCCTGAATGGAGTGCCAGTCTAAACTTATCTTTCTGATCCATTCACGTCCCAATAACAGTGGTCCACCATCTTGCAGAATGTAGAGATACAATTTCCGTATTTTCTTGCCGTTGTATTCGACAGGCACCCTTATTTTTCCTCTGGGGTATACTTTTTGCCCCGTATACGTCCTCAAGACAATGGATCTAGGGCAGCACGGTGGCATAGTGGTTAGCACTGTTGCCTCACAACGCCAGGGACCCGGGTTTGAATCCGGCCTCGGGTGACTGTCTGTGTGGAGTTTGCACATTTTCCCCGTGTTTGCGTGGGTTTCCTCCGGGTGCTCCGGTTTCCTCCCACAGTCCAAAGATGTGTGGGTTAGGTTGATTGGCTATGATAAAAATTGACCCTTAGTGTTAGGGGGATTAAATACGTGGGGTTACAGGGATAGGGTGGGATATGTGTTGGTGTAGGGGTTACGGGGATAGGGTGGAATATGTGTCGGTGCAGGCTCGATGGGCCGAAATGGCCTCTATCTGCACTGTGGGGTTTCTGTGATTTCTGTGATCTGTGATGTCTCTCTCAAGGGTATGTGTGAGAATAGCCGATCGTAGTCTCGTCGATTCATGACGGTTAGAGCTGATCCTGTATCCAATTCCATTTTGACTTGAGACCCTGCTATCGTGAGGGTGACCCAAATGGTCCTCTTTTGCGATTACGTTGTGAAGTTTGAGACAGCTTAGTCTCTTGTTCCCGGATTCACCATCACTCATCTGGTCTTCGGAACTACTGTCCGTCATCTTTTGTACTTTCCTGTACGGTTCCTTCGTAGCCTTTTTATTGTCGTTGGTCTTCTTCTCAGACCTGCAAACTCGTGCAATGTGTCCCATCTTTCTGCATTGCCTGCATATTTTGTCCTTGGACCAGCAGTCCTTCTGGTTATGGTTTGTTCTGCCGCAGCGATAACATTTTGCAAATCCCCATGTCATTTCGTGGGTGCCGTATTCCTGTGGCTTTTGTTGTATTTCTGCAGCTCCCCTTGCTGCTGCTTTGTACGATACTGCCACGCTGAAAGCCTTATCTAGCGTCAGCTCTTTCTCTGAGAGTAACCTCTTCTGGGTTCCTTCACTCAGGAGTCCACAGACAAATTTGTCCCGTAAGGTATCTGCCAGTCCTGCTCCGAACTGGCAGTGCTTTGATAGCTTGCGTAGTTCCGTAAGGTAATCAGCATTGCTCTCATTTTTATGCTGATTTCTCCTGTGGAATTTAAATCTTTCTGCTATCAGCAGCAGTGTAGGATTTAGGTGTTCCTGTAGGATAGCAACAATTTCGTTAAAACTCTTCGCCTTCGGTTTGGCTGGAGTAATCAGGTCCTGCAATAGGCCGTACGTTCTTGCGCCCATTAAATTTAGCAATACCGATGCCTTTTTCCCCTCGGCTATTTCGTTTGCCTCGCAATATACCTCGACTCTTTCCACATACGTGGTCCAGTTTTCTATTGCATTATCGAAGGCAGTGATATCGCCAGTCTTTGGCATCTTGAAAATCTAAGATGGCATCTCCCGCGCTTTTCCTTCATCCCCGATGGATCAAAATGGCGCCTCCCGCACTTTTCCTTCTTCCCCGCCAAGTTAAGATGGCGCCTCCCACGCTTTCCCGCTGCTGCCGCTGCTGTCAACGCCGCTCTCTGCAGTATTTTTATTTTTAACCGTTCCCGTCGTGGAGCGGACCCTCTGGGACACTTCCCTCCCTCTTCTTAGGTCCGAACGCTGCCCGGCTGCGAAGCACTGGCCGCGCCCTGTGTGCTCCACCCTTTCTCTCTCTCTGCTTCCCGACTCGCTGCCCGGCCCCGTAGCAGAGCCACCCGATCGAGCTCTAGCCCGCCGCAGCCCAGGAAGGATCAGTGCACTACCTGCCACCAGCCCGATTAGCTGGGAAACCACAGACTGGGGAACCAAGCCTGGCTCTGGACAGTCTCTCCTGCAAGTTTTCAATCCGATGATTTGGAGGGCGGTTGCCCACGGTCGACGCCCGTTTCTCGAGTTTCTTTGGATTATTTTTTTCTTTTTTTTTCTTTTCTGGCTTCGACCTTCAATAACGTCATCTGAGGTGCTGCCGAGTTGCAGGTAAGTTCGTTTCTTACTCGTCGCCAGTATTAAATCCGTGTGTTAATGGAGACACGGAATGCAGGAGTTGGTTTAACAAGTCTTTACTGAATGGAGACAATGTGGAAACTGAAACTACAGAAGCCTGCCAGGGTCTTTTATACAGGGATGGTCACTGCCGGTACTGCAGTCTGAGACCAGTTAGTCCCTTAAAGGGACATACACAACAGCCTCCCCTGGCCCCGGGCCCTGAACAAGGGACTGGAGAAACTCGCTGCCCTGCGGATCAGACAATCAGCCGGCGCTAGTCCCGCCCCTCGAGCTCCCCGATTGGTTGGAGGACCCGCCGCCGGCTCGCTCCTCCAGCCCCGCCCCACTCGCTCCCTATTGGTCGGAAGCTCTTTGTTGGGTGGCGCGGACACGATGGACTGAAATGGCCTCCTTCCGTGCTGTAACTTTCTATGATTCTATGATCAGTGTGACTGGAAAAGCACCGAGACACACACACCCGAGTGAGAGTGTTCCAGAGCACGGACTGTGGAAAGAGCTTTAACCAGTTACACAGCCTGAAAAAACATCACACCATTCACAGCGGGGAGAAACCGTACACGTGTTCTGTGTGTGGACGAGGCTTCAACTGATCGTCCAACCTGGAGAGACACAAGGACACCCGCAGCTCGGCGAAACCACAAAAATGTGGGGACTGTGGGAAGGGATTCAATTATCCGTCTGAGCTGGAATCTCATCAATGCAGTCACACTGGGGAGAGGCCGTTCACCTGCTCCGTCTGTGGGAAGGGATTCACTGAGTCATCCACCCTGCTGAAACACCAGCGAGTTCACAAGTGACTGATGGGGTTGGATTCTGCTGTTAATCACATCCGGGACTGAATCATGTTCATCCTTTCAGGCAGCGCATTCCAGATCACAACAACTCGCTGCTTAAAAACAATTCTCCTTCTGTTGCCTCTGCTTCATTTGACCAATCACATTAAATCTGTCTCCCCTGGAAACCGACCCTTCCACCACCGGAAACACTTTCTCCTGATTTACTCCATCAAAACCCTTCATGATTTTGAACACCTCTACCAAATCTCCTCTCAACCTTCTCTGCTCTAAGGAGAACAATCCCAGCTTCTCCAGTCTCTCCACATAACTGAAGTCCCTCATCCCTGGTACCATTCCAGTAAATCTCTTCTGCATCCTCTCTGAGGTCTTGACATCATTCCTAAAGTGTGGTGCCCAGAATGGAACAAAATACTCCAACTGAGGCCTAACCGGTGTTTCAGAAAGTTTTAGCCTAACTTCCTTGCTTTTGTACTCAATGCCTCTATTTATAAAGCTTAGGATCCTTATCAGCCTTCTCAACTTGTCCGACCACCTGCAAAGATTTGTGTGCAGACACTCCCAGGTCTCTCTGTTCCTGCACCCCCGTTAAAATTGTATCATTTAGTTTATATTGTTTCTCCTCATTCTTCATACCAAACATCGCCCATCTCCATCCCTGCTTCCCCATCTGCTGCTGAAACCCTCATCCATGCCTCTGTTACCTCCAGACTCGACTATTCGAATGCTCTCCTGCCCATCTTCCACCCTCCATAAACTTCAGCTCATCCGAATCTCTTCTGCCCATATCTTAACTTGCAACAAGTCCTGTTCACCCATCATCCCTGTGCTTGCTGACCTACATTGGTTTCTGGTCTGGCAACACGTCAAGTTTAAAATTCTCATCCTGGTTTTCCAAACCCTCCATGGCCTTGCCCCTCCCCATCTCTGTAATCTCCTCCAGCCCTAAACCCCTCCGAGATATCTATGCACCTCCGATTCTGGCCTCTTGAACATCCCTGATTCACTCCACCATTGGCGGCCGCACCATCAGCTGCCAAGGCCCTGAGCTCTGGAACTCCCTCCCTAAACCTCTCCACCTCTCCTCCTTTAAGATGCTCTTTAAAACCTACCTCTTTGACCAAGCTTTTTGTCATCTACCATAATATCTCCTTATGTGGCTCAGTGTTAAATTTTGTTTGATATCGCTCCTGTGAAGCGCCTTCGGATATTTTACTACATCCTCGATTTTTAAATTCTGATTCTTCTTTTCAAATCCCTCCATGGCCTTGCCCCTCCCTATCTCTGTCACCTCCTCCAGCTCTACAACTCTATGAAAATTGCTTTTACCTGGTCACTTGTTCAACCAACCTCACTTCACAGCAACTTGTTCACTTGTAATAAAAAGTCCTGAGACATGTCACAGGAGTATTAGTAAACAAAGTTTGACACTGAGCCAAATATTAGGACAGGGGTAAATAAATCCAGGGACCACTTACACAGACACACCAAATCCAGGGACCACTTACACAGAGACTGCAAATGGGAATCAGAGAGCCTCAGTATGGGGAATGGTCATGGTGGTGAAAACTGCTCTAGTGAGGGTGAAAGGCGAGTAATGGATGAAGATATGATGGAATCAGATGGCGACTGGTGGGGCCTGGTGACAGGTTATTGTCAGAAGCCCTTTTCAGGCAGGCCGACGATTGGGTGTAACCAGAGCAACAACTGGATCCGCCTGTTCTTGTCCCCAAATCCCAAAGTCTAATGTCCCGGATGTCTTTTTCTTTGGGAAATGTCGAGATGTGAAAGAAGGGCGGAAATCGGACTCAGGCCAGACAGAAGGTTCCTTGAATGAACAATTCATGAGGCTGTTTTGTGACTTGTCTGCGTGAGGTTAAAAAAACATGAATGAGAAAGGACGCGTCCAGTGACACTGGCATTGTCAATAGTGGTTTCTAACCTTAATCACTGTCTCCTAAGCCAAATATCCTATCGACTACCCCAAACCACTGACCCCAATCGTAACCAATAAATACTAGCCCCAACCACTAACCCCAATCCTAACCAATAAATACTAGCCACAACCACTAACCCCAATCCTAACCAATAAATACTAACCCAACCACTAACCCCAATCCTAACCAATAACCATTAGCCCCAACCACTAACCCCAATCCTAACCAATAACCACTAACCCCAATCCTAACCAATAACCATTAGCCCCAACCACTAACCCCAATCCTAACCAATAACCACTAACCCAACCACTAACCCCAATCCTAACCAATAACCACTCGCCCCAACCACTAACCCCAATCCTAACCAATAAACACGAGCCCCAACCACTAACCCCAATCCTAACCAATAACCACTGGCCCCAACCACTAACCCCAATCCTAACCAATAACCACTAACCCCAACCACTAACCCCAATCCTAACCAATAACCACTGGCCCCAACCACTAACCCAATCCTAACCAATAACCACTAACCCCAACCAC
This sequence comes from Somniosus microcephalus, assembly GCF_052327205.1. Lineage (NCBI taxonomy): Eukaryota > Metazoa > Chordata > Chondrichthyes > Squaliformes > Somniosidae > Somniosus > Somniosus microcephalus. The sequence continues at coordinate 70,105,675 of NC_140990.1, forward strand.
TACCCCCAATCCTAACCAATAACCACTGGCCCCAACCACTAACCCCAATCCTAACCAATAACCACTAGCCCCAACCACTAACCCCAATCCTAACCAATAACCACTGGCCCCAACCACTAACCCCAATCCTAACCAATAACCACAGGCCCCAACCACTAACCCCAATCCTAACCAATAACCACTGGCCCCAACCACTAACCCCAATCCTAATCAATAACCACTAGCCCCAACCACTAACCCCAATCCTAACCAATAACCACTGGCCCCAACCACTAACCCCAATCCTAACCAATAACCATGAGCCCCAACCACTAACCCCAATCCTAACCAATAACCACTGGCCCCAACCACTAACCCCAATCCTGACCAATTACCACGAGCCCCAACCACTAACCCCAATCCTAACCAATAACCACTGGCCCCAACCACTAACCCCAATCCTAACCAATAACCACTGGCCCCAACCACTAACCCCAATCCTAACCAATAACCACCAGCCCCAACCACTAACCCCTAACCCCAGCCCCTAACCATGGATTATTGACAGAGATCAATGGAGGAGCTGATGATCTGATAAAGGAAGTATTTGAAACAATTATCTTGATTAAAGAAGTAGTGTTAGTAACACCAGATTAAATCAATGATACCATCAAAATCACCAATTACAGTCACAAAGATCAGAACATTTCAAAGGCTCTTATGTGCAATATGTGTGATGGTGTTTTACTTAATCGTATCCAAAAAATGTTAAATGATGCAGAAAATAACAGATTTCAAATCTTATACAAGATCGTTCTATAAAGGGGGTGGTTCAAAGGAATTTCAGATTATTGTAAAGTGAAACACTACAGTTCAGTCTATGACACCCACAAGCCATGCACTCAAACAGAACACACATTCAAACATTCGAGATGCAACACCTGCCCTTTTACCTCCTCCCTTCCCCCGGTCCAGGGCCCCAAGCATTCCTTCCAGGTGAAACAGTGATTTACTTGTACTTCTTACAATTTAATATTCTGTATTCGTAGCTCACGATGCGGTCTGCTCTACACTGGGGAGACCAAACGTAGATTGGGTGACCGCTTTGCGGAACACCTCCATTCAGTCTGTAACGGTGACCCCGAGCTTCCGGTCGCCTGTCACTTTAGTTCTCTGCTCCACTCCCACTCTGACCTCCCTGTCCTCGGCCTCCTACACTGTTCCAATGAAGCTCAATGTAAGCTCGAGGAACAGGACCTCATCTTTCGATTAGGCACTTTACAACCTTCTGGACTCAACATCGAGTTCAACAATTTCAGACAATAACCTCGGCCCCTATTTTTTCACATGGCAGCTGTTGATGATTCTGCCATTCCCATTTACACCTCATCTAGACTGCATTTTTCACTTCTTTTGTCCGATCGCAGCCCTGCCTTTGATCTAATTTCTTTTCTTTCCAGTTTTGAAGAAGGGTTCGACCCAAAACGTCAACTCAAATTTCTCTTCACGGATGTTGCCTGACCTGCTGAGTTTTTCCAGCATTTTCTGTTGTTATTTTAGACTCATCTTTTGTTTCATTACTTGTCCCATTACCATCTCCTTTTGCTTTGTACTATCCTCCCTTTTGTCATTTAATCTCTCCTGCCTTCCACCCTATCACAGACCTTCCCTTTTGGTCTTTCCTCCCCCCTTTTCCTGCCTCTTCACTTGCTTAAAGCCTGCTACATCTCTAAGTTTTTCCAGTTCTGATGAAAGGTCATCAACCTGAAATGTTAACTCTGTTTCTCTCTCCACAGATGCTGCCTGACCCGCTGAGTATTTCCCGCATTTTGTTTTTATTTCAGATTTCCAGCATCCGCAATATTTTCCTTCTATATTAGTATTCAATATTTATACAGAAATTAATCTCCAGCCCAAGTATTGGGGTTATAGATCGGCAGAAACGAACCATAACTGCTAGAATGAACATGGTTCAGTCCTCAATGCAATCACAGTAAAGCATGTTGTATTCACTAATGGCGGGGCCTTTACCCAGCACTCCCCGCGGTAGGGAATGTGCCGCACTCAGACAGCAGGAGCCCAGTGCGCAGGCGCGGTTCCGGGCAGTGTTTGGAGCATGCGCAGTGCGCTGTACGGGAGACAGGCTGGAGAAGGACCGATGGTGGAGACGGGCCCTGGACAGCTGGTAAGAAGCGGGGGGGCGCAGAGGAGGAACGGACCCGGTGGATGGGCGTGGAGGCTGCATAAACAACTGGTGCAGGCCGCAAGCTCCGAACAATACCGTAAAGTGGAAATAACAACAGAAAAAGCTGGAAAAACTCAGTAGAAGTTCTGAAGAAGGGTTTCGACCTGAAATATTAACTGTTTCTCTCTCCAGGGATGTTGCCTGGCCTGCTGAGTGTTTCCAGCTTTTTCTGTTATTTCAGATTTCCAGCATCCGCAGTATTTTGCTATCGAATAACGTAAAGTTCCCTGGTTGCAGATTCGGGGCTTTCTCCCGGTGAAAGGCCTTGGTTGACGGCCGCCATCTTTGTGCAGGAAGGCGGGAATGTTCAGTATCGAGCCCATATGATTAAGGAAGTAGCGCGGCGCATGCGCGGCCATCTTGGTACAGGAACAAAGAGTAGCGTGGCTTCAGGGTCTGTTCCCAACTGGGTCCCAGTGCCCTCGCGAGAAACAAACTGACTCGTTTATCTCACTTTCCACACATCGGATTTCTCCCCATCTGTCCTAAAGGCGCTGGTAAGTGCTGAGCTTACGGTTTGCATCCCACACAAATATAACAGAAGAGCCCCAGAGCTGGGCCCCCCATGTACAGTCCCAGGGTTAGAATCCCCATGTACAGTCCCAGGGTTAGAATCCCCATGTACAGTCCCAGGGTTAGAATCCCCATGTACAGTCCCAGGGTTAGAACCCCCATGTACAGTCCCAGGGTTAGAACCCCCATGTACGGTCCCAGGGTTAGAATCCCCATGTACAGTCCCAGGGTTAGAATCCCCATGTACAGTCGCAGGGTTAGAATCCCCATGGAAAGTCATAGGGTTAGAATCCCCCTGTACAGTCCCAGGGTTGGAATCCCCATGTACAGTCCCAGGGTTGGAATCCCCATGTACAGTCCCAGGGTTAGAATCCCCATGTACAGTCCCGGGGTTAGAATCCCCATGTACAGTCCCAGGGTTAGAATCCCCACTTACAGTCCCATGGTTAGAATCCCCCTGTACAGTCCCAGGGTTAGAATCCCCATGTAAATTCCCAGGGTTAGAATCCCCATGTACAGTCCCAGGGTTAGAATCCCCTAGTACAGGCCCAGGGTTAGAATCCCCATGTACAGTCCCAGGGTTAGAATCCCCATGTACAGTCCCAGGGTTAGAATCCCCAATGTACAGTCCCAGGGTTAGAATCCCCATGTACTGTCTCAGGGTTAGAAGCCCCATGTACAGTCCCAGGGTTGGAATCCCCATGTACAGTCCCAGGGTTGGAATCCCCATGTACAGTCCCAGGGTTGGAATCCCCATGTACAGTCCCAGGGTTAGAATCCCCATTTACAGTCCCAGGTTTAGAATTCCCATGTACAGTCCCAGGGTTAGAATCCCCATGTACAGTCCCAGGGTTGGAATCCCCATGTACAGTCCCAGGGTTAGAATCCCCATGTACAGTCCCGGGGTTAGAATCCCCATGTACAGTCCCAGGGTTAGAATCCCCATGTACAGTCCCAGTGTTAGAATCCCCATGTACAGTCCCAGGGTTGGAATCCCCATGTACAGTCCCAGGGTTAGAATCCCCATGTACAGTCCCGGGGTTAGAATCCCCATGTACAGTCCCAGGGTTAGAATCCCCATGTACAGTCATAGGGTTAGAATCCCCCTGTACAGTCCCAGGGTTGGAATCCCCATGTACAGTCCCAGGGTTGGAATCCCCATGTACAGTCCCAGGGTTGGAATCCCCATGTACAGTCCCAGGGTTGGAATCCCCATGTACAGTCCCAGGGTTGGAATCCCCATGTGCAGTCCCAGGATTAGAATCCCTACGTACAGTCCCAGGGTTAGAATCCCCATGTACATGCCCAGGGTTAGAATCCCCACGTACAGTCCCAGGGTTAGAATCCCCAGGTACAGGCCCAGGGTTAGAATCCCCATGTAGAGTCCCAGGGTTTGAATCCCCATGGACAGTCCCAGGGTTAAAATACCCACGTACAGTCCCAGGGTTAGAATCCCCATGTACAGTCCCAGGGTTAGAATCCCCATGTACAGTCCCAGGGTTAGAATCCCCATGTACAGTCCCAGGGTTAGAATCCCCTAGTACAGTCCCAGGGTTAGAATCCCCATGTAAATTCCCAGGGTTAGAAGCCCCATGTACAGTCCCAGGGTTGGAATCCCCATGTACAGTCCCAGGGTTAGAATCCCCCTGTACAGTCCCAGGGTTGGAATCCCCATGTACAGTCCCAGGATTGGAATCCCCATGTACAGTCCCAGGGTTAGAATCCCCATGTACAGTCCCGGGGTTAGAATCCCCATGTACAGGCCCAGGGTTAGAATCCTCACGTACAGTCCTAGGGTTAGAATCCCCATGTACAGTCCCAGGGTTAGAATCCCCATGTACAGTCCCAGGGTTAGAATCCCCATGTAAATTCCCAGGGTTAGAAGCCCCATGTACAGTCCCAGGGTTGGAATCCCCCTGTACAGTCCCAGGGTTAGAATCCCCCTGTACAGTCCCAGGGTTGGAATCCCCATGTACAGTCCCAGGGTTGGAATCCCCATGTACAGTCCCAGGGTTAGAATCCCCATGTACAGGCCCAGGGTTAGAATCCTCACGTACAGTCCCAGGGTTAGAATCCCCATGTACAGTCCCAGGGTTAGAATCCCCAATGTACAGTCCCAGGGTTAGAATCCCCATGTACTGTCTCAGGGTTAGAAGCCCCATGTACAGTCCCAGGTTTGGAATCCCCATGTCCAGTCCCAGGGTTGGAATCCCCATGTACAGTCCCAGGGTTGGAATCCCCATGTACAGTCCCAGGGTTAGAATCCCCATTTACAGTCCCAGGTTTAGAATTCCCATGTACAGTCCCAGGGTTAGAATCCCCATGTACAGTCCCAGGGTTAGAATCCCCATGTACAGTCCCAGGGTTAGAATCCCCATGTACAGTCCCAGTGTTAGAATCCCCATGTACAGTCCCAGGGTTGGAATCCCCATGTACAGTCCCAGGGTTAGAATCCCCATGTACAGTCCCAGGGTTAGAATCCCCATGTACAGTCCCAGGGTTAGAATCCCCATGTACAGTCCCAGGGTTAGAATCCCCATGTACAGTCCCAGGGTTGGAATCCCCATGTACAGTCCCAGGGTTGGAATCCCCATGTAAATTCCCAGGGTTAGAATCCCCATGTACAGTCCCAGGGTTAGAATCCCCTAGTACAGGCCCAGAGTTAGAATCCCCATGTACAGTCCCAGGGTTAGAATCCCCATGTACAGTCCCAGGGTTAGAATCCCCCAGTACAGTCCCAGGGTTAGAATCCCCATGTACAGTCCCAGGGTTAGAATCCCGATTTACAGTCCCAGGTTTAGAATCCCCATGTACAGTCCCAGGGTTAGAATCCCCATGTACAGTCCCAGGGTTAGAATCCCCATGTACAGTCTCAGGGTTAGAACCCCCATGTACAGTCCCAGGGTTAGAATCCCCATGTACAGTCCCAGGGTTAGAATCCCCATGTACAGTCCCACGGTTAGAATCCCCATGTACAATCCCAGGGTTAGCATCCCCATGTACAGTGCCAGGTTTAGAATCCCCATGTACAGTCCCAGGGTTAGAACCCCCATGTACAGTCCCAGGGTTAGAACCCCCATGTGTAGTCCCAGGGTTAGAATCCCCATGTACAGTCCCAGGGTTAGAATCCCCATGTACAGTCCCAGGGTTAGAATCCCCTAGTACAGTCCCAGGGTTAGAATCCCCATGTACAGTCCCAGGGTTAGAACCCCATGTAAATTCCCAGGGTTGGAAGCCCCATGTACAGTCCCAAGGTTGGAATCCCCATGTACAGTCCCAGGGTTGGAATCCCCATGCACAGTCCCAGGGTTGGAATCCCCATGTACAGTCCCAGGGTTAGAACCCCCATGTACAGTCATAGGGTTAGAATCCCCATGTACAGTCCCAGGGTTAGAATCCCCATGTACACTCCCAGGGTTAGAATCCTCACGTACAGTCCCAGGGTTAGAATCCCCACGTACAGTCCGAGGGTTAGAATCCCCATGTACAGTCCCAGGATTAGAATCCCCATGTACAGTCCCGGGGTTAGAATCCCCATGTACAGGCCCAGGGTTAGAATCCTCACGTACAGTCCTAGGGTTAGAATCCCCATGTACAGTCCCAGGGTTAGAATCCCCACTTACAGTCCCAGTGTTAGAATCCCCATGTACAGGCCCAGGATTAGAATCCCCACGTACAGTCCCAGGGTTAGAATCCCCATGTACAGTCCCAGGGTTAGAATCCCCACTGACAGTCCCAGGGTTAGAATCCCCATGTACAGTCCCAGGGTTAGAATCCCCACGTACAGTCCTAGGGTTAGAATCCCCACGTACAGTCCCAGGGTTAGAATCCCCACTTACAGTCCCAGGGTTAGAATCCCCATGTACAGTCCCAGGGTTACAATCCCCCTGTACAGTCCCAGGGTTAGAATCCCCATGTAAATTCCCAGGGTTAGAATCCCCATGTACAGTCCCGGGGTTAGAATCCCCATGTACAGGCCCAGGGTTAGAATCCTCACGTACAGTCCTAGGGTTAGAATCCCCATGTACAGGCCCAGGATTTGAATCCCCATGTACAGTCCCAGGGTTAGAAGTCCCAGGGTTAGAACCCCCATGTACAGTCCCAGGGTTAGAATCCCCATGTACAGTCCCAGGGTTAGAATCCCCATGTACAGTCCCAGGGTTAGAATCCCCATGTACAGTCCCAGGGTTAGAATCCCCATGTACAGTCCCAGGGTTAGAATCCCTCCGTACAGTCCCAGGGTTAGAATCCCCATGTACATGCCCAGGGTAAGAAGTCCCAGGGTTAGAATCCCCATGTACAGTCCAAGGGATAGAATCCCCATGCACAGTCTCAGTGTTAGAATCCCCATGTACAGTCCCAGGGTTAGAATCCCCATGTACAGTCCCAGGGTTAGAATCCCCATGTACAGTCCCAGGGTTAGAATCCCCATGTACAGTCCCAGGGTTAGAATCCCCATGTACAGTCCCAGGGGTAGAATCCCCATGTACAGTCACAGGGTTAGAATCCCCATGTACAGTCCCAGGGTTAGAATCCCCATGTAAATTCCCAGGGTTAGAATCCCCATGTACAGTCCCAGGGTTAGAATCCCCTAGTACAGGCCCAGGGCTAGAATCCCCACGTACAGTCCCAGGGTTAGAATCGCCAATGTACAGTCCCAGGGTTTGAATCCCCATGTACTGTCTCAGGGTTAGAAGCCCCATGTACAGTCCCAGGGTTGGAATCCCCATGTACAGTCCCAGGGTTGGAATCCCCATGTACAGTCCCAGGGTTGGAATCCCAATGTACAGTCCCAGGGTTAGAATCCCCATTTACAGTCCCAGGTTTAGAATTCCCATGTACAGTCCCAGGGTTAGAATCCCCATGTACAGTCCCAGGGTTAGAATCCCCATGTACAGTCCCAGGGTTAGAATCCCCATGTACAGTCCCAGTGTTAGAATCCCCATGGACAGTCCCAGGGTTAGAATCCCCATGTGCAGTCCCAGGGTTTGAATCCCCATGTACAGTCCCGGGGTTAGAATCCCCATGTACAGTCTCAGGGTTAGAATCTCCACGGACAGTCCCAGGGTTAGAATCCGCACGTACAGTCCCAGGGTTAGAATCCCCACTTACAGTCCCAGGGTTAGAATCCCCATGTACAGTCCCGGGGTTAGAATCCCCATGTACAGGCCCAGGGTTAGAATCCCCATGTAAATTCCCAGGGTTAGAATCCCCATGTACAGTCCCAGGGTTAGAATCCCCTAGTACAGGCCCAGGGTTAGAATCCCCATGTACAGTCCCAGGGTTAGAATCCCCATGTACAGTCCCAGGGTTAGAATCCCCAATGTGCAGTCCCAGGGTTAGAATCCCCAAGTACAGTCCCAGGGTTAGAATCCCCATTTACCGTCCCAGGTTTAGAATTCTCATGTACAGTCCCAGGGTTAGAATCCCCATGTGCAGTCCCAGGGTTAGAATCCCCATGTACAGTCCCAGGGTTAGAATCCCCATGTACAGTCTCAGGGTTAGAACCCCCATGTACAGTCCCAGGGTTAGAATCCCCATGTACATGCCCAGGGTAAGAAGTCCCAGGGTTAGAATCCCCATGTCCAGTCCTAGGGATAGAATCCCCATGCACAGTCTCAGGGTTAGAATCCCCATGCAGAGTCCCAGGGTTAGAATCCCCATGTACAGTCCCAGGGTTAGAATCCCCATGTACAGTCCCAGGGTTAGAATCCCCATGTACAGTCCCAGGGGTAGAATCCCCATGTACAGTCCCAGGGTTAGAATCCCCATGTACAGTCCCAGGGTTAGAATCCCCATGTACAGTCCCAGGGTTAGAATCCCCATGTACAGTCCCAGGGTTAGAATCCCCATGTACAGGCCCAGGGCTAGAATCCCCATGTACAGTCCCAGGGTTTGAATCCCCATGTACAGTCCCGGGGTTAGAATCCCCATGTACAGTCTCAGGGTTAGAATCTCCACGGACAGTCCCAGGGTTAGAATCCCCACGTACAGTCCCAGGGTTAGAATCCCCACTTACAGTCCCAGGGTTAGAATCCCCATGTACAGGCCCAGGGTTAGAATCCTCACGGACAGTCCTAGGGTTAGAATCCCCATGTACAGGCCCAGGATTAGAATCCCCACGTACAGTCCCAGGGTTAGAATCCCCATGTACAGTCCCAGGGTTAGAATCCCCACTTACAGTCCCAGGGTTAGTATCCCCATGTACAGTCCCAGGGTTAGAATCCCCACGTACAGTCCTCGGGTTAGAATCCCCACGTACAGTCCCAGGGTTAGAATCCCCATGTACAGTCCCAGGGTTAGAATCCCCATGTACAGTCCCAGGGTTAGAATCCCCGTGTACAGCCCCAGTGTTAGAATCCCCATGTACAGTCCCAGGGTTAGAATCCCCAATGTGCAGTCCCAGGGTTAGAATCCCCAAGTACTGTCTCAGGGTTAGAAGCCCCATGTACAGTCCCAGGTTTGGAATCCCCATGTGCAGTCCCAGGGTTGGAATCCCCATGTGCAGTCCCAGGGTTAGAATCCCCATTTACCGTCCCAGGTTTAGAATTCTCATGTACAGTCCCAGGGTTAGAATCCCCATTTACCGTCCCAGGTTTAGAATCCCCATGTACAGTCCCAGGGTTAGAATCCCCATGTACAGTCTCAGGGTTAGAACCCCCATGTACAGTCCCAGGGTTAGAATCCCCATGAACAGTCCCAGGGTTAGAATCCCCATGTACAGTCCCAGGGTTAGAATCCCCATGTACAGTCCCAGGGTTAGAATCCCCATGTACAGTCCCAGGGTTAGAATCCCCATGTACAGTCCCAGGGTTAGAATCACCATGGACAGTCCCAGGTTTAGAATCCCCATGTACAGTCCCACGGTTAGAACCCCCATGTACAGTCCCAGGGTTAGAACCCCCATGTACAGTCCCAGGGTTAGAATCCCCATGTACAGTCCCAGGGTTAGAATCCCCATGTACAGTCGCAGGGTAAGAATCCCCATGTACAGTCCCAGGGTTAGAATCCCCATGTACAGTCGCAGGGTTAGAATCCCCATGTATAGTCATAGGGTTAGAATCCCCCTGTACAGTCCCAGGGTTGGAATCCCCATGTACAGTCCCAAGGTTGGAATCCCCATGTACAGTCCCAGGGTTAGAATCCCCAGGTACACTCCCAGGGTTAGAATCCCCACGTGCAGCCCCAGGGTTAGAATCCCCATGTACAGTCCGAGGGTTAGAATCCCCATGTACAGTCCCAGGATTAGAATCCCTACGGACAGTCCCAGGGTTAGAATCCCCATGTACATGCCCAGGGTTTGAATCCCCACGTACAGTCCCAGGTTTAGAATCCCCATGTACAGTCCCAGGGTTAGAATCCCCATGTTCAGTCCCGGGGTTAGAATCCCCATGTACAGGCCCAGGGTTAGAATCCCCACGTACAGTCCTAGGGTTAGAATCCCCATGTACAGTCCCAGGGTTAAAATCCCCACTTACAGTCTCAGGGTTAGAATCCCCATGGACAGTCCCAGGGTTAGAATCCCCATGTACAGTCCCACGGTTAGAATCCCCATGTGCAGTCCCAGGGTTAGAATCCCCCTGTACAATCCCAGGGTTACAATCCCCCTGTACAGTCCCAGGGTTAGAATCCCCATGTACTGTCCCAGGGTTAGAATCCCCAGGTACAGTCCCAGTGATGGAATCCCCACGTACAGTCCCAGTGTTAGAATCCCCACGTACAGTCCCAGGGTTAGAATCCCCACGTACAGTCCCAGGGTTGGAATCCCCATGTACAGTCCCAGGGTTAGAATCCCCATTTACAGTCCCAGGTTTAGAATTCCCATGTACAGTCCCAGGGTTAGAATCCCCATGTACAGTCCCAGGGTTAGAATCCCCATGTACAGTCCCAGGGTTAGAATCCCCATGTACAGTCCCAGTGTTAGAATCCCCATGTACAGTCCCAGGGTTGGAATCCCCATGTACAGTCCCAGGGTTAGAATCCCCATGTACAGTCCCAGGGTTAGAATCCCCATGTACAGTCCCAGGGTTAGAATCCCCATGTACAGTCCCAGGGTTAGAATCCCCATGTACAGTCCCAGGGTTGGAATCCCCATGTGCAGTCCCAGGGTTGGAATCCCCATGTAAATTCCCAGGGTTAGAATCCCCATGTACAGTCCCAGGGTTAGAATCCCCTAGTACAGGCCCAGAGTTAGAATCCCCATGTACAGTCCCAGGGTTAGAATCCCCATGTACAGTCCCAGGGTTAGAATCCCCCAGTACAGTCCCAGGGTTAGAATCCCCATGTACAGTCCCAGGGTTAGAATCCCCATGTAAATTCCCAGGTTTAGAATCCCCATGTACAGTCCCAGGGTTAGAATCCCCATGTACAGTCCCAGGGTTAGAATCCCCATGTACAGTCTCAGGGTTAGAACCCCCATGTGCAGTCCCAGGGTTAGAATCCCCATGTACAGTCCCAGGGTTAGAATCCTCATGTACAGTCCCACGGTTAGAATCCCCATGTACAATCCCAGGGTTAGCATCCCCATGTACAGTGCCAGGTTTAGAATCCCCATGTACAGTCCCAGGGTTAGAACCCCCATGTACAGTCCCAGGGTTAGAACCCCCATGTGCAGTCCCAGGGTTAGAATCCCCATGTACAGTCCCAGGGTTAGAATCCCCATGTACAGTCCCAGGGTTAGAATCCCCTAGTACAGTCCCAGGGTTAGAATCCCCATGTACAGTCCGAGGGTTAGAACCCCATGTAAATTCCCAGGGTTGGAAGCCCCATGTACAGTCCCAGGGTTGGAATCCCCATGTACAGTCCCAGGGTTGGAATCCCCATGCACAGTCCCAGGGTTGGAATCCCCATGTACAGTCCCAGGGTTAGAACCCCGATGTACAGTCCCAGGGTTAGAACCCCCATGTACAGTCCCAGGGTTAGAATCCCCATGTACAGTCCCAGGGTTAGAATCCCCATGTACAGTCGCAGGGTAAGAATCCCCATGTACAGTCCCAGGGTTAGAATCCCCATGTACAGTCGCAGGGTTAGAATCCCCATGTACAGTCATAGGGTTAGAATCCCCATGTACAGTCCCAGGGTTAGAATCCCCATGTACACTCCCAGGGTTAGAATCCTCACGTACAGTCCCAGGGTTAGAATCCCCACGTACAGTCCGAGGGTTAGAATCCCCATGTACAGTCCCAGGATTAGAATCCCCATGTACAGTCCCGGGGTTAGAATCCCCATGTACAGGCCCAGGGTTAGAATCCTCACGTACAGTCCTAGGGTTAGAATCCCCATGTACAGTCCCAGGGTTAGAATCCCCACTTACAGTCCCAGTGTTAGAATCCCCATGTACAGGCCCAGGATTAGAATCCCCACGTACAGTCCCAGGGTTAGAATCCCCATGTACAGTCCCAGGGTTAGAATCCCCACTGACAGTCCCAGGGTTAGAATCCCCATGTACAGTCCCAGGGTTAGAATCCCCACGTACAGTCCTAGGGTTAGAATCCCCACGTACAGTCCCAGGGTTAGAATCCCCACTTACAGTCCCAGGGTTAGAATCCCCATGTACAGTCCCAGGGTTACAATCCCCCTGTACAGTCCCAGGGTTAGAATCCCCATGTAAATTCCCAGGGTTAGAATCCCCATGTACAGTCCCGGGGTTAGAATCCCCATGTACAGGCCCAGGGTTAGAATCCTCACGTACAGTCCTAGGGTTAGAATCCCCATGTACAGGCCCAGGATTTGAATCCCCATGTACAGTCCCAGGGTTAGAACCCCCATGTACAGTCCCAGGGTTAGAATCCCCATGTACAGTCCCAGGGTTAGAATCCCCATGTACAGTCCCAGGGTTAGAATCCCCATGTACAGTCCCAGGGTTAGAATCCCTCCGTACAGTCCCAGGGTTAGAATCCCCATGTACATGCCCAGGGTAAGAAGTCCCAGGGTTAGAATCCCCATGTACAGTCCCAGGGTTAGAATCCCCACTTACAGTCCCAGGGTTAGAATCCCCATGTACAGGCCCAGGGTTAGAATCCTCACGGACAGTCCTAGGGTTAGAATCCCCATGTACAGGCCCAGGATTAGAATCCCCACGTACAGTCCCAGGGTTAGAATCCCCATGTACAGTCCCAGGGTTAGAATCCCCACTTACAGTCCCAGGGTTAGAATCCCCATGTACAGTCCCAGGGTTAGAATCCCCACGTACAGTCCTCGGGTTAGAATCCCCACGTACATTCCCAGGGTTAGAATCCCCATGTACAGTCCCAGGGTTAGAATCCCCATGTACAGTCCCAGGGTTAGAATCCCCGTGTACAGGCCCAGGGTTAGAATCCCCAATGTGCAGTCCCAGGGTTAGAATCCCCAAGTACTGTCTCAGGGTTAGAAGCCCCATGTACAGTCCCAGGTTTGGAATCCCCATGTGCAGTCCCAGGGTTGGAATCCCCATGTGCAGTCCCAGGGTTAGAATCCCCATTTACCGTCCCAGGTTTAGAATTCTCATGTACAGTCCCAGGGTTAGAATCCCCATTTACCGTCCCAGGTTTAGAATCCCCATGTACAGTCCCAGGGTTAGAATCCCCATGTACAGTCTCAGGGTTAGAACCCCCATGTACAGTCCCAGGGTTAGAATCCCCATGAACAGTCCCAGGGTTAGAATCCCCATGTACAGTCCCAGGGTTAGAATCCCCATGTACAGTCCCAGGGTTAGAATCCCCATGTACAGTCCCAGGGTTAGAATCCCCATGTACAGTCCCAGGGTTAGAATCCCCATGTACAGTCCCAGGGTTAGAATCCCCATGTACAGTCCCAGGGTTAGAATCACCATGGACAGTCCCAGGTTTAGAATCCCCATGTACAGTCCCACGGTTAGAACCCCCATGTACAGTCCCAGGGTTAGAACCCCCATGTACAGTCCCAGGCTTAGAATCCCCATGTACAGTCCCAGGGTTCGAATCCCCATGTACAGTCGCAGGGTAAGAATCCCCATGTACAGTCCCAGGGTTAGAATCCCCATGTACATTCGCAGGGTTAGAATCCCCATGTATAGTCATAGGGTTAGAATCCCCCTGTACAGTCCCAGGGTTGGAATCCCCATGTACAGTCCCAAGGTTGGAATCCCCATGTACAGTCCCAGGGTTAGAATCCCCAGGTACACTCCCAGGGTTAGAATCCCCACGTGCAGCCCCAGGGTTAGAATCCCCATGTACAGTCCGAGGGTTAGAATCCCCATGTACAGTCCCAGGATTAGAATCCCTACGGACAGTCCCAGGGTTAGAATCCCCATGTACATGCCCAGGGTTTGAATCCCCACGTACAGTCCCAGGTTTAGAATCCCCATGTACAGTCCCAGGGTTAGAATCCCCATGTTCAGTCCCGGGGTTAGAATCCCCATGTACAGGCCCAGGGTTAGAATCCCCACGTACAGTCCTAGGGTTAGAATCCCCATGTACAGTCCCAGGGTTAAAATCCCCACTTACAGTCTCAGGGTTAGAATCCCCATGGACAGTCCCAGGGTTAGAAGCCCCATGTACAGTCCCAGGGTTAGAATCCCCATGTGCAGTCCCAGGGTTAGAATCCCCCTGTACAATCCCAGGGTTACAATCCCCCTGTACAGTCCCAGGGTTAGAATCCCCATGTACTGTCCCAGGGTTAGAATCCCCAGGTACAGTCCCAGTGATGGAATCCCCACGTACAGTCCCAGTGTTAGAATCCCCACGTACAGTCCCAGGGTTAGAATCCCCACGTACAGTCCCAGGGTTAGAATCCCCACGTACAGTCCCGGGGTTAGAATCCCCATGTCCAGTACCAGGTTTAGAATCCCTACGTACAGTCCCAGGGTTAGAATCCCCACGTACAGTCCCAGGGTTGGAATCCCCATGTACAGTCCCAGGGTTAGAATGCCCATGTACAGTCCCAGGGTTAGAATCCCCATGTACAGTCCCAGGGTTAGAATCCCCATGTACAGTCCCAGGGTTAGAATCCCCATGTACAGTCCCAGGGTTAGAATCCCCATGTACAGTCCCAGGGTTAGAATCCCCATGTACAGTCCCAGGGTTGGAATCCCCATGTACAGTCCCAGGGTTAGAATGCCCATGTACAGTCCCAGGGTTAGAATCCCCATGTACAGTCCCAGGGTTAGAATCCCCATGTACAGTCCCAGGGTTAAAATCCCCATGAACAGTCCCAGGGTTAGAATCCCCATGTCCAGTCCCAGGGTTAGAATCCCCATGTACAGTCCCAGGGTTAGAATCCCCATGTACAGTCCCAGGGTTGGAATCCCCACGTACAGTCATAGGGTTAGAATGCCCATGTACAGTCCCGGGGTTAGAATCCCCATGTACAGGCCCAGGGTTAGAATCCTCACGTACAGTCCTAGGGTTAGAACCCCCATGTACAGTCCCAGGGTTAGAATCCCCACTTACAGTCCCAGGGTTAGAATCCTCACGTACAGTCCTAGGGTTAGAATCCCCATGTACAGGCCCAGGGTTAGAATCCCCATGTACAGTCCCAGGGTTACAATCCCCATGTACAGTCCTTGGGTTAGAATCCCCACGTACAGTCCCAGGGTTAGAATCCCCATGTACAGTCCCAGGGTTAGAATCCCCACGTACAGTCCTAGGGTTAGAATCCCCATGTACAGTCCCAGGGTTAGAATCCCCATGTACAGTCCTAGGGTTAGAATCCCCATGTACAGTCCCAGGGTTACAATCCCCCTGTGCAGTCCCAGGGTTAGAATCCCCATGTACAGTCCCAGGGTTAGAATCCCCATGTACAGTCCCAGGGTTACAATCCCCATGTACAGGGCCAGGGTTAGAATCCCCATGTACAGTCCCAGGGTTAGAATCCCCAATGTACAGTCCCAGGGTTAGAATCCCCAAGTACTGTCTCAGGGTTAGAAGCCCCATGTACAGTCCCAGGTTTGGAATCCCCATGTACAGTCCCAGGGTTGGAATCCGCATGTCCAGTCCCAGGGTTAGAATCCCCATGTACAGTCCCAGTGTTAGAATCCCCATGTACAGTCCCAGGGTTAGAATCCCCATGGACAGTCTCAGGGTTAGAACCCCCATGTACAGTCCCAGGGTTAGAATCCCCATGTACAGTCCCAGTGTTAGAATCCCCATGTACAGTCCCAGGGTTAGAATCCCCATGTACAGTCCCAGGGTTAGAATCCCCATGTACAGTCCCAGGTTTAGAATTCCCATGTACAGTCCCAGGGTTAGAATCCCCATGTACAGTCCCTGGGTTAGAATCCCCATGTGCAGTCCCAGGGTTAGAATCCCCATGTACAGTCCCAGTGTTAGAATCCCCATGTACAGTCCCAGGGTTAGAATCCCCATGTGCAGTCCCAGGGTTTGAATCCCCATGTACAGTCCCGGGGTTAGAATCCCCATGTACAGTCTCAGGGTTAGAATCTCCACGGACAGTCCCAGGGTTAGAATCCGCACGTACAGTCCCAGGGTTAGAATCCCCACTTACAGTCCCGGGATTAGAATCCCCATGTACAGGCCCAGGGTTAGAATCCTCACGTACAGTCCTAGGGTTAGAATCCCCATGTACAGGCCCAGGATTAGAATCCCCACGTACAGTCCCAGGGTTAGAATCCCCATGTACAGTCCCAGGGTTCGAATCCCCACTTACAGTCCCAGGGTTAGAATCCCCATGTACAGTCCCAGGGTTAGAATCCCCACGTACAGTCCTAGGGTTAGAATCCCCACGTACAGTCCCAGGGTTAGAATCCCCACTTGCAGTCCCAGGGTTAGAATCCCCATGTACAGTCCCAGGGTTACAATCCCCATGTAAATTCCCAGGGTTAGAATCCCCATGTACAGTCCCAGGGTTAGAATCCCCATGTACAGTCCCAGGGTTAGAATCCCCGTGTACAGGCCCAGGGTTAGAATCCCCATGTACAGTCCCAGGGTTAGAATCCCCAATGTGCAGTCCCAGGGTTAGAATCCCCAAGTACTGTCTCAGGGTTAGAAGCCCCATGTACAGTCCCAGGTTTGGAATCCCCATGTGCAGTCCCAGGGTTAGAATCCCCATTTACCGTCCCAGGTTTAGAATTCTCATGTACAGTCCCAGGGTTAGAATCCCCATTTACCGTCCCAGGTTTAGAATCCCCATGTACAGTCCCAGGGTTAGAATCCCCATGTACAGTCTCAGGGTTAGAACCCCCATGTACAGTCCCAGGGTTAGAATCCCCATGGACAGTCCCAGGGTTAGAATCCCCATGTACAGTCCCAGGGTTAGAATCCCCATGTACAGTCCCAGGGTTAGAATCCCCATGTACAGTCCCAGGGTTAGAATCCCCATGTACAGTCCCAGCGTTAGAATCACCATGGACAGTCCCAGGTTTAGAATCCCCATGTACAGTCCCACGGTTAGAACCCCCATGTACAGTCCCAGGGTTAGAACCCCCATGTACAGTCCCAGGGTTAGAATCCCCATGTACAGTCCCAGGGTTAGAATCCCCATGTACAGTCGCAGGGTAAGAATCCCCATGTACAGTCCCAGGGTTAGAATCCCCATGTACAGTCACAGGGTTAGAATCCCCATGTATAGTCATAGGGTTAGAATCCCCCTGTGCAGTCCCAGGGTTGGAATCCCCATGTACAGTCCCAAGGTTGGAATCCCCATGTACAGTCCCAGGGTTAGAATCCCCATGTACACTCCCAGGGTTAGAATCCCCACGTACAGTCCCAGGGATAGAATCCCCACGTACAGTCCGAGGGTTAGAATCCCCATGTACAGTCCCAGGATTAGAATCCCTACGTACAGTCCCAGGGTTAGAATCCCCATGTACATGCCCAGGGTTTGAATCCCCACGTACAGTCCCAGGTTTAGAATCCCCATGTACAGTCCCAGGGTTAGAATCCCCATGTTCAGTCCCGGGGTTGGAATCCCCATGTACAGGCCCAGGGTTAGAATCCCCACGTACAGTCCTAGGGTTAGAATCCCCATGTACAGTCCCAGGGTTAAAATCCCCACTTACAGTCTCAGGGTTAGAATCCCCATGGACAGTCCCAGGGTTAGAATCCCCATGTACAGTCCCAGGGTTAGAATCCCCATGTGCAGTCCCAGGGTTAGAATCCCCCTGTACAATCCCAGGGTTACAATCCCCCTGTACAGTCCCAGGGTTAGAATCCCCATGTACTGTCCCAGGGTTAGAATCCCCAGGTACAGTCCCAGTGATGGAATCCCCACGTACAGTCCCAGTGTTAGAATCCCCACGTACAGTCCCAGGGTTAGAATCCCCACGTACAGTCCCAGGGTTAGAATCCCCACGTACAGTCCCAGGGTTGGAATCCCCATGTACAGTCCCAGGGTTAGAATGCCCATGTACAGTCCCAGGGTTGGAATCCCCATGTACAGTCCCAGGGTTAAAATCCCCATGAACAGTCCCAGGGTTAGAATCCCCATGTCCAGTCCCAGGGTTAGAATCCCCATGTACAGTCCCAGGGTTAGAATCCCCATGTACAGTCCCAGGGTTGGAATCCCCACGTACAGTCATAGGGTTAGAATGCCCATGTGCAGTCCCGGGGTTAGAATCCCCATGTACAGGCCCAGGGTTAGAATCCTCACGTACAGTCCTAGGGTTAGAACCCCCATGTACAGTCCCAGGATTAGAATCCCCACGTACAGTCCTCGGGTTAGAATCCCCATGTACAGTCCCAGGGTTACAATCCCCATGTACAGTCCTAGGGTTAGAATCCCCACGTACAGTCCCAGGGTTAGAATCCCCATGTACAGTCCTAGGGTTAGAATCCCCATGTACAGTCCCAGGGTTAGAATCCCCATGTACAGTCCTAGGGTTAGAATCCCCATGTACAGTCCCAGGGTTACAATCCCCCTGTGCAGTCCCAGGGTTAGAATCCCCATGTCCAGTCCCAGGGTTAGAATCCCCATGTACAGTCCCAGGGTTACAATCCCCATGTACAGGGCCAGGGTTAGAATCCCCATGTACAGTGCCAGGGTTAGAATCCCCAATGTACAGTCCCAGGGTTAGAATCCCCAAGTACTGTCTCAGGGTTAGAAGCCCCATGTACAGTCCCAGGTTTGGAATCCCCATGTACAGTCCCAGGGTTGGAATCCCCATGTACAGTCCCAGGGTTACAATCCCCATGTACAGTCCTAGGGTTAGAATCCCCACGTACAGTCCCAGGGTTAGAATCCCCACGTACAGTCCTAGGGTTAGAATCCCCATGTACAGTCCCAGGGTTAGAATCCCCATGTACAGTCCTAGGGTTAGAATCCCCATGTACAGTCCCAGGGTTACAATCCCCCTGTGCAGTCCCAGGGTTAGAATCCCCATGTACAGTCCCAGGGTTAGAATCCCCATGTACAGTCCCAGGGTTACAATCCCCATGTACAGGGCCAGGGTTAGAATCCCCATGTACAGTCCCAGGGTTAGAATCCCCATGTACAGTCCCAGGGTTAGAATCCCCATGTACAGTCCCAGGGTTAGAATCCCCATGTACAGTCCCAGGGTTAGAATCCCCCTGGACAGTCGCAGGGTTGGAATCCCCATGTACAGTCCCAGGGTTGGAATCCCCATGTACAGTCCCAGGGTTAGCATCCCCATGTACAGTCCCAGGATTAGAATCCCTACGTACAGTCCCAGGGTTAGAATCCCCATGTACATGCCCAGGGTAAGAAGTCCCAGGGTTAGAATCCCCATGTACAGTCCTAGGGATAGAATCCCCATGCACAGTCTCAGGGTTAGAATCCCCATGTGCAGTCCCAGGGTTAGAATCCCCATGTACAGTCCCAGGGGTAGAATCCCCATGTACAGTCACAGGGTTAGAATCCCCATGTTCAGTCCCAGGGTTAGAATCCCCATGTAAATTCCCAGGGTTAGAATCCCCATGTACAGTCCCAGGGTTAGAATCCCCAAGTACAGGCCCAGGGCTAGAATCCCCACGTACAGTCCCAGGGTTGGAATCGCCAATGTACAGTCCCAGGGTTTGAATCCCCATGTACTGTCTCAGGGTTAGAAGCCCCATGTAGAGTCCCAGGGTTGGAATCCCCATGTACAGTCCCAGGGTTAGAATCCCCATGTACAGTCCCAGTGTTAGAATCCCCATGTACAGTCCCAGGGTTAGAATCCCCATGTACAGTCCCAGGGTTTGAATCCCCATGTACAGTCCCGGGGTTAGAATCCCCATGTACAGTCTCAGGGTTAGAATCTCCACGGACAGTCCCAGGGTTAGAATCCCCACGTACAGTCCCAGGGTGAGAATCCCCACTTACAGTCCCAGGGTTAGAATCCCCATGTACAGTCCCGGGGTTAGAATCCCCATGTACAGGCCCAGGATTAGAATCCCCACGTACAGTCCCAGGGTTAGAATCCCCATGTACAGTCCCAGGGTTAGAATCCCCATGTGCAGTCCCAGGGTTAGAATCCCCATGTAAATTCCCAGGGTTAGAATCCCCATGTTCAGTCCCAGGGTTAGAATCCCCTAGTACAGGCCCAGGATTAGAATCCCCACGTACAGTCCCAGGGTTAGAATCCCCATGTACAGTCCCAGGGTTCGAATCCCCACTTACAGTCCCAGGGTTAGAATCCCCATGTACAGTCCCAGGGTTAGAATCCCCACGTACAGTCCTAGGGTTAGAATCCCCACGTACAGTCCCAGGGTTAGAATCCCCACTTGCAGTCCCAGGGTTAGAATCCCCATGTACAGTCCCAGGGTTACAATCCCCATGTAAATTCCCAGGGTTAGAATCCCCATGTACAGTCCCAGGGTTAGAATCCCCATGTACAGTCCCAGGGTTAGAATCCCCGTGTACAGGCCCAGGGTTAGAATCCCCATGTACAGTCCCAGGGTTAGAATCCCCAATGTGCAGTCCCAGGGTTAGAATCCCCAAGTACTGTCTCAGGGTTAGAAGCCCCATGTACAGTCCCAGGTTTGGAATCCCCATGTGCAGTCCCAGGGTTAGAATCCCCATTTACCGTCCCAGGTTTAGAATTCTCATGTACAGTCCCAGGGTTAGAATCCCCATTTACCGTCCCAGGTTTAGAATCCCCATGTACAGTCCCAGGGTTAGAATCCCCATGTACAGTCTCAGGGTTAGAACCCCCATGTACAGTCCCAGGGTTAGAATCCCCATGTACAGTCCCAGGGTTAGAATCCCCATGTACAGTCCCAGGGTTAGAATCCCCATGTACAGTCCCAGGGTTAGAATCCCCATGTACAGTCCCAGGGTTAGAATCCCCATGTACAGTCCCAGCGTTAGAATCACCATGGACAGTCCCAGGTTTAGAATCCCCATGTACAGTCCCACGGTTAGAACCCCCATGTACAGTCCCAGGGTTAGAACCCCCATGTACAGTCCCAGGGTTAGAATCCCCATGTACAGTCCCAGGGTTAGAATCCCCATGTACAGTCGCAGGGTAAGAATCCCCATGTACAGTCCCAGGGTTAGAATCCCCATGTACAGTCACAGGGTTAGAATCCCCATGTATAGTCATAGGGTTAGAATCCCCCTGTGCAGTCCCAGGGTTGGAATCCCCATGTACAGTCCCAAGGTTGGAATCCCCATGTACAGTCCCAGGGTTAGAATCCCCATGTACACTCCCAGGGTTAGAATCCCCACGTACAGTCCCAGGGATGGAATCCCCACGTACAGTCCGAGGGTTAGAATCCCCATGTACAGTCCCAGGATTAGAATCCCTACGTACAGTCCCAGGGTTAGAATCCCCATGTACATGCCCAGGGTTTGAATCCCCACGTACAGTCCCAGGTTTAGAATCCCCATGTACAGTCCCAGGGTTAGAATCCCCATGTTCAGTCCCGGGGTTGGAATCCCCATGTACAGGCCCAGGGTTAGAATCCCCACGTACAGTCCTAGGGTTAGAATCCCCATGTACAGTCCCAGGGTTAAAATCCCCACTTAAAGTCTCAGGGTTAGAATCCCCATGGACAGTCCCAGGGTTAGAATCCCCATGTACAGTCCCAGGGTTAGAATCCCCATGTGCAGTCCCAGGGTTAGAATCCCCCTGTACAATCCCAGGGTTACAATCCCCCTGTACAGTCCCAGGGTTAGAATCCCCATGTACTGTCCCAGGGTTAGAATCCCCAGGTACAGTCCCAGTGATGGAATCCCCACGTACAGTCCCAGTGTTAGAATCCCCACGTACAGTCCCAGGGTTAGAATCCCCACGTACAGTCCCAGGGTTAGAATCCCCACGTACAGTCCCGGGGTTAGAATCCCCATGTCCAGTACCAGGTTTAGAATCCCTACGTACAGTCCCAGGGTTAGAATCCCCACGTACAGTCCCAGGGTTGGAATCCCCATGTACAGTCCCAGGGTTAGAATGCCCATGTACAGTCCCAGGGTTGGAATCCCCATGTACAGTCCCAGGGTTAAAATCCCCATGAACAGTCCCAGGGTTAGAATCCCCATGTCCAGTCCCAGGGTTAGAATCCCCATGTACAGTCCCAGGGTTAGAATCCCCATGTACAGTCCCAGGGTTGGAATCCCCACGTACAGTCATAGGGTTAGAATGCCCATGTGCAGTCCCGGGGTTAGAATCCCCATGTACAGGCCCAGGGTTAGAATCCTCACGTACAGTCCTAGGGTTAGAACCCCCATGTACAGTCCCAGGATTAGAATCCCCACGTACAGTCCTCGGGTTAGAATCCCCATGTACAGTCCCAGGGTTACAATCCCCATGTACAGTCCTAGGGTTAGAATCCCCACGTACAGTCCCAGGGTTAGAATCCCCATGTACAGTCCTAGGGTTAGAATCCCCATGTGCAGTCCCAGGGTTAGAATCCCCATGTACAGTCCTAGGGTTAGAATCCCCATGTACAGTCCCAGGGTTACAATCCCCCTGTGCAGTCCCAGGGTTAGAATCCCCATGTCCAGTCCCAGGGTTAGAATCCCCATGTACAGTCCCAGGGTTACAATCCCCATGTACAGGGCCAGGGTTAGAATCCCCATGTACAGTGCCAGGGTTAGAATCCCCAATGTACAGTCCCAGGGTTAGAATCCCCAAGTACTGTCTCAGGGTTAGAAGCCCCATGTACAGTCCCAGGTTTGGAATCCCCATGTACAGTCCCAGGGTTGGAATCCCCATGAACAGTCCCAGGGTTACAATCCCCATGTACAGTCCTAGGGTTAGAATCCCCACGTACAGTCCCAGGGTTAGAATCCCCACGTACAGTCCTAGGGTTAGAATCCCCATGTACAGTCCCAGGGTTAGAATCCCCATGTACAGTCCTAGGGTTAGAATCCCCATGTACAGTCCCAGGGTTACAATCCCCCTGTGCAGTCCCAGGGTTAGAATCCCCATGTACAGTCCCAGGGTTAGAATCCCCATGTACAGTCCCAGGGTTACAATCCCCATGTACAGGGCCAGGGTTAGAATCCCCATGTACAGTCCCAGGGTTAGAATCCCCAATGTACAGTCCCAGGGTTAGAATCCCCAAGTACTGTCTCAGGGTTAGAAGCCCCATGTACAGTCCCAGGGTTGGAATCCGCATGTGCAGTCCCAGGGTTAGAATCCCCATTTACCGTCCCAGGTTTAGAATTCTCATGTCCAGTCCCAGGGTTAGAATCCCCATGTACAGTCCCAGGGTTAGAATCCCCATGTACAGTCCCAGGGTTAGAATCCCCATGGACAGTCTCAGGGTTAGAACCCCCATGTACAGTCCCAGGGTTAGAATCCCCATGTACAGTCCCAGGGTTAGAATCCCCATGTACAGTCCCAGGGTTAGAATCCCCATGTACAGTCCCAGGGTTAGAATCCCCATGTACAGTCCCAGGGTTGGAATCCCCATGTACAGTCCCAGGGTTAGATTCACCATGGACAGTCCCAGGTTTAGAATCCCCATGTACAGTCCCAGGGTTAGAACCCCCATGTACAGTCCCAGGGTTAGAATCCCCATGTACAGTCCCAGGGTTAGAATCCCCATGTACAGTCCCAGGGTTAGAATCCCCATGTACAGTCCCAGGGTTAGAATCCCCATGTACAGTCCCAGGCTTAGAATCCCCATGTACAGTCCCAGGGTTAGAATCCCCCTGGACAGTCGCAGGGTTGGAATCCCCATGTACAGTCCCAGGGTTGGAATCCCCATGTACAGTCCCAGGGTTAGCATCCCCATGTACAGTCCCAGGATTAGAATCCCTACGTACAGTCCCAGGGTTAGAATCCCCATGTACATGCCCAGGGTAAGAAGTCCCAGGGTTAGAATCCCCATGTACAGTCCTAGGGATAGAATCCCCATGCACAGTCTCAGGGTTAGAATCCCCATGTGCAGTCCCAGGGTTAGAATCCCCATGTACAGTCCCAGGGGTAGAATCCCCATGTACAGTCACAGGGTTAGAATCCCCATGTTCAGTCCCAGGGTTAGAATCCCCATGTAAATTCCCAGGGTTAGAATCCCCATGTACAGTCCCAGGGTTAGAATCCCCAAGTACAGGCCCAGGGCTAGAATCCCCACGTACAGTCCCAGGGTTGGAATCGCCAATGTACAGTCCCAGGGTTTGAATCCCCATGTACTGTCTCAGGGTTAGAAGCCCCATGTAGAGTCCCAGGGTTGGAATCCCCATGTACAGTCCCAGGGTTAGAATCCCCATGTACAGTCCCAGTGTTAGAATCCCCATGTACAGTCCCAGGGTTAGAATCCCCATGTACAGTCCCAGGGTTTGAATCCCCATGTACAGTCCCGGGGTTAGAATCCCCATGTACAGTCTCAGGGTTAGAATCTCCACGGACAGTCCCAGGGTTAGAATCCCCACGTACAGTCCCAGGGTGAGAATCCCCACTTACAGTCCCAGGGTTAGAATCCCCATGTACAGTCCCGGGGTTAGAATCCCCATGTACAGGCCCAGGATTAGAATCCCCACGTACAGTCCCAGGGTTAGAATCCTCACGTACAGTCCTAGGGTTAGAATCCCCATGTACAGGCCCAGGATTAGAATCCCCACGTACAGTCCCAGGGTTAGAATCCCCATGTACAGTCCCAGGGTTAGAATCCCCATGTGCAGTCCCAGGGTTAGAATCCCCATGTAAATTCCCAGGGTTAGAATCCCCATGTTCAGTCCCAGGGTTAGAATCCCCTAGTACAGGCCCAGGGTTAGAATCCCCATGTACAGTCCCAGGGTTAGAATCCCCATGTACAGTCCCAGGGTTAGAATCCCCAATGTGCAGTCCCAGGGTTAGAATCCCCAAGTACTGTCTCAGGGTTAGAAGCCCCATGTACAGTCCCAGGTTTGGAATCCCCATGTACAGTCCCAGGGTTGGAATCCCCATGTGCAGTCCCAGGGTTAGAATCCCCATTTACCGTCCCAGGTTTAGAATCCCCATGTACAGTCCCAGGGTTAGAATCCCCATGTACAGTCCCAGGGTTAGAATCCCCATCTACAGTCCCAGGGTTAGAATCCCCATGTACAGTCCCAGGGTTAGAATCCCCATGTACAGTCCCAGGGTTAGAATCACCATGGACAGTCCCAGGTTTAGAATCCCCATGTACAGTCGCAGGGTAAGAATCCCCATGTACAGTCCCAGGGTTAGAATCCCCATGTACAGTCGCAGGGTTAGAATCCCCATGTACAGTCATAGGGTTAGAATCCCCCTGTACAGTCCCAGGGTTGGAATCCCCATGTACAGTCCCAAGGTTGGAATCCCCATGTACAGTCCCAGGGTTAGAATCCCCATGTACACTCCCAGGGTTAGAATCCCCACGTACAGTCCCAGGGTTAGAATCCCCACGTACAGTCCGAGGGTTAGAATCCCCATGTACAGTCCCAGGATTAGAATCCCTACGTACAGTCCCAGGGTTAGAATCCCCATGTACATGCCCAGGGTTTGAATCCCCACGTACAGTCCCAGGTTTAGAATCCCCATGTACAGTCCCAGGGTTAGAATCCCCATGTACAGGCCCAGGGTTAGAATCCCCACGTACAGTCCTAGGGTTAGAATCCCCATGTACAGTCCCAGGGTTAGAATCCCCACTTACAGTCCCAGGGTTAGAATCCCCATGTGCAGTCCCAGGGTTAGAATCCCCCTGTACAGTCCCAGGGTTAGAATCCCCATGTACAGTCCCAGGGTTAGAATCCCCATGTACTGTCCCAGGGTTAGAATCCCCAGGTACAGTCCCAGTGATGGAATCCCCACGTACAGTCCCAGTGTTAGAATCCCCACGTACAGTCCCAGGGTTAGAATCCCCACGTACAGTCCCAGGGTTAGAATCCCCACGAACAGTCCCGGGGTTAGAATCCCCATGTCCAGTACCAGGTTTAGAATCCCTACGTACAGTCCCAGGGTTAGAATCCCCACGTACAGTCCCAGGGTTGGAATCCCCATGTACAGTCCCAGGGTTAGAATGCCCATGTACAGTCCCAGGGTTAGAATCCCCATGTACAGTCCCAGGGTTAGAATCCCCATGTACAGTCCCAGGGGTAGAATCCCCATGTACAGTCCCAGGGTTAGAATCCCCCTGTACAGTCCCAGGGGTAGAATCCCCACGTACAGTCCCAGGGTTAGAATCGCCAATGTACAGTCCCAGGGTTTGAATCCCCATGTACTGTCTCAGGGTTAGAAGCCCCATGTACAGTCCCAGGGTTGGAATCCCCATGTACAGTCCCAGGGTTGGAATCCCCATGTACAGTCCCAGGGTTGGAATCCCAATGTACAGTCCCAGGGTTAGAATCCCCATTTACAGTCCCAGGTTTAGAATTCCCATGTACAGTCCCAGGGTTAGAATCCCCATGTACAGTCCCAGGGTTAGAATCCCCATGTACAGTCCCAGTGTTAGAATCCCCATGTACAGTCCCAGGGTTAGAATCCCCATGTACAGTCCCAGGGTTTGAATCCCCATGTACAGTCCCGGGGTTAGAATCCCCATGTACAGTCTCAGGGTTCGAATCTCCACGGACAGTCCCAGGGTTAGAATCCCCACGTACTGTCCCAGGGTTAGAATCCCCACTTACAGTCCCAGGGTTAGAATCCCCATGTACAGTCCCGGGGTTAGAATCCCCATGTACAGGCCCAGGGTTAGAATCCTCACGTACAGTCCTAGGGTTAGAATCCCCATGTACAGGCCCAGGATTAGAATCCCCACGTACAGTCCCAGGGTTAGAATCCCCATGTACAGTCCCAGGGTTAGAATCCCCACTTACAGTCCCAGGGTTAGAATCCCCATGTACAGTCCCAGGGTTAGAATCCCCACGTACAGTCCTAGGGTTAGAATCCCCACGTACAGTCCCAGGGTGAGAATCCCCACTTGCAGTCCCAGGGTTAGAATCCCCATGTACAGTCCCAGGGTTACAATCCCCATGTAAATTCCCAGGGTTAGAATCCCCATGTACAGTCCCAGGGTTAGAATCCCCATGTACAGTCCCAGGGTTAGAATCCCCGTGTACAGGCCCAGGGTTAGAATCCCCATGTACAGTCCCAGGGTTAGAATCCCCAATGTGCAGTCCCAGGGTTAGAATCCCCAAGTACTGTCTCAGGGTTAGAAGCCCCATGTACAGTCCCAGGTTTGGAATCCCCATGTGCATTCCCAGGGTTAGAATCCCCATTTACCGTCCCAGGTTTAGAATTCTCATGTACAGTCCCAGGGTTAGAATCCCCATTTACCGTCCCAGGTTTAGAATCCCCATGTACAGTCCCAGGGTTAGAATCCCCATGTACAGTCTCAGGGTTAGAACCCCCATGTACAGTCCCAGGGTTAGAATCCCCATGTACAGTCCCAGGGTTAGAATCCCCATGTACAGTCCCAGGGTTAGAATCCCCATGTACAGTCCCAGGGTTAGAATCCCCATGTACAGTCCCAGGGTTAGAATCCCCATGTACAGTCCCAGGGTTAGAATCACCATGGACAGTCCCAGGTTTAGAATCCCCATGTACAGTCCCACGGTTAGAACCCCCATGTACAGTCCCAGGGTTAGAACCCCCATGTACAGTCCCAGGGTTAGAATCCCCATGTACAGTCCCAGGGTTAGAATCCCCATGTACAGTCGCAGGGTAAGAATCCCCATGTACAGTCCCAGGGTTAGAATCCCCATGTACAGTCGCAGGGTTAGAATCCCCATGTATAGTCATAGGGTTAGAATCCCCCTGTACAGTCCCAGGGTTGGAATCCCCATGTACAGTCCCAAGGTTGGAATCCCCATGTACAGTCCCAGGGTTAGAATCCCCATGTACACTCCCAGGGTTAGAATCCCCACGTACAGTCCCAGGGTTAGAATCCCCACGTACAGTCCGAGGGTTAGAATCCCCATGTACAGTCCCAGGATTAGAATCCCTACGTACAGTCCCAGGGTTAGAATCCCCATGTACATGCCCAGGGTTTGAATCCCCACGTACAGTCCCAGGTTTAGAATCCCCATGTACAGTCCCAGGGTTAGAATCCCCATGTTCAGTCCCGGGGTTGGAATCCCCATGTACAGGCCCAGGGTTAGAATCCCCACGTACAGTCCTAGGGTTAGAATCCCCATGTACAGTCCCAGGGTTAAAATCCCCACTTACAGTCTCAGGTTTAGAATCCCCATGGACAGTCCCAGGGTTAGAATCCCCATGTACAGTCCCAGGGTTAGAATCCCCATGTGCAGTCCCAGGGTTAGAATCCCCCTGTACAATCCCAGGGTTACAATCCCCCTGTACAGTCCCAGGGTTAGAATCCCCATGTACTGTCCCAGGGTTAGAATCCCCAGGTACAGCCCCAGGGTTAGAATCCCCACGTACAGTCCCGGGGTTAGAATCCCCATGTCCAGTACCAGGTTTAGAATCCCTACGTACAGTCCCAGGGTTAGAATCCCCACGTACAGTCCCAGGGTTGGAATCCCCATGTACAGTCCCAGGGTTAGAATGCCCATGTACAGTCCCAGGGTTGGAATCCCCATGTACAGTCCCAGGGTTAAAATCCCCATGAACAGTCCCAGGGTTAGAATCCCCATGTCCAGTCCCAGGGTTAGAATCCCCATGTACAGTCCCAGGGTTAGAATCCCCATGTACAGTCCCAGGGTTGGAATCCCCACGTACAGTCATAGGGTTAGAATGCCCATGTACAGTCCCGGGGTTAGAATCCCCATGTACAGGCCCAGGGTTAGAATCCTCACGTACAGTCCTAGGGTTAGAACCCCCATGTACAGTCCCAGGGTTAGAATCCTCACGTACAGTCCTAGGGTTAGAATCCCCATGTGCAGGCCCAGGGTTAGAATCCCCATGTACAGTCCCGGGGTTAGAATCCCCATGTGCAGGCCCAGGGTTAGAATCCTCACGTACAGTCCTAGGGTTAGAACCCCCATGTACAGGCCCAGGATTAGAATCCCCATGTACAGTCCTCGGGTTAGAATCCCCATGTACAGTCCCAGGGTTACAATCCCCATGTACAGTCCTAGGGTTAGAATCCCCACGTACAGTCCCAGGGTTAGAATCCCCATGTACAGTCCCAGGGTTAGAATCCCCACGTACAGTCCTAGGGTTAGAATCCCCATGTACAGTCCCAGGGTTGGAATCCCCATGTACAGTCCCAGGGTTAGCATCCCCATGTACAGTCCCAGGATTAGAATCCCTACGTACAGTCCCAGGGTTAGAATCCCCATGTACATGCCCACGGTTAGAACCCCCATGTACAGTCCCAGGGTTAGAACCCCCATGTACAGTCCCAGGGTTAGAATCCCCATGTACAGTCCCAGGGTTAGAATCCCCATGTACAGTCGCAGGGTAAGAATCCCCATGTACAGTCCCAGGGTTAGAATCCCCATGTACAGTCACAGGGTTAGAATCCCCATGTATAGTCATAGGGTTAGAATCCCCCTGTGCAGTCCCAGGGTTGGAATCCCCATGTACAGTCCCAAGGTTGGAATCCCCATGTACAGTCCCAGGGTTAGAATCCCCATGTACACTCCCAGGGTTAGAATCCCCACGTACAGTCCCAGGGATAGAATCCCCACGTACAGTCCGAGGGTTAGAATCCCCATGTACAGTCCCAGGATTAGAATCCCTACGTACAGTCCCAGGGTTAGAATCCCCATGTACATGCCCAGGGTTTGAATCCCCACGTACAGTCCCAGGTTTAGAATCCCCATGTACAGTCCCAGGGTTAGAATCCCCATGTTCAGTCCCGGGGTTGGAATCCCCATGTACAGGCCCAGGGTTAGAATCCCCACGTACAGTCCTAGGGTTAGAATCCCCATGTACAGTCCCAGGGTTAAAATCCCCACTTACAGTCTCAGGGTTAGAATCCCCATGGACAGTCCCAGGGTTAGAATCCCCATGTACAGTCCCAGGGTTAGAATCCCCATGTGCAGTCCCAGGGTTAGAATCCCCCTGTACAATCCCAGGGTTACAATCCCCCTGTACAGTCCCAGGGTTAGAATCCCCATGTACTGTCCCAGGGTTAGAATCCCCAGGTACAGTCCCAGTGATGGAATCCCCACGTACAGTCCCAGTGTTAGAATCCCCACGTACAGTCCCAGGGTTAGAATCCCCACGTACAGTCCCAGGGTTAGAATCCCCACGTACAGTCCCAGGGTTGGAATCCCCATGTACAGTCCCAGGGTTAGAATGCCCATGTACAGTCCCAGGGTTGGAATCCCCATGTACAGTCCCAGGGTTAAAATCCCCATGAACAGTCCCAGGGTTAGAATCCCCATGTCCAGTCCCAGGGTTAGAATCCCCATGTACAGTCCCAGGGTTAGAATCCCCATGTACAGTCCCAGGGTTGGAATCCCCACGTACAGTCATAGGGTTAGAATGCCCATGTGCAGTCCCGGGGTTAGAATCCCCATGTACAGGCCCAGGGTTAGAATCCTCACGTACAGTCCTAGGGTTAGAACCCCCATGTACAGTCCCAGGATTAGAATCCCCACGTACAGTCCTCGGGTTAGAATCCCCATGTACAGTCCCAGGGTTACAATCCCCATGTACAGTCCTAGGGTTAGAATCCCCACGTACAGTCCCAGGGTTAGAATCCCCATGTACAGTCCTAGGGTTAGAATCCCCATGTACAGTCCCAGGGTTAGAATCCCCATGTACAGTCCTAGGGTTAGAATCCCCATGTACAGTCCCAGGGTTACAATCCCCCTGTGCAGTCCCAAGGTTAGAATCCCCATGTCCAGTCCCAGGGTTAGAATCCCCATGTACAGTCCCAGGGTTACAATCCCCATGTACAGGGCCAGGGTTAGAATCCCCATGTACAGTGCCAGGGTTAGAATCCCCAATGTACAGTCCCAGGGTTAGAATCCCCAAGTACTGTCTCAGGGTTAGAAGCCCCATGTACAGTCCCAGGTTTGGAATCCCCATGTACAGTCCCAGGGTTGGAATCCCCATGTACAGTCCCAGGGTTACAATCCCCATGTACAGTCCTAGGGTTAGAATCCCCACGTACAGTCCCAGGGTTAGAATCCCCACGTACAGTCCTAGGGTTAGAATCCCCATGTACAGTCCCAGGGTTAGAATCCCCATGTACAGTCCTAGGGTTAGAATCCCCATGTACAGTCCCAGGGTTACAATCCCCCTGTGCAGTCCCAGGGTTAGAATCCCCATGTACAGTCCCAGGGTTAGAATCCCCATGTACAGTCCCAGGGTTACAATCCCCATGTACAGGGCCAGGGTTAGAATCCCCATGTACAGTCCCAGGGTTACAATCCCCCATGTACAGTCCCAGGGTTAGAATCCCCATGTACAGTCCCAGGGTTAGAATCCCCATGTACAGTCCCAGGGTTAGAATCCCCATGTACAGTCCCAGGGTTAGAATCCCCATGTACAGTCCCAGGGTTGGAATCCCCATGTACAGTCCCAGGGTTAGATTCACCATGGACAGTCCCAGGTTTAGAATCCCCATGTACAGTCCCAGGGTTAGAACCCCCATGTACAGTCCCAGGGTTAGAATCCCCATGTACAGTCCCAGGGTTAGAATCCCCATGTACAGTCCCAGGGTTAGAATCCCCATGTACAGTCCCAGGGTTAGAATCCCCATGTACAGTCCCAGGGTTAGAATCCCCATGTACAGTCCCAGGGTTAGAATCCCCCTGGACAGTCGCAGGGTTGGAATCCCCATGTACAGTCCCAGGGTTGGAATCCCCATGTACAGTCCCAGGGTTAGCATCCCCATGTACAGTCCCAGGATTAGAATCCCTACGTACAGTCCCAGGGTTAGAATCCCCATGTACATGCCCAGGGTAAGAAGTCCCAGGGTTAGAATCCCCATGTACAGTCCTAGGGATAGAATCCCCATGCACAGTCTCAGGGTTAGAATCCCCATGTGCAGTCCCAGGGTTAGAATCCCCATGTACAGTCCCAGGGGTAGAATCCCCATGTACAGTCACAGGGTTAGAATCCCCATGTTCAGTCCCAGGGTTAGAATCCCCATGTAAATTCCCAGGGTTAGAATCCCCATGTACAGTCCCAGGGTTAGAATCCCCAAGTACAGGCCCAGGGCTAGAATCCCCACGTACAGTCCCAGGGTTGGAATCGCCAATGTACAGTCCCAGGGTTTGAATCCCCATGTACTGTCTCAGGGTTAGAAGCCCCATGTAGAGTCCCAGGGTTGGAATCCCCATGTACAGTCCCAGGGTTAGAATCCCCATGTACAGTCCCAGTGTTAGAATCCCCATGTACAGTCCCAGGGTTAGAATCCCCATGTACAGTCCCAGGGTTTGAATCCCCATGTACAGTCCCGGGGTTAGAATCCCCATGTACAGTCTCAGGGTTAGAATCTCCACGGACAGTCCCAGGGTTAGAATCCCCACGTACAGTCCCAGGGTGAGAATCCCCACTTACAGTCCCAGGGTTAGAATCCCCATGTACAGTCCCGGGGTTAGAATCCCCATGTACAGGCCCAGGGTTAGAATCCTCACGTACAGTCCTAGGGTTAGAATCCCCATGTACAGGCCCAGGATTAGAATCCCCACGTACAGTCCCAGGGTTAGAATCCCCATGTACAGTCCCAGGGTTAGAATCCCCATGTGCAGTCCCAGGGTTAGAATCCCCATGTAAATTCCCAGGGTTAGAATCCCCATGTTCAGTCCCAGGGTTAGAATCCCCTAGTACAGGCCCAGGATTAGAATCCCCACGTACAGTCCCAGGGTTAGAATCCCCATGTACAGTCCCAGGGTTCGAATCCCCACTTACAGTCCCAGGGTTAGAATCCCCATGTACAGTCCCAGGGTTAGAATCCCCACGTACAGTCCTAGGGTTAGAATCCCCACGTACAGTCCCAGGGTTAGAATCCCCACTTGCAGTCCCAGGGTTAGAATCCCCATGTACAGTCCCAGGGTTACAATCCCCATGTAAATTCCCAGGGTTAGAATCCCCATGTACAGTCCCAGGGTTAGAATCCCCATGTACAGTCCCAGGGTTAGAATCCCCGTGTACAGGCCCAGGGTTAGAATCCCATGTACAGTCCCAGGGTTAGAATCCCCAATGTGCAGTCCCAGGGTTAGAATCCCCAAGTACTGTCTCAGGGTTAGAAGCCCCCATGTACAGTCCCAGGTTTGGAATCCCCATGTGCAGTCCCAGGGTTAGAATCCCCATTTACCGTCCCAGGTTTAGAATTCTCATGTACAGTCCCAGGGTTAGAATCCCCATTTACCGTCCCAGGTTTAGAATCCCCATGTACAGTCCCAGGGTTAGAATCCCCATGTACAGTCTCAGGGTTAGAACCCCCATGTACAGTCCCAGGGTTAGAATCCCCATGTACAGTCCCAGGGTTAGAATCCCCATGTACAGTCCCAGGGTTAGAATCCCCATGTACAGTCCCAGGCTTAGAATCCCCATGTACAGTCCCAGGGTTAGAATCCCCATGTACAGTCCCAGGGTTAGAATCCCCATGTACAGTCCCAGCGTTAGAATCACCATGGACAGTCCCAGGTTTAGAATCCCCATGTACAGTCCCACGGTTAGAACCCCCATGTACAGTCCCAGGGTTAGAACCCCCATGTACAGTCCCAGGGTTAGAATCCCCATGTACAGTCCCAGGGTTAGAATCCCCATGTACAGTCGCAGGGTAAGAATCCCCATGTACAGTCCCAGGGTTAGAATCCCCATGTACAGTCACAGGGTTAGAATCCCCATGTATAGTCATAGGGTTAGAATCCCCCTGTGCAGTCCCAGGGTTGGAATCCCCATGTACAGTCCCAAGGTTGGAATCCCCATGTACAGTCCCAGGGTTAGAATCCCCATGTACACTCCCAGGGTTAGAATCCCCACGTACAGTCCCAGGGATGGAATCCCCACGTACAGTCCGAGGGTTAGAATCCCCATGTACAGTCCCAGGATTAGAATCCCTACGTACAGTCCCAGGGTTAGAATCCCCATGTACATGCCCAGGGTTTGAATCCCCACGTACAGTCCCAGGTTTAGAATCCCCATGTACAGTCCCAGGGTTAGAATCCCCATGTTCAGTCCCGGGGTTGGAATCCCCATGTACAGGCCCAGGGTTAGAATCCCCACGTACAGTCCTAGGGTTAGAATCCCCATGTACAGTCCCAGGGTTAAAATCCCCACTTAAAGTCTCAGGGTTAGAATCCCCATGGACAGTCCCAGGGTTAGAATCCCCATGTACAGTCCCAGGGTTAGAATCCCCATGTGCAGTCCCAGGTTAGAATCCCCCTGTACAATCCCAGGGTTACAATCCCCCTGTACAGTCCCAGGGTTAGAATCCCCATGTACTGTCCCAGGGTTAGAATCCCCAGGTACAGTCCCAGTGATGGAATCCCCACGTACAGTCCCAGTGTTAGAATCCCCACGTACAGTCCCAGGGTTAGAATCCCCACGTACAGTCCCAGGGTTAGAATCCCCACGTACAGTCCCGGGGTTAGAATCCCCATGTCCAGTACCAGGTTTAGAATCCCTACGTACAGTCCCAGGGTTAGAATCCCCACGTACAGTCCCAGGGTTGGAATCCCCATGTACAGTCCCAGGGTTAGAATGCCCATGTACAGTCCCAGGGTTGGAATCCCCATGTACAGTCCCAGGGTTAAAATCCCCATGAACAGTCCCAGGGTTAGAATCCCCATGTCCAGTCCCAGGGTTAGAATCCCCATGTACAGTCCCAGGGTTAGAATCCCCATGTACAGTCCCAGGGTTGGAATCCCCACGTACAGTCATAGGGTTAGAATGCCCATGTGCAGTCCCGGGGTTAGAATCCCCATGTACAGGCCCAGGGTTAGAATCCTCACGTACAGTCCTAGGGTTAGAACCCCCATGTACAGTCCCAGGATTAGAATCCCCACGTACAGTCCTCGGGTTTAGAATCCCCATGTACAGTCCCAGGGTTACAATCCCCATGTACAGTCCTAGGGTTAGAATCCCCACGTACAGTCCCAGGGTTAGAATCCCCATGTACAGTCCTAGGGTTAGAATCCCCATGTACAGTCCCAGGGTTAGAATCCCCATGTACAGTCCTAGGGTTAGAATCCCCATGTACAGTCCCAGGGTTACAATCCCCCTGTGCAGTCCCAGGGTTAGAATCCCCATGTCCAGTCCCAGGGTTAGAATCCCCATGTACAGTCCCAGGGTTACAATCCCCATGTACAGGGCCAGGGTTAGAATCCCCATGTACAGTGCCAGGGTTAGAATCCCCAATGTACAGTCCCAGGGTTAGAATCCCCAAGTACTGTCTCAGGGTTAGAAGCCCCATGTACAGTCCCAGGTTTGGAATCCCCATGTACAGTCCCAGGGTTGGAATCCCCATGAACAGTCCCAGGGTTACAATCCCCATGTACAGTCCTAGGGTTAGAATCCCCACGTACAGTCCCAGGGTTAGAATCCCCACGTACAGTCCTAGGGTTAGAATCCCCATGTACAGTCCCAGGGTTAGAATCCCCATGTACAGTCCTAGGGTTAGAATCCCCATGTACAGTCCCAGGGTTACAATCCCCCTGTGCAGTCCCAGGGTTAGAATCCCCATGTACAGTCCCAGGGTTAGAATCCCCATGTACAGTCCCAGGGTTACAATCCCCATGTACAGGGCCAGGGTTAGAATCCCCATGTACAGTCCCAGGGTTAGAATCCCCAATGTACAGTCCCAGGGTTAGAATCCCCAAGTACTGTCTCAGGGTTAGAAGCCCCATGTACAGTCCCAGGGTTGGAATCCGCATGTGCAGTCCCAGGGTTAGAATCCCCATTTACCGTCCCAGGTTTAGAATTCTCATGTCCAGTCCCAGGGTTAGAATCCCCATGTACAGTCCCAGGGTTAGAATCCCCATGTACAGTCCCAGGGTTAGAATCCCCATGGACAGTCTCAGGGTTAGAACCCCCATGTACAGTCCCAGGGTTAGAATCCCCATGTACAGTCCCAGGGTTAGAATCCCCATGTACAGTCCCAGGGTTAGAATCCCCATGTACAGTCCCAGGGTTAGAATCCCCATGTACAGTCCCAGGGTTGGAATCCCCATGTACAGTCCCAGGGTTAGATTCACCATGGACAGTCCCAGGTTTAGAATCCCCATGTACAGTCCCAGGGTTAGAACCCCCATGTACAGTCCCAGGGTTAGAATCCCCATGTACAGTCCCAGGGTTAGAATCCCCATGTACAGTCCCAGGGTTAGAATCCCCATGTACAGTCCCAGGGTTAGAATCCCCATGTACAGTCCCAGGCTTAGAATCCCCATGTACAGTCCCAGGGTTAGAATCCCCCTGGACAGTCGCAGGGTTGGAATCCCCATGTACAGTCCCAGGGTTGGAATCCCCATGTACAGTCCCAGGGTTAGCATCCCCATGTACAGTCCCAGGATTAGAATCCCTACGTACAGTCCCAGGGTTAGAATCCCCATGTACATGCCCAGGGTAAGAAGTCCCAGGGTTAGAATCCCCATGTACAGTCCTAGGGATAGAATCCCCATGCACAGTCTCAGGGTTAGAATCCCCATGTGCAGTCCCAGGGTTAGAATCCCCATGTACAGTCCCAGGGGTAGAATCCCCATGTACAGTCACAGGGTTAGAATCCCCATGTTCAGTCCCAGGGTTAGAATCCCCATGTAAATTCCCAGGGTTAGAATCCCCATGTACAGTCCCAGGGTTAGAATCCCCAAGTACAGGCCCAGGGCTAGAATCCCCACGTACAGTCCCAGGGTTGGAATCGCCAATGTACAGTCCCAGGGTTTGAATCCCCATGTACTGTCTCAGGGTTAGAAGCCCCATGTAGAGTCCCAGGGTTGGAATCCCCATGTACAGTCCCAGGGTTAGAATCCCCATGTACAGTCCCAGTGTTAGAATCCCCATGTACAGTCCCAGGGTTAGAATCCCCATGTACAGTCCCAGGGTTTGAATCCCCATGTACAGTCCCGGGGTTAGAATCCCCATGTACAGTCTCAGGGTTAGAATCTCCACGGACAGTCCCAGGGTTAGAATCCCCACGTACAGTCCCAGGGTGAGAATCCCCACTTACAGTCCCAGGGTTAGAATCCCCATGTACAGTCCCGGGGTTAGAATCCCCATGTACAGGCCCAGGATTAGAATCCCCACGTACAGTCCCAGGGTTAGAATCCTCACGTACAGTCCTAGGGTTAGAATCCCCATGTACAGGCCCAGGATTAGAATCCCCACGTACAGTCCCAGGGTTAGAATCCCCATGTACAGTCCCAGGGTTAGAATCCCCATGTGCAGTCCCAGGGTTAGAATCCCCATGTAAATTCCCAGGGTTAGAATCCCCATGTTCAGTCCCAGGGTTAGAATCCCCTAGTACAGGCCCAGGGTTAGAATCCCCATGTACAGTCCCAGGGTTAGAATCCCCATGTACAGTCCCAGGGTTAGAATCCCCAATGTGCAGTCCCAGGGTTAGAATCCCCAAGTACTGTCTCAGGGTTAGAAGCCCCATGTACAGTCCCAGGTTTGGAATCCCCATGTACAGTCCCAGGGTTGGAATCCCCATGTGCAGTCCCAGGGTTAGAATCCCCATTTACCGTCCCAGGTTTAGAATCCCCATGTACAGTCCCAGGGTTAGAATCCCCATGTACAGTCCCAGGGTTAGAATCCCCATCTACAGTCCCAGGGTTAGAATCCCCATGTACAGTCCCAGGGTTAGAATCCCCATGTACAGTCCCAGGGTTAGAATCACCATGGACAGTCCCAGGTTTAGAATCCCCATGTACAGTCGCAGGGTAAGAATCCCCATGTACAGTCCCAGGGTTAGAATCCCCATGTACAGTCGCAGGGTTAGAATCCCCATGTATAGTCATAGGGTTAGAATCCCCCTGAACAGTCCCAGGGTTGGAATCCCCATGTACAGTCCCAAGGTTGGAATCCCCATGTACAGTCCCAGGGTTAGAATCCCCATGTACACTCCCAGGGTTAGAATCCCCACGTACAGTCCCAGGGTTAGAATCCCCACGTACAGTCCGAGGGTTAGAATCCCCATGTACAGTCCCAGGATTAGAATCCCTACGTACAGTCCCAGGGTTAGAATCCCCATGTACATGCCCAGGGTTTGAATCCCCACGTACAGTCCCAGGTTTAGAATCCCCATGTACAGTCCCAGGGTTAGAATCCCCATGTACAGGCCCAGGGTTAGAATCCCCACGTACAGTCCTAGGGTTAGAATCCCCATGTACAGTCCCAGGGTTAGAATCCCCACTTACAGTCCCAGGGTTAGAATCCCCATGTGCAGTCCCAGGGTTAGAATCCCCCTGTACAGTCCCAGGGTTAGAATCCCCATGTACAGTCCCAGGGTTAGAATCCCCATGTACTGTCCCAGGGTTAGAATCCCCAGGTACAGTCCCAGTGATGGAATCCCCACGTACAGTCCCAGTGTTAGAATCCCCACGTACAGTCCCAGGGTTAGAATCCCCACGTACAGTCCCAGGGTTAGAATCCCCACGAACAGTCCCGGGGTTAGAATCCCCATGTCCAGTACCAGGTTTAGAATCCCTACGTACAGTCCCAGGGTTAGAATCCCCACGTACAGTCCCAGGGTTGGAATCCCCATGTACAGTCCCAGGGTTAGAATGCCCATGTACAGTCCCAGGGTTAGAATCCCCATGTACAGTCCCAGGGTTAGAATCCCCATGTACAGTCCCAGGGGTAGAATCCCCATGTACAGTCACAGGGTTAGAATCCCCATGTACAGTCCTAGGGATAGAATCCCCATGCACAGTCTCAGGGTTAGAATCCCCATGTACAGTCCCAGGGTTAGAATCCCCCTGTACAGTCCCAGGGGTAGAATCCCCACGTACAGTCCCAGGGTTAGAATCGCCAATGTACAGTCCCAGGGTTTGAATCCCCATGTACTGTCTCAGGGTTAGAAGCCCCATGTACAGTCCCAGGGTTGGAATCCCCATGTACAGTCCCAGGGTTGGAATCCCCATGTACAGTCCCAGGGTTGGAATCCCAATGTACAGTCCCAGGGTTAGAATCCCCATTTACAGTCCCAGGTTTAGAATTCCCATGTACAGTCCCAGGGTTAGAATCCCCATGTACAGTCCCAGGGTTAGAATCCCCATGTACAGTCCCAGGGTTTGAATCCCCATGTACAGTCCCGGGGTTAGAATCCCCATGTACAGTCTCAGGGTTCGAATCTCCACGGACAGTCCCAGGGTTAGAATCCCCACGTACAGTCCCAGGGTTAGAATCCCCACTTACAGTCCCAGGGTTAGAATCCCCATGTACAGTCCCGGGGTTAGAATCCCCATGTACAGGCCCAGGGTTAGAATCCTCACGTACAGTCCTAGGGTTAGAATCCCCATGTACAGGCCCAGGATTAGAATCCCCACGTACAGTCCCAGGGTTAGAATCCCCATGTACAGTCCCAGGGTTAGAATCCCCACTTACAGTCCCAGGGTTAGAATCCCCATGTACAGTCCCAGGGTTAGAATCCCCACGTACAGTCCTAGGGTTAGAATCCCCACGTACAGTCCCAGGGTGAGAATCCCCACTTGCAGTCCCAGGGTTAGAATCCCCATGTACAGTCCCAGGGTTACAATCCCCATGTAAATTCCCAGGGTTAGAATCCCCATGTACAGTCCCAGGGTTAGAATCCCCATGTACAGTCCCAGGGTTAGAATCCCCGTGTACAGGCCCAGGGTTAGAATCCCCATGTACAGTCCCAGGGTTAGAATCCCCAATGTGCAGTCCCAGGGTTAGAATCCCCAAGTACTGTCTCAGGGTTAGAAGCCCCATGTACAGTCCCAGGTTTGGAATCCCCATGTGCATTCCCAGGGTTAGAATCCCCATTTACCGTCCCAGGTTTAGAATTCTCATGTACAGTCCCAGGGTTAGAATCCCCATTTACCGTCCCAGGTTTAGAATCCCCATGTACAGTCCCAGGGTTAGAATCCCCATGTACAGTCTCACGGTTAGAACCCCCATGTACAGTCCCAGGGTTAGAATCCCCATGTACAGTCCCAGGGTTAGAATCCCCATGTACAGTCCCAGGGTTAGAATCCCCATGTACAGTCCCAGGGTTAGAATCCCCATGTACAGTCCCAGGGTTAGAATCCCCATGTACAGTCCCAGGGTTAGAATCACCATGGACAGTCCCAGGTTTAGAATCCCCATGTACAGTCCCACGGTTAGAACCCCCATGTACAGTCCCAGGGTTAGAACCCCCATGTACAGTCCCAGGGTTAGAATCCCCATGTACAGTCCCAGGGTTAGAATCCCCATGTACAGTCGCAGGGTAAGAATCCCCATGTACAGTCCCAGGGTTAGAATCCCCATGTACAGTCGCAGGGTTAGAATCCCCATGTATAGTCATAGGGTTAGAATCCCCCTGTACAGTCCCAGGGTTGGAATCCCCATGTACAGTCCCAAGGTTGGAATCCCCATGTACAGTCCCAGGGTTAGAATCCCCATGTACACTCCCAGGGTTAGAATCCCCACGTACAGTCCCAGGGTTAGAATCCCCACGTACAGTCCGAGGGTTAGAATCCCCATGTACAGTCCCAGGATTAGAATCCCTACGTACAGTCCCAGGGTTAGAATCCCCATGTACATGCCCAGGGTTTGAATCCCCACGTACAGTCCCAGGTTTAGAATCCCCATGTACAGTCCCAGGGTTAGAATCCCCATGTTCAGTCCCGGGGTTGGAATCCCCATGTACAGGCCCAGGGTTAGAATCCCCACGTACAGTCCTAGGGTTAGAATCCCCATGTACAGTCCCAGGGTTAAAATCCCCACTTACAGTCTCAGGGTTAGAATCCCCATGGACAGTCCCAGGGTTAGAATCCCCATGTGCAGTCCCAGGGTTAGAATCCCCATGTGCAGTCCCAGGGTTAGAATCCCCCTGTACAATCCCAGGGTTACAATCCCCCTGTACAGTCCCAGGGTTAGAATCCCCATGTACTGTCCCAGGGTTAGAATCCCCAGGTACAGCCCCAGGGTTAGAATCCCCACGTACAGTCCCGGGTTTAGAATCCCCATGTCCAGTACCAGGTTTAGAATCCCTACGTACAGTCCCAGGGTTAGAATCCCCACGTACAGTCCCAGGGTTGGAATCCCCATGTACAGTCCCAGGGTTAGAATGCCCATGTACAGTCCCAGGGTTGGAATCCCCATGTACAGTCCCAGGGTTAAAATCCCCATGAACAGTCCCAGGGTTAGAATCCCCATGTCCAGTCCCAGGGTTAGAATCCCCATGTACAGTCCCAGGGTTAGAATCCCCATGTACAGTCCCAGGGTTGGAATCCCCACGTACAGTCATAGGGTTAGAATGCCCATGTACAGTCCCGGGGTTAGAATCCCCATGTACAGGCCCAGGGTTAGAATCCTCACGTACAGTCCTAGGGTTAGAACCCCCATGTACAGTCCCAGGGTTAGAATCCTCACGTACAGTCCTAGGGTTAGAATCCCCATGTGCAGGCCCAGGGTTAGAATCCCCATGTACAGTCCCGGGGTTAGAATCCCCATGTGCAGGCCCAGGGTTAGAATCCTCACGTACAGTCCTAGGGTTAGAACCCCCATGTACAGGCCCAGGATTAGAATCCCCATGTACAGTCCTCGGGTTAGAATCCCCATGTACAGTCCCAGGGTTACAATCCCCATGTACAGTCCTAGGGTTAGAATCCCCACGTACAGTCCCAGGGTTAGAATCCCCATGTACAGTCCCAGGGTTAGAATCCCCACGTACAGTCCTAGGGTTAGAATCCCCATGTACAGTCCCAGGGTTAGAATCCCCAAGTACAGTCCTAGGGTTAGAATCCCCATGTACAGTCCCAGGGTTACAATCCCCCTGTGCAGTCCCAGGGTTAGAATCCCCATGTACAGTCCCAGGGTTAGAATCCCCATGTACAGTCCCAGGGTTACAATCCCCATGTACAGGGCCAGGGTTAGAATCCCCATGTACAGTCCCAGGGTTAGAATCCCCAATGTACAGTCCCAGGGTTAGAATCCCCAAGTACTGTCTCAGGGTTAGAAGCCCCATGTACAGTCCGAGGTTTGGAATCCCCATGTACAGTCCCAGGGTTGGAATCCGCATGTGCAGTCCCAGGGTTAGAATCCCCATTTACCGTCCCAGG
This sequence comes from Somniosus microcephalus, assembly GCF_052327205.1. NCBI lineage: Eukaryota > Metazoa > Chordata > Chondrichthyes > Squaliformes > Somniosidae > Somniosus > Somniosus microcephalus. Next base: position 70,147,802 of record NC_140990.1, read on the forward strand.
TTTAGAATTCTCATGTCCAGTCCCAGGGTTAGAATCCCCATGTACAGTCCCAGGGTTAGAATCCCCATGTACAGTCCCAGGGTTAGAATCCCCATGGACAGTCTCAGGGTTAGAACCCCCATGTACAGTCCCAGGGTTAGAATCCCCATGTACAGTCCCAGGGTTAGAATCCCCATGTACAGTCCCAGGGTTAGAATCCCCATGTACAGTCCCAGGGTTAGAATCCCCATGTACAGTCCCAGGGTTAGAATCCCCATGTACAGTCCCAGGGTTAGAATCCCCATGTACAGTCCCAGGGTTAGAATCCCCATGTACAGTCCCAGGGTTAGAATCCCCATGTACAGTCCCAGGGTTAGAATCCCCATGTACAGTCCCAGGGTTAGAATCCCCCTGGACAGTCGCAGGGTTGGAATCCCCATGTACAGTCCCAGGGTTGGAATCCCCATGTACAGTCCCAGGGTTAGCATCCCCATGTACAGTCCCAGGATTAGAATCCCTACGTACAGTCCCAGGGTTAGAATCCCCATGTACATGCCCAGGGTAAGAAGTCCCAGGGTTAGAATCCCCATGTACAGTCCTAGGGATAGAATCCCCATGCACAGTCTCAGGGTTAGAATCCCCATGTACAGTCCCAGGGTTAGAATCCCCATGTGCAGTCCCAGGGTTAGAATCCCCATGTGCAGTCCCAGGGTTAGAATCCCCATGTACAGTCCCAGGGTTAGAATCCCCATGTACAGTCCCAGGGTTAGAATCCCCATGTACAGTCCCAGGGGTAGAATCCCCATGTACAGTCACAGGGTTAGAATCCCCATGTTCAGTCCCAGGGTTAGAATCCCCATGTAAATTCCCAGGGTTAGAATCCCCATATACAGTCCCAGGGTTAGAATCCCCAAGTACAGGCCCAGGGCTAGAATCCCCACGTACAGTCCCAGGGTTGGAATCGCCAATGTACAGTCCCAGGGTTTGAATCCCCATGTACTGTCTCAGGGTTAGAAGCCCCATGTACAGTCCCAGGGTTGGAATCCCCATGTACAGTCCCAGGGTTAGAATCCCCATGTACAGTCCCAGTGTTAGAATCCCCATGTACAGTCCCAGGGTTAGAATCCCCATGTACAGTCCCAGGGTTTGAATCCCCATGTACAGTCCCGGGGTTAGAATCCCCATGTACAGTCTCAGGGTTAGAATCTCCACGGACAGTCCCAGGGTTAGAATCCCCACGTACAGTCCCAGGGTGAGAATCCCCACTTACAGTCCCAGGGTTAGAATCCCCATGTACAGTCCCGGGGTTAGAATCCCCATGTACAGGCCCAGGGTTAGAATCCTCACGTACAGTCCTCGGGTTAGAATCCCCATGTACAGGCCCAGGATTAGAATCCCCACGTACAGTCCCAGGTTTAGAATCCCCATGTACAGTCCCAGGGTTAGAATCCCCACTTACAGTCCCAGGGTTAGAATCCCCATGTACAGTCCCAGGGTTAGAATCCCCACTTACAGTCCCAGGGTTAGAATCCCCACTTACAGTCCCAGGGTTAGAATCCCCATGTACAGTCCCAGGGTTAGAATCCCCATGTACAGTCCCAGGGTTAGAATCCCCATGTAAATTCCCAGGGTTAGAATCCCCATGTTCAGTCCCAGGGTTCGAATCCCCTAGTACAGGCCCAGGGTTAGAATCCCCATGTACAGTCCCAGGGTTAGAATCCCCATGTACAGTCCCAGGGTTAGAATCCCCAATGTGCAGTCCCAGGGTTAGAATCCCCAAGTACTGTCCCAGGTTTGGAATCCCCATGTACAGTCCCAGGGTTGGAATCCCCATGTGCAGTCCCAGGGTTAGAATCCCCATTTACCGTCCCAGGTTTAGAATTCTCATGTACAGTCCCAGGGTTAGAATCCCCATGTACAGTTCCAGGGTTAGAATCCCCAATGTACAGTCCCAGGGTTAGAATCCCCATGTGCAGTCTCAGGGTTAGAACCCCCATGTACAGTCCCAGGGTTAGAATCCCCATGTACAGTCCCAGGGTTAGAATCCCCATGTACAGTCCCAGGGTTAGAATCCCCATGTACAGTCCCAGGGTTAGAATCCCCATGTACAGTCCCAGGGTTAGAATCACCATGGACAGTCCCAGGTTTAGAATCCCCATGTACAGTCCCACGGTTAGAACCCCCATGTACAGTCCCAGGGTTAGAACCCCCATGTACAGTCCCAGGGTTAGAATCCCCATGTACAGTCCCAGGGTTAGAATCCCCATGTACAGTCGCAGGGTAAGAATCCCCATGTACAGTCCCAGGGTTAGAATCCCCATGTACAGTCGCAGGGTTAGAATCCCCATGTATAGTCATAGGGTTAGAATCCCCCTGTACAGTCCCAGGGTTGGAATCCCCATGTACAGTCCCAAGGTTGGAATCCCCATGTACAGTCCCAGGGTTAAAATCCCCATGTACACTCCCAGGGTTAGAATCCCCACGTACAGTCCCAGGGTTAGAATCCCCACGTACAGTCCGAGGGTTAGAATCCCCATGTACAGTCCCAGGATTAGAATCCCTACGTACAGTTCCAGGGTTAGAATCCCCATGTACATGCCCAGGGTTTGAATCCCCACGTACAGTCCCAGGTTTAGAATCCCCATGTACAGTCCCAGGGTTAGAATCCCCATGTACAGGCCCAGGGTTAGAATCCCCACGTACAGTCCTAGGGTTAGAATCCCCATGTACAGTCCCAGGGTTAAAATCCCCACTTACAGTCTCAGGGTTAGAATCCCCATGTACAGTCCCAGGGTTAGAATCCCCATGTGCAGTCCCAGGGTTAGAATCCCCCTGTACAGTCCCAGGGTTAGAATCCCCATGTACAGTCCCAGGGTTAGAATCCCCATGTACTGTCCCAGGGTTAGAATCCCCAGGTACAGTCCCAGTGATGGAATCCCCACGTACAGTCCCAGTGTTAGAATCCCCACGTACAGTCCCAGGGTTAGAATCCCCACGTACAGTCCCAGGGTTAGAATCCCCACGTACAGTCCCGGGGTTAGAATCCCCATGTCCAGTACCAGGTTTAGAATCCCTACGTACAGTCCCAGGGTTAGAATCCCCACGTACAGTCCCAGGGTTGGAATCCCCATGTACAGTCCCAGGGTTAGAATGCCCATGTACAGTCCCAGGGTTGGAATCCCCATGTACAGTCCCAGGGTTGGAATCCCCATGTACAGTCCCAGGGTTAAAATCCCCATGTACAGTCCCAGGGTTAGAATCCCCATGTACAGTCCCAGGGTTGGAATCCCCACGGACAGTCCCAGGGTTAGAATCCCCACGTACAGTCCCAGGGTTAGAATCCCCACTTACAGTCCCAGGGTTGGAATCCCCACGGACAGTCCCAGGGTTGGAATCCCCACGGACAGTCCCAGGGTTAGAATCCCCACGTACAGTCCCAGGGTTAGAATCCCCACTTACAGTCCCAGGGCTAGAATGCCCATGTACAGTCCCGGGGTTAGAATCCCCATGTACAGGCCCAGGGTTAGAATCCCCACGTACAGTCCCAGGGTTGAAACATAGAAACATAGAGATAGGAACAGGAGTAGGCCATTCGGCCCTTCGAGCCTGCTCCGCCATTCAATGAGATCATGGCTGATCTTCGTCTGAGATCATAGCTGATCTTACCAGTTCAGTACCCCGTCCCCGCCTTTTCTCCGTAACCCTTAATCCCCTTAGCCTTCAGAAATATATCCAATTCTCTCTTGAAAATATTTATTGAATTAGCCTTCACAGCCCTCTGTGGCAGGGAATTCCACAGGCTCACCACTCTTTGAGTGAAGAAATTCTTCCTCATCTCTGTTTTAAATGATTTGCCCGCTATTTTTAGACTGTGGCCCCTGGTTCTGTGCTCCCCTGCCATTGGAAACATTCTCTCTGAATTCAGCCTGTCCAGGCCTGCCATAATTTTATATGTTTCGATGAGATCCCCTCTCAATCTTCTAAACTCCAGTGAGTACAAGCCCAAACTATTCAATCTCTCCTCGTAGGTCATTCCCGCCATTCCAGGCATCAGCCTGGTGAATCGCCGCTGCACTCTTTCCATGGCAAGAACATCCTTCCGCAGATGGGGCGACCAAAACTGTACACAATACTCCAGATGCGGTCTCACCAGCACCCTGTACAGCTGTAGTAAGGTATCCCTATTCCTATACTCGAACCCCCTTGATATGAAGGCCAACATACCATTTGCCTTCTTAATCGCCTGTTGCACCTGCATGCTCTCCTTCAGTGACTGGTGCACAAGAACACCCAGGTCCCTCTGCACTTCCCCATCTCCCAATCTATTGCCATTTAGATAATAATCCACCCTCCTGTTTTTACCCCCAAAGTGGATAACCTCGCATTTATCCACATTATAGTGCATCTGCCACGTATCCGCCCATTCCCCCAACCTGTCCAAATCGCACTGTAGCCTCCTGACATCCTCATCAGAGCCCACCCCTCCTCCTAGTTTAGTGTCGTCAGCGAATTTGGAAATATTGCATCCAATTCCCTGATCCAGATCATTTATATATATTGTGAACATTTGGGGTCCCAGGACAGATCCTTGCGGCACCCCGCTGGTCACTGCCTGCCACTCCGAAAACGAGCCGTTTATTCCAACTCTCTGTTTTCTATCCGCCAGCCAGTTCTCTATCCACGTTAATACTTTGCCCCCAATCCCATGAGCCTTAATTTTGCATGATAATCTTTTGTGTGGAACCTTATCGAAGGCTTTCTGGAAGTCAAGGTACACCACATCCACTGGCTCTCCCCCATCTATTTTACCAGTTACTTCCTCAAAAAATTCCAGCAGATTAGTCAAACACGATTTACCCTTTGTAAATCCATGTTGACTCTGTCCGATCCTTTCCCCATTTGTCAAGTGCTCCGCTATTTTATCCTTAATAATGGACTCTAGCATTTTGCCCACAACCGATGTAAGGCTTACTGGTCTATAATTCCCTGCTTTCTCTCTACCCCCCTTTTTAAATATTGGGGTAACATTAGCTACCCTCCAATCCACGGGTACTGTTCCCGAGTCAATGGAGTTCCGGAAGATGATCCTTAGAGCATCTGCTATCTCCAGGGCCACCTCCTTAAGTACCCTAGGATGTAGTTTATCAGGCCCCGGGGATTTGTCGGCCTTCAGTCCCCTCAACTTACCCAACACCATATCCCTAGAGATACTAATTTCTGTCAGCTCCTCCCTCTCATTAGTCCCTATGTTTGCCGATATTCCTGGGAGGTTATTTGTGTCCTCCTTTGTGAATACAGAACCAAAGTATGAGTTTAATTGGTCTGCCATTTCCTTATTCTCCATTATATATTCTCCCGAATCGGACTGCAAGGGACCGACTTGGGATTTTACCAGTCTTTTCCTCCTGATATACCGATAAAAGCTTTTGCAGTCTGTCTTTATGTTTGCTGCAAGTTTACTTTCGTATTCTATTTTCCCCTTCCTGATTAATCCCTTTGTCCTCTTTTGCTGTATCCTGTACTGCCCCCAATCTTCCGGTCTGGTGCTTTTTTTTGCCAGTTGATATGCCCTTTTTTTTGATTTTATGCTGTCCCTAATTTCCCTCGTTATCCACGGTTGAGTCACCTTTTTAGGTTTATTTTTATGCCAAACCGGTATAAACATGTTCTGGAATTCTTCCATTCTATCTTTGAATGCTTGCCATTGTCTATCCACTGTCAATCCCCCCAGAAACACCACCCAATCAATCTTACCCAATTCCCGTCTCATACCCTCGTAATTCCCTTTATTTAAGTTCTGGACCTTAGTCTCTGATTCAATTTCCTCACTCTCCATCTCGACTGAGAGCTCGATCATATTATGATCGCTCTGACCCAAGGGGCCTCGTACAAGAAGATTGCTGATAAGTCCCTTCTCATTGCACAATACCCAGTCTAAAATGGCCTGATCTCGAGTCGGCTCCTCGACATATTGGTCCAGATAACCGTCCCGAAAACATTCCAGGAATTCCTCCTCCTCAGAATTTTTACTAATTTGGGTAGTCCAATCAATATGTAAATTAAAGTCACCCATGATGACAGCTGTGCTCTTATCGCATGCTTCTCTAATTTCCCTTTTTATGCCTTCCCTCACCTCCATATTACTATTTGGAGGCCTATATATCACACCCACTAACGTTTTCCTCCCCTTGCTATTTCTCATTTCTACCCATACAGATTCCGTTTCATCCGAGTTAATATCCTTCCTTTCCATTGCATTAATCCCCTCCTTTACCAGCAATGCTACCCCACCTCCCCTACCTTTTTGCCGATCCTTCCTAAATATTGTATATCCCTGGATGTTAAGTTCCCAGCCTTGCCCACCCTGCAGCCACGTTTCTGTAATCCCAATCAAATCATACTTGTTTACCTCTATTTCCACAACTAATTCATCCACCTTGTTCCTAATGCTTCTAGCATTAAGATACAAAGCCTTCAGGCTTGCTTTTTTCACACTCTCATTGTGAATTAGTTTGGCCCTTTGTGTTTCTCTCCTTTGCTTATTGCTTCTCACCTTTCTACCATCTATTTCTGACTTCATATGACTTCCCTCTTTTCCACTACCTAGGTTCCCATCCCCCTGCCAAATTAGTTTAAATCCTCCCGAACCGCCCTAGAAAATATTACCCCGAGGACATCGGCTCCCTCACAGTTCAGGTGTAGACCGTCCCCTTGGTACAGGTCACTCCTCCCCAAGAACTGGTTCCAATGCCTCAAGAATTTAAATCCCTCTCCCTTGCACCACTGCTCAAGCCACGTATTTAGCTTATCTATCTTACTCTCTCTAAACTTATTAGCTCGTGGCACTGGTAGCAATCCAGAGATTACTACCTTTGAGGTCCTACTTTTCAATTTAGCTCCTAACTCCCTAAATTCAGCTTGTAGGACCTCCTCCCTCTTTTTACCTACATCGTTGGTACCTACATGTACCACGACAACTGGCTGATCCCCCTCCCCCTTCAGAATGCTCTGCACCCGCTCCGAGACATCCTTGACCCTTGCACCAGGGAGGCAACATACCATCTTGGAGTCTCGGTCTCGGCCACAGAAACTCCTATCTATCCCCCTTACAATTGAATCCCCTATCACTATAGCCCTATCCCTCTTTTTCCCGCCCTTCTGTGCAGCAGAGCCAGTCATGGTGCCCTGAACCTGGCTGCTGGTGCCTTCCCCTGATAAGTCATCTCCCCCAACAGTACCCAAAACGGTAAACCTGTTTTGGAGGGAGATGACCGCAGGTGACTCCTGCACTACCTTCCTGCCTTTACCCTGCCTTTTGGTCACCCATTTACTGTCTGACCTAGCCTTTACCTGCGGTGTGACCAACTCACTGAATGTGCTATCCACAACATCCTCAGCATCGCGTATGCTCCAGAGTGAGTCCATTCGCAGCTCCAGCGCCGCCATGCGGTCCGCTAGGAGCTGCAGCTGGACACACTTCCTGCACACATAGTTGTCAGGGACAGTGTCCCTGATTTCCCACATGGCACAGGAGAAGCATGACACGGGTCCGAGCTGCCCTTCCATGACTTAACCCTTACAATACCCTTTTATTTACTACGATTTAGCTTAATTATTGAATTCTACTGAGAATAAGTTTGTGAAAGTACTCACCAACCAGTCACCTACCTGTTTTCTGGTGTTGTATTTTCACTGCCGCCTCCTGTCCTGGAACCTTTTCCACCTAGGTTAGGCTCCTGAAATAAAATAAATTGAACCTACCTTTTCAACTTCCCCTAACAGGTTAGAGGAGGTGGAAGGGTGGGAGACACTACACTGTAGTGTTTCGGGTTTAGCAACAGCTCCACCTATATAAGAGTTACTGGCCTCCTGCTCTCCCGACTGCACCAGCTGTGAAAGAAAAAGCCCGCGAAAGGTGAGCTTTTAAACTCACCAGTTACTGGCCTCCTGCTCTCCCGACTGCCCCAGCAGTTACTGGCCTCTGCTCTCCCGACTGCACCAGCTGTGGTCTCGGGCCTCGTCTCTCTCCGGTTTTTATACCGGGCTCCGACTCACTGCTCCCGACTGGTCTCGGGCCTCGCTGGTCGCCGGGTTTTCTCCCGAGCTCCTCCTCGCTGCTCCCGCTGGTCCCGACTCCGCCTCCACCCGCTGCCGATGCCGCACTGGGGCCTACCTGAGCCTCTGGGGCCTCTTGTAGTCGCTCTGCCGCTCAGCTCCGCCTCCACCCGCTGCCGATGCCGCACTGGGGCCTACCTGAGCCTCTGGGGCCTCTTGTAGTCGCTCTGCCGCTCAGCTCCGCCTCCACCCGCTGCCGATGCCGCACTGGGGCCTACCTGAGCCTCTGCGGCCTCTTGTAGTCGCTCTGCCGCTCAGCTCCGCCTCCACCCGCTGCCGATGCCGCACTGGGGCCTACCTGAGCCTCTGGGGCCTCTTGTAGTCGCTCTGCCGCTCAGCTCCGCCTCCACCCGCTGCCGATGCCGCACTGGGGCCTACCTGAGCCTCTGGGGCCTCTTGTAGTCGCTCTGCCGCTCAGCTCCGCCTCCACCCGCTGCCGATGACGCACTGGGGCCTACCTGAGCCTCTGGGGCCTCTTGTAGTCGCTCTGCCGCTCAGCTCCGCCTCCACCCGCTGCCGATGCCGCACTGGGGCCTACCTGAGCCTCTGGGGCCTCTTGTAGTCGCTCTGCCGCTCAGCTCCGCCTCCACCCGCTGCCGATGCCGCACTGGGGCCTACCTGAGCCTCTGGGGCCTCTTGTAGTCGCTCTGCCGCTCAGCTCCGCCTCCACCCGCTGCCGATGCCGCACTGGGGCCTACCTGAGCCTCTGGGGCCTCTTGTAGTCGCTCTGCCGCTCAGCTCCGCCTCCACCCGCTGCCGATACCGCACTGGGGCCTACCTGAGCCTCTGGGGCCTCTTGTAGTCGCTCTGCCGCTCAGCTCCGCCTCCACCCGCTGCCGATGCCGCACTGGGGCCTACCTGAGCCTCTGGGGCCTCTTGTAGTCGCTCTGCCGCTCAGCTCCGCCTCCACCCGCTGCCGATGCCGCACTGGGGCCTACCTGAGCCTCTGGGGCCTCTTGTAGTCGCTCTGCCGCTCAGCTCCGCCTCCACCCGCTGCCGATGCCGCACTGGGGCCTACCTGAGCCTCTGGGGCCTCTTGTAGTCGCTCTGCCGCTCAGCTCCGCCTCCACCCGCTGCCGATGCCGCACTGGGGCCTACCTGAGCCTCTGGGGCCTCTTGTAGTCGCTCTGCCGCTCAGCTCCGCCTCCACCCGCTGCCGATGCCGCACTGGGGCCTACCTGAGCCTCTGGGGCCTCTTGTAGTCGCTCTGCCGCTCAGCTCCGCCTCCACCCGCTGCCGATTCCGCACGGGTTGGAATCCCCACGGACAGTCCCAGGGTTAGAATCCCCACGTACAGTCCCAGGGTTAGAATCCCCACTTACAGTCCCAGGGTTAGAATGCCCATGCACAGTCCCGGGGTTAGAATCCCCATGTACAGGCCCAGGGTTAGAATCCTCACGTACAGTCCTAGGGTTAGAACCCCCTTGTACAGGCCCAGGATTAGAATCCCCACGTACAGTCCCAGGGTTAGAATCCCCATGTGCAGTCCCAGGGTTAGAATCCTCACGTACAGTCCTAGGGTTAGAACCCCCATGTACAAGCCCAGGATTAGAATCCCCATGTACAGGCCCAGGGTTAGAATCCTCACGTACAGTCCTAGGGTTAGAACCCCCATGTACAAGCCCAGGATTAGAATCCCCACGTACAGTCCCAGGGTTAGAACCCCCATGTACAGTCCCAGGGTTAGAATCCCCATGTACAGTCCCAGGGTTAGAATCCCCACGTACAGTCCTAGGGTTAGAATCCCCATGTACAGTCCCAGGGTTAGAATCCCCACTTACAGTCCCAGGGTTAGAATCCCCACTTACAGTCCCAGGGTTAGAATCCCCATGTACAGTCCCAGGGTTACAATCCCCCTGTACAGTCCCAGGGTTAGAATCCCCATGTAAATTCCCAGGGTTAGAATCCCCATGTACAGTCCCAGGGTTAGAATCCCCTAGTACAGGCCCAGGGTTGGAATCCCCATATACAGTCCCAGGGTTAGAATCCCCATGTCCAGTCCGAGGGTTACAATCCCCATGTACAGGCCCAGGGTTAGAATCCCCATGTACAGTCCCAGGGTTAGAATCCCCAATGTACAGTCCCAGGGTTAGAATCCCCAAGTACTGTCTCAGGGTTAGAAGCCCCATGTGCAGTCCCAGGTTTGGAATCCCCATGTACTGTCCCAGGGTTGGAATTCTCATGTACAGTCCCAGGGTTAGAATCCCCATGTACAGTCCCAGGGTTAGAATCCCCATGTACAGTCCCAGGGTTAGAATCCCCATGTACAGTCTCAGGGTTAGAACCCCCATGTACAGTCCCAGGGTTAGAATCCCCATGTACAGTCCCAGGCTTAGAATCCCCATGTACAGTCTCAGGGTTAGAACCCCCATGTGCAGTCCCAGGGTTAGAATCCCCATGTACAGTCCCAGGGTTAGAATCCCCATGTACAGTCCCAGGGTTAGAATCCCCATGTACAGTCCCAGGGTTAGAATCCCCATGTACAGTCCCAGGGTTAGAATCACCATGGACAGTCCCAGGTTTAGAATCCCCATGTACAGTCCCAGGGTTAGAACCCCCATGTACAGTCCCAGGGTTAGAATCCCCATGTACAGTCCCAGGATTAGAATCCCCATGTACAGTCCCAGGGTTAGAATCCCCATGTACAGTCCCAGGGTTAGAATCCCCATGTACAGTCCCAGGGTTAGAATCCCCATGTACAGTCCCAGGGTTAGAATCACCATGGACAGTCCCAGGTTTAGAATCCCCATGTTCAGTCCCAGGGTTAGAACCCCCATGTACAGTCCCAGGGTTAGAATCCCCATGTACAGTCCCAGGGTTAGAATCCCCATGTACAGTCGCAGGGTTAGAATCCCCATGTGCAGTCCCAGGGTTAGAATCCCCATGTACAGTCGCAGGGTTAGAATCCCCATGTACAGTCATAGGGTTAGAATCCCCCTGGACAGTCGCAGGGTTGGAATCCCCATGTACAGTCCCAGGGTTGGAATCCCCATGTACAGTCCCAGGGTTAGCATCCCCATGTACAGTCCCAGGATTAGAATCCCTACGTACAGTCCCAGGGTTAGAATCCCCATGTACAGTCCTAGGGATAGAATCCCCATGCACAGTCTCAGGGTTAGAATCCCCATGTACAGTCCCAGTGTTAGAATCCCCATGTACAGTCCCAGGGTTAGAATCCCGATGTCCAGTCCCAGATTTAGAATCCCCATGTACAGTCGCAGGGGTAGAATCCCCATGTACAGCCCCAGGGTTAGAATCCCCATGTACAGCCCCAGGCTTAGAATCCCTGTGTACAGTCACAGGGTTAGAATCCCCATGTACAGTCCCAGGGTTAGAATCCCCATGTAAATTCCCAGGGTTAGAATCCCCATGTACAGTCCCAGGGTTAGAATCCCCTAGTTCAGGCCCAGGGCTAGAATCCCCATGTAGAGTCCCAGGGCTAGAATCCCCATGTACAGGCCCAGTGTAAGAATCCCCACGTACAGTCCCAGGGTTAGAATCGCCAATGGACAGTCCCAGGGTTTGAATCCTCATGTACTGTCTCAGGGTTAGAAGCCCCATGTGCAGTCCCAGGGTTGGAATCCCCATGTACAGTCCCAGGGTTGGAATCCCCATGTACAGTCCCAGGGTTGGAATCCCAATGTACAGTCCCAGGGTTAGAATCCCCATGTACAGTCCCAGGGTTAGAATCCCCATGCACAGTCCCAGGGTTAGAATCACCATGGACAGTCCCAGGTTTAGAATCCCCATGTACAGTCCCATGGTTAGAACCCCCATGTACAGTCCCAGGGTTAGAACCCCCATGTACAGTCCCAGGGTTAGAATCCCCATGTACAGTCCCAGGGTTAGAATCCCCATGTACAGTCCCAGGGTTAGAATCACCATGGACAGTCCCAGGTTTAGAATCCCCATGTACAGTCCCAGGGTTAGAACCCCCATGTACAGTCCCAGGGTTAGAATCCCCATGTACAGTCCCAGGATTAGAATCCCCATGTACAGTCCCAGGGTTAGAATCCCCATGTACAGTCCCAGGGTTAGAATCCCCATGTACAGTCCCAGGGTTAGAATCCCCATGTACAGTCCCAGGGTTAGAATCACCATGGACAGTCCCAGGTTTAGAATCCCCATGTTCAGTCCCAGGGTTAGAACCCCCATGTACAGTCCCAGGGTTAGAATCCCCATGTACAGTCCCAGGGTTAGAATCCCCATGTACAGTCGCAGGGTTAGAATCCCCATGTGCAGTCCCAGGGTTAGAATCCCCATGTACAGTCGCAGGGTTAGAATCCCCATGTACAGTCATAGGGTTAGAATCCCCCTGGACAGTCGCAGGGTTGGAATCCCCATGTACAGTCCCAGGGTTGGAATCCCCATGTACAGTCCCAGGGTTAGCATCCCCATGTACAGTCCCAGGATTAGAATCCCTACGTACAGTCCCAGGGTTAGAATCCCCATGTACAGTCCTAGGGATAGAATCCCCATGCACAGTCTCAGGGTTAGAATCCCCATGTACAGTCCCAGGGTTAGAATCCCCATGTACAGTCCCAGGGTTAGAATCCCCATGTCCAGTCCCAGGGTTAGAATCCGCATGTACAGTCGCAGGGGTAGAATCCCCATGTACAGCCCCAGGGTTAGAATCCCCATGTACAGCCCCAGGCTTAGAATCCCTGTGTACAGTCACAGGGTTAGAATCCCCATGTACAGTCCCAGGGTTAGAATCCCCATGTAAATTCCCAGGGTTAGAATCCCCATGTACAGTCCCAGGGTTAGAATCCCCTAGTTCAGGCCCAGGGCTAGAATCCCCATGCACAGGCCCAGTGTTAGAATCCCCACGTACAGTCCCAGGGTTAGAATCGCCAATGGACAGTCCCAGGGTTTGAATCCCCATGTACTGTCTCAGGGTTAGAAGCCCCATGTACAGTCCCAGGGTTGGAATCCCCATGTACAGTCCCAGGGTTGGAATCCCCATGTACAGTCCCAGGGTTGGAATCCCAATGTACAGTCCCAGGGTTAGAATCCCCATTTACAGTCCCAGGTTTAGAATTCCCATGTACAGTCCCAGGGTTAGATTCCCCATGTACAGTCCCAGGGTTAGAATCCCCATGTCCAGTCCCAGGGTTAGAATCCCCATGTACAGTCCCAGTGTTAGAATCCCCATGTACAGTCCCAGGGTTAGAATCCCCATGTACAGTCCCATGGTTTGAATCCCCATGTACAGTCCCGGGGTTAGAATCCCCATGTACAGTCTCAGGGTTAGAATCCCCATGTACAGTCCCAGGGTTAGAATCCCCATGTACAGTCCCAGGGTTAGAAACCCCATGTACAGTGCCAGGTTTAGAATCCCCATGTACAGTCCCAGGGTTAGAACCCCCATGTACAGTCCCAGGGTTAGAATCCCCATGTACAGTCCCAGGGTTAGAATCCCCATGTACAGTCGCAGGGTAAGAATCCCCATGTACAGTCCCAGGGTTAGAATCCCCATGTACAGTCGCAGGGTTAGAATCCCCATGTATAGTCGTAGGGTTAGAATCCCCCTGTACAGTCCCAGGGTTAGAATCCCCATGTACAGTCGCAGGGTTAGAATCCCCATGTATAGTCATAGGGTTAGAATCCCCCTGTACAGTCCCAGGGTTGGAATCCCCATGTACAGACCTAGCGTTAGAATCCCCATGTACACTCCCAGGGTTAGAATCCCCACGTACAGTCCCAGGGTTAGAATCCCCACGTACAGTCCCAGGGTTAGAATCCCCACGTACAGTCCCAGGGTTAGAATCCCCATGTACTGTCCCAGGATTAGAATCCCTACGTACAGTCCCAGGGTTAGAATCCCCATGTACATGCCCAGGGTTTGAATCGCCACCTACAGTCCCAGGTTTAGAATCCCCATGTACAGTCCCAGGGTTAGAATCCCCATGTACAGTCCCAGGGTTAGAATCCCCATGTACAGTCCCAGGGTTAGTATCCCCATGTCCAGTCCCGGGGTTAGAATCCCCATGTACAGGCCCAGGGTTAGAATCCTCACGTACAGTCCTAGGGTTAGAATCCCCATGTACAGGCCCAGGGTTAGAATCACCACGTACAGTCCCAGGGTTAGAATCCCCATGTACAGTCCCAGGGTTGGAATCCCCACTTCCAGTCCCAGGGTTAGAATCCCCATGTACAGTCCCAGGGTTAGAATCCCCATGTACAGTCCCAGGGTTAGAATCCCCACGTACAGTCCTAGGGTTAGAATCCCCATGTACAGTCCCAGGGTTAGAATCCCCACTTACAGTCTCAGGGTTAAAATCCCCAAGTGCAGTCCCAGGGTTAGAATCCCCATGTACAGTCCCAGGGTTAGAATCCCCATGTACAGCCCCAGGGTTAGAATCCCCCTGTACAATCCCAGGGTTACAATCGCCCTGTACAGTCCCAGGGTTAGAATCCCCATGTGCAGTCCCAGGGTTAGAATCCCCATGTACAGTCCCAGGGATGGAATCCCCACGTACAGTCCCAGTGTTAGAATCCCCACGTACAGTCCCAGGGTTAGAATCCCCACGTACAGTCCCGGGGTTACAATCCCCACGTACAGTCCCGGGGTTAGAATCCCCATGTACAGTCCCAGGTTTAGAATCCCTACGTACAGTCCCAGGGTTCGAATCCCCATGTACAGGCCCAGTATTAGAAACCCCACGTACAGTCCCAGGATTAGAATTCCCATGTACAGGCCCAGGATTAGAATCCCCATGTACAGTCCCAGGGTTAGAATCCCCACGTACAGTCGCAGGGTTAGAATCCCCACGTACAGTCCCAGGGTTAGAATTCCCATGTACAGGCCCAGGATTAGAACCCCATGCACAGTCCCAGGGTTAGAATCCCCATGTACATTCCCAGGGTTAGAATCCCCACGTGCAGTCCCAGGGTTGGAATCCCCATGTACTGTCCCAGGGTTAGAGGCCCCACGTACAGTCCCAGGATTAGAATCCCCACGTACAGTCCCAGGGTTAGAATCCCCAGGTACAGTCCCAGGGTCAGAATCCCCATGTACAGTCTCAGGGTCAGAATCCCCTTGTACTGTCCCAGGGTTAGAATCCCCATGTACAGTCCCAGGGTTAGAATCCCCATGTACAGTCTCAGGGTTAGAATCCCCATGTACAGTCCCAGGGTTGCAATCCCCATGTACAGTCCCAGGGTTAGAATGCCCATGTACAGTCCCAGGGTTGGAATCCCCATGTACAGTCCCAGGGTTAAAATCCCCATGTTCAGTCCCAGGATTGGAACCCCCATGTACAGTCCCAGGTTTGGAATCCTGATGTACAGTTGCAGGGTTAGAATCCCCATGTACAGTCCCAGGGTTAGAATACCCATGTACAGTCCCAGGGTTAGAATACCCATGTACAGTCGCAGGGTTAGAATCCCCAAGTACAGTCATAGCGTTAGAATCCCCATGTACAGTCCCATGGTCAGAATCCCCATGTACACACCCAGGGTTAGAATCCCCATTTACAGTCCCAGGGTCGGAATCCCCATGTACAGTCCCAGGGTTTAAATCCCCATGTACAGCCCCAGAGTTAGAATCCCCATGTCCAGTCCCTGGGTTAGAATCCCCATGTACAGTCCCTGGGTTAGAATCCCCATGTACAGTCCCAAGGTTAGAATCCCCGTGTGCAGCCCCAGGGGTTGAATCCCCATGTACAGTCCCAGGGTTAGAATCCCCATGTACAGTCCCAGGGTTAGAATCCCCATGTGCAGTCCCAGGGTTAGAATCCCCATGTACAGTCCCAGGGTTAGAATCCCTATTTACAGTTCCAGGGTTAGTATCCCCATGTACAGTCCGAGGGTTAGAATCCCCATGTACAGTCCCAGGGTTAGAATCCACGTGTACAGTCCCAGGGTTAGAATCCCCACGTACAGTCCCAGGGTTAGAATCCCCATGTACAGACCCAGGGTTAGAATCCCCATGTACAGTCCCAGGGTTAGAATCCCCATGTACAGTCCCAGGGTTAGAATCCCCATGTACAGCCCCAGGGTGAGAATCCCCATGCACAGTCCCAGGGTTAGAATCACCATGGACAGTCCCAGGTTTAGAATCCCCATGTACAGTCCCAGGGTTAGAACCCCCATGTACAGTCCCAGGGTTAGAATCCCCATGTACAGTCCCAGGGTTCGAATCCCCATGTACAGTCGCAGGGTTAGAATCCCCATGTGCAGTCCCAGGGTTAGAATCCCCATGTACAGTCGCAGGGTTAGAATCCCCATGTATAGTCATAGGGTTAGAATCCCCCTGGACAGTCGCAGGGTTGGAATCCCCATGTACAGTCCCAGGGTTGGAATCCCCATGTACAGTCCCAGGGTTAGCATCCCCATGTACAGTCCCAGGACTAGAATCCCTACGTACAGTCCCAGGGTTAGAATCCCCATGTACATGCCCAGGGTAAGAAGTCCCAGGGTTAGAATCCCCATGTACAGTCCTAGGGATAGAATCCCCATGCACAGTCTCAGGGTTAGAATCCCCATGTACAGTCCCAGGGTTAGAATCCCCATGTACAGTCCCAGGGTTAGAATCCCCATGTACAATCCCAGGGTTACAATCCCCATGTACAGGCCCAGTGTTAGAATCCCCACGTACAGTCCCAGGGTGAGAATCGCCAATGTACAGTCCCAGGGTTTGAATCCCCATGTACTGTCTCAGGGTTAGAAGCCCCATGTACAGTCCCAGGGTTGGAATCCCCATGTACAGTCCCAGGGTTGGAATCCCCATGTACAGTCCCAGGGTTGGAATCCCAATGTACAGTCCCAGGGTTAGAATCCCCATTTACAGTCCCAGGTTTAGAATTCCCATGTACAGTCCCAGGGTTAGAATCCCCATGTACAGTCGCAGGGTCAGAATCCCCATGTACAGTCCCAGGGTTAGAATCCCCATGTACAGTCGCAGGGTTAGAATCCCCATGTATAGTCATAGGGTTAGAATCCCCCTGTACAGTCCCAGGGTTGGAATCCCCATGTACAGTCCCAGGGTTGGAATCCCCATGTACAGTCCCAGGGTTAGAATCCCCATGTACACTCCCAGGGTTAGAATCCCCACGTACAGTCCCAGGGTTAGAATCCCCACGTACAGTCCCAGGGTTAGAATCCCCATGGACAGTCCCAGGATTAGAATCCCTACGTACAGTCCCAGGGTTAGAATCCCCATGTACATGCCCAGGGTTTGAATCGCCACCTGCAGTCCCAGGTTTAGAATCCCCATGTACAGTCCCAGGGTTAGAATCCCCATGTACAGTCCCAGGGTTAGAATCCCCATGTACAGTCCCGGGGTTAGAATCCCCATGTGCAGGCCCAGGGTTAGAATCCTCACGTACAGTCCTAGGGTTAGAATCCCCATGTCCAGGCCCAGGGTTAGAATCCCCACGTACAGGCCCAGGGTTAGAATCCCCACGTACAGTCCCAGGGTTAGAATCCCCATGTGCAGTCCCAGGGTTGGAATCCCCACTTACAGTCCCAGGGTTAGAATCCCCACGTACAGTCCTAGGGTTAGAATCCCCATGTACAGTCCCAGGGTTAGAATCCCCACTTACAGTCTCAGGGTTAGAATCCCCATGTACAGTCCCAGGGTTAGAATCCCCATGTACAGTCCCAGGGTTAGAATCCCCATGTACAGCCCCAGGGTTAGAATCCCCCTGTACAATCCCAGGGTTACAATCGCCCTGTACAGTCCCAGGGTTAGAATCCCCATGTGCAGTCCCAGGGTTAGAATCCCCATGTGCAGTCCCAGGGATGGAATCCCCACGTACAGTCCCAGTGTTAGAATCCCCACGTCCAGTCCCAGGGTTAGAATCCCCACGTACAGTCCCAGGGTTAGAATCCCCACGTACAGTCCCGGGGTTAGAATCCCCATGTACCGTCCCAGGTTTAGAATCCCTACCTACAGTCCCAGGGTTCGAATCCCCATGTACAGGCCCAGGATTAGAATCCCCACGTACAGTCCCAGGGTTAGAACCCCATGTACAGTCCCAGGGTTAGAATCCCCATGTACAGTCCCCGGGTTAGAATCCACATGTACAGTCCCAGGGTTAGAATCCCCATGTACAGTCCCAGGGTTAGCATCCCCATGTACAGTCCCAGGACTAGAATCCCTACGTACAGTCCCAGGGTTAGAATCCCCATGTACATGCCCAGGGTAAGAAGTCCCAGGGTTAGAATCCCCATGTACAGTCCTAGGGATAGAATCCCCATGCACAGTCTCAGGGTTAGAATCCCCATGTACAGTCCCAGGGTTAGAATCCCCATGTACAGTCCCAGGGTTAGAATCCCCATGTACAGTCCCAGGGTTAGAATCCCCATGTACAATCCCAGGGTTACAATCCCCATGTACAGGCCCAGTGTTAGAATCCCCACGTACAGTCCCAGGGTGAGAATCGCCAATGTACAGTCCCAGGGTTTGAATCCCCATGTACTGTCTCAGGGTTAGAAGCCCCATGTACAGTCCCAGGGTTGGAATCCCCATGTACAGTCCCAGGGTTGGAATCCCCATGTACAGTCCCAGGGTTGGAATCCCAATGTACAGTCCCAGGGTTAGAATCCCCATTTACAGTCCCAGGTTTAGAATTCCCATGTACAGTCCCAGGGTTAGAATCCCCATGTACAGTCGCAGGGTCAGAATCCCCATGTACAGTCCCAGGGTTAGAATCCCCATGTACAGTCGCAGGGTTAGAATCCCCATGTATAGTCATAGGGTTAGAATCCCCCTGTACAGTCCCAGGGTTGGAATCCCCATGTACAGTCCCAGGGTTGGAATCCCCATGTACAGTCCCAGGGTTAGAATCCCCATGTACACTCCCAGGGTTAGAATCCCCACGTACAGTCCCAGGGTTAGAATCCCCACGTACAGTCCCAGGGTTAGAATCCCCATGGACAGTCCCAGGATTAGAATCCCTACGTACAGTCCCAGGGTTAGAATCCCCATGTACATGCCCAGGGTTTGAATCGCCACCTGCAGTCCCAGGTTTAGAATCCCCATGTACAGTCCCAGGGTTAGAATCCCCATGTACAGTCCCAGGGTTAGAATCCCCATGTACAGTCCCGGGGTTAGAATCCCCATGTGCAGGCCCAGGGTTAGAATCCTCACGTACAGTCCTAGGGTTAGAATCCCCATGTCCAGGCCCAGGGTTAGAATCCCCACGTACAGTCCCAGGGTTAGAATCCCCATGTGCAGTCCCAGGGTTGGAATCCCCACTTACAGTCCCAGGGTTAGAATCCCCATGTACAGTCCCAGGGTTAGAATCCCCATGTACAGTCCCAGGGTTAGAATCCCCACGTACAGTCCTAGGGTTAGAATCCCCATGTACAGTCCCAGGGTTAGAATCCCCACTTACAGTCTCAGGGTTAGAATCCCCATGTACAGTCCCAGGGTTAGAATCCCCATGTACAGTCCCAGGGTTAGAATCCCCATGTACAGCCCCAGGGTTAGAATCCCCCTGTACAATACCAGGGTTACAATCGCCCTGTACAGTCCCAGGGTTAGAATCCCCATGTGCAGTCCCAGGGTTAGAATCCCCATGTGCAGTCCCAGGGATGGAATCCCCACGTACAGTCCCAGTGTTAGAATCCCCACGTCCAGTCCCAGGGTTAGAATCCCCACGTACAGTCCCAGGGTTAGAATCCCCACGTACAGTCCCGGGGTTAGAATCCCCATGTACCGTCCCAGGTTTAGAATCCCTACCTACAGTCCCAGGGTTCGAATCCCCATGTACAGGCCCAGGATTAGAATCCCCACGTACAGTCCCAGGGTTAGAACCCCATGTACAGTCCCAGGGTTAGAATCCCCATGTACCGTCCCAGGGTTAGAATCCCCACGTGCAGTCCGAGGGTTGGAATCCCCATGTACTGTCCCAGGGTTAGAGGCCCCATGTACAGTCCCAGGATTAGAATCCCCACGTACAGTCCCAGGGTTAGAATCCCCAGGTACAGTCCCAGGGTCAGAATCCCCATGCACAGTCTCAGGGTCAGAATCCCCTTGTACTGTCCCAGGGTTAGAATCCCCATGTACAGTCCCAGGCTTAGAATCCCCATGTACAGTCTCAGGGTTAGAATCCCCATGTACAGTCCCAGGGTTGCAATCCCCATGTACAGTCCCAGGGTTAGAATGCCCATGTACAGTCCCAGGGTTGGAATCCCCATGTACAGTCCCAGGGTTAAAATCCCTATGTACAGTCCCAGGGTTGGAATCCCCATGTACAGTCCCAGGATTGGAACCCCCATGTACAGTCGCAGGGTGAGAATCCCCATGTACAGTCCCAGGGTTAGAATCCCCATGTGCAGTCCCAGGGTTGGAATCCCCATGTACAGTCCCAGGGTTGGAATCCCGATGTACAGTTGCAGGGTTAGAATCCCCATGTACAGTCCCAGGGTTAGAATACCCATGTACAGTCGCAGGATTAGAATCCCCAAGTACAGTCATAGCGTTAGAATCCCCATGTACAATCCCATGGTCAGAATCCCCATGTACACACCCAGGGTTAGAATCCCCATTTACAGTCCCAGGGTCGGAATCCCCATGTACAGTCCCAGGGTTTAAATCCCCATGTGCAGCCCCAGAGTCAGAATCCCCATGTACAGTCCCAAGGTTAGAATCCCCGTGTGCAGCCCCAGGGGTTGAATCCCCATGTGCAGTCCCAGGGTTAGAATCCCCATGTACAGTCCCAGGGTTAGAATCCCCATGTGCAGTCCCAGGGTTAGAATCCCCATGTACAGTCCCAGGGTTAGAATCCCTATTTACAGTTCCAGGGTTAGTATCCCCATGTACAGTCCGAGGGTTAGAATCCCCATGTGCAGTCCCAGGGTTAGAATCCCCATGTTCAGACCCAGGGTTAGAATCCCCATGTACAGTCCCAGGGTTAGAATCCCCATGTACAGTCCCCGGGTTAGAATCCACATGTACAGTCCCAGGGTTAGAATCCCCATGTAAATTCCCAGGGGTAGAATCCCCATGTCCAGTCCCAGGGTTAGAATCCCCTAGTACAGGCCCAGGGTTAGAATCCCCAATGTCCAGTCCTAGGGTTAGAATCCCCACGTACAGTCCCATGGTCAGAATCCCCATGTACACACCCAGGGTTAGAATCCCCATTTACAGTCCCAGGGTCGGAATCCCCATGTACAGTCCCAAGGTTAGAATCCCCGTGTGCAGCCCCAGGGGTTGAATCCCCATGTGCAGTCCCAGGGTTAGAATCCCCATGTACAGTCCCAGGGTTAGAATCCCCATGTGCAGTCCCAGGGTTAGAATCCCCATGTACAGTCCCAGGGTTAGAATCCCTATTTACAGTTCCAGGGTTAGTATCCCCATGTACAGTCCGAGGGTTAGAATCCCCATGTGCAGTCCCAGGGTTAGAATCCACGTGTACAGTCCCAGGTTTAGAATCCCCACGTACAGTCCCAGGGTTAGAATCCCCATGTTCAGACCCAGGGTTAGAATCCCCATGTACAGTCCCAGGGTTAGAATCCCCATGTACAGTCCCCGGGTTAGAATCCACATGTACAGTCCCAGGGTTAGAATCCCCATGTAAATTCCCAGGGTTAGAATCCCCATGTCCAGTCCCAGGGTTAGAATCCCCTAGTACAGGCCCAGGGTTAGAATCCCCAATGTCCAGTCCTAGGGTTAGAATCCCCACGTACAGTCCCAGGGTTAGAATCCCCATGTACAGTCCCAGGGTTAGAATCCCCACTTACAGTCCCAGGGTTAGAATCCCCATGTACAGTCCCAGGGTTAGAATCCCCACGTACAGTCCCAGGGTTAGAATCCCCATGTACAGTCCCAGGGTTAGAATTCCCATGTACTGTCCCAGGGTTAGAATCCCCATGTACAGTCCAAGGGTTAGAACCCCCATGTACACTCCCAGGGTTAGAATCCCCATGTACAGTCCCAGGGTTAGAATCCCCATGTTCAGTCCCAGGGTTAGAATCCCCTAGTACAGTCCCAGGGTTAGAATCCCCATGTACAGTCCCAGGGTTGGAATCCCCATGTAAATTCCCAGGGTTAGAAGCCCCATGTACAGTCCCAGGGTTGGAATCCCCATGTACAGTCCCAGGGTTGGAATCCCCATGTACAGTCCCAGGGTTGGAATCCCCATGTACAGTCCCAGGGTTAGAACCCCCATGTACAGTCCCAGGGTTAGAACCCCCATGTACAGTCCCAGGGTTAGAATCCCCATGTACAGTCGCAGGGTAAGAATCCCCATGTACAGTCCCAGGGTTCGAATCCCCATGTACAGTCGCAGTGTTAGAATCCCCATGTATAGTCATAGGGTTAGAATCCCCACGTACAGTCCCAGGGTTAGAATCCCCACGAACAGTCCCGGGGTTAGAATCCCCATGTCCAGTCCCAGGTTTAGAATCCCTACGTACAGTCCCAGGGTTAGAATCCCCACGTACAGTCCCAGCGTTGGAATCCCCATGTACAGTCCCAGGGTTGCAATCCCCATGTACAGTCCCAGGGTTGGAATCCCCATGTACAGTCCCAGGGTTAAAATCCCCATGAACAGTCCCAGGGTTAGAATCCCCATGTCCAGTCCCAGGGTTAGAATCCCCATGTACAGTCCCAGGGTTAGAATCCCCATGTGCAGTCCCAGGGTTGGAATCCCCACGGACAGTCCCAGGGTTAGAATCCCCACGTACAGTCCCAGGGTAGAATCCCCACTTACAGTCCCAGGGTTAGAATCCCCATGTACAGTCCCGGGGTTAGAATCCCCATGTACAGGCCCAGGGTTAGAATCCTCACGTACAGTCCTAGGGTTAGAATCCCCATGTACAGGCCCAGGATTAGAATCCCCACATACAGTCCCAGGGTTAGAATCCCCATGTACAGTCCCAGGGTTAGAATCCCCATGTACAGTCCCAGGGTTAGAATCCCCATGTACAGTCCCAGGGTTAGAATCCCCACGTACAGTCCTAGGGTTAGAATCCCCATGTACAGTCCCAGGGTTAGAATCCCCACGTGCAGTCCCAGGGATAGAAACCCATTTACAGTCCCAGGGATAGAATCCCCACTTACAGTCCCAGGGTTAGAATCCCCACGTACAGTCCCAGGGTTAGAATCCCCATGTAAATTCCCAGGGTTAGAATCCCCATGTAAATTCCCAGGGTTAGAATTCCCATGTACAGGCCCAGGGTTAGAATCCCCATGTACAGTCCCAGGGTTACAATCCCCATGTACAGTCCCAGGGTTAGAATCCCCATGTACAGTCCCAGGGTTAGAATCCCCAATGTACAGTCCCAGGGTTAGAATCCCCAAGTACTGTCTCAGGGTTAGAAGCCCCATGTACAGTCCCAGGTTTGGAATCCCCATGTACAGTCCCAGGTTTGGAATCCCCATGTACAGTCCCAGGGTTAGAATCCCCATGTACAGTCCCAGGGTTAGAATCCCCATGTACAGTCCCAGAGTTAGAATCCCCATGTACAGTCTCAGGGTAAGAACCCCCATGTACAGTCCCAGGGTTAGAATCCCCATGTACAGTCCCAGGGTTAGAATCCCCATGTACAGTCCCAGGGTTAGAATCCCCATGTACAGTCCCAGGGTTAGAATCCCCATGTACTGTCCCAGGGTTAGAATCCCCATGTACATGCCCAGGGTAAGAAGTCCCAGGGTTAGAATCCCCATGTACAGTCCTAGGGATAGAATCCCCATGCACAGTCTCAGGGTTAGAATCCCCATGTACAGTCCCAGGGTTAGAATCCCCATGTACAGTCCCAGGGTTAGAATCCCCATGTACAGTCCCAGGATTAGAATCCCCATGTACAGTCCCAGGGTTAGAATCCCCATGTACAATCCCAGGGTTACAATCCCCATGTACAGGCCCAGTGTTAGAATCCCCACGTACAGTCCCAGGGTTAGAATCGCCAATGTACAGTCCCAGGGTTTGAATCCCCATGTACTGTCTCAGGGTTAGAAGCCCCATGTACAGTCCCAGGGTTGGAATCCCCATGTACAGTCCCAGGGTTGGAATCCCCATGTACAGTCCCAGGGTTGGAATCCCAATGTACAGTCCCAGGGTTAGAATCCCCATTTACAGTCCCAGGTTTAGAATTCCCATGTACAGTCCCAGGGTTAGAATCCCCATGTACAGTCGCAGGGTCAGAATCCCCATGTACAGTCCCAGGGTTAGAATCCCCATGTACAGTCGCAGGGTTAGAATCCCCCTGTACAGTCCCAGGGTTGGAATCCCCATGTACAGTCCCAGGGTTGGAATCCCCATGTACAGTCCCAGGGTTAGAATCCCCATGTACACTCCCAGGGTTAGAATACCCACGTACAGTCCCAGGGTTAGAATCCCCACGTACAGTCCCAGGGTTAGAATCCCCATGTACAGTCCCAGGATTAGAATCCCTACGTACAGTCCCAGGGTTAGAATCCCCATGTACATGCCCAGGGTTTGAATCGCCACCTGCAGTCCCAGGTTTAGAATCCCCATGTACAGTCCCAGGGTTAGAATCCCCATGTACAGTCCCAGGGTTAGAATCCCCATGTACAGTCCCGGGGTTAGAATCCCCATGTACAGGCCCAGGGTTAGAATCCTCACGTACAGTCCTAGGGTTAGAATCCCCATGTCCAGGCCCAGGGTTAGAATCCCCACGTACAGTCCCAGGGTTAGAATCCCCATGTGCAGTCCCAGGGTTGGAATCCCCACTTACAGTCCCAGGGTTAGAATCCCCATGTACAGTCCCAGGGTTAGAATCCCCATGTACAGTCCCAGGGTTAGAATCCCCACGTACAGTCCTAGGGTTAGAATCCCCATGTACAGTCCCAGGGTTAGAATCCCCACTTACAGTCTCAGGGTTAGAATCCCCATGTACAGTCCCAGGGTTAGAATCCCCATGTACAGTCCCAGGGTTAGAATCCCCATGTACAGCCCCAGGGTTAGAATCCCCCTGTACAATCCCAGGGTTACAATCGCCCTGTACAGTCCCAGGGTTAGAATCCCCATGTGCAGTCCCAGGGTTAGAATCCCCATGTGCAGTCCCAGGGATGGAATCCCCACGTACAGTCCCAGTGTTAGAATCCCCACGTCCAGTCCCAGGGTTAGAATCGCCACGTACAGTCCCAGGGTTAGAATCCCCACGTACAGTCCCGGGGTTAGAATCCCCATGTACAGTCCCAGGTTTAGAATCCCTACGTACAGTCCCAGGGTTCGAATCCCCATGTACAGGCCCAGGATTAGAATCCCCACGTACAGTCCCAGGGTTAGAACCCCATGTACAGTCCCAGGGTTAGAATCCCCATGTACCGTCCCAGGGTTAGAATCCCCACGTGCAGTCCCAGGGTTGGAATCCCCATGTACTGTCCCAGGGTTAGAGGCCCCATGTACAGTCCCAGGATTAGAATCCCCACGTACAGTCCCAGGGTTAGAATCCCCAGGTACAGTCCCAGGGTCAGAAATCCCCATGCACAGTCTCAGGGTCAGAATCCCCTTGTACTGTCCCAGGGTTAGAATCCCCATGTACAGTCCCAGGGTTAGAATCCCCATGTACAGTCTCAGGGTTAGAATCCCCATGTACAGTCCCAGGGTTGCAATCCCCATGTACAGTCCCAGGGTTAGAATGCCCATGTACAGTCCCAGGGTTGGAATCCCCATGTACAGTCCCAGGGTTAAATCCCTATGTACAGTCCCAGGGTTGGAATCCCCATGTACAGTCCCAGGATTGGAACCCCCATGTACAGTCGCAGGGTTAGAATCCCCATGTACAGTCCCAGGGTTAGAATCCCCATGTACAGTCCCAGGGTTAGAATCCCCATGTGCAGTCCCAGGGTTGGAATCCCCATGTACAGTCCCAGGGTTGGAATCCCGATGTACAGTTGCAGGGTTAGAATCCCCATGTACAGTCCCAGGGTTAGAATACCCATGTACAGTCGCAGGATTAGAATCCCCAAGTACAGTCATAGCGTTAGAATCCCCATGTACAATCCCATGGTCAGAATCCCCATGTACACACCCAGGGTTAGAATCCCCATTTACAGTCCCAGGGTCGGAATCCCCTTGTACAGTCCCAAGGTTAGAATCCCCATGTACAGTCCCAGGGTTAGA
Source organism: Somniosus microcephalus (assembly GCF_052327205.1). Classification (NCBI taxonomy): domain Eukaryota; kingdom Metazoa; phylum Chordata; class Chondrichthyes; order Squaliformes; family Somniosidae; genus Somniosus; species Somniosus microcephalus. Next base: position 70,173,940 of record NC_140990.1, read on the forward strand.
ATCCCCATGTGCAGTCCCAGGGTTAGAATCCCCATGTACAGTCCCAGGGTTAGTATCCCCATGTACAGTCCGAGGGTTAGAATCCCCATGTGCAGTCCCAGGGTTAGAATCCACGTGTACAGTCCCAGGTTTAGAATCCCCACGTACAGTCCCAGGGTTAGAATCCCCATGTTCAGACCCAGGGTTAGAATCCCATGTACAGTCCCAGGGTTAGAATCCCCATGTACAGTCCCCGGGTTAGAATCCACATGTACAGTCCCAGGGTTAGAATCCCCATGTAAATTCCCAGGGTTAGAATCCCCATGTCCAGTCCCAGGGTTAGAATCCCCTAGTACAGGCCCAGGGTTAGAATCCCCAATGTCCAGTCCTAGGGTTAGAATCCCCACGTACAGTCCCAGGGTTAGAATCCCCATGTACAGTCCCAGGGTTAGAATCCCCACTTACAGTCCCAGGGTTAGAATCCCCATGTACAGTCCCAGGGTTAGAATCCCCACGTACAGTCCCAGGGTTAGAATCCCCATGTACAGTCCCAGGGTTAGAATTCCCATGTACTGTCCCAGGGTTAGAATCCCCATGTACAGTCCAAGGGTTAGAACCCCCATGTACACTCCCAGGGTTAGAATCCCCATGTACAGTCCCAGGGTTAGAATCCCCATGTTCAGTCCCAGGGTTAGAATCCCCTAGTACAGTCCCAGGGTTAGAATCCCCATGTACAGTCCCAGGGTTGGAATCCCCATGTAAATTCCCAGGGTTAGAAGCCCCATGTACAGTCCCAGGGTTGGAATCCCCATGTACAGTCCCAGGGTTGGAATCCCCATGTACAGTCCCAGGGTTGGAATCCCCATGTACAGTCCCAGGGTTGGAATCCCCATGTACAGTCCCAGGGTTAGAACCCCCATGTACAGTCCCAGGGTTAGAACCCCCATGTACAGTCGCAGGGTAAGAATCCCCATGTACAGTCCCAGGGTTCGAATCCCCATGTACAGTCGCAGTGTTAGAATCCCCACGTATAGTCATAGGGTTAGAATCCCCACGTACAGTCCCAGGGTTAGAATCCCCACGAACAGTCCCGGGGTTAGAATCCCCATGTACAGTCCCAGGTTTAGAATCCCTACGTACAGTCCCAGGGTTAGAATCCCCACGTACAGTCCCAGCGTTGGAATCCCCATGTACAGTCCCAGGGTTGCAATCCCCATGTACAGTCCCAGGGTTGGAATCCCCATGTACAGTCCCAGGGTTAAAATCCCCATGAACAGTCCCAGGGTTAGAATCCCCATGTCCAGTCCCAGGGTTAGAATCCCCATGTACAGTCCCAGGGTTAGAATCCCCATGTACAGTCCCAGGGTTAGAATCCCCATGTACAGTCCCAGGGTTAGAATCCCCACGTACAGTCCTAGGGTTAGAATCCCCATGTACAGTCCCAGGGTTAGAATCCCCACGTGCAGTCCCAGGGATAGAAACCCATTTACAGTCCCAGGGATAGAATCCCCACTTACAGTCCCAGGGTTAGAATCCCCACGTACAGTCCCAGGGTTAGAATCCCCATGTAAATTCCCAGGGTTAGAATCCCCATGTAAATTCCCAGGGTTAGAATTCCCATGTACAGGCCCAGGGTTAGAATCCCCATGTACAGTCCCAGGGTTACAATCCCCATGTACAGTCCCAGGGTTAGAATCCCCATGTACAGTCCCAGGGTTAGAATCCCCAATGTACAGTCCCAGGGTTAGAATCCCCAAGTACTGTCTCAGGGTTAGAAGCCCCATGTACAGTCCCAGGTTTGGAATCCCCATGTACAGTCCCAGGTTTGGAATCCCCATGTGCAGTCCCAGGGTTAGAATCCCCATTTACCGTCCCAGGTTTAGAATTCTCATGTACAGTCCCAGGGTTAGAATCCCCATGTACAGTCCCAGGGTTAGAATCCCCATGTACAGTCCCAGAGTTAGAATCCCCATGTACAGTCTCAGGGTAAGAACCCCCATGTACAGTCCCAGGGTTAGAATCCCCATGTACAGTCCCAGGGTTAGAATCCCCATGTACAGTCCCAGGGTTAGAATCCCCATGTACAGTCCCAGGGTTAGAATCCCCATGTACTGTCCCAGGGTTAGAATCCCCATGTACAGTCCCAGGGTTAGAATCCCCATGTACAGTCCCAGGTTTAGAATCCCCACGTACAGTCCCAGGGTTAGAATCCCCATGTACAGACCCAGGGTTAGAATCCCCATGTACAGTCCCAGGGTTAGAATCCCCATGTACAGTCCCAGGGTTAGAATCCCCATGTACAGCCCCAGGGTGAGAATCCCCATGCACAGTCCCAGGGTTAGAATCACCATGGACAGTCCCAGGTTTAGAATCCCCATGTACAGTCCCAGGGTTAGAACCCCCATGTACAGTCCCAGGGTTAGAATCCCCATGTACAGTCCCAGGGTTAGAATCCCCATGTACTGTCCCAGGGTTAGAATCCCCATGTACAGTCCCAGGGTTAGAATCCCCATGTACAGTCCCAGGTTTAGAATCCCCACGTACAGTCCCAGGGTTAGAATCCCCATGTACAGACCCAGGGTTAGAATCCCCATGTACAGTCCCAGGGTTAGAATCCCCATGTACAGTCCCAGGGTTAGAATCCCCATGTACAGCCCCAGGGTGAGAATCCCCATGCACAGTCCCAGGGTTAGAATCACCATGGACAGTCCCAGGTTTAGAATCCCCATGTACAGTCCCAGGGTTAGAACCCCCATGTACAGTCCCAGGGTTAGAATCCCATGTACAGTCCCAGGGTTCGAATCCCCATGTACAGTCGCAGGGTTAGAATCCCCATGTGCAGTCCCAGGGTTAGAATCCCCATGTACAGTCGCAGGGTTAGAATCCCCATGTATAGTCATAGGGTTAGAATCCCCCTGGACAGTCGCAGGGTTGGAATCCCCATGTACAGTCCCAGGGTTAGAATCCCCATGTACAGTCCTAGGGATAGAATCCCCATGCACAGTCTCAGGGTTAGAATCCCCATGTACAGTCCCAGGGTTAGAATCCCCATGTACAGTCCCAGGGTTAGAATCCCCATGTACAGTCCCAGGATTAGAATCCCCATGTACAGTCCCAGGGTTAGAATCCCCATGTACAATCCCAGGGTTACAATCCCCATGTACAGGCCCAGTGTTAGAATCCCCACGTACAGTCCCAGGGTTAGAATCGCCAATGTACAGTCCCAGGGTTTGAATCCCCATGTACTGTCTCAGGGTTAGAAGCCCCATGTACAGTCCCAGGGTTGGAATCCCCATGTACAGTCCCAGGGTTGGAATCCCCATGTACAGTCCCAGGGTTGGAATCCCAATGTACAGTCCCAGGGTTAGAATCCCCATTTACAGTCCCAGGTTTAGAATTCCCATGTACAGTCCCAGGGTTAGAATCCCCATGTACAGTCGCAGGGTCAGAATCCCCATGTACAGTCCCAGGGTTAGAATCCCCATGTACAGTCGCAGGGTTAGAATCCCCCTGTACAGTCCCAGGGTTGGAATCCCCATGTACAGTCCCAGGGTTGGAATCCCCATGTACAGTCCCAGGGTTAGAATCCCCATGTACACTCCCAGGGTTAGAATACCCACGTACAGTCCCAGGGTTAGAATCCCCACGTACAGTCCCAGGGTTAGAATCCCCATGTACAGTCCCAGGATTAGAATCCCTACGTACAGTCCCAGGGTTAGAATCCCCATGCACATGCCCAGGGTTTGAATCGCCACCTGCAGTCCCAGGTTTAGAATCCCCATGTACAGTCCCAGGGTTAGAATCCCCATGTACAGTCCCAGGGTTAGAATCCCCATGTACAGTCCCGGGGTTAGAATCCCCATGTACAGGCCCAGGGTTAGAATCCTCACGTACAGTCCTAGGGTTAGAATCCCCATGTCCAGGCCCAGGGTTAGAATCCCCACGTACAGTCCCAGGGTTAGAATCCCCATGTGCAGTCCCAGGGTTGGAATCCCCACTTACAGTCCCAGGGTTAGAATCCCCATGTACAGTCCCAGGGTTAGAATCCCCATGTACAGTCCCAGGGTTAGAATCCCCACGTTCAGTCCTAGGGTTAGAATCCCCATGTACAGTCCCAGGGTTAGAATCCCCACTTACAGTCTCAGGGTTAGAATCCCCATGTACAGTCCCAGGGTTAGAATCCCCATGTACAGTCCCAGGGTTAGAATCCCCATGTACAGCCCCAGGGTTAGAATCCCCCTGTACAATCCCAGGGTTACAATCGCCCTGTACAGTCCCAGGGTTAGAATCCCCATGTGCAGTCCCAGGGTTAGAATCCCCATGTGCAGTCCCAGGGATGGAATCCCCACGTACAGTCCCAGTGTTAGAATCCCCACGTCCAGTCCCAGGGTTAGAATCGCCACGTACAGTCCCAGGGTTAGAATCCCCACGTACAGTCCCGGGGTTAGAATCCCCATGTACAGTCCCAGGTTTAGAATCCCTACGTACAGTCCCAGGGTTCGAATCCCCATGTACAGGCCCAGGATTAGAATCCCCACGTACAGTCCCAGGGTTAGAACCCCATGTACAGTCCCAGGGTTAGAATCCCCATGTACCGTCCCAGGGTTAGAATCCCCACGTGCAGTCCCAGGGTTGGAATCCCCATGTACTGTCCCAGGGTTAGAGGCCCCATGTACAGTCCCAGGATTAGAATCCCCACGTACAGTCCCAGGGTTAGAATCCCCAGGTACAGTCCCAGGGTCAGAATCCCCATGCACAGTCTCAGGGTCAGAATCCCCTTGTACTGTCCCAGGGTTAGAATCCCCATGTACAGTCCCAGGGTTAGAATCCCCATGTACAGTCTCAGGGTTAGAATCCCCATGTACAGTCCCAGGGTTGCAATCCCCATGTACAGTCCCAGGGTTAGAATGCCCATGTACAGTCCCAGGGTTGGAATCCCCATGTACAGTCCCAGGGTTAAAATCCCTATGTACAGTCGCAGGGTTAGAATCCCCATGTACAGTCCCAGGGTTAGAATCCCCATGTACAGTCCCAGGGTTAGAATCCCCATGTGCAGTCCCAGGGTTGGAATCCCCATGTACAGTCCCAGGGTTGGAATCCCGATGTACAGTTGCAGGGTTAGAATCCCCATGTACAGTCCCAGGGTTAGAATCCCCATGTACAGTCGCAGGATTAGAATCCCCAAGTACAGTCATAGCGTTAGAATCCCCATGTACAATCCCATGGTCAGAATCCCCATGTACACACCCAGGGTTAGAATCCCCATTTGCAGTCCCAGGGTCGGAATCCCCATGTACAGTCCCAAGGTTAGAATCCCCGTGTGCAGCCCCAGGGGTTGAATCCCCATGTGCAGTCCCAGGGTTAGAATCCCATGTGCAGTCCCAGGGTTAGAATCCCCATGTACAGTCCCAGGGTTAGAATCCCTATTTACAGTTCCAGGGTTAGTATCCCCATGTACAGTCCGAGGGTTAGAATCCCCATGTGCAGTCCCAGGGTTAGAATCCACGTGTACAGTCCCAGGTTTAGAATCCCCACGTACAGTCCCAGGGTTAGAATCCCCATGTTCAGACCCAGGGTTAGAATCCCCATGTACAGTCCCAGGGTTAGAATCCCCATGTACAGTCCCCGGGTTAGAATCCACATGTACAGTCCCAGGGTTAGAATCCCCATGTAAATTCCCAGGGTTAGAATCCCCATGTCCAGTCCCAGGGTTAGAATCCCCGAGTACAGGCCCAGGGTTAGAATCCCCAATGTCCAGTCCTAGGGTTAGAATCCCCACGTACAGTCCCAGGGTTAGAATCCCCATGTACAGTCCCAGGGTTAGAATCCCCACTTACAGTCCCAGGGTTAGAATCCCCATGTACAGTCCCAGGGTTAGAATCCCCACGTATAGTCCCAGGGTTAGAATCCCCATGTACAGTCCCAGGGTTAGAATTCCCATGTACTGTCCCAGGGTTAGAATCCCCATGTACAGTCCAAGGGTTAGAACCCCCATGTACTCTCCCAGGGTTAGAATCCCCATGTACAGTCCCAGGGTTAGAATCCCCATGTTCAGTCCCAGGGTTAGAATCCCCTAGTACAGTCCCAGGGTTAGAATCCCCATGTACAGTCCCAGGGTTGGAATCCCCATGTAAATTCCCAGGGTTAGAAGCCCCATGTACAGTCCCAGGGTTGGAATCCCCATGTACAGTCCCAGGGTTGGAATCCCCATGTACAGTCCCAGGGTTGGAATCCCCATGTACAGTCCCAGGGTTAGAACCCCCATGTACAGTCCCAGGGTTAGAACCCCCATGTACAGTCCCAGGGTTAGAATCCCCATGTACAGTCGCAGGGTAAGAATCCCCATGTACAGTCCCAGGGTTCGAATCCCCATGTACAGTCGCAGTGTTAGAATCCCCATGTATAGTCATAGGGTTAGAATCCCCACGTACAGTCCCAGGGTTAGAATCCCCACGAACAGTCCCGGGGTTAGAATCCCCATGTACAGTCCCAGGTTTAGAATCCCTACGTACAGTCCCAGGGTTAGAATCCCCACGTACAGTCCCAGCGTTGGAATCCCCATGTACAGTCCCAGGGTTGCAATCCCCATGTACAGTCCCAGGGTTGGAATCCCCATGTACAGTCCCAGGGTTAAAATCCCCATGAACAGTCCCAGGGTTAGAATCCCCATGTCCAGTCCCAGGGTTAGAATCCCCATGTACAGTCCCAGGGTTAGAATCCCCATGTGCAGTCCCAGGGTTGGAATCCCCACGGACAGTCCCAGGGTTAGAATCCCCACGTACAGTCCCAGGGTTAGAATCCCCACTTACAGTCCCAGGGTTAGAATCCCCATGTACAGTCCCGGGGTTAGAATCCCCATGTACAGGCCCAGGGTTAGAATCCTCACGTACAGTCCTAGGGTTAGAATCCCCATGTACAGGCCCAGGATTAGAATCCCCACATACAGTCCCAGGGTTAGAATCCCCATGTACAGTCCCAGGGTTAGAATCCCCGTGTACAGTCCCAGGGTTAGAATCCCCATGTACAGTCCCAGGGTTAGAATCCCCACGTACAGTCCTAGGGTTAGAATCCCCATGTACAGTCCCAGGGTTAGAATCCCCACGTGCAGTCCCAGGGATAGAAACCCATTTACAGTCCCAGGGTTAGAATCCCCACGTACAGTCCCAGGGTTAGAATCCCCATGTAAATTCCCAGGGTTAGAATCCCCATGTAAATTCCCAGGGTTAGAATTCCCATGTACAGGCCCAGGGTTAGAATCCCCATGTACAGTCCCAGGGTTACAATCCCCATGTACAGTCCCAGGGTTAGAATCCCCATGTACAGTCCCAGGGTTAGAATCCCCATGTACAGTCCCAGGGTTAGAATCCCCAAGTACTGTCTCAGGGTTAGAAGCCCCATGTACAGTCCCAGGTTTGGAATCCCCATGTACAGTCCCAGGTTTGGAATCCCCATGTGCAGTCCCAGGGTTAGAATCCCCATTTACCGTCCCAGGTTTAGAATTCTCATGTACAGTCCCAGGGTTAGAATCCCCATGTACAGTCCCAGGGTTAGAATCCCCATGTACAGTCCCAGAGTTAGAATCCCCATGTACAGTCTCAGGGTAAGAACCCCCATGTACAGTCCCAGGGTTAGAATCCCCATGTACAGTCCCAGGGTTAGAATCCCCATGTACAGTCCCAGGGTTAGAATCCCCATGTACAGTCCCAGGGTTAGAATCCCCATGTACTGTCCCAGGGTTAGAATCCCCATGTACAGTCCCAGGGTTAGAATCCCCATGTACAGTCCCAGGTTTAGAATCCCCATGTACAGTCCCAGGGTTAGAACCCCCATGTACAGTCCCAGGGTTAGAACCCCCATGTACAGTCCCAGGGTTGGAATCCGCATGTACAGTCGCAGGGTAAGAATCCCCATGTACAGTCCCAGGGTTAGAATCCCCATGTACAGTCGCAGGGTTAGAATCCCCATGTATAGTCATAGGGTTAGAATCCCCCTGTACAGTCCCAGGGTTGGAATCCCCATGTACAGTCCCAGGGTTAGAATCCCCACGTACAGTCCGAGGGTTAAAATCCCCATGTACAGTCCCAGGATTAGAATCCCTACTTACAGTCCCAGGGTTAGAATCCCCATGTACATGCCCAGGGTTTGAATCCCCACGTACAGTCCCAGGGTTAGAATCCCCATGTACAGTCCCAGGGTTAGAATCCCCATGTACAGTCCCGGGGTTAGAATCCCCATGTACAGGCCCGGGGTTAGAATCCCCACGTACAGTCCTAGGGTTAGAATCCCCATGTACAGTCCCAGGGTTAAAATCCCCACTTACAGTCTCAGGGTTAGAATCCCCATGTACAGTCCCAGGGTTAGAATCCCCATGCACAGTCGCAGGGTTACAATCCCCCTGTACAGTCCCAGGGTTAGAATCCCCATGTACAGTCCCAGGGTTAGAATCCCCATGTACTGTCCCAGGGTTAGAATCCCCACGTACAGTCCCAGTGATGGAATCCCCACGTACAGTCCCAGTGTTAGAATCCCCACGTACAGTCCCAGGGTTAGAATCCCCACGTACAGTCCCAGGGTTAGAATCCCCACGTACAGTCCCGGGGTTAGAATCCCCATGTACAGTCCCAGGTTTAGAATCCCTACGTACAGTCCCAGGGTTAGAATCCCCACGTACAGTCCCAGGGTTGGAATCCCCATGTACAGTCCCAGGGTTAGAATGCCCATGTACAGTCCCAGGGTTGGAATCCCCATGTACAGTCCCAGGGTTAAAATCCCCATATACAGTCCCAGGGTTAGAATCCCCATGTCCAGTCCCAGGGTTAGAATCCCCATGTACAGTCCCAGGGTTAGAATCCCCATGTACAGTCCCAGGGTTGGAATCCCCACGTACAGTCCCAGGGTTAGAATCCCCACGTACAGTCCTAGGGTTAGAATCCCCATGTACAGTCCCAGGGTTAGAATCCCCATGTACAGTCCCAGGGTTAGAATCCCCATGTCCAGTCCCAGGGTTAGAATCCCCATGTAAAGTCCCAGGGTTAGAATGCCCATGTAAATTCCCAGGGTTAGAATCCCCATGTACAGTCCCAGGGTTAGAATCCCCTAGTACAGGCCCAGGGTTAGAATCCCCATGTACAGTCCCAGGGTTAGAATCCCCATGTACAGGCCCAGGGTTAGAATCCCCATGGACAGTCCCAGGGTTACAATACCCATGTGCAGGCCCAGGGTTGGAATCCCCATGTACAGTCCCAGGGTTAGGATCCCCAATGTACAGTCCCAGGGTTAGAATCCCCAAGTACTGTCTCAGGGTTAGAAGCCCCATGTACAGTCCCAGGTTTGGAATCCCCATGTGCAGTCCCAGGGTTAGAATCCCCATTTACCGTCCCAGGTTTAGAATTCTCATGTGCAGTCCCAGGGTTAGAATCCGCATGTACAGTCCCAGGGTTAGAATCCCCATGTACAGTCCCAGGGTTAGAATCCCCATGTACAGTCTCAGGGTTAGAACCCCCATGTACAGTCCCAGGGTTAGAATCCCCATGTACAGTCCCAGGGTTAGAATCCCCATGTACAGTCCCAGGGTTAGAATCCCCATGTACAGTCCCAGGGTTAGAATCCCCATGTACAGTCCCAGGGTTAGAATCCCCATGTACAGTCCCAGGGTTAGAATCCCCATGTGCAGTCCCAGGGTTAGAATCACCATGGCCAGTCCCAGGTTTAGAATCCCCATGTACAGTCCCAGGGTTAGAACCCCCATGTACAGTCCCAGGGTTAGAATCCCCATGTACAGTCCCAGGGTTAGAATCCCCATGTACAGTCCCAGGGTTAGAATCCCCATGTACAGTCCCAGGGTTAGAATCCCCATGTACAGTCCCAGGGTTAGAATCCCCATGTACAGTCCCAGGGTTAGAATCACCATGGACAGTCCTAGGTTTAGAATCCCCATGTACAGTCCCAGGGTTAGAACCCCCATGTACAGTCCCAGGGTTAGAATCCCCATGTACAATCCCAGGGTTAGAATCCCCATGTACAGTCGCAGGGTTAGAATCCCCATGTGCAGTCCCAGGGTTAGAATCCCCATGTACAGTCGCAGGGTTAGAATCCCCATGTATAGTCATAGGGTTAGAATACCCCTGGACAGTCGCAGGGTTGGAATCCCCATGTACAGTCCCAGGGTTGGAATCCACATGTACAGTCCCAGGGTTAGCATCCCCATGTACAGTCCCAGGGTTAGCATCCCCATGTACAGTCCCAGGATTAGAATTCCTACGTACAGTCCCAGGGTTAGAATCCCCACGTAAAGTCCCAGGGTTAGAATCCCCATGTACAGTCCCAGGATTAGAATCCCTACGTACAGTCCCAGGGTTAGAATCCCCATGTACATGCCCAGGGTTTGAATCGCCACCTACAGTCCCAGGCTTAGAATCCCCATGTACAGTCCCAGGGTTAGAATCCCCATGTACAGTCCCGGGGTTAGAATCCCCATGTACAGTCCCAGGGTTAGAATCCCCACGTACAGTCCCAGGGTTAGAATCCCCACGTACAGTCCCAGGGTTAAAATCCCCACGTACAGTCCCAGGGTTAGAATCCCCATGTTCAGTCCCAGGGTTGGAATCCCCACTTCCAGTCCCAGGGTTAGAATCCCCATGTACAGTCCCAGGGTTAGAATCCCCATGTACAGTCCCAGGGTTAGAATCCCCACGTACAGTCCTAGGGTTAGAATCCCCATGTACAGTCCCAGGGTTAGAATCCCCACTTACTGTCTCAGGGTTAGAATCCCCATGTACAGTCCCAGGGTTAGAATCCCCATGTACAGTCCCAGGGTTAGAATCCCCATGTACAGCCCCAGGGTTAGAATCCCCCTGTACAATCCCAGGGTTACAATCGCCCTGTACAGTCACAGGGTTAGAATCCCCATGTGCAGTCCCAGGGTTAGAATCCCCATGTACAGTCCCAGGGATGGAATCCCCACGTACAGTCCCAGTGTTAGAATCCCCACGTACAGTCCCAGGGTTAGAATCCCCACGTACAGTCCCGGGGTTAGAATCCCCATGTACAGGCCCAGGATTGGAACCCCATGTCCAGTCCCAGGGTTAGAATCCCCATGTACAGTCCCAGGGTTAGAATCCCCACGTGCAGTCCCAGGGTTGGAATCCCCATGTACTGTCCCAGGGTTAGAGGCCCCATGTACAGTCCCAGGATTAGAATCCCCACGTACAGTCCCAGGGTTAGAATCCCCATGTACAGTCCCAGGGTCAGAATCCCCATGTACAGTCTCAGGGTCAGAATCCCCTTGTACTGTCCCAGGGTTAGAATCCCCATGTACAGTCCCAGGGTTAGAATCCCCATGTACAGTCTCAGGGTTAGAATCCCCATGTACAGTCCCAGGGTTGCAATCCCCATGTACAGTCCCAGGGTTAGAATGCCCATGTACAGTCCCAGGGTTGGAATCCCCATGTACAGTCCCAGGGTTAAAATCCCCATGTACAGTCCCAGGGTTGGAATCCCCATGTACAGTCCCAGGATTGGAACCCCCATGTACAGTCGCAGGGTTAGAATCCCCAAGTACAGTCCCAGGGTTAGAATCCCCATGTACAGTCCCAGGGTTAGAATCCCCATGTACAGTCCCAGGGTTAGAATCCCCATGTGCAGTCCCAGGGTTGGAATCCCCATGTACAGTCCCAGGGTTGGAATCCCGATGTACAGTTGTAGGGTTAGAATCCCCATGTACAGTCCGAGGGTTTGAATACCCATGTACAGTCGCAGGGTTAGAATCCCCAAGTACAGTCATAGCGTTAGAATCCCCATGTACAGTCCCATGGTCAGAATCCCCATGTACACACCCAGGGTTAGAATCCCCATTTACAGTCCCAGGGTCGGAATCCCCATGTACAGTCCCAGGGTTTAAATCCCCATGTGCAGCCCCAGAGTTAGAATCCCCATGTACAGTCCCTGGGTTAGAATCCCCATGTACAGTCCCTGGGTTAGAATCCCCATGTACAGTCCCAGGGTTAGAATCCCCATGTACAGTCCCAGGGTTAGAATCCCCATGTACAGTCCCAGGGTTAGAATCCCCATGTGCAGTCCCAGGGTTAGAATCCCCATGTACAGTCCCAGGGTTAGAATCCCTATTTACAGTTCCAGGGTTAGTATCCCCATGTACAGTCCCAGGGTTAGAATCCCCACGAACAGTCCCAGGGTTAGAATCCCCATGTACAGACCCAGGGTTAGAATCCCCATGTACAGTCCCCGTGTTACAATCCCCATGTACAGTCCCAGGGTTAGAATCCCCATGTACAGTCCCAGGGTTAGAATCCCCATGTACAGTCCCAGGGTTAGAATCCCCTAGTACAGTCCCAGGGTTAGAATCCCCATGTACAGTCCCAGGGTTAGAATCCCCATGTACAGTCCCAGGGTTAGAATCCCCTAGTACAGGCCCAGGGTTAGAATCCCCAATGTCCAGTCCCAGGGTTAGAATCCCCAATGTACAGTCCCAGGGTTAGAATCCCCTAGTACAGTCCCAGGGTTAGAATCCCCATGTACAGTCCCAGGGTTAGAATCCCCAATGTACAGTCCCAGGGTTAGAATCCCCAATGTACAGTCCCAGGGTTAGAATCCCCATGGACAGGCCCAGGGTTAGAATCCTCACGGAGAGTCCCAGGGTTAGAATCCCCATGTACAGTCCCAGGGTTAGAATCCCCACTTACAGTCCCAGGGTTAGAATCCCCATGTACAGTCCCAGGGTTAGAATCCCCATGTACAGTCCCACGGTTAGAATCCCCACGTACAGTCCTAGGGTTAGAATCCCCATGTACAGTCCCAGGGTTAGAATCCCCACTGACAGTCCCATGGTTAGAATCCCCATGTACAGCCCCAGGGTTAGAATCCCCATGTACAGCCCCAGGGTTAGAATCCCCCTGTACAATCCCAGGGTTACAATCGCCCTGTACAGTCCCAGGGTTAGAATCCCCATGTGCAGTCCCAGGGTTAGAATCCCCATGTACAGTCCCAGGGATGGAATCCCCACTTACAGTCCCAGTGTTAGAATCCCCACGTACAGTCCCAGGGTTAGAATCCCCACGTACAGTCCCAGGATTAGAATCCCCACGTACAGTCCCGGGGTTAGAATCCCCATGTACAGTCCCAGGTTTAGAATCCCCATGTACAGGCCCAGGATTAGAATCCCCACGTACAGTCCCAGGGTTCGAATCCCCATGTACAGGCCCAGGATTAGAATCCCCACGTACAGTCCCAGGATTAGAATTCCCATGTACAGGCCCAGGATTAGAATCCGCATGTACAGTCCCAGGGTTAGAATCCCCACGTACAGTCACAGGGTTCGAATCCCCACGTACAGTCCCAGGGTTAGAATTCCCATGTACAGGCCCAGGATTCGAACCCCATGTACAGTCCCAGGGTTAGAATCCCCATGTACAGTCCCAGGGTTAGAATCCCCACGTGCAGTCCCAGGGTTGGAATCCCCATGTCCTGTCCCAGGGTTAGAGGCCCCATGTACAGTCTCCGGGTTAGAATCCCCATGTACAGTCTCAGGGTCAGAATCACCTTGTACTGTCCCAGGGTTAGAATCCCCATGTACAGTCCCAGGGTTGGAATCCCCATGTACAGTCCCAGGATTGGAACCCCCATGTACAGTCGCAGGGTTAGAATCCCCAAGTACAGTCCCAGGGTTAGAATCCCCATGTACAGTCCCAGGGTTAGAATCCCCATGTACAGTCCCAGGGTTAGAATCCCCATGTGCAGTCCCAGGGTTGGAATCCCCATGTGCAGTCCCAGGGTTGGAATCCCGATGTACAGTTGCAGGGTTAGAATCCCCATGTACAGTCCCAGGGTTAGAATACCCATGTACAGTCGCAGGGTTAGAATCCCCAAGTACAGTCATAGCGTTAGAATCCCCATGTACAGTCCCATGGTCAGAATCCCCATGTACACACCCAGGGTTAGAATCCCCATTTACAGTCCCAGGGTCGGAATCCCCATGTACAGTCCCTGGGTTAGAATCCCCATGTACAGTCCCTGGGTTAGAATCCCCATGTACAGTCCCAGGGTTAGAATCCCCGTGTGCAGCCCCAGGGGTAGAATCCCCATGTGCAGTCCCAGGGTTAGAATCCCCATGTACAGTCCCAGGGTTAGAATCCCCATGTGCAGTCCCAGGGTTAGAATCCCCATGTACAGTCCCAGGGTTAGAATCCCTATTTACAGTTCCAGGGTTAGTATCCCCATGTACAGTCCGAGGGTTAGAATCCCCATGGACAGTCCCAGGGTTAGAATCCACGTGTACAGTCCCAGGGTTAGAATCCCCACGTACAGTCCCAGGGTTAGAATCCCCATGTACAGACCCAGGGTTAGAATCCCCATGTACAGTCCCAGGGTTAGAATCCCCATGTACAGTCCCAGGGTTAGAATCGCCACTTACAGTCCCAGGGTTAGAATCCCCATGTACAGTCCCAGGGTTAGAATCCCCATGTACAGTCCCAGGGTTAGAATCCCCACGTACAGTCCTAGGGTAAGAATCCCCATGTACAGTCCCAGGGTTAGAATCCCCACTTACAGTCCCATGGTTAGAATCCCCATGTACAGCCCCAGGGTTAGAATCCCCATGTGCAGCCCCAGGGTTAGAATCCCCCTGTACAATCCCAGGGTTACAATCGCCCTGTACAGTCCCAGGGTTAGAATCCCCATGTGCAGTCCCAGGGTTAGAATCCCCATGTACAGTCCCAGGGATGGAATCCCCACGTACAGTCCCAGTGTTAGAATCCCCACGTACAGTCCCAGGGTTAGAATCCCCACGTACAGTCCCAGGATTAGAATCCCCATGTACAGTCCCAGGGTTAGAATCCCCATGTACAGTCCCAGGGTTAGAATCCCCATGTACAGTCCCAGGGTTAGAATCCCCATGTAGAGTCCCAGGGTTAGAATCCCCATGTACAGTCCCAGGGTTAGAATCCCCATGTACAGTCCCAGGGTTAGAATCCCCATGTGCAGTCCCAGGGTTAGAATCACCATGGCCAGTCCCAGGTTTAGAATCCCCATGTACAGTCCCAGGGTTAGAACCCCCATGTACAGTCCCAGGGTTAGAATCCCCATGTACAGTCCCAGGGTTAGAATCCCCATGTACAGTCCCAGGGTTAGAATCCCCATGTACAGTCCCAGGGTTAGAATCCCCATGTACAGTCCCAGGGTTAGAATCCCCATGTACAGTCCCAGGGTTAGAATCACCATGGACAGTCCTAGGTTTAGAATCCCCATGTACAGTCCCAGGGTTAGAACCCCCATGTACAGTCCCAGGGTTAGAATCCCCATGTACAATCCCAGGGTTAGAATCCCCATGTACAGTCGCAGGGTTAGAATCCCCATGTGCAGTCCCAGGGTTAGAATCCCCATGTACAGTCGCAGGGTTAGAATCCCCATGTATAGTCATAGGGTTAGAATACCCCTGGACAGTCGCAGGGTTGGAATCCCCATGTACAGTCCCAGGGTTGGAATCCACATGTACAGTCCCAGGGTTAGCATCCCCATGTACAGTCCCAGGGTTAGCATCCCCATGTACAGTCCCAGGATTAGAATTCCTACGTACAGTCCCAGGGTTAGAATCCCCACATAAAGTCCCAGGGTTAGAATCCCCATGTACAGTCCCAGGATTAGAATCCCTACGTACAGTCCCAGGGTTAGAATCCCCATGTACATGCCCAGGGTTTGAATCGCCACCTACAGTCCCAGGCTTAGAATCCCCATGTACAGTCCCAGGGTTAGAATCCCCATGTACAGTCCCGGGGTTAGAATCCCCATGTACAGTCCCAGGGTTAGAATCCCCACGTACAGTCCCAGGGTTAGAATCCCCACGTACAGTCCCAGGGTTAAAATCCCCACGTACAGTCCCAGGGTTAGAATCCCCATGTTCAGTCCCAGGGTTGGAATCCCCACTTCCAGTGCCAGGGTTAGAATCCCCATGTACAGTCCCAGGGTTAGAATCCCCATGTACAGTCCCAGGGTTAGAATCCCCACGTACAGTCCTAGGGTTAGAATCCCCATGTACAGTCCCAGGGTTAGAATCCCCACTTACTGTCTCAGGGTTAGAATCCCCATGTACAGTCCCAGGGTTAGAATCCCCATGTACAGTCCCACGGTTAGAATCCCCACGTACAGTCCTAGGGTTAGAATCCCCATGTACAGTCCCAGGGTTAGAATCCCCACTGACAGTCCCATGGTTAGAATCCCCATGTACAGCCCCAGGGTTAGAATCCCCATGTACAGCCCCAGGGTTAGAATCCCCCTGTACAATCCCAGGGTTACAATCGCCCTGTACAGTCCCAGGGTTAGAATCCCCATGTGCAGTCCCAGGGTTAGAATCCCCATGTACAGTCCCAGGGATGGAATCCCCACTTACAGTCCCAGTGTTAGAATCCCCACGTACAGTCCCAGGGTTAGAATCCCCACGTACAGTCCCAGGATTAGAATCCCCACGTACAGTCCCGGGGTTAGAATCCCCATGTACAGTCCCAGGTTTAGAATCCCCATGTACAGGCCCAGGATTAGAATCCCCACGTACAGTCCCAGGGTTCGAATCCCCATGTACAGGCCCAGGATTAGAATCCGCATGTGCAGTCCCAGGGTTAGAATCCCCACGTACAGTCACAGTGTTCGAATCCCCACGTACAGTCCCAGGGTTAGAATTCCCATGTACAGGCCCAGGATTCGAACCCCATGTACAGTCCCAGGGTTAGAATCCCCATGTACAGTCCCAGGGTTAGAATCCCCACGTGCAGTCCCAGGGTTGGAATCCCCATGTCCTGTCCCAGGGTTAGAGGCCCCATGTACAGTCTCAGGGTTAGAATCCCCATGTACAGTCTCAGGGTTAGAATCACCTTGTACTGTCCCAGGGTTAGAATCCCCATGTACAGTCCCAGGGTTGGAATCCCCATGTACAGTCCCAGGATTGGAACCCCCATGTACAGTCGCAGGGTTAGAATCCCCAAGTACAGTCCCAGGGTTAGAATCCCCATGTACAGTCCCAGGGTTAGAATCCCCATGTACAGTCCCAGGGTTAGAATCCCCATGTGCAGTCCCAGGGTTGGAATCCCCATGTGCAGTCCCAGGGTTGGAATCCCGATGTACAGTTGCAGGGTTAGAATCCCCATGTACAGTCCCAGGGTTAGAATACCCATGTACAGTCGCAGGGTTAGAATCCCCAAGTACAGTCATAGCGTTAGAATCCCCATGTACAGTCCCATGGTCAGAATCCCCATGTACACACCCAGGGTTAGAATCCCCATTTACAGTCCCAGGGTCGGAATCCCCATGTACAGTCCCTGGGTTAGAATCCCCATGTACAGTCCCTGGGTTAGAATCCCCATGTACAGTCCCAGGGTTAGAATCCCCGTGTGCAGCCCCAGGGGTAGAATCCCCATGTGCAGTCCCAGGGTTAGAATCCCCATGTACAGTCCCAGGGTTAGAATCCCCATGTGCAGTCCCAGGGTTAGAATCCCCATGTACAGTCCCAGGGTTAGAATCCCTATTTACAGTTCCAGGGTTAGTATCCCCATGTACAGTCCGAGGGTTAGAATCCCCATGGACAGTCCCAGGGTTAGAATCCACGTGTACAGTCCCAGGGTTAGAATCCCCACGTACAGTCCCAGGGTTAGAATCCCCATGTACAGACCCAGGGTTAGAATCCCCATGTACAGTCCCAGGGTTAGAATCCCCATGTACAGTCCCAGGGTTAGAATCGCCACTTACAGTCCCAGGGTTAGAATCCCCATGTACAGTCCCAGGGTTAGAATCCCCATGTACAGTCCCAGGGTTAGAATCCCCACGTACAGTCCTAGGGTAAGAATCCCCATGTACAGTCCCAGGGTTAGAATCCCCACTTACAGTCCCATGGTTAGAATCCCCATGTACAGCCCCAGGGTTAGAATCCCCATGTGCAGCCCCAGGGTTAGAATCCCCCTGTACAATCCCAGGGTTACAATCGCCCTGTACAGTCCCAGGGTTAGAATCCCCATGTGCAGTCCCAGGGTTAGAATCCCCATGTACAGTCCCAGGGATGGAATCCCCACGTACAGTCCCAGTGTTAGAATCCCCACGTACAGTCCCAGGGTTAGAATCCCCACGTACAGTCCCAGGATTAGAATCCCCATGTACAGTCCCAGGGTTAGAATCCCCATGTACAGTCCCAGGGTTAGAATCCCCATGTACAGTCCCAGGGTTAGAATCCCCATGTACAGTCCCAGGGTTAGAATCCCCATGTACAGTCCCAGGGTTAGAATCCCCATGTACAGTCCCAGGGTTAGAATCCCCATGTGCAGTCCCAGGGTTAGAATCACCATGGCCAGTCCCAGGTTTAGAATCCCCATGTACAGTCCCAGGGTTAGAACCCCCATGTACAGTCCCAGGGTTAGAATCCCCATGTACAGTCCCAGGGTTAGAATCCCCATGTACAGTCCCAGGGTTAGAATCCCCATGTACAGTCCCAGGGTTAGAATCCCCATGTACAGTCCCAGGGTTAGAATCCCCATGTACAGTCCCAGGGTTAGAATCACCATAGACAGTCCTAGGTTTAGAATCCCCATGTACAGTCCCAGGGTTAGAACCCCCATGTACAGTCCCAGGGTTAGAATCCCCATGTACAATCCCAGGGTTAGAATCCCCATGTACAGTCGCAGGGTTAGAATCCCCATGTGCAGTCCCAGGGTTAGAATCCCCATGTACAGTCGCAGGGTTAGAATCCCCATGTATAGTCATAGGGTTAGAATACCCCTGGACAGTCGCAGGGTTGGAATCCCCATGTACAGTCCCAGGGTTGGAATCCACATGTACAGTCCCAGGGTTAGCATCCCCATGTACAGTCCCAGGGTTAGCATCCCCATGTACAGTCCCAGGATTAGAATTCCTACGTACAGTCCCAGGGTTAGAATCCCCACGTAAAGTCCCAGGGTTAGAATCCCCATGTACAGTCCCAGGATTAGAATCCCTACGTACAGTCCCAGGGTTAGAATCCCCATGTACATGCCCAGGGTTTGAATCGCCACCTACAGTCCCAGGCTTAGAATCCCCATGTACAGTCCCAGGGTTAGAATCCCCATGTACAGTCCCGGGGTTAGAATCCCCATGTACAGTCCCAGGGTTAGAATCCCCACGTACAGTCCCAGGGTTAGAATCCCCACGTACAGTCCCAGGGTTAAAATCCCCACGTACAGTCCCAGGGTTAGAATCCCCATGTTCAGTCCCAGGGTTGGAATCCCCACTTCCAGTGCCAGGGTTAGAATCCCCATGTACAGTCCCAGGGTTAGAATCCCCATGTACAGTCCCAGGGTTAGAATCCCCACGTACAGTCCTAGGGTTAGAATCCCCATGTACAGTCCCAGGGTTAGAATCCCCACTTACTGTCTCAGGGTTAGAATCCCCATGTACAGTCCCAGGGTTAGAATCCCCATGTACAGTCCCAGGGTTAGAATCCCCATGTACAGCCCCAGGGTTAGAATCCCCCTGTACAATCCCAGGGTTACAATCGCCCTGTACAGTCACAGGGTTAGAATCCCCATGTGCAGTCCCAGGGTTAGAATCCCCATGTACAGTCCCAGGGATGGAATCCCCACGTACAGTCCCAGTGTTAGAATCCCCACGTACAGTCCCAGGGTTAGAATCCCCACGTACAGTCCCGGGGTTAGAATCCCCATGTACAGGCCCAGGATTGGAACCCCATGTCCAGTCCCAGGGTTAGAATCCCCATGTACAGTCCCAGGGTTAGAATCCCCACGTGCAGTCCCAGGGTTGGAATCCCCATGTACTGTCCCAGGGTTAGAGGCCCCATGTACAGTCCCAGGATTAGAATCCCCACGTACAGTCCCAGGGTTAGAATCCCCATGTACAGTCCCAGGGTCAGAATCCCCATGTACAGTCTCAGGGTCAGAATCCCCTTGTACTGTCCCAGGGTTAGAATCCCCATGTACAGTCCCAGGGTTAGAATCCCCATGTACAGTCTCAGGGTTAGAATCCCCATGTACAGTCCCAGGGTTGCAATCCCCATGTACAGTCCCAGGGTTAGAATGCCCATGTACAGTCCCAGGGTTGGAATCCCCATGTACAGTCCCAGGGTTAAAATCCCCATGTACAGTCCCAGGGATGGAATCCCCACTTACAGTCCCAGTGTTAGAATCCCCACGTACAGTCCCAGGGTTAGAATCCCCACGTACAGTCCCAGGATTAGAATCCCCACGTACAGTCCCGGGGTTAGAATCCCCATGTACAGTCCCAGGTTTAGAATCCCCATGTACAGGCCCAGGATTAGAATCCCCACGTACAGTCCCAGGGTTCGAATCCCCATGTACAGGCCCAGGATTAGAATCCCCACGTACAGTCCCAGGATTAGAATTCCCATGTACAGGCCCAGGATTAGAATCCGCATGTACAGTCCCAGGGTTAGAATCCCCACGTACAGTCACAGGGTTCGAATCCCCACGTACAGTCCCAGGGTTAGAATTCCCATGTACAGGCCCAGGATTCGAACCCCATGTACAGTCCCAGGGTTAGAATCCCCATGTACAGTCCCAGGGTTAGAATCCCCACGTGCAGTCCCAGGGTTGGAATCCCCATGTCCTGTCCCAGGGTTAGAGGCCCCATGTACAGTCTCCGGGTTAGAATCCCCATGTACAGTCTCAGGGTCAGAATCACCTTGTACTGTCCCAGGGTTAGAATCCCCATGTACAGTCCCAGGGTTGGAATCCCCATGTACAGTCCCAGGATTGGAACCCCCATGTACAGTCGCAGGGTTAGAATCCCCAAGTACAGTCCCAGGGTTAGAATCCCCATGTACAGTCCCAGGGTTAGAATCCCCATGTGCAGTCCCAGGGTTAGAATCCCCATGTGCAGTCCCAGGGTTGGAATCCCCATGTGCAGTCCCAGGGTTGGAATCCCGATGTACAGTTGCAGGGTTAGAATCCCCATGTACAGTCCCAGGGTTAGAATACCCATGTACAGTCGCAGGGTTAGAATCCCCAAGTACAGTCATAGCGTTAGAATCCCCATGTACAGTCCCATGGTCAGAATCCCCATGTACACACCCAGGGTTAGAATCCCCATTTACAGTCCCAGGGTCGGAATCCCCATGTACAGTCCCTGGGTTAGAATCCCCATGTACAGTCCCTGGGTTAGAATCCCCATGTACAGTCCCAGGGTTAGAATCCCCGTGTGCAGCCCCAGGGGTAGAATCCCCATGTGCAGTCCCAGGGTTAGAATCCCCATGTACAGTCCCAGGGTTAGAATCCCCATGTGCAGTCCCAGGGTTAGAATCCCCATGTACAGTCCCAGGGTTAGAATCCCTATTTACAGTTCCAGGGTTAGTATCCCCATGTACAGTCCGAGGGTTAGAATCCCCATGGACAGTCCCAGGGTTAGAATCCACGTGTACAGTCCCAGGGTTAGAATCCCCACGTACAGTCCCAGGGTTAGAATCCCCATGTACAGACCCAGGGTTAGAATCCCCATGTACAGTCCCAGGGTTAGAATCCCCATGTACAGTCCCAGGGTTAGAATCGCCACTTACAGTCCCAGGGTTAGAATCCCCATGTACAGTCCCAGGGTTAGAATCCCCATGTACAGTCCCAGGGTTAGAATCCCCACGTACAGTCCTAGGGTAAGAATCCCCATGTACAGTCCCAGGGTTAGAATCCCCACTTACAGTCCCATGGTTAGAATCCCCATGTACAGCCCCAGGGTTAGAATCCCCATGTGCAGCCCCAGGGTTAGAATCCCCCTGTACAATCCCAGGGTTACAATCGCCCTGTACAGTCCCAGGGTTAGAATCCCCATGTGCAGTCCCAGGGTTAGAATCCCCATGTACAGTCCCAGGGATGGAATCCCCACGTACAGTCCCAGTGTTAGAATCCCCACGTACAGTCCCAGGGTTAGAATCCCCATGTACAGTCCCAGGGTTAGAATCCCCATGTAGAGTCCCAGGGTTAGAATCCCCATGTACAGTCCCAGGGTTAGAATCCCCATGTACAGTCCCAGGGTTAGAATCCCCATGTGCAGTCCCAGGGTTAGAATCACCATGGCCAGTCCCAGGTTTAGAATCCCCATGTACAGTCCCAGGGTTAGAACCCCCATGTACAGTCCCAGGGTTAGAATCCCCATGTACAGTCCCAGGGTTAGAATCCCCATGTACAGTCCCAGGGTTAGAATCCCCATGTACAGTCCCAGGGTTAGAATCCCCATGTACAGTCCCAGGGTTAGAATCCCCATGTACAGTCCCAGGGTTAGAATCACCATGGACAGTCCTAGGTTTAGAATCCCCATGTACAGTCCCAGGGTTAGAACCCCCATGTACAGTCCCAGGGTTAGAATCCCCATGTACAATCCCAGGGTTAGAATCCCCATGTACAGTCGCAGGGTTAGAATCCCCATGTGCAGTCCCAGGGTTAGAATCCCCATGTACAGTCGCAGGGTTAGAATCCCCATGTATAGTCATAGGGTTAGAATACCCCTGGACAGTCGCAGGGTTGGAATCCCCATGTACAGTCCCAGGGTTGGAATCCACATGTACAGTCCCAGGGTTAGCATCCCCATGTACAGTCCCAGGGTTAGCATCCCCATGTACAGTCCCAGGATTAGAATTCCTACGTACAGTCCCAGGGTTAGAATCCCCACATAAAGTCCCAGGGTTAGAATCCCCATGTACAGTCCCAGGATTAGAATCCCTACGTACAGTCCCAGGGTTAGAATCCCCATGTACATGCCCAGGGTTTGAATCGCCACCTACAGTCCCAGGCTTAGAATCCCCATGTACAGTCCCAGGGTTAGAATCCCCATGTACAGTCCCGGGGTTAGAATCCCCATGTACAGTCCCAGGGTTAGAATCCCCACGTACAGTCCCAGGGTTAGAATCCCCACGTACAGTCCCAGGGTTAAAATCCCCACGTACAGTCCCAGGGTTAGAATCCCCATGTTCAGTCCCAGGGTTGGAATCCCCACTTCCAGTGCCAGGGTTAGAATCCCCATGTACAGTCCCAGGGTTAGAATCCCCATGTACAGTCCCAGGGTTAGAATCCCCACGTACAGTCCTAGGGTTAGAATCCCCATGTACAGTCCCAGGGTTAGAATCCCCACTTACTGTCTCAGGGTTAGAATCCCCATGTACAGTCCCAGGGTTAGAATCCCCATGTACAGTCCCACGGTTAGAATCCCCACGTACAGTCCTAGGGTTAGAATCCCCATGTACAGTCCCAGGGTTAGAATCCCCACTGACAGTCCCATGGTTAGAATCCCCATGTACAGCCCCAGGGTTAGAATCCCCATGTACAGCCCCAGGGTTAGAATCCCCCTGTACAATCCCAGGGTTACAATCGCCCTGTACAGTCACAGGGTTAGAATCCCCATGTGCAGTCCCAGGGTTAGAATCCCCATGTACAGTCCCAGGGATGGAATCCCCACTTACAGTCCCAGTGTTAGAATCCCCACGTACAGTCCCAGGGTTAGAATCCCCACGTACAGTCCCAGGATTAGAATCCCCACGTACAGTCCCGGGGTTAGAATCCCCATGTACAGTCCCAGGTTTAGAATCCCCATGTACAGGCCCAGGATTAGAATCCCCACGTACAGTCCCAGGGTTCGAATCCCCATGTACAGGCCCAGGATTAGAATCCGCATGTGCAGTCCCAGGGTTAGAATCCCCACGTACAGTCACAGTGTTCGAATCCCCACGTACAGTCCCAGGGTTAGAATTCCCATGTACAGGCCCAGGATTCGAACCCCATGTACAGTCCCAGGGTTAGAATCCCCATGTACAGTCCCAGGGTTAGAATCCCCACGTGCAGTCCCAGGGTTGGAATCCCCATGTCCTGTCCCAGGGTTAGAGGCCCCATGTACAGTCTCAGGGTTAGAATCCCCATGTACAGTCTCAGGGTTAGAATCACCTTGTACTGTCCCAGGGTTAGAATCCCCATGTACAGTCCCAGGGTTGGAATCCCCATGTACAGTCCCAGGATTGGAACCCCCATGTACAGTCGCAGGGTTAGAATCCCCAAGTACAGTCCCAGGGTTAGAATCCCCATGTACAGTCCCAGGGTTAGAATCCCCATGTACAGTCCCAGGGTTAGAATCCCCATGTGCAGTCCCAGGGTTGGAATCCCCATGTGCAGTCCCAGGGTTGGAATCCCGATGTACAGTTGCAGGGTTAGAATCCCCATGTACAGTCCCAGGGTTAGAATACCCATGTACAGTCGCAGGGTTAGAATCCCCAAGTACAGTCATAGCGTTAGAATCCCCATGTACAGTCCCATGGTCAGAATCCCCATGTACACACCCAGGGTTGGAATCCCCATTTACAGTCCCAGGGTCGGAATCCCCATGTACAGTCCCTGGGTTAGAATCCCCATGTACAGTCCCTGGGTTAGAATCCCCATGTACAGTCCCAGGGTTAGAATCCCCGTGTGCAGCCCCAGGGGTAGAATCCCCATGTGCAGTCCCAGGGTTAGAATCCCCATGTACAGTCCCAGGGTTAGAATCCCCATGTGCAGTCCCAGGGTTAGAATCCCCATGTACAGTCCCAGGGTTAGAATCCCTATTTACAGTTCCAGGGTTAGTATCCCCATGTACAGTCCGAGGGTTAGAATCCCCATGGACAGTCCCAGGGTTAGAATCCACGTGTACAGTCCCAGGGTTAGAATCCCCACGTACAGTCCCAGGGTTAGAATCCCCATGTACAGACCCAGGGTTAGAATCCCCATGTACAGTCCCAGGGTTAGAATCCCCATGTACAGTCCCAGGGTTAGAATCGCCACTTACAGTCCCAGGGTTAGAATCCCCATGTACAGTCCCAGGGTTAGAATCCCCATGTACAGTCCCAGGGTTAGAATCCCCACGTACAGTCCTAGGGTAAGAATCCCCATGTACAGTCCCAGGGTTAGAATCCCCACTTACAGTCCCATGGTTAGAATCCCCATGTACAGCCCCAGGGTTAGAATCCCCATGTGCAGCCCCAGGGTTAGAATCCCCCTGTACAATCCCAGGGTTACAATCGCCCTGTACAGTCCCAGGGTTAGAATCCCCATGTGCAGTCCCAGGGTTAGAATCCCCATGTACAGTCCCAGGGATGGAATCCCCACGTACAGTCCCAGTGTTAGAATCCCCACGTACAGTCCCAGGGTTAGAATCCCCACGTACAGTCCCAGGATTAGAATCCCCATGTACAGTCCCAGGGTTAGAATCCCCATGTACAGTCCCAGGGTTAGAATCCCCATGTACAGTCCCAGGGTTAGAATCCCCATGTACAGTCCCAGGGTTAGAATCCCCATGTACAG
This sequence comes from Somniosus microcephalus, assembly GCF_052327205.1. Taxonomy (NCBI): domain Eukaryota; kingdom Metazoa; phylum Chordata; class Chondrichthyes; order Squaliformes; family Somniosidae; genus Somniosus; species Somniosus microcephalus. Next base: position 70,199,223 of record NC_140990.1, read on the forward strand.
TCCCAGGGTTAGAATCCCCATGTACAGTCCCAGGGTTAGAATCCCCATGTGCAGTCCCAGGGTTAGAATCACCATGGCCAGTCCCAGGTTTAGAATCCCCATGTACAGTCCCAGGGTTAGAACCCCCATGTACAGTCCCAGGGTTAGAATCCCCATGTACAGTCCCAGGGTTAGAATCCCCATGTACAGTCCCAGGGTTAGAATCCCCATGTACAGTCCCAGGGTTAGAATCCCCATGTACAGTCCCAGGGTTAGAATCCCCATGTACAGTCCCAGGGTTAGAATCACCATAGACAGTCCTAGGTTTAGAATCCCCATGTACAGTCCCAGGGTTAGAACCCCCATGTACAGTCCCAGGGTTAGAATCCCCATGTACAATCCCAGGGTTAGAATCCCCATGTACAGTCGCAGGGTTAGAATCCCCATGTGCAGTCCCAGGGTTAGAATCCCCATGTACAGTCGCAGGGTTAGAATCCCCATGTATAGTCATAGGGTTAGAATACCCCTGGACAGTCGCAGGGTTGGAATCCCCATGTACAGTCCCAGGGTTGGAATCCACATGTACAGTCCCAGGGTTAGCATCCCCATGTACAGTCCCAGGGTTAGCATCCCCATGTACAGTCCCAGGATTAGAATTCCTACGTACAGTCCCAGGGTTAGAATCCCCACGTAAAGTCCCAGGGTTAGAATCCCCATGTACAGTCCCAGGATTAGAATCCCTACGTACAGTCCCAGGGTTAGAATCCCCATGTACATGCCCAGGGTTTGAATCGCCACCTACAGTCCCAGGCTTAGAATCCCCATGTACAGTCCCAGGGTTAGAATCCCCATGTACAGTCCCGGGGTTAGAATCCCCATGTACAGTCCCAGGGTTAGAATCCCCACGTACAGTCCCAGGGTTAGAATCCCCACGTACAGTCCCAGGGTTAAAATCCCCACGTACAGTCCCAGGGTTAGAATCCCCATGTTCAGTCCCAGGGTTGGAATCCCCACTTCCAGTGCCAGGGTTAGAATCCCCATGTACAGTCCCAGGGTTAGAATCCCCATGTACAGTCCCAGGGTTAGAATCCCCACGTACAGTCCTAGGGTTAGAATCCCCATGTACAGTCCCAGGGTTAGAATCCCCACTTACTGTCTCAGGGTTAGAATCCCCATGTACAGTCCCAGGGTTAGAATCCCCATGTACAGTCCCAGGGTTAGAATCCCCATGTACAGCCCCAGGGTTAGAATCCCCCTGTACAATCCCAGGGTTACAATCGCCCTGTACAGTCACAGGGTTAGAATCCCCATGTGCAGTCCCAGGGTTAGAATCCCCATGTACAGTCCCAGGGATGGAATCCCCACGTACAGTCCCAGTGTTAGAATCCCCACGTACAGTCCCAGGGTTAGAATCCCCACGTACAGTCCCGGGGTTAGAATCCCCATGTACAGGCCCAGGATTGGAACCCCATGTCCAGTCCCAGGGTTAGAATCCCCATGTACAGTCCCAGGGTTAGAATCCCCACGTGCAGTCCCAGGGTTGGAATCCCCATGTACTGTCCCAGGGTTAGAGGCCCCATGTACAGTCCCAGGATTAGAATCCCCACGTACAGTCCCAGGGTTAGAATCCCCATGTACAGTCCCAGGGTCAGAATCCCCATGTACAGTCTCAGGGTCAGAATCCCCTTGTACTGTCCCAGGGTTAGAATCCCCATGTACAGTCCCAGGGTTAGAATCCCCATGTACAGTCTCAGGGTTAGAATCCCCATGTACAGTCCCAGGGTTGCAATCCCCATGTACAGTCCCAGGGTTAGAATGCCCATGTACAGTCCCAGGGTTGGAATCCCCATGTACAGTCCCAGGGTTAAAATCCCCATGTACAGTCCCAGGGTTGGAATCCCCATGTACAGTCCCAGGATTGGAACCCCCATGTACAGTCGCAGGGTTAGAATCCCCAAGTACAGTCCCAGGGTTAGAATCCCCATGTACAGTCCCAGGGTTAGAATCCCCATGTACAGTCCCAGGGTTAGAATCCCCATGTGCAGTCCCAGGGTTGGAATCCCCATGTACAGTCCCAGGGTTGGAATCCCGATGTACAGTTGTAGGGTTAGAATCCCCATGTACAGTCCGAGGGTTTGAATACCCATGTACAGTCGCAGGGTTAGAATCCCCAAGTACAGTCATAGCGTTAGAATCCCCATGTACAGTCCCATGGTCAGAATCCCCATGTACACACCCAGGGTTAGAATCCCCATTTACAGTCCCAGGGTCGGAATCCCCATGTACAGTCCCAGGGTTTAAATCCCCATGTGCAGCCCCAGAGTTAGAATCCCCATGTACAGTCCCTGGGTTAGAATCCCCATGTACAGTCCCTGGGTTAGAATCCCCATGTACAGTCCCAGGGTTAGAATCCCCATGTACAGTCCCAGGGTTAGAATCCCCATGTACAGTCCCAGGGTTAGAATCCCCATGTGCAGTCCCAGGGTTAGAATCCCCATGTACAGTCCCAGGGTTAGAATCCCTATTTACAGTTCCAGGGTTAGTATCCCCATGTACAGTCCCAGGGTTAGAATCCCCACGAACAGTCCCAGGGTTAGAATCCCCATGTACAGACCCAGGGTTAGAATCCCCATGTACAGTCCCAGGGTTAGAATCCCCATGTACAGTCCCCGTGTTACAATCCCCATGTACAGTCCCAGGGTTAGAATCCCCATGTACAGTCCCAGGGTTAGAATCCCCATGTACAGTCCCAGGGTTAGAATCCCCTAGTACAGTCCCAGGGTTAGAATCCCCATGTACAGTCCCAGGGTTAGAATCCCCTAGTACAGGCCCAGGGTTAGAATCCCCAATGTCCAGTCCCAGGGTTAGAATCCCCAATGTACAGTCCCAGGGTTAGAATCCCCTAGTACAGTCCCAGGGTTAGAATCCCCATGTACAGTCCCAGGGTTAGAATCCCCAATGTACAGTCCCAGGGTTAGAATCCCCAATGTACAGTCCCAGGGTTAGAATCCCCACGTGCAGTCCCAGGGTTGGAATCCCCATGTACTGTCCCAGGGTTAGAGGCCCCATGTACAGTCCCAGGATTAGAATCCCCACGTACAGTCCCAGGGTTAGAATCCCCATGTACAGTCCCAGGGTCAGAATCCCCATGTACAGTCTCAGGGTCAGAATCCCCTTGTACTGTCCCAGGGTTAGAATCCCCATGTACAGTCCCAGGGTTAGAATCCCCATGTACAGTCTCAGGGTTAGAATCCCCATGTACAGTCCCAGGGTTGCAATCCCCATGTACAGTCCCAGGGTTAGAATGCCCATGTACAGTCCCAGGGTTGGAATCCCCATGTACAGTCCCAGGGTTAAAATCCCCATGTACAGTCCCAGGGTTGGAATCCCCATGTACAGTCCCAGGATTGGAACCCCCATGTACAGTCGCAGGGTTAGAATCCCCAAGTACAGTCCCAGGGTTAGAATCCCCATGTACAGTCCCAGGGTTAGAATCCCCATGTACAGTCCCAGGGTTAGAATCCCCATGTGCAGTCCCAGGGTTGGAATCCCCATGTACAGTCCCAGGGTTGGAATCCCGATGTACAGTTGTAGGGTTAGAATCCCCATGTACAGTCCGAGGGTTTGAATACCCATGTACAGTCGCAGGGTTAGAATCCCCAAGTACAGTCATAGCGTTAGAATCCCCATGTACAGTCCCATGGTCAGAATCCCCATGTACACACCCAGGGTTAGAATCCCCATTTACAGTCCCAGGGTCGGAATCCCCATGTACAGTCCCAGGGTTTAAATCCCCATGTGCAGCCCCAGAGTTAGAATCCCCATGTACAGTCCCTGGGTTAGAATCCCCATGTACAGTCCCTGGGTTAGAATCCCCATGTACAGTCCCAGGGTTAGAATCCCCATGTACAGTCCCAGGGTTAGAATCCCCATGTACAGTCCCAGGGTTAGAATCCCCATGTGCAGTCCCAGGGTTAGAATCCCCATGTAGAGTCCCAGGGTTAGAATCCCTATTTACAGTTCCAGGGTTAGTATCCCCATGTACAGTCCCAGGGTTAGAATCCCCACGAACAGTCCCAGGGTTAGAATCCCCATGTACAGACCCAGGGTTAGAATCCCCATGTACAGTCCCAGGGTTAGAATCCCCATGTACAGTCCCCGTGTTACAATCCCCATGTACAGTCCCAGGGTTAGAATCCCCATGTACAGTCCCAGGGTTAGAATCCCCATGTACAGTCCCAGGGTTAGAATCCCCTAGTACAGTCCCAGGGTTAGAATCCCCATGTACAGTCCCAGGGTTAGAATCCCCTAGTACAGGCCCAGGGTTAGAATCCCCAATGTCCAGTCCCAGGGTTAGAATCCCCAATGTACAGTCCCAGGGTTAGAATCCCCTAGTACAGTCCCAGGGTTAGAATCCCCATGTACAGTCCCAGGGTTAGAATCCCCAATGTACAGTCCCAGGGTTAGAATCCCCAATGTACAGTCCCAGGGTTAGAATCCCCATGGACAGGCCCAGGGTTAGAATCCTCACGGAGAGTCCCAGGGTTAGAATCCCCATGTACAGTCCCAGGGTTAGAATCCCCATGTACAGTCCCAGGGTTAGAATCCCCATGTACAGTCCCACGGTTAGAATCCCCACGTACAGTCCTAGGGTTAGAATCCCCATGTACAGTCCCAGGGTTAGAATCCCCACTGACAGTCCCATGGTTAGAATCCCCATGTACAGCCCCAGGGTTAGAATCCCCATGTACAGCCCCAGGGTTAGAATCCCCCTGTACAATCCCAGGGTTACAATCGCCCTGTACAGTCCCAGGGTTAGAATCCCCATGTGCAGTCCCAGGGTTAGAATCCCCATGTACAGTCCCAGGGATGGAATCCCCACTTACAGTCCCAGTGTTAGAATCCCCACGTACAGTCCCAGGGTTAGAATCCCCACGTACAGTCACAGGATTAGAATCCCCACGTACAGTCCCGGGGTTAGAATCCCCATGTACAGTCCCAGGTTTAGAATCCCCATGTACAGGCCCAGGATTAGAATCCCCACGTACAGTCCCAGGGTTCGAATCCCCATGTACAGGCCCAGGATTAGAATCCCCACGTACAGTCCCAGGATTAGAATTCCCATGTACAGGCCCAGGATTAGAATCCGCATGTACAGTCCCAGGGTTAGAATCCCCACGTACAGTCACAGGGTTCGAATCCCCACGTACAGTCCCAGGGTTAGAATTCCCATGTACAGGCCCAGGATTCGAACCCCATGTACAGTCCCAGGGTTAGAATCCCCATGTACAGTCCCAGGGTTAGAATCCCCACGTGCAGTCCCAGGGTTGGAATCCCCATGTCCTGTCCCAGGGTTAGAGGCCCCATGTACAGTCTCAGGGTTAGAATCCCCATGTACAGTCTCAGGGTCAGAATCACCTTGTACTGTCCCAGGGTTAGAATCCCCATGTACAGTCCCAGGGTTGGAATCCCCATGTACAGTCCCAGGATTGGAACCCCCATGTACAGTCGCAGGGTTAGAATCCCCAAGTACAGTCCCAGGGTTAGAATCCCCATGTACAGTCCCAGGGTTAGAATCCCCATGTACAGTCCCAGGGTTAGAATCCCCATGTGCAGTCCCAGGGTTGGAATCCCCATGTGCAGTCCCAGGGTTGGAATCCCGATGTACAGTTGCAGGGTTAGAATCCCCATGTACAGTCCCAGGGTTAGAATCCCCATGTACAGTCCCAGGGTTAGAATCCCTATTTACAGTTCCAGGGTTAGTATCCCCATGTACAGTCCGAGGGTTAGAATCCCCATGGACAGTCCCAGGGTTAGAATCCACGTGTACAGTCCCAGGGTTAGAATCCCCACGTACAGTCCCAGGGTTAGAATCCCCATGTACAGACCCAGGGTTAGAATCCCCATGTACAGTCCCAGGGTTAGAATCCCCATGTGCAGTCCCAGGGTTAGAATCCCCATGTACAGTCCCAGGGTTAGAATCCCCATGTACAGTCCCAGGGTTAGAATCCCCATGTACAGTCCCAGGGTTAGAATCCCCACGTACAGTCCTAGGGTAAGAATCCCCATGTACAGTCCCAGGGTTAGAATCCCCACTTACAGTCCCATGGTTAGAATCCCCATGTACAGCCCCAGGGTTAGAATCCCCATGTGCAGCCCCAGGGTTAGAATCCCCCTGTACAATCCCAGGGTTACAATCGCCCTGTACAGTCCCAGGGTTAGAATCCCCATGTGCAGTCCCAGGGTTAGAATCCCCATGTACAGTCCCAGGGATGGAATCCCCACGTACAGTCCCAGTGTTAGAATCCCCACGTACAGTCCCAGGGTTAGAATCCCCACGTACAGTCCCAGGATTAGAATCCCCACGTACAGTCCCGGGGTTAGAATCCCCATGTACAGTCCCAGGTTTAGAATCCCTACGTACAGTCCCAGGGTTCGAATCCCCATGTACAGGCCCAGGATTAGAATCCCCACGTACAGTCCCAGGATTAGAATTCCCATGTACAGGCCCAGGATTAGAATCCCCATGTACAGTCCCAGGGTTAGAATCCCCACGTACAGTCACAGGGTTAGAATCCCCACGTACAGTCCCAGGGTTAGAATTCCCATGTACAGGCCCAGGATTCGAACCCCATGTACAGTCCCAGGGTTAGAATCCCCATGTACAGTCCCAGGGTAGAATCCCCACGTGCAGTCCCAGGGTTGGAATCCCCATGTACTGTCCCAGGGTTAGAGGCCCCATGTACAGTCTCAGGGTTAGAATCCCCATGTACAGTCTCAGGGTCAGAATCACCTTGTACTGTCCCAGGGTTAGAATCCCCATGTACAGTCCCAGGATTGGAACCCCCATGTACAGTCGCAGGGTTAGAATCCCCAAGTACAGTCCCAGGGTTAGAATCCCCATGTACAGTCCCAGGGTTAGAATCCCCATGTGCAGTCCCAGGGTTGGAATCCCCATGTACAGTCCCAGGGTTGGAATCCCGATGTACAGTTGCAGGGTTAGAATCCCCATGTACAGTCCCAGGGTTAGAATACCCATGTACAGTCGCAGGGTTAGAATCCCCAAGTACAGTCATAGCGTTAGAATCCCCATGTACACACCCAGGGTTAGAATCCCCATTTACAGTCCCAGGGTCGGAATCCCCATGTACAGTCCCAGGGTTAGAATCCCCATGCACAGTCCCAGGGTTAGAATCCCCATGTACAGTCCCAGGGTTAGAATCCCCATGTGCAGTCCCAGGGTTAGAATCCCCATGCACAGTCCCAGGGTTAGAATCCCCATGTACAGTCCCAGGGTTAGAATCCCTATTTACAGTTCCAGGGTTAGTATCCCCATGTACAGTCCGAGGGTTAGAATCCCCATGTACAGTCCCAGGGTTAGAATCCACGTGTACAGTCCCAGGGTTAGAATCCCCACGTACAGTCCCAGGGTTAGAATCCCCATGTACAGACCCAGGGTTAGAATCCCCATGTACAGTCCCAGGGTTAGAATCCCCATGTACAGTCCCCGGGTTAGAATCCACATGTACAGTCCCAGGGTTAGAATCCCCATGTACAGTCCCAGGGTTAGAATCCCCTAGTACAGTCCCAGGGTTAGAATCCCCATGTAAATTCCCAGGGTTAGAATCCCCATGGACAGTCCCAGGGTTAGAATCCCCTAGTACAGGCCCAGGGTTAGAATCCCCAATGTCCAGTCCCAGGGTTAGAATCCCCGAGTACAGGCCCAGGGTTAGAATCCCCAATGTCCAGTCCCAGGGTTAGAATCCCCAATGTACAGTCCCAGGGTTAGAATCCCCACATACAGTCCCAGGATTAGAATCCCCACGTACAGTCCCGGGGTTAGAATCCCCATGTACAGTCCCAGGTTTAGAATCCCTACGTACAGTCCCAGGGTTCGAATCCCCATGTACAGGCCCAGGATTAGAATCCCCACGTACAGTCCCAGGATTAGAATTCCCATGTACAGGCCCAGGATTAGAATCCCCATGTACAGTCCCAGGGTTAGAATCCCCACGTACAGTCACAGGGTTAGAATCCCCACGTACAGTCCCAGGGTTAGAATTCCCATGTACAGGCCCAGGATTCGAACCCCATGTACAGTCCCAGGGTTAGAATCCCCATGTACAGTCCCAGGGTTAGAATCCCCACGTGCAGTCCCAGGGTTGGAATCCCCATGTACTGTCCCAGGGTTAGAATCCCCATGTACAGTTCCAGGGTTAGAATCCCCATGTACAGTCCCAGGATTGGAACCCCCATGTACAGTCGCAGGGTTAGAATCCCCAAGTACAGTCCCAGGGTTAGAATCCCCATGTACAGTCCCAGGGTTAGAATCCCCATGTGCAGTCCCAGGGTTGGAATCCCCATGTACAGTCCCAGGGTTGGAATCCCGATGTACAGTTGCAGGGTTAGAATCCCCATGTACAGTCCCAGGGTTAGAATACCCATGTACAACCGCAGGGTTAGAATCCCCAAGTACAGTCATAGCGTTCGAATCCCCATGTACAGTCCCATGGTCAGAATCCCCATGTGCACACCCAGGGTTAGAATCCCCATTTACAGTCCCAGGGTCGGAATCCCCATGTACAGTCCCAGGGTTTAAATCCCCATGTACAGCCCCAGAGTTAGAATCCCCATGTACAGTCCCTGGGTTAGAATCCCCATGTACAGTCCCTGGGTTAGAATCCCCATGTACAGTCCCAGGGTTAGAATCCCCGTGTGCAGCCCCAGGGGTAGAATCCCCATGTACAGTCCCAGGGTTAGAATCCCCATGCACAGTCCCAGGGTTAGAATCCCCATGTGCAGTCCCAGGGTTAGAATCCCCATGTACAGTCCCAGGGTTAGAATCCCTATTTACAGTTCCAGGGTTAGTATCCCCATGTACAGTCCGAGGGTTAGAATCCCCATGTACAGTCCCAGGGTTAGAATCCACGTGTACAGTCCCAGGGTTAGAATCCCCACGTACAGTCCCAGGGTTAGAATCCCCATGTACAGACCCAGGGTTAGAATCCCCATGTACAGTCCCAACGTTAGAATCCCCATGTACAGTCCCCGGGTTAGAATCCACATGTACAGTCCCAGGGTTAGAATCCCCATGTACAGTCCCAGGGTTAGAATCCCCTAGTACAGTCCCAGGGTTAGAATCCCCATGTACAGTCCCAGGGTTAGAATCCCCATGTAAATTCCCAGGGTTAGAATCCCCATGTACAGTCCCAGGGTTAGAATCCCCTAGTACAGGCCCAGGGTTAGAATCCCCAATGTCCAGTCCCAGGGTTAGAATCCCCAATGTACAGTCCCAGGGTTAGAATCCCCTAGTACAGGCCCAGGGTTAGAATCCCCAATGTCCAGTCCCGGGTTAGAATCCCCAATGTGCAGTCCCAGGGTTAGAATCCCCATGTACAGTCCTAGGGTTAGAATCCCCATGTACAGGCCCAGGGTTAGAATCCCCACGTAGAGTCCTAGGGTTAGAATCCCCATGTACAGTCCCAGGGTTAGAATCCCCATGTACAGTCCCAGGGTTAGAATCCCCATGCACAGCCCCAGGGTTAGTATCCCCCTGTGCAATCCCAGGGTTACAATCGCCCTGTACAGTCCCAGGGTTAGAATCCCCATGTGCAGTCCCAGGGTTAGAATCCCCATGTAAAGTCCCAGGGATGGAATCCCCACGTACAGTCCCAGTGTTAGAATCCCCACGTACAGTCCCAGGGTTAGAATCCCCACGTACAGTCCCAGGATTAGAATCCCCACGTACAGTCCCGGGGTTAGAATCCCCATGTGCAGTCCCAGGTTTAGAATCCCTACGTACAGTCCCAGGGTTCGAATCCCCATGTACAGGCCCAGGATTAGAATCCCCACGTACAGTCCCAGGATTAGAATTCCCATGTACAGTCTCAGGGTTAGAATCCCCATGTACAGTCTCAGGGTCAGAATCCCCTTGTACTGTCCCAGGGTTAGAATCCCCATGTACAGTCCCAGGGTTAGAATCCCCATGTGCAGTCCCAGGGTTGCAATCCCCATGTACAGTCCCAGGGTTAGAATGCCCATGTACAGTCCCAGGGTTGGAATCCCCATGTACAGTCCCAGGGTTAAAATCCCCATGTCCAGTCCCAGGGTTGGAATCCCCAAGTACAGTCCCAGGATTGGAACCCCCATGTACAGTCGCAGGGTTAGAATCCCCAGGTGCAGTCCCAGGGTTAGAATCCCCATGTGCAGTCCCAGGGTTAGAATCCCCATGTGCAGTCCCAGGGTTGGAATCCCCATGTACAGTCCCAGGGTTGGAATCCCGATGTACAGTTGCAGGGTTAGAATCCCCATGTACAGTCCCAGGGTTAGAATACCCATGTACAGTCGCAGGGTTAGAATCCCCAAGTACAGTCATAGCGTTAGAATCCCCATGTACAGTCCCATGGTCAGAATCCCCATGTACACACCCAGGGTTAGAATCCCCATTTACAGTCCCAGGGTCGGAATCCCCATGTACAGTCCCAGGGTTTAAATCCCCATGTACAGCCCCAGAGTTAGAATCCCCATGTACAGTCCCTGGGTTAGAATCCCCATGTACAGTCCCTGGGTTAGAATCCCCATGTCCAGTCCCTGGGTTAGAATCCCCATGTCCAGTCCCAGGGTTAGAATCCCCGTGTGCAGCCCCAGGGGTAGAATCCCCATGTACAGTCCCAGGGTTAGAATCCCCATGTACAGTCCCAGGGTTCGAATCCCCATGTGCAGTCCCAGGGTTAGAATCCCCGTGTACAGTCCCAGGGTTAGAATCCCCATGTACAGTCCCAGGGTTAGAATCCCCATGTACAGTCCCAGGGTTAGAATCCCCATGTGCAGTCCCAGGGTTAGAATCCCCATGTACAGTCACAGGTTTAGAATCCCTATTTACAGTTCCAGGGTTAGTATCCCCATGTACAGTCCGAGGGTTAGAATCCCCATGTACAGTCCCAGGGTTAGAATCCCCACGTACAGTCCCAGGGTTAGAATCCCCATGTACAGACCCAGGGTTAGAATCCCCATGTACAGTCGCAGGGTTAGAATCCCCATGTACAGTCCCTGGGTTAGAATCCACATGTACAGTCCCAGGGTTAGAATCCCCATGTACAGTCCCAGGGTTAGAATCCCCTCGTACAGTCCCAGGGTTAGAATCCCCATGTACAGTCCCAGGGTTAGAATCCCCATGTAAATTCCCAGGGTTAGAATCCCCATGTACAGTCCCAGGGTTAGAATCCCCTTGTGCAGGCCCAGGGTTAGAATCCCCAATGTCCAGTCCCAAGGTTAGAATCCCCAATGTACAGTCCCAGGGTGAGAATCCCCTAGTACAGGCCCAGGGTTAGAATCCCCATGGACATTCCCGGGGTTAGAATCCCCACGTACAGTCCCAGGGTTAGAATCCCCACGTACAGTCCTAGGGTTAGAATCCCCACTTACAGTCCCAGGGTTAGAATCCCCATGTACAGTCCCAGGGTTAGAATCCCCATGGACAGTCCCAGGGTTAGAATCCCCATGTACAGTCCCAGGGTTAGAATCCCCATGGACAGTCCCAGGGTTAGAATCCCCATGTGCAGTCCCAGGGTTAGAATCCCCAATGTACAGTCCCAGGGTTAGAATCCCCATGCACAGTCCCAGGGTTGGAATCCCCAATGTACAGTCCCAGGGTTAGAATCCCCAATGTACAGTCCCAGGGTTAGAATCCCCATGTACAGTCCCAGGGTTAGAATCCCCTAGTACAGGCCCAGGGTTAGAATCCCCACGTACAGTCCTAGGGTTAGAATCCCCACTTACAGTCCCAGGGTTAGAATCCCCATGTACAGTCCCAGGGTTAGAATCCCCATGGACAGTCCCAGGGTTAGAATCCCCGTGTACAGTCCCAGGGTTAGAATCCCCATGGACAGTCCCAGGGTTACAATCCCCATGTACAGTCCCAGGGTTAGAATCCCCAATGTACAGTCCCAGGGTTAGAATCCCCTAGTACAGGCCCAGGGTTAGAATCCCCATGTACAGTCCCAGGGTTAGAATCCCCATGTGCAGTCCCAGGGTTAGAATCCCCTAGTACAGTCCCAGGGTTGGAATCCCCAATGTACAGTCCCAGGGTTAGAATCCCCAATGTGCAGTCTCAGGGTTAGAAGCCCCATGTACAGTCCCAGGGTTAGAATCCCCTAGTACAGGCCCAGGGTTAGAATCCCCATGTACAGTCCCAGGGTTAGAATCCCCATGTGCAGTCCCAGGGTTAGAATCCCCAATGTACAGTCCCAGGGTTAGAATCCCCATGCACAGTCCCAGGGTTGGAATCCCCAATGTACAGTCCCAGGGTTAGAATCCCCAATGTACAGTCCCAGGGTTAGAATCCCCATGTACAGTCCCAGGGTTAGAATCCCCATTTACAGCCGCAGTGTTAGAATCCCTGTGTGCAGTCCCAGGGTTAGAATCCCCATGTAAATTCCCAGGGTTAGAATCCCCATGTACAGTCCTAGGGTTAGAATCCCCATGTACAGTCCCAGGGTTAGAATCCCCACTTACAGTCCCATGGTTAGAATCCCCATGCACAGTCCCAGGGTTAGAATCCCCATGTACAGCCCCAGGGTTAGAATCCCCCTGTACAATCCCAGGGTTACAATTGCCCTGTACAGTCCCAGGGTTAGAATCCCCATGTGCAGTCCCAGGGTTAGAATCCCCATGTGCAGTCCCAGGGATGGAATCCCCACGTACAGTCCCAGTGTTAGAATCCCCACGTACAGTCCCAGGGTTAGAATCCCCACGTACAGTCCCAGGGTTAGAATCCCCACGGACAGTCCCGGGGTTAGAATCCCCATGTACAGTCCCAGGTTTAGAATCCCTACGTACAGTCCGAGGGTTCGAATCCCCATGTTCAGGCCCAGGATTAGAATCCCCACGTACAGTCCCAGGATTAGAATTCCCATGTACAGGCCCAGGATTAGAATCCCCATGTACAGTCCCAGGGTTAGAATCCGCACGTACAGTCACAGGGTTAGAATCCCCACGTACAGTCCCAGGGTGAGAATTCCCATGTACAGGCCCAGGATTAGAACCCCATGTACAGTCCCAGGGTTAGAATCCCCATGTACAGTCCCAGGGTTAGAATCCCCACGTGCAGTCCCAGGGTTGGAATCCCCATGTACTGTCCCAGGGTTAGAGGCCCCATGTACAGTCTCAGGGTTAGAATCCCCATGTACAGTCTTAGGGTCAGAATCCCCTTGTACTGTCCCAGTGTTAGAATCCCCATGTACAGTCTCAGGGTTAGAATCCCCAGGTACAGTCCCAGGGTTGCAATGCCCATGTACAGTCCCAGGGTTAGAATGCCCATGTACAGTTCCAGGGTTGGAATCCCCATGTACAGTCCCAGGGTTAAAATCCCCATGTACAGTCCCAGGGTTGGAATCCCCATGTACAGTCCCAGGATTGGAACCCCCATGTACAGTCGCAGGGTTAGAATCCCCAAGTACAGTCCCAGGGTGAGAATCCCCATGTACAGTCCCAGGGTTAGAATCCCCATGTACAGTCCCAGGGTTAGAATACCCATGTACAGTCGCAGGGTTAGAATCTCCAAGTACAGTCATAGCTTAAGAATCCCCATGTACACACCCAGGGTTAGAATCCCCATTTACAGTCCCAGGGCCGGAATCCCCATGTGCAGTCCCAGGGTTTAAATCCCCATGTACAGCCCCAGAGTTAGAATCCCCATGTACAGTCCCTGGGTTAGAATCCCCATGTACAGTCCCAGGGTTAGAATCCCCATGTACAGTCCCTCGGTTAGAATCCCCAATGTACAGTCCCAGGGTTAGAATTCCCATGTACAGTCCCGGGGTTAGAATCCCCATGTACAGTCCCAGGGTTGGAATCCCCAATGTACAGTCCCAGGGTTAGAATCCCCATGTACTGTCTCAGGGTTAGAAGCCCCATGTACAGTCCCAGGGTTGGAATCCCCATGTACAGTCCCAGGGTTAGAATCCCCACTTACAGTCCCAGGGTTAGAATCCCCATGTACAGTCCCAGGGTTAGAATCCCCATGTACAGTCCCAGGGTTAGAATCCCCACTTACAGTCCCAGGGTTAGAATCCCCATGTACAGTCCCAGGGTTCCAATCCCCCTGAACAGTCCCAGGGTTCGAATCCCCATGTAAATTCCCAGGGTTAGAATCCCCATGTACAGTCCCAGGGTTAGAATCCCCAATGTACAGTCCGAGGGTTAGAATCCCCATTTACTGTCTCAGGGTTAGAAGCCCCATGTACAGTCCCAGGGTTAGAATCCCCATGCACAGTCCCAGGGTTAGAATCCCCATGTACAGTCTCAGGGTTAGAACCCCCATGTACAGTCCCAGGGTTAGAATCCCCATGTACAGTCCCAGGGTTAGAATCCCCATGTGCAGTCATAGGGTTAGAATCCCCCTGTACAGTCCCAGGGTTGGAATCCCCATGTCCAGTCCCAGGGTTAGAATCCCCATGTACAGTCCCATGATTAGAATCCCTACGTACAGTCCCAGGGTTAGAATCCCCATGTCCATGCCCAGGGTTCGAATCCCCACGGACAGTCCCAGGGTTAGAATCCCCAGGTACAGGCCCAGGGTTAGAATCCCCATGTAGAGTCGCAGGGTTTGAATCCCCATGTACAGTCCCAGGGTTAAAATACCCACGTACAGTACCAGGGTTAGAATCCCCACGTACAGTCCCAGGGTAAGATTGCCCATGTACAGTCCCAGGGTTAGAATCCCCATGTGCAGTCCCGGTGTTAGAATCCCCATGTACAGTCCCAGGGTTAGAATCCCCATGTACAGTCCCAGGGGTAGAATCCCCATGTACAGCCCCAGGGTTAGAATCCCCATTTACAGCCGCAGTGTTAGAATCCCTGTGTACAGTCCCAGGGTTAGAATCCCCATGTACAGTCCCAGGGTTGGAATCCCCATGTAGAGTCCCAGGGTTAGAATCCCCAATGTACAGTCCCAGGGTTAGAATCCCCATGTACTGTCTCAGGGTTAGAAGCCCCATGTACAGTCCCAGGGTTGGAATCCCCATGTACAGTCCCAGGGTTGGAATCCCCATGCACAGTCCCAGGGTTGGAATCCCCATGTACAGTCCCAGGGTTAAAATCCCCATTTACAGTCCCAGGTTTAGAATTCCCATGTACAGTCCCAGGGTTAGAATCCCCATGTACAGTCCCAGTGTTAGAATCCCCATGTACAGTCCCAGGGTTAGAATCCCCATGTACAGTCCCAGGGTTAGAATCCCCATGTACAGTTGCAGGGTTAGAATCCCCATGTCCAGTCCCAGGGTTAGAATACCCATGTACAGTCGCAGGGTTAGAATCCCCAAGTACAGTCATAGCGTTAGAATCCCCATGTGCAGTCCCAGGGTCAGAATCCCCATGTACACACCCACGGTTGGAATCCCCCTGTACAGTCCCAGGGTTGGAATCCCCATGTACAGTTGCAGGGTTAGAATCCCCATGTACAGTCCCAGGGTTAGAATACCCATGTACAGTCGCAGGGTTAGAATCCCCAAGTACAGTCATAGCGTTAGTATCCCCATGTGCAGTCCCAGGGTCAGAATCCCCATTTACAGTCCCAGGGTCGGAATCCCCATGTGCAGTCCCAGGGTTAAAATCCCCATGTTCAGCCCCAGGGTTAGAATCCCCATGTACAGTCCCTGGGTTAGAATCCCCATGTACAGTCCCTGGGTTAGAATCCCCATGTACAGTCCCAGGGTTGGAATCCCCATGTACAGTCCCAGGGTTGGAACCCCCATGTACAGTCGCAGGGTTAGAATCCCCAAGTACAGTCCCAGGGTTAGAATCCCCATGTACAGTCCCAGGGTGAGAATCCCCATGTACAGTCCCACGGTTGGAATCCCCATGTACAGTCCCAGGGTTGGAATCCCCATGTACAGTTGCAGGGTTAGAATCCCCATGTACAGTCCCAGGGTCAGAATACCCATGTACAGTCGCAGGGTTAGAATCCCCAAGTACAGTCATAGCGTTAGAATCCCCATGTGCAGTCCCAGGGTCAGAATCCCCATGTACACACCCAGGGTTAGAATCCCCATTTACAGTCCCAGGGTCGGAATCCCCATGTACAGCCCCAGGGTTAGAATCCCCATGTACAGTCCCAGGGTTAGAATCCCCATGTGCAGTCCCAGGGTTAGAATCCCCATGCACAGTCCCAGGGTTAAAATCCCTATTTACAGTTCCAGGGTTAGTATCCCCATGTACAGTCCGAGAGTTAGAATCCACGTGTACAGTCCCAGGGTTAGAATCCCCATGTACAGACCCAGGGTTAGAATCCCCATGTACAGTCCCAGGGTCAGAATCCCCATGTACAGTCCCAGGGTTAGAATCCCCATGTACAGTCCCAGAGTTCGAAGCCCCATGTACAGTCCGACGGTTAGAATCCCCATGTACAGTCCCAGGGTTAGAATCCCCATGTGCAGTCCCAGGGTTAGAATCCCCATGTACAGTCCCAGGGTTAGAATCCCCATGTACAGTCCCAGGGTTAGAATCCCCATGTACAGTCCCAGGGTTAGAATCCCCATGTACAGTCCCAGGGTTAGAATCCCCATGTGCAGTCTCAGGGTTAGAATCCCCATGTACAGTCCCAGGGTTAGAATCCCCATGTGCAGTCCCAGGGTTAGAATCCCCATGTACAGTCCCAGGGTTGGAATCCCCATGTCCAGTCCCAGGGTTGGAATCCCCATGTCCAGTCCCAGGGTTGGAATCCCCATGCACAGTCCCAGGGATGGAATCCCCATGTACAGGCACAGGGTTAGAATCCTCACGTACAGTCCTAGGGTTAGAATCCCCATGTACAGTCCCAGGTTAGAATCCCCACTTACAGTCCCAGGGTTAGAATCCCCATGTACAGTCCCAGGGTTAGAATCCCCATGTACAGTCCCAGGGTTAGAATCCCCACTTACAGTCTCAGTGTTAGAATCCCCATGTACAGTCCCAGGGTTAGAATCCCCACGTACAGTCCCAGGGTGAGAATCCCCAAGTACAGTCATAGCGTTAGAATCCCCGTGTGCAGCCCCAGGGGTAGAATCCCCATGTACAGTCCCAGGGTTAGAATCCCCATGTACAGTCCCAGGGTTCGAATCCCCATGTGCAGTCCCAGGGTTAGAATCCCCATGTACAGTCCCAGGGTTAGAATCCCTATTTACAGTTCCAGGGTTAGTATCCCCATGTACAGTCCGAGGGTTAGAATCCCCATGTACAGTCCCAGGGTTAGAATCCACGTGCACAGTCCCAGGGTTAGAATCCCCACGTACAGTCCCAGGGCTAGAATCCCCACGTACAGTCCCAGGGTTAGAATCCCCATGTACAGACCCAGGGCTAGAATCCCCATGTACAGTCCCAGGGTCAGAATCCCCATGTACAGTCCCAGGGTTAGAATCCCCATGTAGTCCCAGGGTTCGAATCCCCATGTACAGTCCCAGGGTTAGAATCCCCATATACAGTCTCAGGGCTGGAATCCCCATGTGCAGTCCCAGGGTTAGAATCCCCACGTACAGTCCCAGGGTTGGAATCCCCATTTACAGTCCCAGGGTTAGAATCCCCATGTACAGTCTCAGGGTTAGAATCCCCATGCACAGTCCCAGGGTTAGAATCCCCATGTAAAGTCCCAGGGTTAGAATCCCCATGTACAGTCTCAGGGTGAGAATCCCGTGTACAGTCCCAGGGTTAGAATCCCCATGTACAGTCCAGGTGTTGGAATCCTCATGTACAGTCCCAGGGTTGGAATCCCCATGTACAGTCCCAGTGTTGGAATCCCCATGTACAGTCCCAGGGTTAGAATGCCCATGTACAGTCCCAGGGTTGGAATCCCCATGTACAGTCCCAGGGTTAGAATCCCCATGTACAGTCCCAGGGTTAGAATGCCCATGTACAGTCCCAGGGTTGGAATCCCCATGCACAGTCCCAGGATTGGAACCCCCATGTACAGTCGCAGGGTTAGAATCCCCAAGTGCAGTCCCAGGGTTAGAATCCCCATGTACAGTCCCAGGGTTAGAATCCCCATGTACAGTCCCACGGTTGGAATCCCCATGTACAGTCCCAGGGTTAGAATCCCCATGTACAGTCCCAGGGTTAGAATCCCCATGTACAGTCCCAGGGTCAGAATCCCCATGTGCAGTCCCAGGGTTAGAATTCCCATGTACAGTCCCAGGGTTAGAATCCCTATTTTCAGTTCCAGGGTTAGTCTCCCCATGTACAGTCCGAGGGTTAGAATCCCCATGTACAGTCCCAGGGTTAGAATCCCCATGTACAGTCCCAGGGTCAGAATCCCCATGTACAGTCCCAGGGTTAGAATCCCCATGTACAGTCCCAGGGTTAGAATCCCCATGTACAGTCCCAGGGTTAGAATCCCCATGTGCAGTCCCAGGTTTAGAATCCCTACGTACAGTCCCAGAGTTGGAATCCCTATTTACAGTTCCAGGGTTAGTATCCCCATGAACAGTCCGAGGGTTAGAATCCCCATGTACAGTCCCAGGGTTAGAATCCACGTGTACAGTCCCAGGGTGAGAATCCCCATGTACAGTCCCAGGGTTAGAATCCCCACGTCCCGTCCCAGGGTTAGAATCCCCATGTGCAGACCCAGGGCTAGAATCCCCATGTGCAGTCCCAGGGTTAGAATCCCCATGTACAGTCCCAGGGTTAGAATCCCCATGTACAGTCTCAGGGTTAGAATCCCCATGTACAGTCCCAGGGTTAGAATCCCCATGTACAGTCTCAGGGTTAGAATCCCGTGTACAGTCCCAGGGTTAGAATCCCCATGTACAGTCCCAGTGTTGGAATCCTCATGTACAATCCCAGGGTTGGAATCCCCATGTACAGTCCCAGGGTTAGAATCCCCATGTCCAGTCCCAGGGTTGGAATCCCCATGTACAGTCCCAGGTTTGGAATCCCCATGTACAGTGCCAGTGTTGGAATCCCCATGTAGAATTCGAGGGTTAGAATCCCCATGTACAGTCCCAGGCTTAGAATCCCCATGTACAGTCCCAGGGTTAGAATGCCCATGTACAGTCCCAGGGTTAAAATCCCCATGTTCAGTCCCAGGGTTGGAATCCCCATGTACAGTCCCAGGATTGGAACCCCCATGTACAGTCTCAGGGTTAGAATCCCCAAGTACAGTCATAGCGTTAGAATCCCCATGTACAGTCCCAGGGTTAGAATCGCCATGTACACACCCAGGGTTAGAATCCCCATTTACAGTCCCAGGGTCGTAATCCCCATGTACAGTCCCAGGGTTAAAATCCCCATGCACAGCCCCAGGGTTAGAATCCCCATGTACAGTCCCTGGGTTAGAATCCCCATGTACAGTCATAGCGTTAGAATCCCCATGTACAGTCCCAGGGTTAGAATCGCCATGTACACACCCAGGGTTAGAATCCCCATTTACAGTCCCAGGGTCGTAATCCCCATGTACAGTCCCAGGGTTAAAATCCCCATGCACAGCCCCAGGGTTAGAATCCCCATGTACAGTCCCTGGGTTAGAATCCCCATGTACAGTCCCTGAGTTAGAATCCCCATGTACAGTCCCAGGATTAGAATCCCCGTGTGCAGCCCCAGGGGTAGAATCCCCATGTACAGTCCCAGGGTTAGAATCCCCATGTGCAGTCCCAGGGTTAGAATCCCCATGTACAGTCCCAGGGTTAGAATCCCTATTCACAGTTCCAGGGTTAGGATCCCCATGTACAGTCCCAGGGTTAGAATCCCCATGTACAGTCCCAGGGTTGGAATCCCCATGTGCAGTCCCAGGGTTGGAATCCCCATGTACAGTCCCAGGGTTAGAATCCCCATGTACAGCCCAGGGTTAGAATCCCCATATACAGTTCCAGGGTTAGAATCCCCATGTACAGTCCCAGGGTTAGAATCCCCATTTACAATCCCAGGGTTGGAATCCCCATGTACAGTCCCAGAGTAAAAATCCCCATGTACAGTCCCAGGGTTAGAATCCCCATGTACAGTCTCAGGTTTAGAATCCCCATGTACAGTCCCAGGGTTAGAATCCCCATGTACAGTCCCAGGGTTAGAATCCCCATGTACAGCCCCAGGGTTAGAATCCCCATGTACAGTCCCAGGGTTAGAATCCCCATGTACAGTCTCAGGGTTAGAATCCCCATGTAGAGTCCCAGGGTTGGAATCCCCATGTACAGTTCCAGGGTTAGAATGCCCATGTACAGTCCCAGGGTTGGAATCCCCATGTACAATCTCAGGTTTAGAATCCCCATGTACAGTCCCAGGGTTAGAATCCCCATGTACAGTCCCAGTGTTAGAAACCCCATGTACAGTCCCAGGGTTAGAATCCCCATGTACAGTCCCAGGGTTAGAATCCCCATGTACAGTCTCATGGTTAGAATCCCCATGTACAGTCCCAGGGTTGGAATCCCCATGTACAGTCCCAGGATTGGAACCCCCATGTACAGTCGCAGGGTTAGAATCCCCATGTACAGTCCCAGGGTCGGAATCCCCATGTACAGTCCCAGGGTTAAAATCCCCATGTACAGCCCCAGGGTTAGAATCCCCATGTACAGTCCCTGGGTTAGAATCCCCATGTACAGTCCCTGGGTTAGAATCCCCGTGTGCAGCCCCAGGGGTAGAATCCCCATGTACAGTCCCAGGGTTAGAATCCCCATGTACAGTCCCAGGGTTAGAATCCCCATGTGCAGTCCCAGGGTTAGAATCCCCATGTACAGTCCCAGGGTTAGAATCCCTATTTACAGTTCCAGGGTTAGAATCCCCATGTACAGTCCCAGGGTTAGAATCTCCATGTACAGTCCCAGGGTTAGAATCCCCACGTACAGTCCCAGGGTTAGAATCCCCATGTACAGACCCAGGGTCAGAATCCCCATGTACAGTCCCAGGGTCAGAATCCCCATGTACAGTCCCAGGGTTAGAATCCCCATGTACAGTCCCAGGGTTCGGATCCCCATGTACAGTCTCAGGGCTGGAATCCCCATGTACAGTCCCAGGGTTAGAATCCCCATGTACAGTCCCAGGGTTAGAATCCCCATGTACAGTCTCAGGGTTAGAATCCCCATGTACAGTCCCAGGGTTAGAATCCCCATGTACAGTCCCAGGGTTAGAATCCCCATGTACAGTCCCAGGGTTAGAATCCCCATGTACAGTCTCAGGGTTAGAATCCCGTGTTCAGTCCCAGGGTTAGAATCCCCATGTACAGTCCCAGGGTTGGAATCCCCATGTACAGTCCCAGGGTTGGCATCCCCATGTACAGTCCCAGTGTTGGAATCCCCATGTAGAATTCCAGGGTTAGAATCCCCATGTACAGTCCCAGGGTTAGAATCCCCATGTACAGTCCCAGGGTTAGAATGCCCATGTGCAGTCCCAGGGTTAAAATCCCCATGTACAGTCCCAGGGTTGGAATCCCCATGTACAGTCCCAGGATTGGAACCCCCATGTACAGTCGCAGGGTTTGAATCCCCAAGTACAGTCCCAGGGTTAGAATCTCCATGTACAGTCCCAGGGTTAGAATCCCCATGTACAGTCCCAGGGTTGGAATCCCCATGTACAGTCCCAGGGTTGGAATCCCCATGTACAGTTGCAGGGTTAGAATCCCCATGTACAGTCCCAGGGTTCGAATACCCATGTGCAGTCGCAGGGTTACAATCCCCAAGTACACTCAAAGCGTTAGAATCCCCATGTACAGTCCCAGGGTCAGAATCCCCATGTGCACACCCAGGGTTAGAATCCCCATTTACAGTCCCAGGGTCGGAATCCCCATGTACAGTCCCAGGGTTAAAATCCCCATGTACAGCCCCAGGGCTAGAATCCCCATGTACAGTCCCTGGGTTAGAATCCCCATGTGCAGTCCCTGGGTTAGAATCCCCATGTACAGTCCCAGGGTTAGAATCCCCGTGTGCAGCCCCAGGGGTAGAATCCCCATGTACAGTCCCAGGGTTAGAATCCCCATGTACAGTCCCAGGGTTAGAATCCCCATGTGCAGTCCCAGGGTTAGAATCCCCATGTACAGTCCCAGGGTTAGAATCCCTATTTACAGTTCCAAGGTTAGTATCCCCATGTACAGTCCGAGGGTTAGAATCCCCATGTACAGTCCCAGGGTTAGAATCCACGTGTACAGTCCCAGGGTTAGAATCCCCATGTACAGACCCAGGGTTAGAATCCCCATGTACAGTCCCAGGGTCAGAATCCCCATGTACAGTCCCAGGGTTAGAATCCCCATGTACAGTCCTAGGGTTTGAATCCCCATGTACAGTCCCAGGGTTAGAATCCCCATGTACAGTCCTAGGGTTTGAATCCCCATGTACAGTCCCAGGGTTAGAATCCCCATGTACAGTCCCAGGGTTAGAATCCCCATGTACAGTCCCAGGGTTAGAATCCCCATGCACAGTCCCAGGGTTAGAATGCCCATGTACCGTCCCAGGGTTAGAATCCCCATGTACAGTCCCAGGGTTAGAATCCCCATGTACAGTCCCAGGGTTAGAATCCCCATGTACAGACCCAGGGTCAGAATCCCCATGTACAGTCCCAGGGTGAGAATGCCCATGTACCGTCCCAGGGTTAGAATCCCCATGTACAGTCCCAGGGTTAGAATCCCCATGTACAGTCCCAGGGTTGGAATCCCCATGTACAGTCCCAGTGTTCGAATCCCCATGTACAGTCCCAGGGTTAGAATCCCCATGTACAGTCGCAGGGTTACAATCCCCATGTACAGTCCCAGGGTTAGAATCCCCATGTACAGTCCCAGGGTTAGAATCCCCTTGGACAGTCCCAGGGTTAGAATCCCCATGTACAGTCCCAGGGTTAGAATCCCCATGTACAGTCTCAGGGCTGGAATCCCCATGTACAGTCCCAGGGTTAGAATCCCCATGTACAGTCCCAGGGTTAAAATCCCCATGCACAGCCCCAGGGTTAGAATCCCCATGTACAGTCCCTGGGTTAGAATCCCCATGTACAGTCATAGCGTTAGAATCCCCATGTACAGTCCCAGGGTTAGAATCGCCATGTACACACCCAGGGTTAGAATCCCCATTTACAGTCCCAGGGTCGTAATCCCCATGTACAGTCCCAGGGTTAAAATCCCCATGCACAGCCCCAGGGTTAGAATCCCCATGTACAGTCCCTGGGTTAGAATCCCCATGTACAGTCATAGCGTTAGAATCCCCATGTACAGTCCCAGGGTTAGAATCGCCATGTACACACCCAGGGTTAGAATCCCCATTTACAGTCCCAGGGTCGTAATCCCCATGTACAGTCCCAGGGTTAAAATCCCCATGCACAGCCCCAGGGTTAGAATCCCCATGTACAGTCCCTGGGTTAGAATCCCCATGTACAGTCCCTGAGTTAGAATCCCCATGTACAGTCCCAGGATTAGAATCCCCGTGTGCAGCCCCAGGGGTAGAATCCCCATGTACAGTCCCAGGGTTAGAATCCCCATGTGCAGTCCCAGGGTTAGAATCCCCATGTACAGTCCCAGGGTTAGAATCCCTATTCACAGTTCCAGGGTTAGGATCCCCATGTACAGTCCCAGGGTTAGAATCCCCATGTACAGTCCCAGGGTTGGAATCCCCATGTGCAGTCCCAGGGTTGGAATCCCCATGTACAGTCCCAGGGTTAGAATCCCCATGTACAGCCCAGGGTTAGAATCCCCATATACAGTTCCAGGGTTAGAATCCCCATGTACAGTCCCAGGGTTAGAATCCCCATTTACAATCCCAGGGTTGGAATCCCCATGTACAGTCCCAGGGTAAAAATCCCCATGTACAGTCCCAGGGTTAGAATCCCCATGTACAGTCTCAGGTTTAGAATCCCCATGTACAGTCCCAGGGTTAGAATCCCCATGTACAGTCCCAGGGTTAGAATCCCCATGTACAGCCCCAGGGTTAGAATCCCCATGTACAGTCCCAGGGTTAGAATCCCCATGTACAGTCTCAGGGTTAGAATCCCCATGTAGAGTCCCAGGGTTGGAATCCCCATGCACAGTTCCAGGGTTAGAATGCCCATGTCCAGTCCCAGGGTTGGAATCCCCATGTACAGTCCCAGGGTTAAAATCCCCATGTACAGTCCCAGGGTTGGAATCCCCATGTCCAGTCCCAGGATTGGAACCCCCATGTACAGTCGCAGGGTTAGAATCCCCATATACTGTCCCAGGGTCGGAATCCCCATGTACAGTCCCAGGGTTAAAATCCCCATGTACAGCCCCAGGGTTAGAATCCCCATGTACAGTCCCTGGGTTAGAATCCCCATGTACAGTCCCTGGGTTAGAATCCCCGTGTGCAGCCCCAGGGGTAGAATCCCCATGTACAGTCCCAGGGTTAGAATCCCCATGTACAGTCCCAGGGTTAGAAACCCCATGTGCAGTCCCAGGGTTAGAATCCCCATGTACAGTCCCAGGGTTAGAATCCCTATTTACAGTTCCAGGGTTAGAATCCCCATGTACAGTCCGAGGGTTAGAATCCCCATGTCCAGTCCCAGGGTTAGAATCCACGTGTACAGTCCCAGGGTCAGAATCCCCATGTACAGTCCCAGGGTCAGAATCCCCATGTACAGTCCCAGGGTTAGAATCCCCATGTACAGTCCCAGGGTTCGAATCCCCATGTACAGTCTCAGGGCTGGAATCCCCATGTACAGTCCCAGGGTTAGAATCCCCATGTACAGTCCCAGGGTTAGAATCCCCATGTACAGTCCCAGGGTTAGAATCCCCATGTACAGCCCCAGGGTTAGAATACCCATGTACAGCCCCAGGGTTAGAATCCCCATATACAGTCCCAGGGTTAGAATCCCCATGCACAGTCCCAGGGTTAGAATCCCCATTTACAGTCCCAGGGTTGGAATCCCCATGTACAGTCCCAGCGTAAAAATCCCCATGTACAGTCCCAGGGTTAGAATCCCCATGTACAATCTCAGGTTTAGAATCCCCATGTACAGTCCCAGGGTTAGAATCCCCATGTACAGTCCCAGCGTTAGAAACCCCATGTACAGTCCCAGGGTTAGAATCCCCATGTACAGTCCCAGGGTTAGAATCCCCATGTACAGCCCCAGGGTTAGAATCCCCATGTACAGTCCCAGGGTTAGAATCCCCATGTACAGTCTCATGGTTAGAATCCCCATGTACAGTCTCATGGTTAGAATCCCCATGTACAGTCCCAGGGTTGGAATCCCCATGTACAGTCCCAGGATTGGAACCCCCATGTACAGTCGCAGGGTTAGAATCCCCATGTACAGTCCCAGGGTCGGAATCCCCATGTACAGTCCCAGGGTTAAAATCCCCATGTACAGCCCCAGGGTTAGAATCCCCATGTACAGTCCCTGGGTTAGAATCCCCATGTACAGTCCCTGGGTTAGAATCCCCGTGTGCAGCCCCAGGGGTAGAATCCCCATGTACAGTCCCAGGGTTAGAATCCCCATGTACAGTCCCAGGGTTAGAATCCCCATGTGCAGTCCCAGGGTTAGAATCCCCATGTACAGTCCCAGGGTTAGAATCCCTATTTACAGTTCCAGGGTTAGAATCCCCATGTACAGTCCGAGGGTTAGAATCCCCATGTACAGTCCCAGGGTTAGAATCCACGTGTACAGTCCCAGGGTTAGAATCTCCATGTACAGTCCCAGGGTTAGAATCCCCACGTACAGTCCCAGGGTTAGAATCCCCATGTACAGACCCAGGGTCAGAATCCCCATGTACAGTCCCAGGGTCAGAATCCCCATGTACAGTCCCAGGGTTAGAATCCCCATGTACAGTCCCAGGGTTCGGATCCCCATGTACAGTCTCAGGGCTGGAATCCCCATGTACAGTCCCAGGGTTAGAATCCCCATGTACAGTCCCAGGGTTAGAATCCCCATGTACAGTCTCAGGGTTAGAATCCCCATGTACAGTCCCAGGGTTAGAATCCCCATGTACAGTCCCAGGGTTAGAATCCCCATGTACAGTCCCAGGGTTAGAATCCCCATGTACAGTCTCAGGGTTAGAATCCCGTGTTCAGTCCCAGGGTTAGAATCCCCATGTACAGTCCCAGTGTTGGAATCCTCATGTACAATCCCAGGGTTGGAATCCCCATGTACAGTCCCAGGGTTAGAATCCCCATGTACAGTCCCAGGGTTGGAATCCCCATGTACAGTCCCAGGGTTGGCATTCCCATGTACAGTCCCAGTGTTGGAATCCCCATGTAGAATTCCAGGGTTAGAATCCCCATGTACAGTCCCAGGGTTAGAATCCCCATGTACAGTCCCAGGGTTAGAATGCCCATGTACAGTCCCAGGGTTAGAATCCCCATGTACAGTCCCAGGGTTGGAATCCCCATGTACAGTCCCAGGGTTGGAATCCCCATGTACAGTTGCAGGGTTAGAATCCCCATGTACAGTCCCAGGGTTGGAATCCCCATGTGCAGTCCCTGGGCTAGAATCCCCATGTACAGTCCCAGGGTTAGAATCCCTGTGTGCAGCCCCAGGGGTAGAATCCCCATGTACAGTCCCAGGGTTAGAATCCCCATGTACAGTCCCAGGGTTAGAATCCCCATGTGCAGTCCCAGGGTTAGAATCCCCATGTACAGTCCCAGGGTTAGAATCCCTATTTACAGTTCCAAGGTTAGTATCCCCATGTACAGTCCGAGGGTTAGAATCCCCATGTACAGTCCCAGGGTTAGAATCCACGTGTACAGTCCCAGGGTTAGAATCCCCATGTACAGACCCAGGGTTAGAATCCCCATGTACAGTCCCAGGGTCAGAATCCCCATGTACAGTCCCAGGGTTAGAATCCCCATGGACAGTCCTAGGGTTTGAATCCCCATGTACAGTCCCAGGGTTAGAATCCCCATGTACAGTCCTAGGGTTTGAATCCCCATGTACAGTCCCAGGGTTAGAATCCCCTATACAGTCCCAGGGTTAGAATCCCCATGTACAGTCCCAGGGTTAGAATCCCCATGCACAGTCCCAGGGTTAGAATGCCCATGTACCGTCCCAGGGTTAGAATCCCCATGTACAGTCCCAGGGTTAGAATCCCCATGTACAGACCCAGGGTCAGAATCCCCATGTACAGTCCCAGGGTTAGAATGCCCATGTACCGTCCCAGGGTTAGAATCCCCATGTACAGTCCCAGGGTTAGAATCCCCATGTACAGTCCCAGGGTTGGAATCCCCATGTACAGTCCCAGTGTTCGAATCCCCATGTACAGTCCCAGGGTTAGAATCCCCATGTACAGTCGCAGGGTTACAATCCCCATGTACAGTCCCAGGGTTAGAATCCCCATGTACAGTCCCAGGGTTAGAATCCCCATGTACAGTCCCAGGGTTAGAATCCCCATGTACAGTCTCAGGGTTAGAATCCCGTGTTCAGTCCCAGGGTTAGAATCCCCATGTACAGTCCCAGTGTTGGAATCCTCATGTACAATCCCAGGGTTGGAATCCCCATGTACAGTCCCAGGGTTAGAATCCCCATGTACAGTCCCAGGGTTGGAATCCCCATGTACAGTCCCAGGGTTGGCATTCCCATGTACAGTCCCAGTGTTGGAATCCCCATGTAGAATTCCAGGGTTAGAATCCCCATGTACAGTCCCAGGGTTAGAATCCCCATGTACAGTCCCAGGGTTAGAATGCCCATGTACAGTCCCAGGGTTAGAATCCCCATGTACAGTCCCAGGGTTGGAATCCCCATGTACAGTCCCAGGGTTGGAATCCCCATGTACAGTTGCAGGGTTAGAATCCCCATGTACAGTCCCAGGGTTGGAATCCCCATGTGCAGTCCCTGGGCTAGAATCCCCATGTACAGTCCCAGGGTTAGAATCCCTGTGTGCAGCCCCAGGGGTAGAATCCCCATGTACAGTCCCAGGGTTAGAATCCCCATGTACAGTCCCAGGGTTAGAATCCCCATGTGCAGTCCCAGGGTTAGAATCCCCATGTACAGTCCCAGGGTTAGAATCCCTATTTACAGTTCCAAGGTTAGTATCCCCATGTACAGTCCGAGGGTTAGAATCCCCATGTACAGTCCCAGGGTTAGAATCCACGTGTACAGTCCCAGGGTTAGAATCCCCATGTACAGACCCAGGGTTAGAATCCCCATGTACAGTCCCAGGGTCAGAATCCCCATGTACAGTCCCAGGGTTAGAATCCCCATGGACAGTCCTAGGGTTTGAATCCCCATGTACAGTCCCAGGGTTAGAATCCCCATGTACAGTCCTAGGGTTTGAATCCCCATGTACAGTCCCAGGGTTAGAATCCCCTATACAGTCCCAGGGTTAGAATCCCCATGTACAGTCCCAGGGTTAGAATCCCCATGCACAGTCCCAGGGTTAGAATGCCCATGTACCGTCCCAGGGTTAGAATCCCCATGTACAGTCCCAGGGTTAGAA
The DNA here is from genome assembly GCF_052327205.1 of Somniosus microcephalus. Lineage (NCBI taxonomy): Eukaryota > Metazoa > Chordata > Chondrichthyes > Squaliformes > Somniosidae > Somniosus > Somniosus microcephalus. Next base: position 70,227,517 of record NC_140990.1, read on the forward strand.
TCCCCATGTACAGTCCCAGGGTTAGAAACCCCATGTACAGACCCAGGGTCAGAATCCCCATGTACAGTCCCAGGGTTAGAATGCCCATGTACCGTCCCAGGGTTAGAATCCCCATGTACAGTCCCAGGGTTAGAATCCCCATGTACAGTCCCAGGGTTGGAATCCCCATGTACAGTCCCAGTGTTCGAATCCCCATGTACAGTCCCAGGGTTAGAATCCCCATGTACAGTCGCAGGGTTACAATCCCCATGTACAGTCCCTGGGTTAGAATCCCCATGTACAGTCCCAGGGTTAGAATCCCCTTGGACAGTCCCAGGGTTAGAATCCCCATGTACAGTCCCAGGGTTAGAATCCCCATGTACAGTCTCAGGGCTGGAATCCCCATGTACAGTCCCAGGGTTAGAATCCCCATGTACAGTCCCAGGGTTAGAATCCCCATGTACAGTCCCAGGTTTAGAATCCCCATGGACAGTCTCAGGGTTAGAATCCCCATGTGCAGTCCCAGGGTTCGAATCCCCATGTACAGTCCCAGGGTTAGAATCCCCATGCACAGTCCCAGGGTTAGAATCCCCATGTACAGTCTCAGGGTTAGAATCCCGTGTACAGTCCCAGGGTTAGAATCCCCATGTACAGTCCCAGTGTTGGAATCCTCATGTACAATCCCAGGGTTGGAATCCCCATGTACAGTCCCAGGGTTAGAATCCCCATGTACAGTCCCAGGGTTGGAATCCCCATGTACAGTCCCAGGGTTGGAATCCCCATGTACAGTCCCAGTGTTGGAATCCCAATGTAGAATTCCAGGGTTAGAATGCCCATGTACAGTCCCAGGGTTGGAATCCCCATGTGCAGTCCCAGGGTTAAAATCCCCATGTGCAGTCCCAGAGTTGGAATCCCCATGTACAGTCCCAGGATTGGAACCCCCATGTACAGTCGCAGGGTTTGAATCCCCAAGTACAGTCCCAGGGTTAGAATCCCCATGTACAGTCCCAGGGTCAGAATCCCCATGTACACACCCAGGGTTAGAATCCCCATTTACAGTCCCAGGGTCGGAATCCCCATGTACAGTCCCAGGGTTAAAATCCCCATGGACAGCCCCAGGGCTAGAATCCCCATGTACAGTCCCTGGGTTAGAATCCCCATGTGCAGTCCCTGGGTTACAATCCCCATGTACAGTCCCAGGGTTAGAATCCCCGTGTGCAGCCCCAGGGGTAGAATCCCCATGTACAGTCCGAGGGTTAGAATCCCCATGTACAGTCCCAGGGTTAGAATCCACGTGTACAGTCCTAGGGTTTGAATCCCCATGTACAGTCCCAGGGTTAGAATCCCCATGTACAGTCCTAGGGTTTGAATCCCCATGTACAGTCCCAGGGTTAGAATCCCCATGCACAGTCCCAGGGTTAGAATGCCCATGTACCGTCCCAGGGTTAGAATCCCCATGTACAGTCCCAGGGTTAGAATCCCCATGTACAGTCCCAGGGTTAGAATCCCCATGTACAGACCCAGGGTCAGAATCCCCATGTACAGTCCCAGGGTTAGAATGCCCATGTACCGTCCCAGGGTTAGAATCCCCATGTACAGTCCCAGGGTTAGAATCCCCATGTACAGTCCCAGGGTTGGAATCCCCATGTACAGTCCCAGTGTTCGAATCCCCATGTACAGTCCCAGGGTTAGAATCCCCATGTACAGTCGCAGGGTTACAATCCCCATGTACAGTCCCAGGGTTAGAATCCCCATGTACAGTCCCAGGGTTAGAATCCCCTTGTACAGTCCCAGGGTTAGAATCCCCATGTCCCGTCCCAGGGTTAGAATCCCCATGTACAGTCTCAGGGTTAGAATCCCCATGTACAGTCCCAGGGTTAGAATCCCCATGTACAGTCCCAGGGTTAGAATCCCCATGAACAGTCTCAGGGTTAGAATCCCGTGTACAGTCCCAGTGTTAGAATCCCCATGTACAGTCCCAGTGTTGGAATCCTCATGTACAATCCCAGGGTTGGAATCCCCATGTACAGTCCCAGGATTAGAAGCCCCATGTACAGTCCCAGGGTTGGAATCCCCATGTACAGTCCCAGGGTTGGAATCCCCATGTACAGTCCCAGGGTCAGAATCCCCATGTACAGTCCCAGGGTTAGAATCCCCATGTACAGTCCCAGGGTTCGAATCCCCATGTACAGTCCCAGGGTTAGAATCCCCATGTACAGTCTCAGGGCTGGAATCCCCATGTACAGTCCCAGGGTTAGAATCCCCATGTACAGTCCCAGGGTTAGAATCCCCATGTACAGTCCCAGGTTTAGAATCCCCATGCACAGTCTCAGGGTTAGAATCCCCATGTACAGTCCCAGGGTTCGAATCCCCATGTACAGTCCCAGGGTTAGAATCCCCATGTACAGTCCCAGGGTTAGAATCCCCATGTACAGTCTCAGGGTTAGAATCCCGTGTACAGTCCCAGGGTTAGAATCCCCATGTACAGTCCCAGTGTTGGAATCCTCATGTACAATCCCAGGGTTGGAATCCCCATGTACAGTCCCAGGGTTAGAATCCCCATGTACAGTCCCAGGGTTGGAATCCCCATGTGCAGTCCCAGGGTTGGAATCCCCATGTACAGTCCCAGTGTTGGAATCCCCATGTAGAATTCCAGGGTTAGAATCCCCATGTACAGTCCCAGGGTTAGAATCCCCATGTACAGTCCCAGGGTTAGAATGCCCATGTACAGTCCCAGGGTTAAAATCCCCATGTACAGTCCCAGGGTTGGAATCCCCATGTACAGTTCCAGGATTGGAACCCCCATGTACAGTTGCAGGGTTAGAATCCCCAAGTACAGTCCCAGGGTTAGAATCCCCATGTACAGTCCCAGGGTTGGAATCCCCATGTACAGTCCCAGGGTTGGAATCCCAATGTACAGTTGCAGGGTTAGAATCCCCATGTACAGTCCCAGGGTTAGAATACCCATGTACAGTCGCAGGGTTAGAATCCCCAAGTACAGTCATAGCGTTAGAATCCCCATGTACAGTCCCAGGGTTAGAATCCCCAAGTACAGTCCCAGGGTTAGAATCCCCATTTACAGTCCCAGGGTCGGAATCCCCATGTACAGTCCCAGGGTTAAAATCCCCATGTACAGCCCCAGGGTTAGAATCCCCATGTACAGTCCCTGGGTTAGAATCCCCATGTACAGTCCCTGGGTTAGAATCCCCATGTACAGTCCCAGGGTTAGAATCCCCGTGTGCAGCCCCAGGGGTAGAATCCCCATGTACAGTCCCAGGGTTAGAATCCCCATGTCCAGTCCCAGGGTTAGAATCCCCATGTACAGTCTCAGGGCTTGAATCCCCATGTACAGTCCCAGGGTTAGAATCCCCATGTACAGTCCCAGGGTTAGAATCCCCATGTACAGTCCCAGGGTTAGAATCCCCATGTACAGTCCTAGGGTTAGAATCCCCATGTACAGTCCCAGGGTTAGAATCCCCATATACAGTCCCAGGGTTAGAATCCCCATGTACAGTCCCAGGGTTAGAATCCTATGTACCGTCCCAGGGTTAGAATCCCCATGTACAGTCCCAGGGTTAGAATGCCCATGTACCGTCCCAGGGTTAGAATCCCCATGTACAGTCTCAGGGTTAGAATCCCGTGTACAGTCCCAGGGTTAGAATCCCCATGTACAGTCCCAGTGTTGGAATCCTCATGTACAATCCCAGGGTTGGAATCCCCATGTACAGTCCCAGGGTTAGAATCCCCATGTACAGTCCCAGGGTTGGAATCCCCATGTACAGTCCCAGGGTTGGAATCCCCATGTACAGTCCCAGTGTTGGAATCCCCATGTAGAATTCCAGGGTTAGAATCCCCATGTACAGTCCCAGGGTTAGAATCCCCATGTACAGTCCCAGGGTTAGAATGCCCATGTACAGTCCCAGGGTTGGAATCCCCATGTACAGTCCCAGGGTTAGAATCCCCATGTACAGTCCCAGGGTTGGAATCCCCATGTACAGTCCCAAGGTTGGAATCCTCATGTACAGTTGCAGGGTTAGAATCCCCATGTACAGTCCCAGGGTTAGAATACCCATGTACAGTCGCAGGGTTAGAATCCCCAAGTACAGTCATAGCGTTAGAATCCCCATGTACAGTCCCAGGGTCAGAATCCCCATGTACACACCCAGGGTTAGAATCCCCATTTACAGTCCCAGGGTCGGAATCCCCATGTACAGTCCCAGGGTTAAAATCCCCATGTGCAGCCCCAGGCTGAGAATCCCCATGTACAGTCCCTGGGTTAGAATCCCCATGTACAGTCCCTGGGTTAGAATCCCCATGTACAGTCCCTGGGTTAGAATCCCCATGTACAGTCCCAGGGTTAGAATCCCCGTGTGCAGCCCCAGGGGTAGAATCCCCATGTACAGTCCCAGGGTTAGAATCCCCATGTACAGTCCCAGGGTTAGAATCCCCATGTACAGTCCCAGGGTTAGAATCCCTATTTACAGTTCCAGGGTTAGAATCCCCATGTGCAGTCCGAGGGTTAGAATCCCCATGTACAGTCCCAGGGTTAGAATCCACGTGTACAGTGCCAGGGTTAGAATCCCCATGTGCAGTCCCAGGGTTAGAATCCCCATGTACAGTCCCAGGGTTAGAATCCCCATGTACAGACCCAGGGTTAAAATCCCCATGTACAGTCCCAGGGTCAGAATCCCCATGTACAGTCCCAGGGTTAGAATCCCCATGTACAGTCCCAGGGTTCGAATCCCCATGTACAGTCCCAGGGTTCGAATCCCCATGGTCAGTCTCAGGGCTTGAATCCCCATGTACAGTCCCAGGGTGAGAATCCCCATGTCCAGTCCCAGGGTTAGAATCCCCATGTACAGTCCCAGGGTTAGAATCCCCATGTACAGTCCCAGGGTTAGAATCCCCATGTACAGTCCCAGGGTTAGAATCCCCACGTGCAGTCCCAGGGTTAGAATCCCCACGTACAGTCCCAGGGTTAGAATCCCCATGTACAGTCCCAGGGTTAGAATCCCCATGTACAGTCCCAGGGTTAGAATCCCCATGTACAGTCCCAGGGTTAGAATCCCCATGTACAGTCCCAGGGTTAGAATCCCCATGTACAGTCCCAGGGTTAGAATCCCCATGTTCAGTCCCAGGGTTAGAATCCCCACGTACAGTCCCAGGGTTAGAATCCCCACGTACAGTCCCAGGGTTAGAATCCCCACGTACAGTCCCAGGGTTAGAATCCCCATGTACAGTCCCAGGGTTAGAATCCCCATGTACAGTCCCAGGGTTACAATCCCCACGTACAGTCCCAGGGTTAGAATCCCCACGTACAGTCCCAGGGTTAGAATCCCCATGTACAGTCCCAGGGTTAGAATCCCCATGTACAGTCCCAGGGTTAGAATCCCCATGTACAGTCCCAGGGTTAGAATCCCCATGTACAGTCCCAGGGTTGGAATCCCCATGTACAGTCCCAGGGTTAGAATCCCCTTGTACAGTCCCAGGGTTGGAAGCCCCATGTACAGTCCCAGGGTTAGAATCCCCATGTACAGTCCCAGGGTTAGAATCCCCATGTACAGTCCCAGGGTTAGAATCCCCATGTACAGTCCCAGGGTTAGAATCCCCATGTGCAGTCCCAGGGTTAGAATCCCCATGTACAGTCCCAGGGTTAGAATCCCCATGTACAGTCCCAGGGTTAGAATCCCCATGTACAGTCCCAGGGTTAGAATCCCCATGTACAGTCCCAGGGTTAGAATCCCCTTGTACAGTCCCAGGGTTAGAATCCCCTTGTACAGGCCCAGGGTTGGAATCCCCATGTACAGTCCCAGGGTTAGAATCCCCATGTACAGTCCCAGGGTCAGAATCCCCATGTCCAGTCCCAGGGTTAGAATCACCATGTAGAGTCCCAGGGTTAGAATCCCCATGTACAGGCCCAGGGTTAGAATCCCCTTGTACAGGCCCAGGGTCAGAATCCCCATGTACAGGCCCAGGGTTAGAATCCCCATGTACAGGCCCAGGGTTAGAATCCCCTTGTACAGGCCCAGGGTCAGAATCACCATGTAGAGTCCCAGGGTTAGAATCCCCATGTACAGTCCCAGGGTTGGAATCCCCATGTCCAGTCCCAGGGTTAGAATCCCCATGTACAGTCCCAGGGTCAGAATCCCCTTTGTGCAGTCCCAGGGTTCCAAACTGGCACCCGGAAGTGGAATTTCAGCCTCAGTGTTACAAGTTTCATCGGTTGCAGGCTGGAGAGAGGAATAATTCATACTGACCCAGAGCTGTGTGATTGGTTCAGTCTGTATATCATTGATGGGTCCTTTTAAATTTGAGTGGTCAGGTATTAAAATTCCCGGTAACTCTAATCCCGGATATAACCGAGGGGAGAGCTGTGTTTAAATCAAAGAGTCTCCTTGGAGATTCTCTGAGTGAAGGACCTGGTCAGCTTGAAACAACTGAAAAATCAGTTAAAAATGTCCTATTAGAAGTTTTTGACAAATATCGACTCCCACAGGGATGGGGAATTCTAGAATAAGGAAGGAACCGGTCAGGATTTGAAAGGTCTTTACAAAGGATTCGAGGGACTCTTACATTTGGGATCTTTCTTTATTTCATCCACTGTTCATGTGGTACCCTTGTTTAAAAAGGGAGAAAGAGACAGACCGAGTAATTACAGGCCAGTCAGCCTAACCTCGGTGGTGGGACAATTATTGGAAAGAATTCTGAAGGACAGGATAAATCTTCATTTAGAAAGACACAGATTGATCAAGGATAGTCAGCACGGATTTGTTAAGGGAAGGTCTTGTCTGACAAACTTGATTGAATTTTTTGAGGAGGTAACAAGGAGGGTAGATGAGGGTAGTGCGTTCGATATAGTGTATATGGACTTTAGCAAGGCTTTTGATAAGGTTCCACATGGCAGACTGGTCACGTAGTTAAAAGCCCATGGGATCCAGGGCAAAGTGTCAAGTTGGATTCAAAACTAGCTCAGAGGCAGGAAGCAGAGGGTAATGGTTGATGGGTGTTTTTGTGACTGAAAGACTGTTTCCAGTGGGGTTCCGCAGGGCTCAGTACTAGGTCCCTTGCTTTTTGTGGTATATATCAATGATCTAGACTTGAATATAGGGGGTATGATTAAGAAGTTTGCAGATGATACTAAAATCGGCTGTGTGGTTGATACTGAAGAAGGAAGCTGTAGACTGCAGGAAGATATCAATATCAATAAATTGGTCAGGTGGGCAAATCAGTGGCAAATGGAATTCAATCCGGAGAAGTGTGAGGTAATACATTTGGGGAGGGCTAACAAGGAAAGGAAATACACATTAAATGGTAGGACACTGAGTAGTGTGGAGGAACAAAGGGACCTTGGAGTGCATGTCCACAGATCCCTGAAGGTAGCAGGCCAGGCAGATAAGGTGGTTAAGAAGGCATACGGAATGCTTGCCTTTATTAGCCGTGGCATAGAATACAAGAGCAGGGAGTTTATGCTTCAACTGTATAAAACACTAGTTAGGCCTGAGCTAGAATACTGCGTGCAGTTCTGGTCACCACATTACAAGAAGGATGTGATTGCACTAGAGAGGGTACAGAGGAGATTTACAAGGATGTTGCTGGGAGTAGAGAATCATAGCTATGAGGAAAGACTGGATAGGCTGGGTCTGTTTTCCTTGGAACAGAGGAGGCTGAGGGGAGACCTTATTGAGGTGTATAAAATTATGAGGGGCCTAGATAAAGTGGATAGAAAGGACCTATTTCCCTTAGCAGAGGGGTCAAACACCAGGGGGCACAGATTTAAAGTACTTGGGGGAAGGTTCAGAGGGGATTTGAGGGGAAATTTCTTCACCCAGAGGGTTGTGGGGGTCTGGAACTCACTGCCTGAAAGGGTGGTAGAGGCAGGAACCCGAACCACATTTAAAAAGTACTTGGATGTGCACTTGGGATGCTCTAAGCTGCAGGGCTACGGACCAAGAGCTGGGAAGTGGGATTAGGCTGGATAGCTCTTTGTTGGCCGGCGCGGACACGATGGGCCGAAATGGCCTCCTTCTGTGCTGTAACTTTCTATGAGGAGTTAGATAACAGACTTCCTCCTGGATTAGTGGGCTGTGACGTGTTTACTTGTTCATCTTTTGTTGAATGCATTTGGTGAGTGAATTTAAATTTAAAACCAGGTTTGCAGGCGTGATGCTCTATTCACACATTAAAAGTGAGAGAGATGCGATGGGACACACACTAAGTCCAGTAGCTGAAAATGATTTACAGCCTGGGTTTTGTGTTTAGTGATCACCATGTACAGTCCCACGTGTGAAAGAACGTTGTATAGAAACTAGACTTGTCTGTTCTGAATTTCTATCCTGTACTTCCAGTGATGACTTTTGTAAACTCCTTTTACAGGGTATTAGAAGGGGTGGATTTACAGACGGGAAACTCAAACCAATCATCACATCGAGATCTGACAGAGTCACTGGATTCATCAGGACCTGAATATCATCGACCTTTGAATGTGGAAGGAGAAATGTTTGTCTGTTCTGTCTGTGGGCAAAGATTTCAAACATCAGTGTGACTGGAAAAGCAACGAGACCCACACACCCGAGTGAGAGTGTTCCAGTGCACTGACTAGGGAAAGAGCTTTAACCAGTTACACAGCCTGAATAAACATCGCACCATTCACAGCAGGGAGAAACCGTACACGTGTTCTGTGTGTGGACGAGGCTTCAACTGATCGTCCAACCTGGAGAGACACAAGGACACCTGCACCAGGGAGAAACCGTGGAAATGTGGGGACTGTGGGAAGGGATTCAATTACCCATCCCAGCTGGAAACTCATCGACGCAGTCACACTGGGGAGAGGCCGTTCACCTGCTCCCTGTGTGGGAAGGGATTCAATTACCAAGCCCTGCTGGAAACTCATCACTACAGTCACACCGGGGAGAAGCCATTCACCTGCTCCGTGTGTGGGAAGGGATTCACTAGTTCAGCCAACCTTCTGAGACACCGGCGAGTACACACTGACGAGAGACCTTTTAAATGCTCCGACTGTGCGAACTGCTTTAAAAGCTCTGAGGAATTGATTCACCACCACCGAGTTCACACTGACGAGAAACCATTCACTTGCTCTCACTGTGGGAAGAGGTTCAGGAGTTCATCCAATCTCATTGTACACCAGCGCACTCACACTGGGGAGAGGCCGTTCACCTGCTCCATGTGTGGGAAGGGTTTCATTACATCAACAAACCTGCTGACACACCAGCGAGTTCACACCAGGGAGAGGCCATTCACCTGCTCCGTGTGTGGAGAGGGATTCACTCAGTCATCCAACCTGCTGACACACCAGCGAGTTCACACCGGGGAGAGGCGGTTCACCTGCTTCGTGTGTGCGAAGGGATTCACTAATTCCTCCCACCTGCTGACACACCAGCGAGTTCACACTGGCGAGAGGCCATTCACTTGCTCAGTGTGTGAGAAGGGATTCACTCAGTCATCGAACCTGCTGAGACACCAGCGAGTTCACAGGTGATTGCAGGGGTTGGATTCTGCTGTTATTCACATCCAGGACAGAACCATGTTCATTCTGACAGTTGGGGTTTGTTTCTGCTGATGTTAATAACCTTATAACTGGGCTGGAGTTTAATATTCTGGATATATAGCTGATTGACTTGTCGGGGCTGCAGTGTCCCTTTAAGAACTGCTGTCTGTGATCATTCCCCTTAATTCAGGACTTTCATAATTTTATTGTCAAATAATTTCTTATGAATTTTACTTTAACCCAAATTGGCCTTTGGTACAAAATCTACAATTTATTGTCTGAAAAGTTCCACTGATTAACATCTCCATTTAGGAAGTGCTGATTAATCCTCACTGACAATTCATGAATTGCAACAGTTATACATTCCTTTCTGGTGCAAAAACACAAAAGGAAAAGCGGCCCAACCATGGCTAACAAAAGAAATTAAGGACAGTATTAGATCCAAGGAGGAGTCATATAAAGTTGCCTGAAAAAGTAGCAAGCCTGAGGATTGTGAGCAGTTTAGAGTTCAGCAAAAAAGGACCAAGAGATTGATTAATTGGGGAAAATAGTGTATGAGAGTAAACTTGCAAGGAACATAAAAGTGGACTGTAAAAGCTTCTACAAGTATGTAAAAAGAAAAAGATTAGTGAAGACAAATGTAGGTCCCTTACAGTCAGAAACGGGAGAATTTATAATGGGGAACAAGGAAAAGGCTGAGCAATTAAACAAATACTTTGGTTCTGGCTTCACGGAAAAGGACACAAATAACTTCCCAGAAATGCGAGGGAACCAAAGATCTAGTGAGAAGGAGGAATTAAAGGAAATTAGTATTAGTAAAAAAATAGTGCTGGAGAAATTAATGGGACTGAAAGCTGATAAATCCCCAGGGCCTGATAATCTGCATCCCAGAGCACAGGAAACTTTCGATTTACCGGCACCTAAATAACCGGAAATCTCGGTTAACCGGCAAAATTCAGGAGTAGGTTTTACTTCATATTCTACTTGTGTTCCTCCATCTGTTGCTGTGCAAGGGTGTGTCTGCAGCTGTTGCTAAGCTACAGAGACACTTGGAACTTGTGGCCATTGTTCTGCAGTTGTTGCTAAGCAACAGGGTTTGTTGCTTTATACGGAGCTGTCAGCTCTCCGTATCTTTTACTATAGCTTTCGGTTATCCGGAATTTTTGATGAACCGGCACCACGTTGGTCCCGTCCGTGCTGGATTAAAAAAAAGTTTCCTGTACTAAAAGAGGTAACCATGGAAATAGTGGATACATTGGTTATCATCTTCCAAAATTCTATAGATTATGGAACAGTTCCGGCAGATTGTAGGGTGGCAAATGTAACCCCACTATTTAAAAAAAGGAGGGAGAGAGAAAACCAGGAACTACAGGCTGTTTAGCCGAACATCAGTAGTACGGAAAATGCTAGAGTCTATTATAAAGGATGTGATAACAGGACACTTAGAAAATATCAACGGGATTAGAAAAAAGTCAACATGGATTTATGAAAGGGAAATCGTGTTTGGCAAACCTACTCGAGTTTTTTGAGGATGTAACTGGTAGAATAGATAAGGGAGAACCAGTGGATGTGGTGCATTTGGATTTTCAGAAGGCCTTTGATAAAGTCCCACATAAGACGTTGGTGTGCAAAATTAAAGCACATGGGATTGGGGGTAATATACTGGAATGGATTGAAAATTGGTTAACAGACAGGAAACAGAGAGTAGGAATAAATGGGTCTTTTTCGGGGTGGCAGGCGGTGACTAGTGGGGTACCGCAGGGATCAGTGCTTGGGCCCCAGCTATACACAATATATATCAATGATTTGGATGAGGGAACCAAATGTAATATTTCTAAGTTTGCTGACGACGCAAAATTAGATGGGATTGTGAGTTGTGAGGAGGATGCAAAGAGGCTTCAAGGCAATTTAGACAAGTTGAGTGGACAAATACATGGCAGATGCAGTATAATGTGGATAAATGTGAAGTTATCCACTTCGGTAGGAAAAACAGAAAGGTAGAGTATTATTTAAATGGTGATAGATTGGGAAATGCTGATGTACAAAGGGACCTGGGTGTCCTTGTACACCAGTCACTGAAAGCAAACATGCAGGTGCAGCAAGCAGTTAGGAAGGCAAATGGTATGTTGGCCTTCATTGCAAGAGGATTTGAGTACAGGAGCAAGGATGTCTTACGACAGTTATACAGGGCCTTGGTGAGACCACACCTGGAGTACTGTGTGCCGTTTTGGTCTCCTTACCGAAGAAAGGATATACTTGCCATGGAGGGAGTGCAGCGAAGGTTCACCAGACTGATTCCTGGGATGGCAGGTCTGTCGTATGAGGAGAGATTGGGTTGACTAGGCCTGTATTCACTAGAGTTTAGAAGAATGAGTGGGTGTTACCGCTGAGTTGGAGCCTGAACGGACCAAGTGATATACAAGGTCGACGTATACCCAACCTCAGCTTAATAGAGTAATAAGACTCAGACGACTGTGGTTTGATTGAAATGTGAGAGTACACTTTTATTTGCAGAGCGCTCTGGGAGAAGTGCTATGCACCCCTGTGCAACTGCCAAGCTTCTCGTTTCACACTCTAAATGCGTTTACCTTTATACACAAATGAAAGGTTAAGCGGATTAATCACAGAAATGCCTCATGACATTGTAGCAGTAAAATATTGTAAACAATGTTCAGCAGAACTAGGACTTCTTTGGACTTTTTACCGCGAGATAGGATAAGCAGAAATAAAAACAATTAGCAGACTGTCTGTCCTTGCAAGATAACCGAAGTACAAAACAGGATGCAGCTGGCACTACTCATTCCAGGGTACATGCGCAGCTCAAGGTCCAGTTTTAGCCTGTAACGAATGTCAAGTATCCCGACGAGCTTTGCAAAGTCCTTTAGTACCGAAATTCCCTCCAACAGTGGGGATCTCATTGAAGCGTATAAAATTCTGACCGGGCTAGACAGACTGGATGCTGGAAGAATGTTTCCCCTGGCTGGGGGGTCTAGAACGAGGGGGTCATAGTCTCAGGATACTGGGTAGGATATTTAGGACTGAGATGAGGAGAAATTTCTTCACTCAGAGGGTGGTGAACCTGTGGAATTCTCTACCACAGCAGGCTGTGGAGGCCAATTCAATAAATATATTTAAGAAGAAGATAGATTTCTAGACACAAAAGGCATCAAGGGGTATGGGGAGAGAGCGGGAATATGGTATTGAGATAGAGGATCAGCCATGATCGCAGGGAGGTTTGCTAGTGCTGTTGGGAAGGATATAAACTAGTTTGTCAGGGGGCTGGAAACCTAACTGTAGGCCCAGAATGGAGAGAAACAAAGCTGGAAGTGAAAGTTAGAAAAGTAGTCAGCAAAACTAGTAGGGAGCAGAAACAAAGGCCAACAGTAAAGAGGGTCAACGTGCAGAAAAATATTAAACAGGCAAAGTTGAAGGCACTTTATCTAAATGCACGTAGCATTCGCAACAAGGTGGATGAATTAATGGCACAAATAGAAGTAAATGGGTATGATGTAATTGCCATTACAGAGACATGGTTGCAGGGTAACCAAGGCTGGGAACTGATGTTCCAGGGTACTCAACATTTAGGAAGGACAGACAGAAAGGAAAAGGAGGTGGCGTAGCGCTGTTGATAAGGGATGAGATCGGTACGGTAGAGATAAAAGATCTTGGCTTGACAGATCGTGATGTAGAACTGGAATCAGTTTGGGTGGAGCTGAGAAACAGCAAAGGGTGGAAAACATTGGTGGGAGTTGTGTGTAGGCCACCAAACAGTAGTGGTAATGTAGGGCACAGTATCAATCAAGAAATTAGAAGTGCATGTAACAAGGGCAATACGGTAATCATGGGGTCTTTAATCTACATATTGACTGGGCAAATCAAATTACCACTAATGGTGTGGAGGACGAATTCTTGGAATGCATGTGAGATGGTTTCCTGGATCAGTATGTGGAGGAACCAACCAGGGAACAGGCTATTTTGGATCTGGTACTGTGTAATGGGAAAGGGCTAATCAATAATCTTGTGGTAAAGGGGCCTTTAGGGACAAGTGACCATAATATGATTAAATTTTACATTAAGTTTGAGAGTGATGTAGTCCAATCTGCAACTAAGGTCTTCAATCTAAACAGAGGAAACTACAAGGGTATGAGGGACAAGTTGGCCATGGTAGATTGGGAGACTACACTAAAAGGTATGAGGGTGGACATACAATGGCTAACATTCAAGGAAATAATGCATAATTTACATCAAACATATATTCCTCTAGGGCATAAAACCCCAAAAGGAAAAGTGATCCAACCATGGCTAACTAAAGAAATTAAAGCTAGTATTAAGTCAAAGGAGGAAGCTTATAAAGTTGCCAGAAAAAGCAGTCAGCCTGAGGATTGGGATCTTTTTTAGAAATCAGCAAAGGGGGACCAAGTAATTGATAAAGAAAGGGAAAATAGAATATGAGCACAAACTAGCAAAAATATAAAAACGGATTGTAAAAGCTTCTATAGGTATGTGAAAAGGAACAGACTGGTGAAGGTAAATGTAGGTCCTTTACAGTCAGAGATGGGGGAATTTATAATGGGGAATGAGGAAATGGTTGAGAAATTAATTAAATAAATTGTTTCTGTCTTCACGGAGGAAGACACAAAAAACCTCCCAGAAATACGAGAAAACCAAGGGTGTGGCGCGAATGAGGAACTTAAAGAAATTATTATTAGTAAAAAAAAACTACTAGCAAAATTAATGGGACTAAAAGTCGATAAATCTCAAGGACCGGATGACCTACATCCTAGGGTTTTGAAAGAGGTGGCCGTTGGGATAATGGTCGCATTGGTTGTCATCTTCCAAAATTCCATAGATTCTGGAACGATTCCTGCAGATTGGAGGATAGCAAATGTAACCCTGCTATTTAAGAAAGGAGGGAGGGAGAAAACGGGGAACTACAGACCTGTTAGCCTCACATCATGAGTAAACTAGGCCTGTATTCTCTTGAATTCAGAAGAATGAGAGGGGATCTCATTGAAGCATACAAAATTATTACAGGGCTTGATAGGGTGGATGCTGGGAGAATGTTTCCCTTGGCTGGGGAGTCGGTACTAGGATCACTGTTTTTCTTGATATATATTAATTACTTAGACTTGGGTGTACAAGGCACAATTTCAAAATTTGCAGATGACACAAAACTTGGAAGTATAGTGAACAGTGAGGAGGATAGTGATAGACTTCAAGAGGACAGAGACAGGCTGGTGGAATGGGCGGACACGTGGCAGATAAAATTTAATGCAGAAAAGTGCGAAGTGATACATTTTGATAGGAAGAATGAGGAGAGGCAATATAAACTAAAGGGTACAATCCTAAAGAGAGACCTGGGGGGATGTGTGCACAAAGATCCCGGGCTTCATAAATAGAGGCATAGAGTACAAAAACAAGGAAGTTATGATGATCCTTTATAAAACACTGGTTCGGCCTCAACTGGAGTATTGTGTCCAATTCTGGGCACCGCACTTTATGAAGGATGTGAAGGCCTTAGAGAGAGGGTGCAGAAAAGATTTACAAGAATCGTTCCAGGGATGAGGGACTTCAGTTACGTGGATAGACTGGAGAAGCTGGGGTTGTTCTCCTTAGGGCAGAGAAGGTTGAGAGGAGATTTGATAGAGGTGTTCAAAATCATGAGGGTTCTGGACAGAGTAGATAGAGAGAAACTGTTCCCATTGGCGGAAGGGTCGAGAACCAGACGACACAGATTTAAGGGGATTGGCAAAAGAACGAAAGGCGACATGAGGAAAAACTTTTTTACTCAGCGAGTGGTTAGGATCTGGAATTCACTGCCTGAAAGGATGGTGGAGGCAGATTCAATCATGGCTTCCAAAAGGGAATTTGATAAGTACCTGAAGGAAAAAGAATTGCAGGGTTACGGGGAAAGGGCAGGGGAGTGGGACTCGCTGAAGTGGTCTTGCAGAGAGCCGGCACGGGCTCGACGGGCCAAATGGCCTCCTTCTGTGCTGTAACCATTCTATGATTCTATATATGTCGAATAAATCAGCTTTGTTTCAAACACAATATGTCGAGTCCTTGACGTCTCCAAGATAAGAGGAGACTATTTGATGTCCTGTTACTGACTGCTCCATTTTGGGGCCTTTTATCCTTTCTAACTCTAGATTATTTCACGTCTCATACCTTCGGTTACTCTCATGGACAAGTCCCAGCTCCCCATACATTCCAGAGTGCCTCTCCTAGCCTTGGTATCCAGGGAAGGTATCGATAACACGCCCGGGATCACTAAACACAAACCCAGTCTGTTAATCACTTTCAGCTACTGGGCTTAGTGTGTGTCCCACAGCATCTCTCTCACCTTTGATGTGTGAATAGAGAATCACGCCTGCAAACTGCGTTTTGAATTTGCCCTTGCCCTGGGTTTTCCGATGAGCTTGTCCTGGAGCCCAGTGGGCTTTCACTGCATGTCCTCGCTGCCCCTGGAATTCCCACACATTGCCCCCTGGGTGTGAGCCAGCGCTCTGTGCCTTTAAACACTGGAGCGAAGCCGAGTCCTGCAGGCACACAGTCACCAGGAGTAGTTTCTAACTGTCCGCACCGACCTTTTGGGGAGATTATCCCACTTTTGGGCCGGTTGTGGTTTCTTCCCGTTGTCCCGTTGCTTGTTCCCTTGGATTGGATCTTTATTTGTTCCCTTTGGTTTGGTTTCAGTTTCACTGCTGGACCCACCACTCAAAGCACTTTGTCTGATCTGCCCCGGGAATGAGCAGACTCCTTCCTCACCTCCCACACTGCACCATCTATGTTTAAATGAGGGGAGAGTGTAAACCCGGGGAGTCCGCCGTATTCACCGGGCAAAATGTATCAGTGGCAGCGATGGACCAGGAGTGGAGTTTCAGCCCCGATATCTCACTCCCTCCACACAAGTCCAGATCAGCATCAGCCCCCCGCCCCGGGTTCACCTCCTCCACCCCTTGAAGCCCAATTGGGTGAAAGAAGGACACCCTCTGTATAAAGAGACTCCTTGTGTTCTCTCCCACCACTCGAATCCCTCAGACATCTGGGGAAGTGCACAGACTCACAGCTAAGGGTTCGACAATCAATGCAAACACCAGGGGGGCAATGGACCCCCTGCCCAGAACCCTGAACGGCTCAAAAGGGACAGACCCAATCCCATTGGTGATCATTAAAGGTGGAGGGTGAGAGCACAGTGAGGAGACCCACTGAGTGAATGTTTCAAACCCCATCGACTCCAGCACCATCTCCAGAGAGACTCTCAACTCGGGACAAAGTCTTCTGAGAACGAACGGAGAGGGCAAGGGCTGGGATCAGCCTCAGAACCTGCAGCCTGGGGAGCGTTTAATAGTCATCGGATCAAACCTTCCTCACAAACAGTGGACAACCATCAACTGCCTCAGAAACGGTCATGGTCGATGCTGCCACCTTCTCCATAGATGGAAGATTAAAGCATCCCCATCATGTGACTATGGAGCTCCTGATCAGACCCTGGAGCCCATCATTGAGCACTGCCCTCAGAGGAAATTCACAGGCAGCCGACAAGATACCCACACTGTTACACAGCAAGCTTTGGCCTGGATATCTGACTTAGATATTGACATTTGATTTGCTTTGCTACTATCATACAAAAAAAGATCAGACTTTATCTGAGACTCCTTCAGGCAGAGTCTGTCTGATCAGGTGGGGATCGGCGAATCAGAACCATTCAGGTGAAGGTTTACACAATATCTTTGAATCACCATTGAGAAGGGAGGTGGGTCTGTCCCCAGGAACCCTGGCCTGTTGCAGGATAAGGGAGATGGGTCTGTGGGGTCTGTTACAGGATAAGGGAGATGGGTCTGTGGGGTCTGTCCCCAGGAACCCTGGTCTGTTACAGGATAAGGGAGATGGGTCAGTCCCCAGGAACCCTGGTCTGTTACAGGATAAGGGAGATGGGTCTGGAGTCTGTCCCCAGGAACCCTGGTCTGATACAGGAGAAGGGAGATGGGTCTGTGGGGTCTGTCCCCAGGAACCCTGGTCTGTTACAGGATAAGGGAGATGGGTCTGTCCCCAGAAACCCTGGTCTGTTACAGGATAAGGGAGATGGGTCTGTGGGGTCTGTCCCCAGGAACCCTGGTCTGTTACAGGATAAGGGAGATGGGTCTGTGGGTCTGTCCCCAGGAACCCTGGTCTGTTACAGGATAAGGGAGAAGGGCCTGTGGGGTCTGTCCCCAGGAACACTGGTCTGTTACAGGATAAGGGAGGTGGGTCTGTCCCCAGGAACCCTGGTCTGTTACAGGATAAGGGAGGTGGGTCTGTGGGGTCTGTCCCCAGGAACCCTGGTCTGTTACAGGATAAGGGCGATGGGTCTGTGGGGTCTGTCCCCAGGAACCCTGGTCCGTTACAGGATAAGGGAGGTGGGTCTGTGGGGCCTGTCCCCAGGAACGCTGGTCCGTTGCAGGATAAGGGAGATGGGTCTGTGCGGTCTGTCCCCAGGAACACTGGTCGTTACAGGATAAGGGAGATGGGTCTGTCCCCAGGAACCCTGGTCTGTTACAGGATAAGGGAGATGGGTCTGTGGGGTCTGTCCCCAGGAACCCTGGTCTGTTACAGGATAAGGGGGATGGGTCTGTGGGGTCTGTCCTGATGAACCCTGGTCTGTTACAGGATAAGGGAGATGGGTCTGTGGGGTCTGTCCCCAGGAACCCTGGTCTGCTACAGGATAAGGGAGATGGGTCAGTCCCCAGGAACCCTGGTCTGTTACAGGATAAGGGAGATGGGTCTGTGGGGTCTGTCCCCAGGAACCCTGGTCTGTTACAGGATAAGGGAGATGGGTCTGTGGGGTCTGTCCCCAGAAACCCTGGTCTGTTACAGGATAAGGGAGATGGGTCTGTCCCCAGGAACCCTGGTCTGTTACAGGATAAGGGAGATGGGTCTGTGGGGTCTGTCCCCAGGAACCCTGGTCTGTTACAGGATAAGGGAGATGGGTCTGTGGTGTCTGTCCCCAGGAACCCTGGTCTGTTACAGGATAAGGGAGATGGGTCTGTGGAGTCTGTCCCCAGGAACCCTGGTCTGTTTCAGGATAAGGGAGATGGGTCTGTGGGGTCTGTCCCCAGGAACCCTGGTCTGTTACAGGATAAGGGAGATGGGTCTGTGGGGTCTGTTCCCAGGAACCCTGGTCTGTTACAGGATAAGGGAGATGGGTCTGTGGAGTCTGTCCCCAGGAACCCTGGTCTGTTACAGGATAAGGGAGATGGGTCTGTGGGGTCTGTCCCCAGGAACCCTGGTCTGTTACAGGATAAGGGAGATGGGTCTGTGGAGTCTGTCCCCAGGAACCCTGGTCTGTTACAGGATAAGGGAGAAGGGTCTGTGGGGTCTGTCCCCAGGAACCCTGGTCTGTTACAGGATAAGGGAGATGGGTCTGTGGGGTCTGTCCCCAGGAACCCTGGTCTGTTACAGGATAAGGGAGATGGGTCTGTGGGGTCTGTCCCCAGGAACCCTGGTCTGTTACAGGATAAGGGAGGTGGGTCTGTGGGGTCTGTCCCCAGGAACCCTGGTCTGTTGCAGGATAAGGGAGCTTGGTCTGTCCCCAGGAACCCTGGTCTGCTACAGGATAAGGGAGGTGGGTCTGACACAGCCCTCCGCCCAGCACCACCTCTTATTACTGACTGGCAGCGATGCCCTTATTTATAGTGGGAGGGCGGAGCTGTGTGAAAACCGCTCAGAGCAACACATAAGGATTGAGGGTAAGCAGCACAGAGCCTATCAGATGTCAGGAGTATAAGAACATTAACATAAGAATTAGGAGCTGGAGTGGGCCATTCGACCCCTCGAGCCTGCTCCGCCATTCAATAAGATCATGGCTGACCTTTGCCCTCAACTCCACTTTCCCACCATATCCCCATATCCCTTACTTTCCCTAGAGTCCAAAAATCTATCTATTTCAGCCTTGAATATAGTCAGCAACTCAGCACCCACAACCCTCTGGGGCAGAGAATTCCAACGAATCACAACCCTCTGAGTGAAGAAATTGCTCCTCATCTCAGTCCTGAATGGCCGACCCCTTATCCTGAGACTATGGCCCCGAGTTCTAGACTCTCCAGCCAGGGGAAACAATCTCTCAGCATCTACCCTGTCAATCCCCCTCAGAATCTTGTATGTTTCAATGAGATCACCTCTCATTCTTCTAAACTCCAGAGAGTATCGGCCCAATCTACACAATCTCTCCTCATAGGACAGCCCTCTCATCCCAGGAATCAATCCAGTGAACCTTCGTTGCACCACCTCCATGGTAAGTATATCCTTCCTTAGATAAGGAGACCAAAACTGTGCACAGTACTCCAGGTGTGGTCTCACCAAGGCTCTGTACAATTGTAGCAAGACTTCCTTACTCTTATACTCCAACCCCCTTGCAATAAAGACCAATATGCCATTTGCCTTTCTAATTGCTTGCTGTACCTGCATGCTAACTCTTGTAGGTAGGTGAACGCGCACCTCCCGTCTTATAATTCCAGAATCCAACTTGAACCCCTTCTGGGTGGAGTAAAATGATCAAGGCTCACAAACTCAGTACAACTCAGTCTGTCTTTAACTATTTATTGTACTACCAATAACATACAAACATCAATGCACTATTCCCTTATAACTCCAAACAATACCAACATACACCGTTCCCTTTAACTATTTAATTTCAAACACCACTCACCCCGGCGATCAAGTGGAGGAGTCTGTTTCCATCTGTACGGGTGATTAAACCCTCCGCAGTTTTCCTCGCAAGTTGCCCTGTTCCCTTTCTAAACACACCCTTTTATAATACAAAAGATCAAAGCCCGTGACAATAGATTGACGCAAACCCTTCCCCTTTTGATTGTACCATCTTAATCTCATTTTTCTGCCATTCTGTTCGATTTCAAACCATACTGCTTCTTCTTAGGCAGTCCCTCAGAACCGAGGATGATTTGCTTCCACATTAAAAATGAGTTCTCAGGTGACTGATTAGTCCAATGCGGGACCTACAGTCTCTGTCACAGGTGGGGCAGACGGTGGTTGAAGGGGCGGGTGGGTGGGGTACTTGGGTTGATGTGCGCTCCTTGCACTGCCTGCGCTTACAATACAAAAAGAAATATCTTCATCCTGTTGGATGTTCGACCATTATCACACAAAGAAATGTCTTGTTTGGACACTTCCTTGCTTATCATCAGTTTGAAAGGTTCTTTTTCTTAGGCAGTCCCTCGGAACCGAGGATGACTTGCTTCCACACTAAAGGTTAGTGAATGTGTTTCAATCCAGTGACAATCCTGAAATTAACATTTCCAAAAGATGTTCCAGACTCGGTGGAGCCAATTGTAAGTGTGGTTAACAGCTGGAGTGAGGAGTTTCGCTGGACAGGACAGTCAGTTGAATTTACACAAACACAGGCCATTGTGTGGTTCGATTGTTCCAGCCACTTCCTTGATTAGCATATTCATGAAGTAAAAGGAGTCGTGTCTGTGGTTCTTATGCTGTTTAATCCAGAGCGTGTATTACACATTCCCTTTAAAAGTCTCGCTGGTTCCTCAGGTGATGCTGGGATACGAAGTTTGGTCAGGTTCTTATGATTGGTCAATTTCACAAAACTGCCTTTACAGACCAGCAGTTTGACCCTTTAATGTTGGTATCATTTGAGTTGAATGCGTTCTTGCTGCAGGAACTGGCTACACTCAGAGTTTCTTGTACGAGGACACCTAAATCTCTCTAAACACCAACATTTAATACAATAGCAAAATACTGCGGATGCTGGGAATCTGAAATAACAACAGAAAACGCTGGAAAAACTCAGCAGGCCAGGCAGCATCTGTGGAGAGAGAAACAGTTAACGTTTCAGGTCCAACATTTAATAGTTTCTCACCTTAACAATATTCTGTTTTCCTATTCTTCCTACCAAAGTGAATAACCTCACATTTCCCCACATTATACTCATCTGCCACCTTACTGCCCACTCACTTAGTCTGTCTATATCACTTTGCAGACTCTGTGTTCTCCTCACAGCTTACTGTCCCACCTAGCTTTGTATCACCAGCAAACTTGGATACATGACACTCGGTCCCTTCATCTAGGTCATTAATATAGATTGTAAATAGCTGAGGCCCCAACACTGATCCTTGCAGCACCCCACTAGTTACAGCCTGCCAACAGGAAATTGACCCATTTCTCCCTACTCTCAGTTTTCTGTCCGTTAACCATTCCTCTCTCCATGATAATACATTAGCCCCAACCCCATGCGTAACAATCTTTTATGTGGTACCTTACCGAATGCCTATTGGAAATCCAACTACATCCACTGGTTCCCCTTTATCAACTCTGCTAGTTACATCCTCAAAATACTCTAATAAATTTTTCAAATACGATTTCCTTTTCATAAAACCATGTTGACTCTGCCTAAATCATATCATCATTTTCTAAGTGCCCTGTTCCACTTCCTTAATAATGGATTCCAGCATTTTCCCGAGGACTGATGTCAGGCTAACTGGCCTGTAGATCCCTGTTTTCTCTCTTCCTCCTTTCTTGAATAGCGGGGTTACATTTGCTACCTTCCATTCCACTAGGACCTTTCCAGAATCTAGTGAATTTTGGAAGATCACGACCAATGCATCCACTATCTCTGCAGCCACCTCTTTTAGAACCCTAGGATGTAGGCCGTCAGGTCCAGGGGATTTGTCGGCTTTTAGTCCCATTAGTTTCTCAAATACTTTTTCTGGACTGATATGAATTACTTTAAGTTCCTCACTCTCATTAGCCCCTTGGTTCCCCACACTTTCTGGAATCTCAACCTTCTCCAGTGTAGCTCACGCAGCTCCAGCTCGCGCAGCCTAAGCCCGGGCTGTCCGCAGTGCGGCCGCAACATGCCCGTAGACTTGCACGAGTGGTCGGGACCTCTTGCCCTGACCGAGGTGGATGAGAAGCCTGCGCAGCCCCTCCATGTCAAGTATGACAACGTGGACATAGATGTGCTGGGCAAAGTGCTGAGCTCGGCCCAGGTACTGACTGCAGCTGAGAGCTGAACACACAGGAACCGCTCCAGTGCATGGGGCCAGCAACAAGAGGCAACAAAAGCAAGGAAGGCACAGAGTACAAAAGCAAGGAAGTTATGATGAACATTCCTAAAACACTGGTCCGGCCTCAACTGGAGTATTGTGTCCAATTCTGGGCACTGCACTTTAGGAAGGATGTGAAGGCCTTAGAGAGAGTGCAGAAAAGATTTACAAGAATGATTCCAGGGATGAGGGTTTTCAGTTACGTGGATAGACTGGAGAAGCTGGGGTTGTTCTCCTTAGAGTAGAGAAGGTTGAGAGGAGATTTGATGGAGGTTTTCAAAATCATGAGGGGTCTGGACAGAGTAGATAGAGAGAAACTGTTCCCATTGGCGGAAGGGTCGAGAACCAGAGGACACAGATTTAAGGTGATGGGCAAAAGAACCAAAGGCGACATGAGGAAAAACTTTTTTACGCAGCGAGTGGTTAGGATCTGGAATGCACTGCCTGAAAGGGTGGTGGAGGCAGATTCAATCACGGCTTTCAAAAGGGAATTCGATAAGTACCTGAAGTAAAGAAATTTGCAGGGTTACGGGGAAAGGGCGGGGAGTGGGACTAGCTGAAATGATCTTGCAGAGAGCTGGCACGGGCTCGACGGGCTGAATGGCCTCCTCCTGTGCTGTAACCATTCTATGATTCTAAGCTTATATTGTGGTTAATAACAGACAAACCCTGTTCTTTCCCCTGATCTGATTACAGATTCCAACCAATCGATTCAGTGAATGGAATGTCTTATCAGTGTTGCCATGGCGATCTATCTGCAGTGAAACACCTGTTTGAGTTTCTAACTCAGACTAAACTTCTCTTTCCCAAAATGCACATAATATCAGACATTTGATGTCAATGTATTTTAACCATGTTATGTTAATATCTCTAAAATCTACAGGTAGATCAGATACACAAATCTGTAAAAGTTGGAGGGCAAGTTTATAAAGTGGTTTAAAAATGTTAGCCGAGGTTTTTAATAAATGGGGCGTAGAAAAGAAAATCATCGGTTTGGCTGCAGTTAGTATAAGTTTTGGGCATCTTACACTAGGAAGGATGTCGGGGCCACAGAGAGGCTGCAGAATAAATTCAGAAGTTATACCACGGATGAGAGGCTTTAATTATCAGAGAATCAGAGAATCATAGAATGAAACAGCACAAAAGGCGGCCATTTGGCCCATCATGCTTGTGCCAGCTCTTTGGGAGAGCTATCCAATTAGTCCCACTCCCTTGCTCTTTCCCTATATCCCAGTAAATGTTTTCCCTTCAAATATTTATCCAATTGCCTTTTGAAAGTTACTCTTGAATCTGCTTCCTTCACCCTTTCAGGCAGTGCATTTCAGATCATAATAACTTGCTGGGTAAAGAAATGTTTCCTCATGATGACCTGTCTGCAGTGAAGCGCCTGTTTGAGTTTCTAACTGAGGCGAACTTCTCTTTCCCAGGAGGAGAGACGAGAGAAACTGGGGCACTTCTCATTAGAACAAAGCAGGGTGAGAGAAGATGTGAGCGAGGTGTTTAAACTTGATCAATGACACCGACCAAAATATCAGAGACACTCCCTGTCCTTCAGGACCTGTGTCTAGGGGAGAAGCTGATGGGTTTATCATATCATCTTTGGGTTAAATGTTGTGCTCGTGGAGCTGAGCCCCTAGTGTCAGCATCAAACACTCTCCAGTCGGGTACAGCACGGGTTAGATACAGAGTAAACCCATCAGCTGCTCCCCGACACAGATACCGAGGGACAGGGAGTGTCCGGGACAATGACATTTCTCACTCAATAAGGTATAAATTGATCCTGTACCTCTCCCCATTAATCCTGGGCTCCACACGGGGCGAATCCTGCTCCTGTTTCCCTTCCTGTAACAGCACTGAGCTAAACCCAGCCCATAATGAGCAGGGCTCAGGGAGGTTGGTTGCTAGGCACTGCAGTGATGTCATAAAGCAGGGCCATTCAGCCCAGCTGGTCGTCTCCTTGTCCCTTTAAAGGTGGAGAGCCGGGACACCCTGTCTCCAAACACATCCCACCTGTTCATACTGAGAATCCCCGGGGAAGGCCCAAGGCCCAGAGTGTGGAACACAACCAAGGGGGAAAGAGGAGGAGAGAAGGGGAGGAAAATCAAGGAGTCGGGACTGAGGGACACCAAGCTTCAGTTTTAGAGCCTGTAGACTTCAGGAGGGGAAGAGTGAGTTCAGTAGTTTTAGGATCCAGGGAGAGAACAAGGAGCAGATGGGGAGACTGGTGTGGACTCCAGCACAGTGAGGATGTAGGGGGGAGGGAGATTGTGTTGGGCCGTGTATTAGGGGTGTGGGAGGGTCAAGAGAGGAAAGGTCAGAGGAGCAATTACTGTAGCAGTGCCCATAAATAGTGAGAGAGAGAGAGAGAAGGTGGGGGTTCGAGTGGATCAGGGACAGTCTGTTAAACTCTCTGTTTGCTGTGACCAGTTTTCCTTCGGTTAAAAATGGCCTTGTTGAGATACCGCGGCAAACGTGGGAGTCGAGACCAGAGCTAGTAAAACACAACTGCTTTATTCAACCTCATGGCAAAGAGGAACTGGAAAAGCCCGCGCATCCACTTAAATACTCCCCAGACAGGAAGTGCTCCCGGCAGCCTGTCCCTGCGGGAAACAAGTTGCTGGAGGAAAGGGCCCCAGCTGGGGGCGTCTGCTTAAACTGTCCGTGCCGCCGTGAGCGGATTATGTCCAGTGGTGACGTGTCGCCACAGAACTCCACCCAGAATCCGCTTAGGAGGAGTGGACGAGTCGTGACGGTGGTCTGATGGTTCTGCCGCAGCGGCTCTGAGTGGTCGCCGGTCTAGTTGGTGGGGCCGGGCGGTTCGCCGCCGGCTGTGCTGGCTTGCTGGCGGGCCGGCCTCTAGTTGGAGGCCGGGCCACGGGGACCTGTTCCCCTGGTTCTGTGTGTGCTGGTTTGAGCCAGTCGATGGAGACTGTGTCGACCCTGTCGCCGAGTCGCAGCTTGAAGACCTTGTCCCCGGTTTGTACTACCTCATACGGTCCGTCATACGGGGGTCGCAGGGGCCCGCGGTGCGCATCGTGTCGCACGAAGACGAAGCGCGCCTGCTGTAAATTTGGCGGGACGTGAGGTGCGAGTTCGCCGTGTCGGTTGACCGGAAGTGGGGCGAACTGCTGAGCGGAAGAGAAAGAGTTGAGCCGCTGCTGTTCGGCCGACCAAGGCGTGGTAGCCTCCGGAAGGAATTCGCCTGGGACGCGCAGCGGTTGTCCGTAGACTAACTCCGCTGCCGAGGACTGGAGGTCTTCCTTGACTGCGGTGCGTAGGCCTAGTAGCACCCACGGTAGGCGGTCAGTCCAGGTACTGTCCTGCAGGCCGGCGCGGAGTGAGGCCTTGAGTGACCTGTGGAAGCATTCACACAGCCCATTGGCCTGCGGGTGGTACGCCATGGTTCGGTGGAGCGTCACCCCGAGGTTGCGTGCTGTGGCCGTCCAGAGTTCGGAGGTGAACTGGGCGCCTCTGTCGGAGGTTATGTCGGCTAGTATGCCGAACCTTGCGACCCAGGTGTTAACGAACGCCCTGGCGATGTCGGCTGTAGTGGTGGAGGGCAGCGGCACTGCCTCAGGCCAGCGTGTGTAGTGGTCGACCATCGTGAGGAGATAAGTTTGGCCTTGCGATGGCGGCAGAGGACCGACGATGTCGACGTGTACGTGGTCGAAGCGGCGGCTGGGTACCTCGAAGTCTCCCAGGGGTGCTTTTGTGTGTAGCTGTACCTTAGCCCGTTGGCAGGTGAGGCAGGAGGTGGCCCAAGTCCGAACATCTTTGCTGAGGCCGCGCCAGACGAAACGCTGGGAGAGGAGTTTGACGGATGCGCGGGCACCCGGATGGGAGAGCGCGTGTAGCGCGTCGAAGATGCGGCGGCACCAGGTTGCAGGGACGACCGGCCTGGGTTGGCCGAGTGAGACGTCGCAAGTGACTGCCGTGGCTTCGGGCCCGTGCGCGACCTTGGCTAGGCGTAGCCCTGGCAGGCTGGTAGCCGTCGAGAGGAGGTCTGGGTCCGTGAGCTGGGCCGCTGCTAGTTGCGCGTAGTCGACCGCGAGGTGATTCGCGCAGATGGCGGGACGGGAAAGGCAGTCGGCGACAATGTTGTCTCTACCAGAGACGTGCTGGATGTCCGTAGTAAACTCGGACACGGCCGCGAGCTGGCGTTGCTGCCTAGCGGACCAGGGTTCGGTGTGCTTGGCCATCGCGTATGTGAGCGGCTTGTGGTCCACGTATGCGGTGAAGGGGTGGCCTTCCAGGAGGAACCTGAAATGGCGGTCCGACAGGTGGAGCGCGAGAAGCTCGCGGTCGAAAGTGGAGTATTTGACCTCCGGGGGGCGCAGTTGGCGGCTGTAGAAGGCAAGTGGCTGCCACGCGCCATTGACCCACTGCTCGAACACCGCTCCGACCGCGTGGTCGGAGGCGTCGGTGGTAAGCGTGACCCGGGCATCGGCCCTCGGGTGCGCAAGCAGGTTGGCGTCGGCGAGTGCGCTTTTGGTGGCGTCGAAGGCGGCTGACGTGTCAGTGGTCCAGGCTACGTCCATCTTGCCGGATTTACCTCGGAGGGAGTCGTATAGGGGCTTCATGAGGGCTGCAGCTCTGGGGATGAACCTGTTGTAGAAGTTCACCATCCCGAGGAACTCCTGGAGGCCCTTGATGGTTTTGGGGTGGGGGAATTGCTGGACGGCCTGCACCTTGTTGGGCAGGGGGACGGCCCCAGCAGGGGTGATGTGGTGACCGAGAAAATCGATCTCGGTTAGGCCGAATTGGCACTTCGCCGGGCTGAGGATGAGCCCGTGTTGGGCTAGGCACCTGAACAGGATGCGAAGGTGTTCGAGGTGTTCCTGTTTGGAGGAGCTGGCCATGAGAATGTCGTCTAGATAGACGAATAGGAAGTTCAGGTCCCGGAGGACTGAGTCCATAAGGCGCTGGAAAGCCTGTGCTGCATTCTTGAGGCCGAAGGGCATCCTCAGGAACTCGAACAGGCCGAATGGGGTGATGACGGCCGTTTTGGGGATGTCTGCGGGGTGTACGGGGACTTGGTGGTAACCGCGCACCAGGTGGACCTTGGAAAAGACGGTTCGTCCAGCCAGTCGGGCCGAGAAGTCCTGGATGTGTGGCACCGGGTATCGGTTGGGGGTGGTGGCGTCGTTGAGGCAGCGGTAGTCCCCACA
The DNA here is from genome assembly GCF_052327205.1 of Somniosus microcephalus. Taxonomy (NCBI): domain Eukaryota; kingdom Metazoa; phylum Chordata; class Chondrichthyes; order Squaliformes; family Somniosidae; genus Somniosus; species Somniosus microcephalus. The sequence continues at coordinate 70,255,224 of NC_140990.1, forward strand.
AGGGCGCCAGCCTCCGCCGGGCTTGGGGGCGATGTGGAGGGGCGAGGCCCAAGGGCTGCTGGAGTGGCGGATGATGCCGAGTTGTTCCATGGTGGTGAACTCGGCCCGCGCGATTTCCAGCTTGGCCGGGTTGAGTCTGCGGGCGTGGGCAGAAACTGGGGGGCCGGTGGTGGGGATATAGTGCTCCACACCGTGTTTGGCGGCTTTGGCCGAAAAGGTCGGGTTAGTGAGGGCGGGAAACTCGGCTAGGAGTGCCGAGTAGTCGTCCGTGGCTCTGGCGCGGCAGTAGGTCGTCAGGCCGGCCGAACGGGCCGGGGTGAATGCGCCGGGGTGGGGGCCATAGTGTTGATGTTGACGAGGCGGTGCCTCGGAATGTCGACAAGGAGGCCGTGGGCGCGTAGGAAGTCGGCGCCGATGAGTGGGCAGAGGACCTTGGCTGTGAGGAACTCCCAGCGGTAGCGGCGGCCTGCGAGGTTGAGCGTGACCATGCGGGTGCCATATGTGCGGATGTCAGAGCCATTGGCTGCGGCCAGCGTGATACCCCGTGTGCCGCGTTGGATTTCGAGGGCGGAGGCGGGGGTGATGCTGTGCTGGGCCCCTGTGTCACACAGAAATCGGCGGTTGGTTCTGTCGGTGACGTACAGTAGAGGCCCCTTTTGCCCCACGGCCATCGCGGGGGCCAGTGCGGGGGGGGGTTTGAAAGTGCACGGTGGCGTGCAGCGTTGGGCCCTAGTGCCAAAACGGGTGTGGTAGTAGCAGTGACCCGGAGTGGTAGGGCGGTCGGGCCTAGTGGGCCGGGAAGACCGCGTGGTCGTTGCCGTGAGGTCGGGCGCGACGTCGCGAGCGGACTGCGCAGAGAGCAGCCAGTCGGCCTTTTCGGCTATGTCATTCAGGTCCGTGGAGCCAGACTCCACAATGAGCGGGCGGATGCTGGCGGGGAGCTGCCGAATGAAAAGCGTGCGAAAGAGGGCGCCGGTGTTTTTGTCGTCCGAGAGGGACAGCATGTGGGAAAGCAGATCCGAGGGTGAAGCATCACCAAGGCCGGGGAGGTCAAGGAGTTGGCAGTTGCGCTGGTAAGAGGACATTTGAAATTTTTAAGGAGCGTAGCCTTCAGATGTTCGTACTTGCCTTCCACTGGTGGATCCTGCAGCGCTGCCCAAACCTTGGGGACTGTGGCGTAGGTGAGAGAGGAGACGAGGTAGTCGTACTTTGTGGCATCGACTGTAATGTGTTTCAGCCGGAATCTGGACTCAGCTTGAACAAACCAGGCTTCGGCCAGGTTCTCCCAAAAGTCCGGTAGTTTAACCGTGACTGCGTTTGTATCCGCCATGCTAGCTTAGGATTCGTCCTGAGCGTCGGGGTCACCAGTGTTGAGATACCGCGGCAAACGGGGGAGTTGAGACCAGAGCTAGTAAAACACAACTGCTTTATTCAACCTCATGGCAAAGAGGAACTGGAAAAGCCCACGCATCCACTTAAATACTCCCCAGACAGGAAGTGCTCCAGGCAGCCTGTCCCTGCGGGAAACAAGTTGCTGGAGGAAAGGGCCCCCGGCTGGGGGCGTCTGCTTAAACTGTCCGTGCCGCCGTGAGCGGATTATGTCCAGTGGTGGCGTGTCGCCACAGCCTCCTGTAGCCCAGTGACACAAACGGCCCATTAAACTCCTCCAATGGCCTTTGGCCTGGTGAGGTCTCCCTTTGTGAAACATCGGCTGTTGTTAAAGCTTTTCATTCTGACACGCTCACACTGAGAAATGAGCTGCAGAACTGCCGACACCGTCAGCTTTAAGGAGACGTTTCCCTTTGGGGATCGGATTGTCCATTGAGTTTGATTAAACTGATGTTAAAGTAACAAGGCTGCTTTGCTCCGTGAAGCAACAGATTATCAGAGTATTTCCCATAGGTTAAAATCCAATGTTACAGGGATTCACTGCCCTGGAGGGTTGAAGTGGACCCTGTGATATAATAGAATTTTCTGTCCTGTCAGACTTGAACATCTTGTAGATCCATCTTTTAACAAGTTGTGGGAACTCAGTTCTCAGATGGATTCCACTCAGTTTGTAACAAGTCCTCAATCAGCTCGTCTTATTGTCGAGATATCAAGGACTCGACACACTGCGTGTGTGGGAAACAAAGCTCATTTATTTGACATTGATACAGATTAAACTCCAGCCCAGTTATAGTGTTACTAACATCAGCTGAAACAAACCCCAACTGTCAGAATGAACAAGGTTCAATCCTGGATGTGATTAACAGCAGCAAGAACAGTAGAATCCAACCCCTGCAGTCACTTGTGAACTCGCTGGTGTGTCCGCAGGTTGGATGAATGAATGAGTGAATCCCTTCCCACACATGGAGCAGGTGAACGGCCTCGCCCCAGTGTGAATTCACTGGTGTGTCAGCAGGTTGGATGAATCAATGAATCCCTTCCCACACACGGAGCAGGTGAACGGCCTCTCCCCAGTGTGAATTCACTGGTGTGTCAGCAGGTTGGATGAATCAATGAATCCCTTCCCACACACGGGGCAGGTGAACAGCCTCTCCCCAGTGCGAGTACGTCGATGAGTTTCCAGCTGGGGTGGGTAATTGAATCCCTTCCCACAGTCCCCACATTTCCACGGTTTCTCCGTGGTGCCGGTGTCCTTGTGTCCCTCCAGGTTGGACAATCAGTTGAAGCCTCGTCCACACACACAACACGTGTACGGTTTCTCCCCGCTGTGAATGGTGCGATGTTTTTTCAGGCTGTGTAACTGGTTAAAGCTCTTTCCACAGTCAGTGCACTGGAACACTCTCACTCGGGTGTGTCTCGGTGCTTTTCCAGTCACACTGACGTTTGAAATCTTTTTCCACAGACAGAACAGACAAACATTCCTCCTTCCACATTCAAAGGCCGATGATATTCAGGTCCTGGTGAATCCAGTGACTGTCAGATCTTGACGTGATGTTTGGTTTTGAGTTTCCCGTCTGCAAATCCTCCCCTTCTAATACCCTGTAAAAGGAGTTTACAAAAGTCATCACTGTAAGTAGGATAGAAATTCAGAACAGACAATTCTAGTTTCTATGGAACATTTTTTCCTCTCTTGTTCCCCGAAAGCATTAAATCCCCATCCCACACACTCTCCCTCCTCCATGTGCTGAAATTCAAACCCATCGCACCATCTCCATCATTTTTCCTTTCAGTCGACTTTTCTCCCTCTCCTGAACGTGCTGACTCTGGCTGGGTTCAGTTCCACACTCATTGGTTCCCCTCCCTCTCCTCCCCTGAAGGTGCTGACTCTGGCTGGGTTCAGTTCTGCACTCACTGGTTCCTCTCCCTCTCCTCCCCTGAAGGTGCTGACTCTGGCTGGGTTCAGTTCTACACTCACTGGTTCCCCTCCCTCTCCTTCCCTGAAGGTGCTGACTCTGGCTGGGTTCAGTTCTGCACTCACTGGTTGCCCTCCCTCTCCTCCACTGAAGGTGCTGACTCTGGCTGGGTTCAGTTCCACACTCACTGGTTCCCCTCCCTCTCCTCCCCTGAAGGTGCTGACTCTGGCTGGGTTCAGTTCTGCACTCACTGGTTCCCCTCTCCTCCCCTGAAGGTGCTGACTCTGGCTGGGTTCAGTTCCACACTCACTGGTTCCCCTCCCTCTCCTCCCCTGAAGGTGCTGACTCTGGCTGGGTTCAGTTCTGCACTCACTGGTTCCCCTCTCCTCCCCTGAAGGTGCTGACTCTGGCTGGGTTCAGTTCTACACACACTGGTTCCCCTCTCCTCCCCTGAAGGTGCTGACTCTGGCTGGGTTCAGTTCTGCACTCACTGATCCCCCTCTCCTCCCCTGAAGGTGCTGACTTTGGCTGGGTTCAGTTCTACATTCACTGGTTCTCCTTCCCAGAAGGTGCTGACTCTGGCTCTAACCTTCTTTCCAATACTCTGTCCTTCCTTATAAGTGTTTCTTCTGTAATATCTATTTTGGTGAAGGGCACTCCTTGACCTGTCACAATTTCTCTTCCATTTACAGACGCTCCCTGCCCAATCTCCCTTTCCCCTTCATTTACAGATGTTCCCTGACCAATCACCATTTCTCCTTCATTTACAGACACGCCCTGACCAGTCTCCATTTCTCCTCCATTTACAGACGCTCCCTGACCAGTCACCATTTCTCCTCCATTTACAGATGCTCCCTGACCTTCTCCATTTCTCCTCCATTTACAGACGCTCCCTGACCAGTCACCATTTCTCCTCCATTTACAGATGATCCCTGACCAGTCACCATTTCTCCTCCATTTACAGACGCTCCCTGACCCGTCTCCATTTCCCCTTTATTTACAGATGCTCCCTGACCAGTCCCCATTTCTCATAGTCATACAGCAAAGAAAGAGCCCATCATGTCTGCGCTGGCCATCAAGCCCTGTCTATTCTAATCCCATTTTCCAGCACTTGGTCTGTAGCCTTGTATGTTGTGGCGTTTCAAGTGCTCATCTAAATGCTTCTTGAATGTTGTGAGGGTTCATAGAAACATAGAAGATAGAACCAGGAGTAGGCCATTCGGCCCCTCGTTTCTGCACCACCATTCAATGCGATCATGGCTGATCATCCAAATTCAGTACCCGGTCCCTGCCTTCTCCCCATACCCCTTGATCCCTTTAGCCTTAAGAAATATATCCAACTCCTTCTTGAATATATTTAATGTATTGGCCTCTACTACCTTCTGTGGTAGAGAATTCCACAGGTTCACCACTCTCTGGGTGAAGAAATTCCTCCTCATTTCAGTCCTAAGTGGCCTACCCCTTATCCTTAGACTGTGACCCCTGGTTCTGGACTTCCCGACTATCGGGAACATCCTTCCTGCATCTAGTCTGTCCAATCCTGTCAGAATTTATAAGTTTCAATGAGATCCCCTCTCATTCTTCTAACTCCAGCGAGTATAAGCCCCATCGACCCAATCTCTCCTCATACGTCATTCCTGCCATCCCAGGTATCAGCCTGGTGAATCTTCGCTGAACTCCTTCCATGGCAAGAACATCCTTCCTCAGGTAAGGCGACCAAAACTGCACCCAATACTCAAGATGTGGTCTCACCAAGGCCCTGTACAACTGCAGCAAGACATCCTTGTTCATGTCCTCAAACCCTCTCGCTACAAAGGCCAACATGCCATTTGCCTTCTTAACCGCCTGCTGCACCTGCATGCTTACCTTCAGCGACTGGTGCACAAGGACAACCAGGTCTCGTTGCACTTCCCCTTCTCCCAATCTATTGCCATTCAGATAATAATCTGCCTTCCTGTTTTTGCCACCAAAGTGGACAACCTCGCATTTATCCATGTGATATTGCATCTGCCATGCTTTTGCCCAATCACCCAACCTGTCCAAATCATCCTGGAGTTTCTCGGCATCCTCCTCACAGCACACACGCCCACCCAGCTTTGTGTCGTCTGCAAATTTGGAGATATTACATCTAGTTCTCTTGTCTAGATCATTAATATATATTGTGAATAGCTGGGGCCCAAGGACCAATCCCTGCGGTACCCCACTAGTCACTGCCTGCCACTTGGAAAATGACCCGTTTATTCCAACTCTTTGCTTTCTGTCTGCCAACCAGTTCTCTATCCAAGTCAATACCTTGCCCCCAATCCCATGTGCCTTAACTTTACACGCTAATCTCTTTTGCGGGACCTTATCAAAAGCCTTCTGAAAGTCCAAATACACCACATCCACTGGTTCTCCCTTATCTATTTTACCAGTTACATCCTCAAAAAATTCCAGTAGATTAGTCAAGCACGATTTACCTTTTGTAAATCCATGTTGACTTTGTCCGATCCTGTCACTGTTTTCCAAGTGGTCTGCTATTACATCTTTTATAATGGACTCTAGCATTTTCCCCACTACCGATGTCAGGCTGTTTTCACTCTACCACCTTTTTTGAATAGTGGGGTAACATTAGCTACCCTCCAATCCATGAGTACTGTTCCAGATTCCATGGAATGCTGGAAGATGATCAGCAATGCATCAACTATTTCTAGGGCCACTTCCTTAAGTACTCTAGGATGTAGATTATCAGGCCCTGGGGATTTATCGGCCTTCAATCCCATCAATTTCACTAACACCATTCCCCTAAAAATACTAATTTCTTTCAGTTTCTCCCTTTCATCAGACCCTATGTTCCCCGACATCTCTGGGAGGTTATTTGTGTCCTTCTTTGTGAAGACAGAACCAAAACATGTATGTAATTAATTGGTCTGCCATTTCTTTGTTCCCCATTACAAATTCCCCTGATTCTGACTGCAAGGGACCTACGCTTGACTTCACCAATCTTTTTGCCTCTATCACCCTTTCAGGCAGGGAGTTCCAGATTCCAACCACCCTCTGGGTGAAAAAGTTTTCCTCAAATCACCTCTAAACCTCCTGCCCCTTACCTTGAAACTATGCCCCCTGGTTATTGACCCCTCTACTAAGGGGAAAAGTTCATTTCTATCGACCCTATCTATGCCCCTCATAATTTTGTACACCTCAATCAGGTACCCCTCAGCCTTCTCTGCTCTAAGGAAAACAACCCCTGCCTGTCCAGTCTCTCTTCATAGCTGAAGCGCACCATCCCAGGTAAACATCCTGGTGAATCTCCTCTGCACCCTCTCCAATGTAATCACATCCTTCCTACGTGTGGCGACCAGAACTGCACACAGTATTCCAGCTGTGGCCTAACTAGCATTTTGTACAGCTCCATCATAACCTCCCTGCTCTTATATTCTATGCCTCGGCTAATGAAGGCAAGTATCCCATATGCCTTTTTAACCGCCTTATCTACCTGTCCTGCTGACTTCAAGGATCTATGTACATGCACACCAAGGTCCCTCTGATCCTCTGTCCTTCTTAGGGTCCTACCATTCATTGTGTATTACCTTGCCTTGTTAGTCCTCCCAAAATGCATCATCTTACACTTTTCAGGGTTAAATTCCATTTATCACTGTTCTGCCCATCTGACCAACCCGTTTATATCGTCCTGTAGCCTGAGGCTTCCCTCCTCGCTATTTACCACTCCACCAATTTTCGTGCCATCTGCGAACTTACTGATCACACCTCCTACATTCATATCTAAATCATTAATGTACACTACAAACAGCAAAGGACCCAGCACCGATTCCTGCGGTACACCACTGGACACAGGCTTCCAGTCACAAAAACAACCTTCGACCATCACCCACTGCCTCCTGCCACTAAGCCAATTTTGGATCCAATGTGCCAAATTGCCCTGGATCCCATGGGCTCTTACCTTCTTGACCAGTCTCCCATGCTGGACTTTGTCAAAAGCCTTACTGAAGTCCATGTAGACTACATCAACTGCACTACCCTCATCCACACACCTAGTCACCCCGTCAAAAAATTCAATCAAATTGCTTAGACATGATCTCCCCCTGACAAAGCCATGCTGACTATCCTTGATTAATCCTTGCCTCTCCAAGTGGAGACTAATTCTGTCCCTCAGAATTTTTTACAATAATTTCCCTACCGCTGATGTTAGGCTCACTGGCCTGTAATTCCCTGGTTAACCCTACTACCCTTCTTGAGTAATGGTACTACTTTAGCTATCCTCCAGTCCTCTGGCACCTCCCCTGTGGCCAGAGAGGTTCTGAAAATTTGTGTCAGAGCCCCTGCAATCTCCTCCCTTGCCTCGCACAGCAGCCTGGGATACATCTCATCTGGGCCTGGGAATTTATCCACTTTTAAGCCCTCTAAAACCGCTAGTACCTCCTCCCTCTCAATACTAACTTGTTCAAGTATATCACAATCCCCCTGCCTGATTTCTATGCCTACATCGTCCTTCTCCATAGTGAACACAGATGCAAAATATCCATTTAAAACCTCACCCACATCTTCCGGCTCTACACACAGATTGCCACTTTTGTCCCAAATGGGCCCTACTCTTTCCCTGGTTATCCTCTTGCCCTTAATATACTTATAAAACACCTTGGGATTTTCCTTTATTTTGCTCGCCAGTGTATTTTCATGCCCCCTCTTCGCTCTCCTAATTTCTTTTTTAAGTACCCCCCTGCACTTTCTATACTCCTGTGGGGCTTCCACTGTTTTTAGTCCTTTGTATCTGCCAAAAGCCTCCCTTTTTTTCCCAATCCATTCTTGTATATCCCTTGACATCCAGGGTTCCCTGGGCTTGTTGGTCCCACCCTTGACCTTTACAGGAACATGTTGGCATTGTACTCTCTCTATTTCCTTTTTGAAAGACTCCCGCTGCTCTGCTGAGGATTTTACTACAAGTGGGGAAAATGCTAGTGTTCTGGACCAATGAACATTTTGTGTGTGCAAATAGCACCCTCTGGTGGTGGTTATTGTGTTAACAGTTTGTATGCTGGAAAGGTCATCTGATCTTTCTTCCTGTGAGGTCATTTGACCTTTGTTCCTTTCTTCCTGTGAGAGGTCATTTGACCTTCCTAACTTTCTTCCTGTTGACCCCAGGAAGCAGTTTTGCTAGGAAGAACCTGACTTGAGTAATGGAGAATCTGCCATGAGAGGTTCCATTTACAATCCAATGTAATCTGATTTCATATGTTAGGCCAAGCGCAATATCTGTGAGTATCTTTGTTCCTTAGCATAATAGCAATGTTGTCAGAGTAATATTTTGATAATACTATGTTTATAAAAGGTTAATGTTTGATAGTTATAGAAGTTAGTTCAAATGTTAGTTAGTTATACAATTAGTCTATTCTACTGTTGTAAATATGTTTATATCTTATGTAATATCGAATGTATAGTACTCAGTTTATGTACAAAACATACTTTGTCTTTGTTTACAGTTTCACAAATTTGTTCAAGTAAAGCTTCAAAACAGCAACCGGCTTGAGAAGAATTATTTTTGAATGAGTGTTTAACGTGCTGGATAGCTAGATAGGAGCACGTCTAGCGCGGCCAGTACAGTGTAAAGATAGCAATACGGCTAGCAGTGAAAAGATATCAGTGAAAAGATATCAGTGAAAAGATAGCAATACGGCTAGCTGTGAAGAGTGGAGCAGGAGGAACCCAGAGTAAGCCTTAACCTCATAGAGCACATCTACCTCACATCAACATGTCAGAAGATAATAACGAAAATGCTTTGCAGCAAGTATAAGACCTTAAACAGGCAGACGAAACTGTAGAACGTGACAATCGGCCTATAAGCTCCGGTTACTACAGATCGCAAGTTGGTTCACGGTCATCGGGTGGTTCTAGAGTAAGCATAGCCATCGCCAAAGCACGGGCTAAGCTAGTAGCAACTCAAGCCAGAGCTGCGCATGCGGACAGTGAAATAGAAATAAAAGTGAGACAGGCCCGTCTCCAAGCTGAACCCCAAGCAGAACAGGCCCGACTCCAAGCTGAATTCCAAGCGGAACAGGCCCATCACCAAGTGGAACGCCAGGCTGAACAGGCCCGTCTCCAAGCCACATTAGAGGCTCTGCAGCAACAAAAAGAGATAGATGCTGCATTAGCCGAGACACAAGTATTCGAGGCAATTTTGGAGGGAGCTGATCCCGAGACAGCTTACAAACCTTTAATTCCCATTCCATGGCAGAGTCCACGACAGCGCACCATAGATTACGTGAGCGACCATGCCGACATACAGTTTACAGGAGAAAGGGATGGAGGCCCGCACATCTCTACAGACGCAAACACTTCGTATAACATGCCACAAGTTGCCAACCAAGGTCGAAGCAGATGGCGTGCCTCAAGCCGCAGAGTCTCCGCCAGCAGAACGGAAGACACGGTGCAAAGGAATAGGACGCCGAACAGAGAAAGTCGGAGGCAACTCCCCTCTCGGTTCCTTGAGACCCCCAACAGAGCCCCTAGCCAAGGCAACCCTGGCACAGGTCCCAGCACCTACGACCTTGCCAAATATCTTGCACGCACCCAGCTGGTGACTTCGGGTTTAATTAAGTTTGATGACAGGCTGGAGAATTATCGGGCTTGGAAGTCCTGCTTCCACGATGCCATATCGGGCTTAGACCTGTCGGCAGGAGAAGAGCTCGGCCTCCTTATCAAATGGCTCGGCCCAGAGTCCGCCGGACAGGCCTGCAGGATAAAAGCGGCCAATGTGGGGCAGCTGCCAGAGGGGTTGAGGAAGGGTTGGGTGAGGCTGGAAGAAAGCTACGGCTCGCCCGAAGCCATTGAAAGGGCTCTCTTTGACAGGTTGGAGAACTTTCCGAGGTTGACGAGTAAGGAACCCCAGAAGCTCCGCGACCTTGGAGATCTGCTGTCGGAACTCGAAGCCGCAAAGCAGGATGGCTACCTACCCGGTCTATCGTACTTAGACACTTCCAGAGGGGTAAGTCCCATCATTGAGAAGCTTCCATTTAACCTGCAGGAGAAGTGGATAATGTTTGGATCAAAGTTCAAGCTAAAGCACAACGTGGCGTTCCCACCATTCTCTGCGTTCGTTAAATTCATCCGTAAAGAAGCCAAAGCTAGGAACGACCCCAGCTTCAACTTCTTCTCCTCCCACCCAGCACTTGCCAGAAGAGACAAGTTCGACAGACATAGAAAGACACCAATATCTGTCCGCAGAATGCAAGTGTCCTCAACTGACCACACAAAGATTCAGAAGAAACCTGAGGATATGAGCAAACAATGCCCTATCCACAACAAGCCCCATCCTTTAAAGAAGTGCAGAGGCTTCAGGGAGATGACCCTGGAAGATCAGAAACAATATCTTAAAGAGAACTCTATGGCCTAGAAATTCAGTTGCGTTCGCCAGCCGTTAGCGCCATAAGAGGGGTAGATTTCGAGCGCTAGGCACTTAGCGCCCGGGCGCAGACCAATCTGCGCCTATGCCCAACTTCAGTTGACATTTATCGCCGGCGCAAAGTGTTTGCGCGCGCTCAGCTGAGCGCGCAGCTTATGACGTCATTTCGTCGTGCAACGCCGTTTGTGCGCCCCAAACCGGAACTTCAGTGGCGCCCGCCCAATGTGGGCGTGGCGCTGTTAAGAACTGTGAAGTGGAACACAGCAGAGGCCCTGCGGGCCTCGGGGAGCGCTAATTAAAGGGCACTTAGACTGAACTATAAAGGGCAGCCATTTTGCTGCAATGACTTTAGTGCTACGGATTTCTGGACAGAGACCAAGGAAGAGACCTTACTGAATTGGGCCAACATAGGAGAGGTATTTTTGGCTTCTGGCCAGAGCTTGCAAATTTGTCTCATTGTGATTTCACTGTTTGCAAGTATATTATGGGGGCTGCATGGGGTTCCAACCCTCAGTTCCAGCATTATGTGCGAAGGGCTCGCAGACGCTGTGTGAGAGGGGCAGCCATGCCTAGACGCAGAGGGGCCATCAGGCGTCGGCAACGTAGGCCTTACCCACTCAGGGAATACCGCCAGCAGGTGTCCTATCTCACCATGACTGCCGCGCATTGTGTTAAGAGGCTGCGCTTCAGAAGGGAGGTGGTTGCAGAGATCTGCCAGCTGCTTCACAGAGATCTGCGTCCACAGCTGATGTGCAGGACGTCTCTGTCGGTGGAAGTGAAGGTCACGGTGGCTCTGAACTTTTATGCAAGCAGCTCCTTCCAAGCCGCTGCTGGGGACATAGCGAACATCTCCCAGTTCGCCGTGCATCGCTGCATCCGGCAGGTCACCAATGCCCTTTTCGCAAGGAGACACCAATTCATCTCCTTCCCCATGACCCTAGAGAGGCAGGAGCAGCGTGCAGTTGGATTTGCGAGGATCGCCGACTTCCCCATGGTGCAGGGCGCCATTGACTGCACGCATGTGGCTATGCGGGCACCTATCGACAATGCCGAGGATTACCGCAACCGGAAGGGCTACCATTCCCTCAATGTACAGCTGGTGTGTGACCACAGGCAGCGCATCCTAGCTGTCAATGCCCGCTTTCCAGGAAGCAGCCACGATGCATTTATCCTGCGCCAGACTACTGTGGCTGACATGTTCCAGGCACAGCCTCCCCCAAGAGGATGGCTTATCGGGGACAAAGGCTATCCTTTGTGTACATGGCTCATGACCCCGCTCCGCGCGCCCAGGACCCCTGCTGAGGAGGCATACAACGAAAGCCATCAAGCCACAAGGAACATCATAGAGCAAATGATTGGCGCCCTCAAGCAACGGTTCCGCTGCCTGGATCGTTCCGGCGGATCTCTACAGTATTCGCCGGATAGAGTCTCCCAGTTCGTCGTCGTTTGCTGCATGCTGCACAACCTGGCTATCCGCAGGACTCGGGCACTGCCACCTCACGTTGGACCACCACCTCAGGAGGACGAGCAGGAGGACCATGAGGAGGAGGAGGAGTACCAGCCCAGGAGGGAGCCACAAGGTCCAAGGGCCGTCCGTCGGCGGCTTATTGAACGACACTTCTAGGCCCCCTGTCAGGGAATGGCTTGTGGCAATGAACGCACCTGAATGCAGCCGCTCCGCAAGCCCTCAGCCGGTTAACGCAACAACCACTTGAAACATCACACATGGACAAGCTGAATAAATAAAAAGCTTTATTTAACAAACTCAGGGCCCTTCCCACATGAAACCCAAAAACAGAGAAGACCCCCAAAAAACAGTCAAAAACATATCTCACTCCCACAACCTGGGGAGGAATAACAAAACTTGTCCATCCAAATGGCCTTCATCCTCGGCCTTACCAAGACAAACCCCCCCATACAGAACACAAACACCCCCATATAAAAAAACATTTGCCTTCATCTTCGGCCTTACCAAAATAAACCCCCCCCATATAGAACACAAACACCCCCATATAAAAAAACATTTGGCAACACACTCTACTTTGTGTGCCGAGAGGGCGAGTCCTTGTCCAGGCTTTTCCGGCCCCTGGCCGACCTGCTGCTCCGCCTCAACCTGGGCCCTGTGGGTGTTGCAAGGCTGGGGGAAGGCTCCTGAGGGGCACAATGCGTGACGGCAGATGCCCTTGGGGGTCGGCCTAGACGAGCTCCGGCCCTGGAGGGGCCGGCTGCTGACTGCTGCAGCTGTGGCTGGGCAGCATCAGTCTCTCCAGCAGCTCGTCGCAGCTTTGCTGGGGGAGTGGCAGTGGCGGCTGCAGCAATGGGGGCAAGCTGGCTGATGCCAGGCGCTCGCTGGTCGCCAGAGACACTGGCAGTCGGCCGGGCTGGCACTGCAGCAAGCGCAGCAATCTGGTGAAGCCCAGACCACTGTGCTGCAGCAGCGTGGCGGGTGCCCTGGCGATGCGTGCATGACACAGCGAGTGTGGCAGCAGTGAGTGCCCGTACTGCCCTGGTCTGTGCCCGCATCAGACCAGCCAGTGACTGCACGGCACCACTCATCAACTCTGCACTCGCTGCCTGTGCTGCCCTGAAATCGGCCCGACTCGCGTCCTGTGATGCCCTGAATTCTTCGTGACCCCTGGCCTGTGCTGCCCCGAATTGTTCGTGACCCCTGGCCTGTGCTGCTGCGAGTTCTTCTAAACCCCTGGCCTGTGAGGCCCCGAAATCGGCCACACTATGAGCCAGGGACTCAATGGCCTCAGGCAACCGTCCCACAACCCCCATGAACTCGGTGTGCCGATGATCCGAGTCCGCGGACATTTGATCAAGGAGGCGCACCTCCTGGGCGAGGACCGTCTCCGGACTGGAGGCCGGACTCTCCCTCTGGGGAGAAGGCTGCCGAGCTGCCCGACCCTTCCCGCGTGGCAGGATGCCACTGGGCACAGGAGCTACACCCCCCTGCAACACTTCCCCCTGGCTCTCCTCCAGGCAAGACGTGTCCCCTCCATTGCCATCCCCTGGCGTGGATGAGGGTTCCCCTGATGTGCCGCCTTCCTCTTGCTCCTCGTCGTCCTCCTCTTCCGAGGGACTGACACTCGCAGCCTCAGGGACCTCCTCCTCACCAGCTGAAAGCAGGAAGGCACAAGAGTAGCTTTAGAGTGAGGACAGGGCGTCAGCGAGGGAGGCATGCGTGGTGGCATTATGCGCATTGGTCGGACAGTGGCAAAGGATGTAGATCTGAAGCGCAAGGGGAACGAGAGAGGCCCAAACGCTCATGTCCTTACCATTGGGGCCCAGCACAGGGTCGGCATCTCCAATTGCAACGGGGCCAATCACCCGGGCACCCATGAGTCGACCCACGCGCTCCTCCAGGTCACTGAGCTCCTGGAACTGGGCACGGCCTCCCCCGGTGACAGTCCGGCTCTTCAGATTCTGGGCCAGCTTGGCCTGCAAGAGAAAGGACGGCCTCTAAGTACAGTGTGGTGCCCTGTTGTTGTGTGCACTGCCTCCCATGGTCGAATAGCTTGGCCAGTGTGGTGCCCTGTTGTTGTGTGCACTGCCTCCCATGGTCGAATAGCTTGGCCAGTGTGGTGCCCTGTTGTTGTGTGCACTGCCTCCCATGGTCGAATAGCTTGGCCAGTGTGGTGCCCTGTTGTTGTGTGCACTGCCTCCCATGGTCGAATAGCTTGGCCAGTGTGTAAAGTGCAGAAAGTGCTATTGATGTTCATGCCAGTGCCATAGCTGCTGGAGGAGGGCTGGCCATTAGGCCTTTGAGGTCCCTTTGCCCATAATGTGAGGTGCACATGCAAGGATGAGGAGGACAATGGAAAGGGTACTCACCCTGACCAACCGAGTGAGGTCGTTAAACTTTTTCCGGCATTGGTCACCAGTCCTGGGGACATCGCTGTTGGCTGTGACCCTCTGGGCGATTTCCCTCCAGGCTCTCCTGTACAGCCTCTTGGGAGCCTTCTTGCCACTGTCTGGGCACAAGATATCTCTTCTCTTCTCCAAACCCCTAAGCAGCACCTTCAAATCATGGGCAGAGAAGCGCTGCGCTCGCTCACGGGCCCTCTGCATCGTTGCTGGCGCTATTTCTCTCCAGCAGCAGTGTTTAGGCCTAGCTGGAGGGCGGCAGTATCCAGGGCGTGGCAGCAGACCAAGTCGACCCTTCCCCCTTTAAGAGCTGGCCGGCGCCAGGGTGTCTGCTGTCAATCAAAACATGACCGCACCTGCGCTGCGCCCGGCCTCGGCGGTATCAGTCTGCACCGCCGGCTTAGCGCCTAAAGATAGGGGTGTAACGCAAGTTTTAGCGCTCGAGCAAACTCCTTGGCCAAAGCTACTGAATATCGGCGAAGTGGCCTCCACTTTCCGGCGGGCGCAAACTTTAGCGCCCGCCCGACTTTACCGCCCCAAAAGTGGCTATACTGAATTTCTAGGCTTATATGTTTCAGGTGCTGCTCGTCCACGAGCCATCTCGCCAAGAACTGCAAGGTGGATGCAAAATGCACTGAATGTGAAAGTGATTGGCACGTTTCAGCACTACACCCAGGCCCAGCTCCTTGGAAGTCAGAGACGCCTCCTCCCGCATCAGAGCACGGCGGGGAGAGAGAGGGAACTGCTGGTCCGGAGATTACATCCAGGTGCACCGAGGTATGTGGAGAAGGAGTGAGCGCAAGAGCATGCTCCAAGATATGCCTCGTTAATGTGTACCCCGTAGGACGTCGCACACTAGAGAACAAGCCATCTCAGGTGAGCACACTCAAGACTTCCATCTTGGAGAATGGTCGTCCAAGCTACCTTACCCCATGCAGTGGACAGATCCGCGTGGTGTTTGACTCCAGTGCACCATATCAGGGCGTCTCTCTCAACGACGTACTCCTCACAGGGCCTGATCTTAACAACAGCCTCTTGGGAGTGCTCATGAGATTCAGGAAAGAGCCCGTCGCCATCACTGCCGATATCCAGCACATGTTTCATTGCTTCGTGGTGAGAGAAGACCACAGAGACTTCCTCCGCTTCCTGTGGTATCGGGACAATGACCCTAATAGAGACATTGTGGACTACAGAATGCGTGTCCATGTCTTTGGGAATAGCCCATCCCCTGCTGTCGCCATATACGGACTAAGGAGGGCTGCCAAGGAAGAAGACGACGACTTTGGCAGTGATGTGAGAGGGTTCATCGAACGAGAGTTCTACGTCGACGACGCACTGAAGTCATTCCCGACCGAAGCAGAGGCCATCAGTACCCTCGGACGAGCCCAGGAACTACTTGCACTATCCAACCTCAGGCTGCATAAGATAGCCTCTAACAGACCAGCAGTGATGGAGGCATTCCCCCCTGAAGATCGTGCTAAGGACGTCAAGGACCTAGACCTCTTCACTGATGACCTCCCCCTACAGCGTAGCCTAGGGGTGTCATGGAACATAGCAACAGACACGTTCACGTTCCAAATCCTAGACGCCAAGAAACCCTTCACACGTAGAGGAGTGCTCGCTACAGTCAACAGCCTATACGACCCTCTCGGCTTCTTAGCCCCTGTCACCATACAAGGCAGGCTGCTCCTCAAGGAACTCTCCACACACGCTGAATAGTGGGATTCACCTCTCCCTGAAGAGATGGAAGCAGAGTGGGACAGATGGAGAGACTCACTCCAAGACTTACAGGAGATCCGAATACCTCGCTGCTATTCGTCTTTCTCTCCCTTAAATGCCCTATTCAAAGAGCTTTGTGTCTTTGCAGACGCATCCGCTAAGGCCATTGCAAGTGTGGCTTATCTGAAGGTCACCACTCAAGAAGGACAAAGCAAAATCGGCTTCGTCTTTGATAGAGGCAAGTTGGCGCCCCAGCCAGACCTCACCATACCCAGGTTGGAACTGTGCATAGCAGAATGCAACCTACCCCCTCACAGCAGTCTACGGAAGCTGCATCCTATCATCGACATCGACGGACCGTCTTTGAGGTGGTTCTTCTTTTGTCGCCAGAGGACTACAGTGACAAGTAGAGTTCGGACTATGTGGAGTCGTTAACGACCCCAGACGGGGAGTGTTCTGGACCAATGAACATTTTGTGTGTGCAGATAGCACCCGCTGGTGGTGGTTATTGTGTTAACAGTTTGTATGCTGGAAAGGTCATCTGATCTTTCTTCCTGTGTGAGGTCATTTGACCTTTGTTCATTTCTTCCTGTGAGAGGTCATTTGACCTTCCTAACTTTCTTCCTGTTGACCCCAGGAAGCAGTTTTGCTAGGAAGAACCTGACTTGAGTAATGGAGAATCTGCCATGAGAGGTTCCATTTACAATCCAATGTAATCTGATTTCATATGTTAGGCCAAGCGCAATATCTGTGAGTATCTTTGTTCCTTAGCATAATAGCAACGTTGTCAGAGTAATATTTTGATAATACTATGTTTATAAAAGGTTAATATTTGATAGTTATAGAAGTTAGTTCAAATGTTAGTTAGTTATACAATTAGTCTATTCTACTGTTGTAAATATGTTTATATCTTATGTAATATCGAATGTATAGTACTCAGTTTATGTACAAAACATACTTTGTCTTTGTTTACAGTTTCACAAATTTGTTCAAGTAAAGCTTCAAAACAGCAACCGGCTTGAGAAGAATTATTTTTGAATGAGTGTTTAACGTGCTGGATAGCTAGATAGGAGCACGTCTAGCGCGGCCAGTACAGCTAGAGTCCATTATAAAAGATGTAATAGCAGAGCACTTGGAAAACAGTGACAGGATCGGACAAAGTCAACATGGATATACAAAAGGTAAATCGTGCTTGACTAATCGACTGGAATTTTTTGAGGATGTAACTGGTAGAATAGATAAGGAAGAACCAGTGGATGTGGTGTATTTTGACTTTCAGAAGGCTTTTGATAAGGTCCCGCATAAGAGATTAGCGTGTAAAGTTAAGGCACATGGGATTGGGGGCAAGGTACTGACTTGGATAAAGAAATGGTTGGCAGACAGGAAGCAAAGAGTTGGAATAAACGGCTCTTTTTCTGAGTGGCAGGCAGTGACTGGTGGGGTACCGCAGGGATCGGTCCTGGGACCTCAGCTATTCACAATATATATAAATGATCTAGACGAGGGAACTAGATGTAATATCTCCAAGTTTGCAGATGACACAAAGCTGGGTGGGCGTGTGTGTTGTGAGGAGGATGCCAAGAAACTCCAGTATGATTTGAACAGGTTGGGTGATTGGGCAGATGTATGGCAGATGCAATATAACGTGGATAAACGCGAGGTTATCCACTTTGGTGGCAAAAACAGGAAGGCAGATTATTATCTGAACGGCAATAGATTGGGAGAAGGGGAAGTGCAACGAGACCTGGGTGTCCTTGTGTACCAGTCGCTGAAGGTAAGCATGCAGGTGCAGCAGGTGGTTAAGAAGGCAAATGGCATGTTGGCCTTCGTAGTGAGTGGGTTCGAGTACAGGAACAAGGATGTCTTGCTGCAGTTGTACAGGGCCTTGGTGAGACCACATCTTGAGTATTGTGTGCAGTTTTGGTCGCCTTATCTGAGGAAGGGTGTTCTTGCCATGGAGGGAGTGCAGCGAAGATTCACCAGACTGATACCCTGGGATGGCAGGAGTGACGTATGAGGAGAGATTGGGTCGATTGGGCTTATACTCGCTGGAGTTTAGAAGAATGAGAGGGGATCTCATTGAAACTTATAAAATTCTAACAGGACTAGACAGACTAGATGCAGGAAGGATGTTCCCGATGGCCGGGGAGTCCAGAACCAGGGGTCACAGTCTAAGGGTAAGTGGTAAGCCATTTAGGACAGAGATGAGGAGGAATTTCTTCACCCCAAGAGTTGTGAGCATGTGGAATTCTCTACCACAGAAGGCAATGGAGGCCAATTCATTAAATATATTCAAGAAGGAGTTAGATATATTTCTTAAGGCTAAAGGGATCAAGGGATATGGGGAGAAGGCAGGGACAGGGTACTGAATTTGGATGATCAGCCATGATCGCATTGAATGGCGGAGCAGGCTCGAGGGACCGAATGGCCTACTCCTGTTCCTATCTTCTATATTTCTATGTTTCTTAGTAGCTGATCCCAGTCCACTTTGGCCAGATCCTGCCTTATCATATTAAAATCGGCCTTCCCCCAATTTAGAACCTTTATTTCCGGTTCATCTTCCTTTTCCATGACTACCTTAAATCTCACCGAATTATGGTCACTGCCACCAAAATGCTCTGCTACGGACACTTCTACCACTTGCCCAGCTACATTCCCTAGAATTAGGTCCAGTACCGCCCCCTCTCTTGTAGGACTTTCTACATGCTGGCTCAAAAAGCTCTCCTGGATGCACTTTAAGAATTCCGCACCCTCTAAGCCTTTCACACTCTGACTATCTCAGTTAATATTGGGGAAGTTGAAATCCCCCACTATTATTACGCTATTATTTCTACACTTCTCTGAGATTTGCCTACATATCTGTTCCTCTATCTCCCCCTGACTGTTTGGGGGCCTATAGCACACTCCCAGCAAAGTGCTTGCCCCCTTTTTGTTTTTAAGTACTACCCATATGGCCTCATTAGAGGAACCTGCTGAGATATCATCCCTCCTTACTGCAGGATTTGACTCCTTGATTAATATTGCGACACCCCCTCCTCTTTTACATCCCCCTGTCTCGCCTGAAGAATCTATACCCCAGAATATTGAGCTGCCAGTCCTCCATTTACAGACGCTCCGTGACCAGTCCCCATTTGTCCTCCATTTACAGACGCTCCCTGACCAGTCCCCATTTGTCCTCCATTTACAGACGCTCCCTGAGCAGTTCCCATTTCTCCTCCATTTACAGTCACCATTTCTCCTCCATTTACAGATGCTCCCTGACCAGTCACCATTTCTCCTCCATTTACAGACACTGCCTGACTCGCTGGGGATTTCCCAGCAGTTCCTAGTTGTCCCGGAGTATTGTGTCTTAAACTGGCGGGTAGTTGTGGGAGGCGGATAATGTTGAGTGTTTTAATAATGGGGCCTGGGGTCGCACTCGGTGTGAGCAGCCCGCGTCCCCCCCTCCCCCGGGGTTTATTTATTTATTTATCTTTGTTTTTTTTACATAGATGAATTTTTAGTTATAACCAAGGCCACTGATTACAGCTTCTATGCAAATCTGCACATGCTCATAGAATTTGAGCCCTATAATATTAACACTCCTATAATGGTGTATAATAAAATCACCATTTAACATGTTTCAATCACAGTAATCATTGACCCCCACACCAGATTGTATTCACCCTGAGCAATGCCATGAGAGATACACTAGTTACCTGAAGATTACTCTCGATTGCATTGGGGAAATAATTTGACTTGCGAGACGATTAAGATCCCTGTATAAACCTTCATATAAACTCAGATATATTTCACATATCCTGGAATATAGCAGTTGAAATACACGAGCATTCAGTCACCTGTTTGCCGATACAATAGTTTCAGTTGAATTTGCTGCCTGTCTGTGAGAAGGTCATTGGCGGCAGCTTGGTAAAAGGAGCCTGATATACCGATCAATTCATCCAATGAAAAGCGACGAGTTAAGACAGTAACTATAGGTTTTTATTGGCTAAATAACAGAGCCCACCCTCGTGGGTGATCGGATCCAACAAGGAGGAATACCAGCCAGTCGACCACCTTTATACCTGGGCAAGTAGGTGGAGCCATGGGCGGAGTCAGCAGTGGTCAGCCCAGGTATAACAGCGTGACAAGAGGCGACCTCGTGTAGTGATACAACAGTGTAAACAGTGATAACCATAGTGTAACGATATAACAGTGATAACCATAGTGTAACGATAGTGAACGATAAAAGTGGTTTACCACATTCACCCCTTGTTTAGATTTGAGTCCGGCGGGGTGAAGTGTACTACCAGTTCGGGTATGTCAGTCTGTCCGGAGGCCTCGTAAGTCTTTCTGATCGGCGCAGCAGCAGTGGCGGTGATGCAGTATCCGATGTTAATGCTGGTGTCTGCGTGGTCGGCGAAGGCTCGTGGGGTTCTGGCATGCCGTCTACCTGGGCTGGATTTGGGGGGGTGGTGGGGGGTAACGGTGGTGTCTCAGGGGTGCCCGAGGGTGCAAGGTCTCGTAAGGAGACTGTGTCCTTCCGCCCGTCTGGGTATGCCACATAGGCGTACTGGGGGTTGGCGTGCAGGAGGTCCACCCTCTCGACCAGGGGGTCCGTTTTATGGGCCCTCACGTGCTTTCGCAGCAAGACGGGCCCCGGAGAAGTCAGCCATGTTGGTAGCGAGGTTCCCGTAGTCGACTTCCTGGGGAAAACAAACATTCGTTCATGGGGGGTGGCGTTAATGGCCGTGCAAAGCAGTGACCGGATGGAATGCAGCGCTGCCGGGAGGACTTCCTGCCAGCGAGAGGTTGGCAGGCCCTTAGACTTTAAGGCTAAGAGAACGGCCTTCCAGACAGTCGCATTCTCTCTTTCCACCTGGCCGTTCCCTCGGGGGTTGTAGCTGGTGGTCCTGCTTGCAGCAATGCCTCTCGCTAGTAGGAACTGGCGAAGTTCCTCGCTCATGAAGGATGAGCCCCGGTCGCTATGCATATAGTTCGGGAACCCGAACAAGGCGAAGAGGTCGTTCAGGCATTTGATGACCGTGGTACTGGTCATGTCTGGGCAGGGGAAGGCAAAGGGGAAACGGGAGTACTCATCAATGATGTTGAGGAAGTACACATTACGGTCAGAGGACGGGAGGGGCCCCTTAAAATCGATGCTCAAGCGCTCGAAGGGGCGGGTGGCCTTGATCAGGCTTGCACTGTCCGGCCTAAAGAAATGCGGTTTGCATTCGGCACAGGTTTGGCAGTTCCTGGTCATGGTCCTGACCTCCTCGATGGAGTACGGCAGATTCTAACCCTGGGACTGCACATGGGGATTCTAACCCTGGGACTGTATATGGGGATTCTAACCCTGCGACTGTACATGGGGATTCTAACCATGAGACTGTACATGGGGTTCTAACCCTGGGACTGTACATGGGGATTCTAACACTGGGACTGTACATGGGGATTCTAACCCTGGGATTGTACATGGGGATTCTAACCCTGGGACTGTACATGGGGATTCTAACCCTGGGACTGTACATGGGGATTCTAACCCTTGGCCTGTATATGGGGATTCTAACCCTGGGACTGTCCTTGGGTTTCTAACCCTAGGACTGCACATGGGGATTCTAACCCTGGGACTGTTCATGGGGATTCTAACCCTGGGAATGTACATGGGGGTTCTAAACCTGGGACTGTACATGGGGATTCTAACCCTGGGACTGTACATGGAGATTCTATTCCTGTGACTGTACAATGGGATTCTAACCCTGGGACTGTACATGGGGATTCTAATCCTTCGACTGTACATGGGGATTCCAGCCCTGGGACTGTACATGGGGATTCTAACCGTGGGAATGTACAT
Organism: Somniosus microcephalus; assembly: GCF_052327205.1. Taxonomy (NCBI): domain Eukaryota; kingdom Metazoa; phylum Chordata; class Chondrichthyes; order Squaliformes; family Somniosidae; genus Somniosus; species Somniosus microcephalus. The sequence goes on from NC_140990.1 coordinate 70,277,344, forward strand.
GGGGATTCTGACCCTGGGACTGTAGACGGGGATTCTAACCCTGGGACTGTACATGGGGATTCTGACCCCGGGACTGTACATGGGGATTCCAACCCTGGTACTGTACATGGGGATTCTCATCCTGGGACTGAACATGGGGATTCTAACCCTGGGACTGTACTTGGGGATTATAACCCTGGGACTGTACATGAGGATTCTCTTCCTGTGACTGTACAATGGGATTCTATCCCTGGGACTGTACATGGGGATTCTAATCCTTGGGCTGTACATGGGAATTCTAGCCCTGGGACTGTACATGGGGATTCTAACCCTGGGACTGTAAATGGGGATTCTAACCCTGGGACTGTACATGGGGATTCTAACCCTGGGAGTGTACACGGGGATTCTAACACTGGGATTGTACATGGGGATTCTAACACTGGGACTGTTCATGGTGATTCTAACCCTGGGACTGTACATGGGGATTCTAACCCTGGGACTGTACATGGGGATTCCAACCCTGGGACTGTACATGGGGATTCTAACCCTGGGACTGTCCATGGGGATTCTGATATACCTATCAATTCATCCAATGAAAAGCGACGAGTTAAGATAGTAACTATAGGTTTTTATTGGCTAAATGACAGAGCCCACCCTCGTGGGTGATCAGGTCCAACAAGGAGGAATACCAGCCAGTCGACCACCTTTATACCTGGGCAAGCAGGCGGAGCCATGGGCGGAGTCAGCTGTGGTCAGCCCAGGTACAACAGCGTGACAAGAGGTGACCTTGTGTAGTGATACAACAGTGTAAACAGTGATAACCATAGTGTAACGATATAAACAGTGATAGCCATAGTGTAACGATAGTGAACGATAAAAGTGGTTTACCACATTCACCCCTTGTTTAGATTTGAGTCCGGCGGGGTGAAGTGTACTACCAGTTCGGGTATGTCAGTCTGTCCGGAGGCCTCGTAAGTCTTTCTGATCGGCGCAGCAGCAGTGGCGGTGATGCAGTATCCGATGTTAATGCTGGTGTCTGCGTGGTCGGCGAAGGCTCGTGGGGTTCCGGCATGCCGTCTACCTGGGCTGGATTTGGGGGGGTGGTGGGGGGTAACGGTGGTGTCTCAGGGGTGCCCGAGGGTGCAAGGTCTCGTAAGGAGACTGTGTCCTCCCGCCCGTCTGGGTATGCCACATAGGCGTACTGGGGGTTGGCGTGCAGGAGGTCCACCCTCTCGACCAGGGGGTCCGTTTTATGGGCCCTCACGTGCTTTCGCAGCAAGACGGGCCCCGGAGAAGTCAGCCATGTTGGTAGCGAGGTTCCCGTAGTCGACTTCCTGGGGAAAACAAACATTCGTTCATGGGGGGTGGCATTAATGGCCGTGCAAAGCAGTGACCGGATGGAATGCAGCGCTGCCGGGAGGACTTCCTGCCAGCGAGAGGTTGGCAGGCCCTTAGACTTTAAGGCTAAGAGAACGGCCTTCCAGACAGTCGCATTCTCTCTTTCCACCTGGCCGTTCCCTCGGGGGTTGTAGCTGGTGGTCCTGCTTGCAGCAATGCCTCTCGCTAGTAGGAACTGGCGAAGTTCCTCGCTCATGAAGGATGAGCCCCGGTCGCTATGTATATAGTTCGGGAACCCGAACAAGGCGAAGAGGTCGTTCAGGCATTTGATGACCGTGGTACTGGTCATGTCTGGGCAGGGGAAGGCAAAGGGGAAACGGGAGTACTCATCAATGATGTTGAGGAAGTACACATTACGGTCAGAGGACGGGAGGGGCCCCTTAAAATCGATGCTCAAGCGCTCGAAGGGGCGGGTGGCCTTGATCAGGCTTGCACTGTCCGGCCTAAAGAAATGCGGTTTGCATTCGGCACAGGTTTGGCAGTTCCTGGTCATGGTCCTGACCTCCTCGATGGAGTACGGCAAATTCTAACCCTGGGACTGCACATGGGGATTCTAACCCTGGGACTGTAAACGGGGACTGTAATCCTGTGACTGTACAATGGGATTCTAACCCTGGGACTGTACATGGGGATTCCAGCCCTGGGACTGTTCATGGGGATTCTAACCCTGGGACTGTACATGGGGTTTCTAACCCTGGGACTGTACATGGGGATTCTAACCCTGGGACTGTACGTGGGGATTCTAACACTGGGATTGTACATGGGGATTCGAACACTGGGACTGTTCATGGTGATTCTAACCCTGGGACTGTACATGGGGATTCTAACTCTGGGACTGTACATGGGGATTCCAACTCTGGGACTGTACATGGGGATTCTAACACTGGGACTGTACATGGGGATTCTAACCCTGGGACTGTACATGGGGATTCTAACCCTGGGACTGTATATGGGGATTCTAACCCTGCAACTGTACATGGGGATTCTAACCCTGAGACTGTACATGGGGTTCTAACCCTGGGACTGAACATGGGGATTCTAACCCTGGGACTGTACATGGGGATTCTAACCCTGGGACTCTACATGGGGATTCTAACCCTGGGATTGTATATGGGGATTCTAACCCAGGACTGCACATGGGGATTCCAACCCTGGGACTGTTCATGGGGATTCTAACCCTGGGAATGTACATGGGGATTCTAATCCTAGGACTGTACATGGGGATTCTAACCCTGGGACTGTACATGGGGAATCTAACCGTGGGAATGTACATGGGGATTCTAATCCTGGGACTGTACATGGGGATTCTGACCCTGGGACTGTACATGGGGATTCTAACCCTGGGATTGTACATGGGGATTCTAACCCTGGGATTGTACATGGGGATTCTAACCCTGTGACTGAACATGGGGATTCTAACCCTGGGACTATACATGGGGTTTCTAACCCTGGGACTGTACATGGGATTCTAACCCTTGGACTGCACATGGGGATTCCAACCCTGGGACTGTTCATGGGGATTCTAACCCTGGGAATGTACATGGGGATTCTAATCCTGGGACTGTACATGGTGATTCTAACCCTGGGAGTGTACATGGGGATTCTAACCTTGGGACTGTACATGGGGATTCTAACCCTTGGACTGTACATGGGGATTCTAACCCTGAGACTGTACATGGGGTTCTAACCCTGGGACTGTACATGGGGGTTCTAACCCTGGGACTGTACATGGGGATTCTAACCCTGGGACTCTACATGGGGATTCTAACCCTGGGATTGTATATGGGGATTCTAACCCTGGGACTGTACATGTGGATTCTAACCCTGGGCCTGTATATGGGGATTCTAACCCTGGGACTGCACATGGGGATTCCAACCCTGGGACTGTTCATGGGGATTCTAACCCTGGGAATGTACATGGGGATTCTAATCCTCGGACTGTACATGGGGATTCTAACCCTGGGACTGTACACGGGGATTCTAACCCTGGGACTGTACGTGGGGATTCTAACCCTGGGACTGTACATGGAGATTCCAAACCTGGGACTGTACATGGGGATTCTTACCCTCGGACTGTACATGGGGATTCTAACCCTGGGACTGTACATGGAGATTCTAACCCTGGGACTGTACATGGGGATTCTAACCCTGGGACTGTACATGGGGATTCTAACCCTGGGTCTGTACATGGGGATTCTAACCCTGGGACTGTACATGGGGATTCCAGCCCTGGGACTGTACATAGGGATTCTAACCCTAGGACTGTACATGTGGGCCCTGAATTTAGTGTTGCAGTGCAAATAGTCCCATCATAAATGGTCCCTGGGTTTGGTGTCCTCGTGTAAATGGTCCCTGGGTTTGGTGTCATAGTGTAAATGGTCCCTGGAATTGGTGTCAGAGTGTAAGTGGTCACAGGATTTAGTGTCTCAGCGTAAATGTTTCCTCAATTAGGTGTCATTGTATAAGTGGTCTCTAGATTTGGTGTCGTAGTGCAAATGGTCCATTGATTTGGTGTCACACTAAGTGGTCCCTGGATGTTTTTGTCACAGAGTATGTGATCCCTGGATTTGGTGTCTCAATGTAACTAGTCCCTGGATTTGATGTCTCTGTGTAAGTGGACCCTGAATTTGATGTCACACCATAAGTGGTCCCTGGATTTGGTATTACGGTGTAATGATCCCTGGATTTGGTGTCTTAATGTAAGTAGTCCCCGTATATGGTGTCTCTCTGTAAGTGGACTCTGGATTTTATTTCACACTGTAAGTAGTCCCTGGATTTGGTGTCACACTGTAAGTGGTCCCTGAATTTGGTGTCACTCTGTAAGTGGTCCCTGAATTTGATATCAGCAACAACTTACATTTATATCGCACATTTAACGAGCCACAGAAGGGGATAGCAGGAAAGATGACTAAAAGCTTTATCAAAGAGGTAGGTTTTAAGGAGCATCTTAAAAGACGAGAGAAAAGGGGGAGAGGCGGAGTGTTTTAGGGAGGGAATTCCAGAGCTTAAGGCCAAGTTCTCTTTCACACATACCTTCCAATCCCCCTCACCCCAACTCCTCTTTCACCCCTACTCTCCAACCCCCTCACCCCAACTCCTCTTTCGCCCCTACTCTCCAACCCCTCACCCCAACTCCTCTTTCACCCCTACTCTCCAGCCCCCTCACCCCAACTCCTCTTTCACCTACTCTCCAACCCCCCTCACCCCCAACTCCTCTTACACCCCTACTCTCCAACCCCTCACCCCAACTCCTCTTTCACCCCTACTCTCCCACCCCCCTCACCCCAACTCCTTTCACCCCTACTCTCCAACCCCTCACCCCAACTCCCCTTTCACCTACACTCCAACCCCCCTCACCCCAACTCCCCTTTCACCTACTCTCCAATCCCCTCACCCCAACTCCTCTTTCACCCCTACTCTCCCACCCCCCTCACCCCAACTCCTTTCACCCCTACTCTCCAACCCCTCACCCCAACTGCTCTTTCACCCCTACTCTCCAACCCCCCCACCCCAACTCCTCTTTCACCCCTACTCTCCAACCCCTCACCCCAACTCCCCTTTCACCCCTACTCTCCAACCACCCTCACCCCAACTCCTCTTTCACCCCTACTCTCCATCCCCTCACCCCAACTCCTCTTTCACCCCTACTCTCCAACCCCCCTCACCCCAACTCCCCTTTCACCCCTACTCTCCAACCCCCCTCACCCCAACTCCTCTTTCACCCCTACACTCCAACCCCCCTCATCCCAACTACTCTTTCACCCCTACTCTCCAACCCCTCACCCCAACTCCCCTTTCACCCCTACTCTCCAACCCCCCTCACCCCAACTCCCCTTTCACCCCTACACTCCAACCCCCCTCATCCCAACTCCTCTTTCACCCCTACACTCCAACCCCTCACCCCAACTGCTCTTTCACCCCTACTCTCCAACCCCTCACCCCAACTCCTCTTTCACCCCTACTCTCCAACCCCCTCACCTCAACTCCTCTTTCACCCCTACACTCCAACCCCTCACCCCAACTGCTCTTTCACCCCTACACTCCAACCCCTCACCCCAACTCCCCTTTCACCCCTACTCTCCAACCCCTCACCCCAACTCCTCTTTCACCCCTACTCTCCAACCCCCTCACCTCAACTCCTCTTTCACCCCTACACTCCAACCCCTCACCCCAACTGCTCTTTCACCCCTACACTCCAACCCCTCACCCCAACTCCCCTTTCACCCCTACTCTCCAACCGCTCACCCCAACTCCCCTTTCACCCCTACTCTCCAACCCCTCACCCAAATCCCCTTTCACCCCTACTCTCCAACCCCTCTCTCATCTTCCATTGACATCAATGGAACGTACACTGACAATTGATATGTCAGGATTTGAGATTTACAAATGATTCTGGAGGCTCTGAGTTGGGATCTTTCTTTATTCTGTCCACTCGAGGAGTGTGATAACAGACTTTCTCCTGTGAATATAGAGCTAGAATATTGGGTCATGGTGTGTTTACGTGTTCATCTTGTTGATCTAAAAATTGAGTCTTGTGGTTTCAGACACCAGATAATCAAGCTCACAACAACAGATTGTCTTTTACTGACTTTATTAACAGCACTGCAAAGATACAGACAGAGTATAGTTACCTGATCCGGAGAACAGGGATAATACAGTGGATTCAGAGCTTTCTTCTCCCCAGGTCTGTTCTAACAAGCTGCGACTACACTGGCGATATTTATATTCAACTTGTTTACCACATTATTGACCTGGCCCTGCTCAAACCATAACCACAAGGATATCTGTGCATTGTTCTGACTGTGACCACAAGGCTGTGTCACTATCACACACACACACCGTTTCCTTGTTTCACATCTCCATACACAGACCATCTCTTTACACATCCCCTTCCATCCTCAATCAGCGTCATTGAAAAATAGATTATCTGGTCAATACCACATTGCTGTTTGTGGGAGCTTGCTGTGCACACATTGGCTGCTGGTTTCCTACATTAGAACAGCAACTACACTTCAAAAGTACTTCCTTGTCTGTAAAGCGCTTTGGGACGTCCTGAGGTTGTGAAAGGTGCGATAGAAATACAAGCCTTTTTCCTTGGATAACAGCAATAGTTACACTGGGATAAATCTTCAGTCATTTTCTATTACAGGCTCTCTGGAAAGTGTGGGGAGCTGGGACTTGAGAGTAACTGAAGATATTAGAACTGAGATAATCTAGAGTTAGAAAGGAGAAAAGGCCCAAAAATGGAACAGTCGGTAACAGGGCATCATTAGTCTCCTCTTATCTTCGAGGAAACAAATACTCGACACTGTGTATCTGACATTTATCCAGAATATTAAACTCCAGCCCAGTTACAGGAGGTATTCTCATCAGCAGAAACAAACCCCACCTGTCAGAATGAACATGGTTCAGTCCTGGATGTGATTAACAGCAGCAATAACAGCAGAATCCAAACCCTGCAGTCACTTGTGAACTCGCTGGTGTTTCAGCAGGTGGGATGACTGAGTGAATCCCTTCCCACAGAGTGTGCAGTTGAACGGCCTCTCCCCAGTGTGAACTCGCTGGTGTCTCAGCAGGGTGGATGAATCAATGAATCCCTTCCCACACACGGAGCAGGTGAACGGCCTCTCCCCAGTGTGAACTCGCTGGTGTGTTAACAGGCGGGATGAATTAGTGAATCCCTTCCCACACACAGAGCAGGTGAACGGCCTCTCCCCGCTGTGAGTGTGTTTGTGTGTCAGCAGATCTCTTCTGCTTTTAAAGCTCTTTCCACACTCAGAACATTTGAATGGTCTCTTTTCAGCATGAACACGTTGGTGTTTAGTGAGGCTGATTAATCGAGCAAATCCTTTCCCACACACAGTGCAGGTGAACAGCCTCTCCCTAGTGTGAAGTCGTTGGTGTTTCAGCAGATTGGATGACTGAGTGAATCCCTTCCCACACACGGAGCAGGTGAACGGCTTCTCCTCAGTGTGAACTCGCTGGTGTCTCAGCAGGGTGGATGAATCAATGAATCCCTTCCCACACTCGGAGCAGGTGAACGGCCTCTCCCCAGTGTGAATTCGCTGATGTGTTAACAGGTGGGATGAATTAGTGAATCCCTTCCCACACACTGAGCAGGTGAACGGCCTCTCCCCGCTGTGAGTGTGTTGGTGTGTCAGCAGATCTCTTATGCTTTTAAAGCTCTTTTCACAATCAGAACATTTGAAGGGTCTCTTTTCAGTGTGAACAAGTTGGTGTTCAGTGAGGTTGGTTAATCGAGCAAATCTTTTCCCACACACAGTGCAGGTGAATGGTCTCTCCCCAGTGTGAACTCGCTGGTGTGTCAGAAGGTGGGATGACTGACTGAATCCCTTTCCACACATGGAGCAGGTGAATGGTCTCTCTCCAGTGTGAACTCGCTGGTGTGTCAGAAGGTGGGATGACTGACTGAATCCCTTCCCACACTCAGAGCAGATGAACGGCCTTTCCCCAGTGTGACTGCGTCGATGAGTTTCCAGCCGGGACGGGGAGCTGAATCCCTTCCCACAGTCTCCACATTTGTACAGTTCCTCCATGGTGCGGGTGTCCTTGTGTCTCTCCAGGTTGGACGATCAGTTGAAGCCTCGTCCACACACAGAACACGTGTATGGTTTCTCCCCGCTGTGAACGGTGCGATGTTTTTTCAGGCTGTGTAACTCGTTAAAGCTCTTTCCACAGTTAGTGCACTGGAACACTCTCACTCGGGTGTGTGTGTCTCGGTGCTTTTCCAGTCACACTGATGTTTGAAATCTTTTCCCACAGACAGAACAGACAAACATTTCTCCTTCCACATTCAAAGGCCGATGATATTCAGGTCCTGATGAATGGAGTTACTCTGTCAGATCTTGATGCGATGTTTAGTTTGAGTTTGCGGTCTGTAAATCCTCCCCTTCTAATACCCTGTAAAAGGAGTTTACAAAAGTCATCACTGTAAGTACAGGATAGAAATTCAGAACAAACAATTCTAGTTTCTATGGAACATTCTTTCCTCTCTTGTTCCCCCAAACATGTGGTCCAGTCAAACTAAAAGAAGCCAAAATAAGCAACAAAGACCCAACAAAAGCAAAGGGAACCTTCCCAACTAAACCAGAATGTTGTTGCCAGTGTCTGAGAGACACTCTGTACCCTGAGGTACCCACCGGTCAAGGAAGGTATCAAGTGAACCGGTAGACACCGCCTGCTCCCTCTCCAGGGCCACCTGGGCAGGGACAAGACCACGGGAGAGAGGCAGGCAGCCAGAGTGACCCCCCCCCCATGGGCCCCGCCCATCCTGGGCCCCGCCCATCCTGGGCCTACAAATTGCTGTTTTTGCCAGGTCCAGAAGATCGTCCGACTTACCCACCCCCCTCCGCACCAGGCGGCCAAAGATTGGGAGTGTGGGGCTAAAGTGTAACCAAGAGTTGAGGAGCAGCCCCTTCAGATAACTATACAGGGGCTGCAACCTCTCACACTGAATATATACACGGCCCGTGGACTCCTCTAGGCCGCAAACATCACATGCGGCCTGGGAGTGGGTGAAGGTGAACAGAAAGCAGAGAATCAGGATAAATGGGTCATTTTCCGGTTGGCAAACGGTGACTGGTGGCGTGCCACAGGGATCGGTGCTGTGGCCTCAGCTATTTACAATCTACATTAATGACTTGAATGAAGGGACCGAGTGTAATGTAGCCAAGTTTGCGGATGATACTAAGATGGGTGGGAAAGCAAGTTCTGCAGAGGACTCAAAGAACCTGCAAAGGGATATAGACAGGCTAAGTGAGTGGGCAAACATTTTGCAGATGGAATATAATGTGGGAAAGTGCGAGGTTATACACTTTGAAAGGAAAAATTAAAAAAGCAAATTATTATTTAAATCGAGGGAGATTACAAAATGCTGCAGTTCAGAGGGACCTGGAGGTCCTTGTGCATGAAACACAAAAAGTTAGCATGTAGGTACAGCAAGTAATCAAAAAGGCAAATGGAATGTTGGCCTTTATTTCAAAGGGGTTGGAGTATAAAAGCAGGGAAGTCCTGCTACAACTGTACAGGGTATTGGTGAGACCACACCTGGAGTACTGCGTACAGTTTTGGTCTCCGTATTTAAGGAAGGATATACTTGCATTGGAGGCAATTCAGAGACGATTCACTAGGTTAATTCCTGAGATGAGGGGGTTGACTTATGAGGAAAGGTTGAGCAGGTTGGGCCTATACTCATTGAAGTTTAGAAGAATGAGAGGTGATCTTATTGAAACTTATGATACTGAGGGGGCTCGACAAGGTGGATGCAGAGAGGATGTTTCCCCTCGTGGGGAAATCTAGAACTCGGGGGCACAGTTTCAGAATAAAGGGTCGCCCTTTTAGAACTGAGATGAGGAGGAATTTTTTCTCTGAGGGTCGTATATCTGTGGAATGCTCTGCCCCAGAGAGCTGTGGAGGCTGGGTCATTGAATATATTTAAGGTGGAGATAGACGGATTTTTGCAAGGTAAGGGAGTGCAGGGTTATGGGGAGCGGGTGAGGAAGTGGCTTTGAGCCCAAAATCAGCCCTGATCTTATTGAATGGCGGAGCAGGCTCGAGGGGCCAAGTGGCCTATTCCTGCTCCTATTTCTTATGTTAATGTGATGAAATAACTCTGTGTTCTGGATTGTCTGTTGTTGTACTTGTTAATGTCTGGAATGTTTTACAGGTATAACCACTAATGTTCCTCCCTAGCTCTGCCTTTATGGATCCTCCTGATTGGTGTGAGTCTTATTTATAAGAGCTGGGTTTTACTCATAAGGGCTGGGTCGGTGATGAATGATGGTTGCCCTGTGTTAACTTGATGCCATGATTCTTACTTAATAAAAGCCTTTAGTTTTAACTTTTAACCTCATGGATTCAGGCAGTTATTTGGCACATCAGTTGCCCAGGGTGCGCCATCTCCCGGGCACTAGGACCCGGTTGGGAACAAGATGGCGGCCGCAAACATTCAAAGACCGCATGGATGAACTATAGAAGTTGTTCATCCCAGTTTGGGATAAGAATAAAACAAAAAGGGTGACTCAACCATGGCTAATAAGGGAAATTAGGGATAGCATAAGATCCAAGGAGAGGGCATATAAATTGGCCAGAAAAAGCAGTAACCCTGAGGATTGGGAGCAGTTTAGGATTCAACAAAGGAGGACAAAGGGATTAATTAAGAAGGGGAAAATAGAATATGAAAGTAAGCTTGCAGGGAACATAAAAACTGACTGTAAGAGCTTTTATAGATATGTGAAGAGAAATAGATTAGTGAAATCAAGTGTAGGTCCCTTGCAGTCAGAAGCAGGGGAAGTTATAATGGGGAACAAAGAAATAGCAGACCAATTAAATGCATATTTTGGTTCTGTCTTCACAAAGGAGGACACAAATAACCTCCCAGAGATGTTGGAGAGCATAGGGTCTGATGAGAGGGAGGAACTGAAAGAAATCAGTATTTGTAGGGAAATGGTGTTGGGGAAATTGATGGGATTGAAGGCCGATAAATCCCCAAGGCCTGATAATCTACATCCTAGGGTACTTAAGGAAGTGGCCCTAGAAATAGTAGATGCATTGCTGATCATCTTCCAAAATTCGCTGGAATCTGGAACTGTACCCATGGATTGGAGGGTAGCTAATGTTACCCCACTATTCAAAAAGGGTGGTAGAGAGAAAATGGGGAATTATAGACCGGTAAGCCTGACATCAGTAGTGGGGAAAATGCTAGAGTCCATTATAAAGGATGTAATAGCTGAGCACTTGGAAAACAGTGACAGGATCGGACAAAGTCAACATGGATTTACAAAAGGTAAATCGTGCTTGACTAATCTACTGGAATTTTTTGAGGATGTAACTGGGAAAATAGATAAGGGAGAACCAGTAGATGTGGTGTATTTGGACTTTCAAAAGGCTTTCGATAAGGTCCCGCATAAGAGATTAGCGTGTAAAGTTAAGGCACATGGGATTGGGGGCAAGGTATTGACTTGGATAGAGAACTGGTTGGCGGACAGAAAGCAGAGAGTAGGAATTAACGGGTCTTTTTCCGAGTGGCAGGCAGTGACTAGTGGGGTACCGCAGGGATCGGTCCTTGGACCCCAGCTATTCACAGTATACATTAATGATCTAGATAAGGGAACTAGATGTAATATCTCCAAGTTTGCGGATGATACAAAGCTGGGTGGGTGTGTGCGCTGCGAGGAGGATACCGAGAAACTCCAGGATGATTTGGACAGGTTGGGTGATTGGGCAGAAGCGTGGCAGATGCAATATAACGTGGATAAATGCGAGGTTATCCACTTTGGTGTCAAAAACAGAAAGGCAGATTATTATCTGAATGGCAATAGATTGGGAGAAGGGGAAGTGCAATGAGACCTGGGTGTCCTTGTGCACCAGTCGCTGAAGGTAAGCATGCAGGTGCAGCAGGCGGTGAAGAAGGCAAATGGTATGTTGGCCTTCATAGCAAAAGGGTTTGAGTACAGGAGCAAGGATGTCCTGCTGCAGTTGTACAGGGCCTTGGTGAGACCACACCTTGAGTACTGTGTGCAGTTTTGGTCACCTTATCTGAGGAAGGGTGTTCTTGCCATGGAAGGAGTTCAGCGAAGATTCACAAGGCTGATCCCTGGGATGGCAGAAATGACGTATGAGGAGAGATTGGGTCGATTGGGCTTATACTCGCTGGAGTTTAGAAGAATGAGAGGGGATCTCATCGAAACTTATAAAATTTTGACAGGTCTGTGTAGTGTATGTACCCGTCTACCTTTAAGAGAACTATTGTATGTAACCGTTCACCTTTAAGTGAACTATTTTAGGTGTGGCACTACTTTGTTTGGCTTCTGTATACTGTAATACCGACGGTGACCACACCAGTATATAAGTGTTGTGTCAGGATTTATTGGGCAGATTCGCCCTGACCTTCGAATAGTAAAGTCCTGTTTTAAGTTACTCTTGGAGTCTGTGTATTAATTAACTAAACAACCCACAGACTTTACAGTGGCGATGAGTCCGATCGTACCCTGCGGCAACAATACTTCCGAAGCAGTTAACGAGCGTCGAGAAGAGGCAACTGCCCTCGTCGTTCTGCTGGGAGAAAACTCGAGGCTGCAGAACTAGAAAGGAGGAAGAATTTAGAGACAAAGACTTCCATCAGCAACAGGCACTGACTGTCCCTTCTGCCACGGTGAGGAGTGAGCCGATCAGCACGAGAAGCAAGGCGGCCACGGTGACTGTGAGTAAGGGAAAGTAAAAAGAATAACCGGAGGATAAGGGCGGTGCACTCGACCACGGTCGAGGGGGAAAGGAGCCGGACAGAAGTCGGGTCCAGAGGCGCTGAGACTGGGGCAGCGTGGAGCAAGGAAGCCGCGGTACAGACAGGCTGGGGGACGCAACGGCGTCGTGAGACAGCTAGACCGCGACCGGCGAAAAAGGTCGGGCAGTGACCGAAGCCACGAAGCGCTGCGACCGGGAACGTAGGCGCGGGAAGAGATAAACTCAGCCGCAGCCGGGGAGGGAAGCACCGGACTGCGAGAGGGCTGGGAGGCGCGATTGGGAGCCGAGCGAGCGGGAGAGGCAGAGCCGACCAAGGGGGATGGAGCGAGAGCCAGTCCAGCGGCTGAAACTGTTCTCCGTCAACGGGGTGTACCCAGCGCCGGTAGAGCCGAGCGAGCGGGAGAGAGACAGAGCCCGAGCAAGGGAGACTGAGCGAGAGCCAGTCCAGCGGCTGAAACTGTTCTCCGTCAACGGGGTGTACCCAGCGCCGGTAGAGCCGAGCGAGCGGGAGAGAGACAGAGCCCGAGCAAGGGGAACTGAGCGAGAGCCAGCCCAGCGGCTGAAACTGTTCGCCGTCAACGGGGTGTACCCAGCGCCGGTTGCCCTGCCGAGAAAAGGGAAAGCACTGAAGCCGACGCGCAGGCTGTGAACCTGAAAGCCAGCGGCCGTCGCCCGTGGGGAAAGTGTACCCCTCCCGCCAGGGGAAGAAACGCGGGAAGCCGCCATTAGGCGGGGAAGAAGACAGAAGCGGGAAACCGCCATTGAAGTGGGCGGGGAGAGAAGATAAGCGCGGGAAACCGCCATTTTCGCGGGAACCGCCATCTTGGGAAAAAAAAAAAAAAAAAATTTAAAGAAATAATTCGTGGTGTTATCAGGAAGAGAGGAAGATGCCTACGCGTGGTAACATCAACGATTTTAATTCTGAGGTAGAAGACTGGGCCACGTATGTGGAACGCATTGAGATCTATTGTGAGGCCAATAAAATAGAAGAAGAAGATGACAAAGCTATAACCTTGCTAAACTCGATGGGTGCGAAGACATACGGGCTCTTGAAGCATCTACTAGCACCAGCTAAACCGGCGGATCAGACTTTCGATGATATTGTGACTGTTCTGAAGGATCACTTGAACCCCACACCGTTGATGTTGGCGGAACGATTCAAATTCTATGCGAGAACGCAAAGGAAAGACGAAAGCAACGCAGAATACTTGGTCAAACTGCGTAGACTAGCGAAACACTGCCAGTTTGGAGGGAATCTGACAGAGGCATTGCGAGACAAGTTCGTGTGCGGGTTGTCAAAGGAAGGAACGCAAAAGCGACTACTCGAAGAGAACGACCTTACACTTGACAGGGCTGTCCTTATTGCAGCATCGCACGAAGCCGCAGCGAAGGGAACTGCGGAAATGCAGCTAAAGGCAGCGGCACTCAGTGTGGATCAAATTACCTCGAGTACAACAAAATGCTATCATTGTGGGAAGACAACACACGACCAGAACCAATGCTGGTTTAAGAACCAGGAATGTAGGAAATGTGGCAAACTGGGTCACATAGCTAAGGTATGCCGGTCAGGGAAGAAGACCAACAACCAAAGGAAGCCATCACAGGAAAAGTACAACAAGGTACACAAGGTGGCTGAGAAGAGTTCAGACGAACAGAATTCGGACTCAGACCCAAACGGCCAGGAGCTGGGTAGTCTGAGAATTCACAATGTGAGTAAGGAAGCTGACCTACAAACTATCTGGGTCATGCTAAAAATAGCTGGAGTCCAAGTGAAAATGGAGTTGGACACTGGATCAGCTCTATCAGTCATAAATCGAAGGGAATACCACCAGCCATTCTCACATATACCCTTAAGGGATACCAAGTTCGTATTGCAGACATACACGGGGCATAAAGTATACCCCATGGGAAAGATAAGAGTCAAGGTGAGAGATAGGGGTAAAGAACACCCAAGAATGAACTTATACGTACTATCTGAGGGAGGACCACCACTTCTAGGACAGGAGTGGATCAAGAAAATAGACATGGAATGGCACTATCTAAAAGCCATAACGAGTGAGGACTCGGTGCAGACAATCAGCTCAGATTCTGAATCGGATGACGATAAGACCAACCCAAATGTGAAAGACAAGGCTAAAATGGACTTGCCGACTAAGGTTGGAAAAACGAAGGCATGCAGAAAGGCTTATGCTTCAGAGAAGAACAAAGTTTCAGAACAGATCTCCACCGAACAACGACAACATAGTTTGACAGAGAATTCTGAGTCTGTTCAGTTTAAGGACATATCCATGATGGAAGAACACCGAGCTCGGACTCAACTTTATTTCAAATCACGACAACAATTAGAACAATTGAGTTACCGTCTCGTACAATAGATGAAAACAATGAAAAAGTTCTATGACACCGAATGGGAGAATCTGGAAAGACAACAGAAGCAGCTAGCTCAAGCAGGGAGCGACCATAGAGCCATCGTGACCAATCACCGATCACATCTCCCTTATGATGTTCAGGAGTTAGAATATTTGCAGAAAGAAGCAAATGAAGAGGAATCTTCAGGAAGCCAGGATTTTATTCCAGTTCTTCTCTACGACTCCTTACAAGCAGAGTTTGAGAAGTTGAAGGAACAGTATGAACAGGCCCAGGCTACAATCCTGGAGGGGGTTAACTCGGCAACCTCCGAAAAGCTAGTTTCAGTGGAAGCTTATGAGCAACTAAAGGTTGAACATGAGCAAGAAGTCCAAAGGCTGCAGGAAATTCTTGATGAGCTCAAGGCCAAGACAGACTCATCGGTAGAAGTTCCATCCATAGATGAGAAATTAGAGGTGAAAGACATGGCAGAACATGAAAGTCAAGATGTCCAAGAACTCATAAAAATATTGAAGGAAACCCAAGACAAATATGAG
Source organism: Somniosus microcephalus (assembly GCF_052327205.1). Taxonomy (NCBI): domain Eukaryota; kingdom Metazoa; phylum Chordata; class Chondrichthyes; order Squaliformes; family Somniosidae; genus Somniosus; species Somniosus microcephalus. Next base: position 70,292,886 of record NC_140990.1, read on the forward strand.
GCGGCAATGACCGAGGTTCAACAACTTGAAGAACAGATTCAACTGGGAATTCTTTCAGTGAAAGAAAAGGCAACTGTAAGAAACACAGAGACTGAAAGAATGGCCCCTGAACATGAGCTAGAGAGCATCAAGGCGCAACTTCTCCGAGCGCTTAAAGCCAAAGTACAAGAGGAAAAAAAGGTGAAAGCATTGGAGGAAAAGGTGGATGAAATGGAGAAGACTCTGATCCACAGGGTGCCCGTGGAAGAGTTAACGGTCAGCCAACTCCTTCATATGCTGAGAGACAAGACTCTGCAAGGGGAACCATTTGAACACGAGCTTCAATCTTCAAAGGGAAGGGGTTCGGAGCTCTCAAAAGTTTGGGGAATAGTTGAGGTTGCAACACAGATTTTACGGGGCTGCCGAAAGTACGCTGAATCACGTCAATGTGAACTACAGAATGTTGAAACAGCTGCTCCAGTAGAAGGATTGAATAGCCCGATCAACCAATCCCCGATGGAAGGAGAAGTATTGGAATCACAAATGAGGTCATTAGTGAAGGATTGGCAGGAAACCCAGGAAGAGCGGGATGAATATGAATGCATGAAGAAGTCTCTTCAGGAAAGATGTCTAGGGAGGGAACAACAGTCGGCTAACGTCCAGTTGGGTAAGGAAGAAGTAGCAGGCCCTCTCGCTAGACTAGCTCAGGATGACACCGAATATTACCATGACCTGTTGAGTGACATGGAATATTACGATGACTTGGTCTGCCCAGCTTGTGATGAAAACTCCCAAATTGCAGAAATCAGGATGAAGCACTTAAAGTCTAAGGAACATAGGGAGATGGTGGCGCTACAGCTGGCAGCGGATAAGGGAGCCCCGAGAGTCTCCAAGAAGCAGAAAAGAAAAAGACGAAGCAGAAGACGATAACCATCTAAATCATTATCACTTCTATCAGATCATGCACGTGGGCCCTACGAAGGGGGCCAAATCAGTTGGAAAGTAGGAAAAATTACCAAGGCAGTCCAGCTGTTTGTAAAAGTCAGCACTGCTGGTTCAGCAGGACGGAAGTTCAAGCTGTTAAGCCAAGGGAAAGACTATTGGATGAGTCATGCTAGAAATGTGAACCGGCTACACCACAGAGATGTTGTTCGGACCGAGTCAAGACCAGAGACTGAATCTGTGAACTGTTTCCCGCAGAGACTATATCTGTGAATTGTTTTACATGAAGTTGATTATATGTTATGTTTAATGGGGAATAAGTATGTTGTAAGCTAAAAAGGGAGGATTGTAGTGTATGTACCCATCTACCTTTAAGAGAACTATTGTATGTAACCGTTCACCTTTAAGAGAACTATTTTAGGTGTGGCACTACTTTGTTTGGCTTCTGTATACTGTAATACCGACGGTGACCACACCAGTCTATAAGTGTTGTGTCAGGATTTATTGGGCAGATTCGCCCTGACCTTCGAATAGTAAAGTCCTGTTTTAAGTTACTCTTGGAGTCTGTGTATTAATTAACTAAACAACCCACAGACTTTACAGTCTGGACAAACTAGATGCAGGTAGAATGTTCCCGATGGTCGGAGAGTCCAGAACCAGGGGTCATAGTCTAAGGATAAGGAGTAAGCCATTTAGGACAGAGATGAGGAAGAATTTCTTCACCCAGAGAGTGGTGAACCTGTGGAATTCTCTACCACAGAACGCGGTTGAGGCCAAGTCTTTAAATATATTCAAGAAGGAGTTAGATATATTTCTTAGAGCTAAAGGTATCAAGGGATATGGGGAGAAGGCAGGTACGGGGTACTGAGTTTGGATGATCAGCCATGATCTCATCGAATGGCGGCGCAGGCTCGAGGGGCCGAATGGCCTACTCCTGCTCCTATCTTCTATGTTTCTATGTGACGGTCCGGTGCTGAGCGCGCTCTCCCTGCTTCGGGAGGCCAGCTCTCGCCGCTCGCTCCCGCAACCGGAGCGAGGTGCTCGGCGAGTCGGGCAGAGGCAGCGCAGCGCGGTGAGCAGCAGCAGCAGCCATAAAGTCGACCCGCTGGAGCACATCGGCCGGCAGCTCCTCGGCGGGAAGGAATTCTGACTGGGAGGAGGGGAGCTGAGCATGGCGGCCAGAGGCCGACCCGTGAGAGAAGCAGGCCCCGGGCCGTGGAGCGTGGAGCTGGCGACGGTGAGGAGGAGGCCACGGCGATTGGAGCATTCACATCCCGACGATGTGTTCGGCGAGTCGGATGGTGGAGCGCAGCGCAACGAGCAGCAGCAGCAGACACGTCGACACGCTGCAGCACGTCGGCCGGCAGCTCCATGGCGGGTAACTCGCAGTCCGGCTGGGAGGAGGGGAGCCGGGCATGGCGGCCAGAGCGGGAGAAGCAGGCCACCACACGTGGAGCCGGCAACAGTGAGGAGGAGGCCGCGGAGAAGAGGCGGACGGAGCGGCTGAGGGACATCGTGCTCCCACTGCCACGGGAAGCCATTGTATTGACTCTGAACGCGGCGCTGTATGTATAGCTGACGCGTCCCTACGGGGAACAAGCATTCCATTGTACTTGTACTGGTTACATATATGGCAAATAAAGCTGAACTGAACTGAGACCCTGAAGCCCCGCCCACTCCCGGTTCCAGGCTGAGATGGCTGCACATGCGCCGTAATCCCTCCCTGCCCAAGATGGCTGCGCATGCGCCGTGATCCCGCCCTGTCCAAGATGGCGGCCAGTGACCCCGCTGACCCGGGCGGACGGGCCTGTCACCGCGGGGCAAACACGGGGCCTGTGGGCTCTTATTCGGGGCCTGAGGCCTACACCGGGTGCTTACGGAGCTTCACAGCCCACCCGCGGGTCCAATTCCTCCCCGAGCCCACAATCTCCTACCGCCTCCCGGAACCGTCTCTTCCGCATCAGACCATCGCCGACTCGCACTGCGCATGCTCAGAGCACCTCCCGCGCCTGCGCACTGTGCTCCTGTGGTCATTCTGCCGCGCGGGGGATTTTTACTCTTATTTAGCCCAGTGGTACTGAGGCCAATTATAGTCCCTGAGCTGTCTTGGCTGAGATCAACAAACAGCACAGATCAAGGATTGAACTTGGGACCTTCCCAGTCAGTTGTGCAGAGTGTTTTAAAAGTTGGGGGAGGGTTAGAACAGAATATTTTGAAAGGACTGTTACTCCACCTTTAAAGGAAACCTTCATTAAACTGCAAAATTCTGAAGTCTTTCAAAATTGAACAAGCAAAAAGTAGACAGACATTTTAGAAAGGCTTAAGTCACTAAAATAGACAGGTTTACAATCACTGCACGAGTACAGAAGGGAGCGAATGTTAAAAGCTCTGTCAGTGAAGTGCTCCGACACTCCAAGATAAACCAGACTGTCCTTTTAACTATAAATATGCAAAGTCACGGTCCATTTAAATATCTGTCCCATTCCCCCAGGCAGTGGGAGTAGGAACAGCGCGCGGTCTCTTTATAACCTGACCCAGCGGGCCACATGAGGAAACCCACTGTATGTGGGGCGGGGCCTTGAGAACCAGCTCTATGTGGGGATCACCTACATAGAGACACCAAATCCAGGGACCACTTGTACAGAGACACCAAATCCAGGGACCACTTACACTGAGACTCCAAATCCAGGGACCACTTACAATGAGACACCAAATCCAGGGACCACTTACAATGAAAAAAGAAATCCAGGGACCACTTACACTGTGACAAATGAAAAAGGACACATCCGGTGACATTGGCATCATCAATAATTATTTCTATCCCTAATCCTAATCCGTAAGCATAACCACTCACCTCTAATCCTAACCACTAACCCCTATTCCTGACCCTAACCACTAACCCGTAACCACAACCCGTAACCACAAACAAGTAACCCCTCAGTGTAACACCTGCCCCGAACCCCAAGACCCCAACCACTAACCCTAAATCGTTCAGTGTCAATGGTAATTGTGATGTCACCGGTGATGCAGGTTGGCCGTGTTGTCAATGGTCATTGTGATGTCACTGGTGATGCAGGTCGGCCGTGTTGTCAATAGTGATTGTGATGTCACTAGTGATGCAGGTCGGCCGCGTTGTCAATAGTCATTGTGATGACAACGCGGCCGACCTGCATCACCAGTGACAATAGTCTAAAATTATCATGGATTAGTTGGTTTTTAGAATACTTGTTTTACTATCTTATAATCATCAGTATCTTATAATCATCAGTAATGGATTTATAATCGTGTGTAGGAATTAAATATAAAAGTCTGTAATCATCAACTGTATGCAATGGTAACCTGAATTATGTATAACATGTGACCCTTTTTATGCTTAAAAGTCTGTGAGTAAGCTGTAACCAGACAACCTGGGGTGAGGAAGAGATTGCCGTGGTCGATTAGACTGCAGTTAGCCTGGGAACCAAGGTGAGCTGCAGTTACCACTGTGTGGAATGTTATCACATCCGCAGTGAATTAAAAACAAAGGCCAAGTTCAAGGGCCGTATCACAACCAATGAGACATGTTCCTTTCGTATTGCCATAACTACCCCAGATATGAGCCTTGATGTCAAAAGCAGATGATGGAAGATGTCATCAGACTAAAGCATTTAGATGAGCACTTGAAACGCCATAGCATACAAGGCTACGGACCAAGTGCTGGAAAATAGGATTAGAATAGACAGGGCTTGATGGCCGGTGTGGACATGATGGGTTGAAAGGCCTCTTTCTGTGCTGTATAACTCTATGACTCTAAAGCCTGTGTAAACCAGGGTGCTACGAATGTGGCGTCTTTATGATTGGATTTTGGGTCTGGGTCTCAGCCAGTGATTGGTTCAGGAGGACTCCATAGGTTTTGAATGAGAGTAAGGGTATAGGAAGGGGGTCTTAACAGGCACAAATTGTAGAAGATTTCAGGAGTAGAAGATTTCAGGAATAATCAAGGAGACACCCGGGAGATGAAGAGAGACAAGAGACACAGGGTGCAGCTTATTCACGGTTGCACTTCTACCCAGAGTATAAGTGGTAATATCAGTCTCAATTATACCCTGTAAACTGCTGCTCGAATACTGTAATATATTAAGTCTTGCTTGTGCTGAATAAAATTAAATCACTGTCCCCAATATGGGTCAACCTCGAATCATTTGGAACCAGGGTCCCTCTGGGATCTTATAAACTGGTGAGCCTAGCCAGGAGGTTGATTGACAGTTGATTCTTTTATGAATTATTCGGTACAAGTAAGATCCTAGGACTGACGTGGTTAGTGCGACGGAGTCATTTAAGGAAGGAAAGCCTTCGGGAGGGTGTGGGACACTGCAACCTACCAGTAGTCATAGCAACAGTTAGTAGAAATGGCGGGCTTGACAGAAGTTGAGCATGTCAGAGATAAAGAGTTCAGATAATTAAGTGAAACTGATTTAGTGTTGTTTCTGACGAGTCCAGAAACAGACTCATATCAGAAGTGGATAGAGAGGGTCCAGAGACAAGGGTCTCTGGGAAAGGTCGAATTAGACAAAGGGAAACACTTGTCAGGCTATGCAGCACATTTCTGTGCACAGCGCGGTGAAGTAAGAGAAGGGAAACATTTAGAAGCACAGAGAATAAGAGAAGGGAAACATTTAGAAGCACAGAGAATAAGAGATGGGAAACATTTAGAAGCACAGAGAATAAGAGAAGGGAAACATTTGGAAATGCGGAAAATAATCGAGGGAAAAAGAATGCCAGGACCTAGAAACCAGGAATCTGGGAATTCAGCAAATGAAGAAAAAAAACCGGGAGAGCCAGGACAAGCTGTTGAGACGACAGCTTAAAGGGTGAAAAAAGAAAGGTAAAGTTGAAACCATCACTGAAGCTGTCAGCTTCTGTATTGAGAAAAATAAAACACAAGATTACTGAATGAAAGGAACCTTAAAGGAAGCTGGAATTTCAGTTTGTGTGAAAGTGGGTGTTAAAGTGTGGAAGTTTTCCTGACTGTGAATGTTTAAGCAGTTACAGTATTTCTTTTGTCTGAAAGTCTGTCTTTAAAATAGTGTCTGTCTGTTTTTTTTTTTTTTAGCTCCGCCCACTTTCCTGTGCACAGAACTAAAAGCTGTTTAACCTTTTGTAATCTTGTCTTGGATGTTGGAAGCATTTGGTACTCTTGGAGTTCATAACCCATTACAGGGATCAATATTTCTAAGTTGCGTAAATGTGTGAAAATGTTGAGTATGTTCATTTCAATTTAAGATTGTGCACCCAGAATTGGGAAAAAAGAACTTTGAAATACAATTTCAGTTTAAAACTCTTGGAGTTGCAGTTGCCATGGTGCCTGGTACTTAATTGGAATTTCCAAAGCACTTTGATTTGATTTCTTTCAATGTGGAAACTATTTTTTCCAGTTAGATTCTGTATTTTTACAGTCATTTGGAAAGGTGCCTGAAGAACAACGAGAAAGATGACATCATTTACTGGGTTTTTTTGTAAGCGTGGGTTATTTTGATTATTTTGTTTGTTCTGCATTGTGTTTATTTTTTTGAAATATTGGTCTGAATTAAATTGGAATTATTGAGGTTAACTGTTAAATTGTGAAAAACCACCTTTCATTGCTGCCTCAGTGAAATTCTGGTTATTATTTTTAATTATGTGAGGATTTCCAGTTCCGTATGTGAGACTTTCACGTTGGCAGTTTTGAATTTCTTAGATGTTTAATGCTTTGAATTGGAATTTTGTGATTTTTGAGGTGATTCTGTTTGTTAAACATTTTGGTTGTACTGGAAAATCTTGGGGTTGGAAACCTCTGAAACAAAATGCTAAAAAATGTAAACAAAATTGGAGTTTAATCTAAAAGGCTGTCTTTCCTGATGAGAATCTTTTATTTAGAGTTAATAATATGTTACTAATGATTTCTGCTGTTTTAATGGATTTGTAATATTGAAGAAAGTTTTGAAGGTACAAAGACTTGGAAAAAAGTTTCAATCGGGAAAGCTTTTAAAACATTTTTGCGTGAAGTGACGCAATTGCGTGTGTCTGACAATGTTTCACTCCGCCTTCTTATAAACCTGCAAAGGAGTTAACTCTGTCTGCTGACAGCTGCCTTTTTAAATTCACCAAGCAACAACTTTTGTATTGCTGAATGAAATTTAAAGATATTGGACATTATTCACAGGATAGTCAAATTTTCATTAAAAGAAACTGGTGGAAAGCAGTCGAAGGTGGTCCTGCCAATTGCTGTGTATCAGGGAAGAAAGTTTTGGGGAAATAAAATTGAACATTGACAAAATCTGTCAGTCCAACAATACTGCAGTGATAAAATGGACTCGGACACAATACATCGGATTATTTTGGGAAATAAAAAAGTCCTCTAAAATAAAGAATTAAAAAACCCAAAATAACTGGGACCAAGTGGGAAGGTTTGATCTGTTTCCTAACTTTAATAGTGTATTGGTGAGTAAAGTTCCTCCAGGGCTCATGAATGAGATAGAATGGTAATTAATGGGATGTGTAAAATGGAATGAGAGGAAGTGATTGAGGATGTCAGATAGAAACAGGAAATGTTTCATTCACCACCAAATGGGAATCATTTCCTCAGTTGAATTGGAATAAATCACCTGTGTATGATTCACCGAAAGGTCTCAATCTGGGATTAATGAACAGTCTCGGGAAAGGCAGGAAAGCGCAGTTGAAAATAGTCAATTGATAGTTTTCTCTTGGAGAGATTTGTGTCCTTGCCTGTGAACTTTGTAAGAAAACTTCATTTGATAGATTGGTCACTACCCGAGACATCGGGACCATACAGTGGTAGATGAGCAAAGATCTCCAGACACCTCACGATCTTTAGATGAGATCTCCTGAAAGCCCATGAATGGTTCGTTTCGGATGGCGCGTGTGGCAGGATATTGTGTGTGGACAGATGTGATTTGTTACATAGGAAGCAATTAGCATGTGGAAATGTGTGGTGAATTTACACTGAAGAACGGGTCTCGGACATATTCAGTTATTGACAACAGCACGACATGAAATGGTTAATGTGGCTCAGGAGAGTGAGACAACTTTTAAAGCACTGACACATACTCCATCGAGAAACTATCTAATTCATGAAACAATCAGCATAGAGTTAAAGACTCTGGTACCTGTCAGAGGGATTGAAACTGAAGTTGAAGCGGAGAGCGACATAGAATTCGGATTGAGACAATTGAGGGCTAGAGAGATCATACTTAGTAAGAATTATCCACAAGATGGATACCCAAGGCATATTACACTAGTTTAAAAGCATGATTATTCAAGAATCAGCGTGCATTGACTAACAGTTCCATAATACACTTAAACCTACAACTAATAATGCTTATTTCATTTCATCCATGTTAGCTAGTGGGAATCTGAAATGGAGATTTCTCAGGATTCTTACACCCGAGACACGGAGAGAGAGAGACACAGGGTGCAGCCTGCTCACAGCTGCGCTTCTACCCAGAGTATAAGTGGTAATATAAGTCTCAATTATTCTCTGTAAACTGCTGCTCGAATACTGTAATGTATTAAGTCTTGCTTGTGCTGAATAAAGTTAAATCACTGTCTCCAATACGGGTCAACCTCGAATCATTAGGAACCGGGGCCCCTCTGGGATCTTACACCATGCACGTTCTTCCCTGGTCCTTCTAGGTGGTGGAGATCGTGGGTTTGGCAGGTTCTGTCAAAGAAGCCTTATCAAGTTGCAGATGTTTAAAGTCCCTCTCCATCGCCCCTCCCACCTCTTTCTCGCCTCCCATAGAGGCCAGAGTCATGTGTAGGCCCAGACCAGGTGGCAGGTTCCCTTCCCTGAGGGACATCAGTGAACCAGTTGGGTTTTACGACAATCCAGCAGCTTTCATGGTCACTTGTTTCTGCTGCCGGACCCACAAATGACCAGATTCATTAAGCTCAATTTCACAACCTGCCTTTGTTTTATTGTGGCTTCTCTCTCACGCTCCCTTTTTCCTGTTTTAACTTCATTTTGCAGGGTATTGGAAGGGGCGGATTTGCAGACAGGAAGATCAAACCAAACATCACATCAAGATCTGACAGAGTCACTCGATTCATCAGGAACTGAATTTCATCGGCCTTTGAACATGGAAACAAAAAGCACCATTCACGGTGGGGAGAAACCGTACACGTGTTCTGTGTGTGGATGAGGATTCAGCCAATCACTTGGCCTGTCAAGACACAAGCGCAGTCACACCGCGGACAAACCGTGTAAATGTGGGGATTGTGGGAAAGGATTCAATTACCCGTCCCAGCTGTAAACTCATCGGCGCAGTCACACCGGGGAGAGACCGTTCACCTGCTCCGTGTGTGGGAAGGGATTCACTCAATCATCCAACCTGCTGACACACCAGCGAGTTCACAAGTGACTGTGGGGGTTGGATTCTGTTGTTTTTGCTGCTGTTAATCACATCCAGGACTGAACCATGTTCATTCTGACAGTTACGGTTTGTTTCTGCTGATGTTAATAACCCCTATAACTGGGCTGGAATTTAATATCCTCAATATATGTTAAAATAAATCAGTTTTGTTACGTCTGTGTATAATAAGACACAGACTGTGGAGAACGGTACAACAGGTGTTTACTCAACGTGGCTCACACTGCAACTGCCTGTACAGATTACTACTCAGTGTTATATACAGGTGTGGTCACTGCCGGTACTACAGTATACATGAGCTGTAAAAAGTAGTTCCTCCCTTAAAGGTATATACATTACAATTCCTCCCCTTTTCGATTAACAGTACCATAACACTCATTTAACAATTAAATATCAAACTAATTACAATTAACACTTTTAACATGCAACATTAGCTGAAAATAGTCTATTTATATATTCAGTCTTTGGGGAGGCTTCCTGATCCTTTCTGGATAGCGCTTTTCCCGAGTGTCTTGCTCTTGGTGCGGAGGCGATTCTGGCCCCCTGTCGTCGGTTGGTTCATCAGCTTCCGATGCTACTGTTTTTGGGGTAGATGCGACCTGTACGTCGGGTTCATCACCAGGTACGTATGGGCGAGGCATGGGGTTGACTTGTTCCTGTGACTCTAGGATCTGGTCAGCATGGCGTCTCACGATGCTCTCCCCAACATCCACTGTGTATATTAGTGGGCCCTGCCATGTGCATATCATTCCAGGCTGCCATTTTTCTGTTTGGTAGTCGCAGGCCAAGACTGGTTGCCCTACATTGAAGCTCCTTGTTGGCTTCTCATGGATGTGCTGGAATTGCTTACTCTCAACATCTCTTCGTACGTTTGGTCTGAACAAATCCAGGCGCGATCTTAACCTTCGGTTAAAGAACATCATGGCTGGGGCCTGGTTGGTGACTGCATGTGTCGCATTCCGGTAGGCGAACAGGAAATTGTCCACCTTGTGCTGCAGCGGAATGTTGTCATTGTACATAGCCTTTATTGCCTTCTTAAAGGTTTGTACGAACCTCTCAGCCAATCCATTTGTGGCTGGATGATACGGGGCGGATGTGTAATGCCTTACCCCATTCTTCTGCATAAACCTCCGGAACTCTTTGGACACAAACTGTGGTCCGTTGTCGGAGCAAATCTGTTCTGGCAAGCCATTCCTGGCAAAAATGGTCCGTAGGACTGCAATAGTTTTCTCCATGATGGTGGAGGGTATTTTGATGACCTCAGGCCATTTTGAGTGCGCATCCACGGCTATTAAAAACATTGAGTCCATGAATGAACCAGCAAAATCAATATGCACCCATTGCCATGGAGATGAGGGCCACTCCCATGGGTGTAGAGGGGCCTGTGGTGGTGCATTTTGGACTCTCTGGCATCCTGAGCAGCTCTTGGTCAGGTCCTCGATTTGTTTATCGATTCCCGGCCACCACACATAAGCCCTGGCTAGGCTTTTCATTTTTACCCCTCCCAGATGACCCTCATGAAGCTCATTGAGCACTCTATCCCTTAATAACAACAGAAAATGCTGGAAAAACTCAGCAGGTCAGGCAACATCCGTGGAGAGAAATTTGAGTTGACGTTTCGGGTTTGACCCTTCTTCAAAACTGGAGAGAAAAGGAACTAGATCGAAGGCAGGGCTGCGATCGGACAAAAGAATAAAAGAACCAAAAGAAGTAAAAGAGATTAGAAGCTAGACGAGATGGTAATAGGCTGGGATTAGGTGTAAAGTGTACTGGCAGGGCAAAAGATAGCTGCCAGGTGTGAGAGAGAAACAAAAGGAAAGGGGGGGGGGAGGAAAGGAGTGGAAAAGTATAAGTAAAAATGAAATAGGGGCCGAGGTTATGATCTGAAATTGTTGAACTCGATATTGAGTCCGGAAGGCTGCAGAGTGCCTAATCGGAAGATGAGGTGCTGTTCCTCGAGTTTACGTTGAGCTTCCGTGGAACAGTACAAGAGGCCAAGGACGGTGAGGTCCGAGTGGGAATGGAGCGGTGAATTGAAATGACAGGCGACCGGAAGCTCGGGGTCACCCTTACGGACTGAACGGAGGTGTTCCGCAAAGCGGTCACCCAATCTGCGTTTGGTCTCCCCAATGTAGAGGAGACCGCATCGTGAGCAGCGAATACAGTATACTAGATTGCGAGAAGTACAAGTAAATCACTGTTTCACCTGGAAGGGGTGTTTGGGGCCCTGGACAGTGGGGAGGGGGGAGGTATAGGGGCAGGTGTTACACCTCCTCCGCTTGCACGGGAAGGTGCCAGGCGAAGGGGAAGGGCTGTTTGGGGTGATAGAGGAGTGGACTAGGGTGTCTCGGAGAGAGCGGTCCCTGCGGAATGCTGAAAGGGGAGGGGAGGGGAAGATACGTTTGGTGGTGGGATCACTTTGGAGGTAGCGGAAATGCCGGAGGATGATCCGTTGAATGTGGAGGCTGGTGGGGTGAAAGGTGAGGACAAGGGGCACCCTATCGTGGTTCCGGGAGGGAGGGGCAGGGGTGAGGGCAGAGGTGCGGGAGATAGAACTGACACGGCCGAGGGCAGTGTCCACCACGGTAGAGGGGAATCCTCGGTTGCGGAAAAAGGAAGACATGTCTGAAGCACTGGTGTGGAAGGTGGCATCGTCGGAGCAGATACGGCGGAGGCGGAGAAACTGGGAGAATGGAATAGAGTCCTTACAGGAAGCGGGGTGGGAGGAAGTGTAGTCCAGGTAGCTGTGGGAGTCAGTGGGCTTGTAGTAAATATTGGTCGATAACCTATTCCCAGAGATGGAGATGGAGAAGTCGAGGAAGGGAAGGGAAGAGTCAGAGATGGACCATGTGAAGGTGAGGGAAGGGTGGAAATTGGAGGCAAAGTGAATGAAATTGTCAAGTTCGGGGCGAGAGCAGGAAACGGCACCGATACAGTCATCAATGTATTGGAAAAAGAGGTGAGGGAGGGGACCCGAGTAGGACTGGAACAAAGAGTGTTCCACATAGCCCACAAAAAGGCAGGCATAGCTAGGACCCATGCGGGTACCCATGGCAACGCCTTTGATTTGGAGGAAATGAGTGGAGTTAAAGGAGAAGTTGTTCAATGTGAGAACAAGTTCAGCCAGGCGGAGGAGGGTCGTGGTGGATGGGGACTGGTCGGGCCTCTGTTCAAGGAAGAAGCGAAGCGCCCTCAGGCCATCCGGGTGGGGGATGGAGGTGTAGAGGGATTGTACGTCCATGGTGAAAAGGAAGCAGTTGGGGCCAGGAAACTGGAAACTGTTAAAGTGGCGGAGGGCGTCCGAAGAGTCGCGGATGTAGGTGGGAAGAGACTGGACAAGGGGAGAAAAGATAGAGTTAACTTGGGTGGAATTACCACTCGGGAGCCACACATCAAGGTCCCCCAGCACACTGACAGCTGTTCTCTCCTTGTCGAGAATGCTGGCAACAGTGAATCGCCATGTGCTGGCCATCCCTTCACCGTCAAATCATATACCCGAGACAGTGTTGGGTCATTTCGGGTTTCCTTTTCGATACAAGCATTAGTTACCGGTAGGTATTCAACTATAGTCGAATGGAATATTTTGACAGGATCCACTGCTGGTGCTTCCTCCGCAGTAGGCAGTGGCAGGCGTGATAGCCCATCAGCATTTCCATGCTGTTTCATGCCCTTATATTCAATCTCATAGTGGTGCGCCCCTAGAAAAAGTGACCATCTTTGTAGTCATTGCGCAGTCATCACCGGAACGCCCTTGTTCGGATTAAAAATGGAGACAAGAGGCTGGTGATCAGTCAGCAAGGTGAATTTCTGCCCGTGCAGATAGTGATTGAACTTTTTCACTCCCCACACTAGGCTGAGGGCCTCCCTGTCAATCTGGGCATAGTTACGCTCGGCTGAGGTTAGTGATCGTGATGCGAAGGCTATTGGCCTCTCTGAGCCGTCCGAGAATTTGTGCGACAGCACCGCTCCAATGCCGTCGGGTGACACTTCACATGCCAACCGAATTGGTAATGCTGGGTTGTAATGGGCCAATACCTCTTTCGATGTGATTAGTGTTTTGCTCTTCTGGAAAGCTCATCTACATTCGTCACTCCACTTCCATGGCACCCCAGTTTGCAGTAGGGTGTTCAGTGGGTGTAGTATTGTAGACAAATTTGGCAAGAACTTATGGTAGTAGTTTACCAGTCCGAGGAACGACCTCAGTTGTGACACATTTTCCGGTGCTGGAGCCTTGACTGTAATGATCAATAACATGTCATGCTATAGTGGACACTAGGTGGAGCTGTAGTGCTGGATATAGCTGTATGTACAAGACTACACTACCCATGAGGCACTAGTACCCACAAGGCAACAGTCAAGATGGCAGCCTGCACACAGGAGCACACATGCAGCATCTCTACAGATACTGTACTTAGAGAACGTGTACTGAATAAATGACTAGCTAGATGCTAGCTGTGTTCATAATAAGAATGTCTATTTATTAATGAACATAACATGGTACCAGGGTGGTGAACATCTGCTGAAAATTGTGAAAAGCGACATGGAGAATTTGAAGCCACCAGAGCGTTTGAATCTCACAGAAAAAATCGACTACAATTGGCAGACTTTTAAACAGCAATTCGAACTCTACATTGCAGCCATCGGATTCGGTATGAAGCCAGATGCAAGGAAGATAGCGTTGCTGCTCACGGTTGCAGGCCCACAGGCGATAGAGGTATTTAATACATTTGTATTTAATCCAGCGGAGAACAGAGAAAAATTAGAAGATGTGCTAAAAAAATTTGATGCACATTGCTCTCCCAAAAAGAATGAGACGTATGAAAGATACATCTTCTGTTCTCGGACACAGCAACAAAATGAGACTTTTGATAGCTTTATAACTGATCTGAAGCTGAAAGCACAGACATGTAATTTCTCTGAGCTGAAATCATCCATGATTTGTGACCAGATTGTGTTTGGTATTCATGATAAAAAAGTCAGGGAACGTCTGTTGAGAGAAACCGAACTAAATTTGGAAAATGCAGTGAAAATATGCCAAGCCAGTGAGCTAGCTCGAAAGCATGCGAAGACTTTCAGTGAAATCAATAATGATGCGATTGTAGTAAGTGCTGCTGTCGGTGCTGTGTCCTACAAAGGGAAGAAACATGGGCAGGACAGAAATGTAAAGCAATCGGAGGATGACATTTTTAATTGTAAACGCTGTGGTTACAAACACCAGTTAAGACAATGCCCAGCGTTTGGAAAAATGTGCACAAAGTGTAATGGAAAGAATCACTTTGCCAAACAATGCTTTTCAAAAGTAAAAACAACAAAAGGGCAGCAAGTTAATGTGATTGAGGACACTGATTTAAGTGAGACATTTTTTGTAGGAATGGTGTCATGTGACGATATCAAAAAGGATACAGAAAATGTGCAGCCCTCAGAAATGGACAATGCTGAACATAAAGTCAATGCAGTAAAAGTGGACAAATGGATGATCCCACTGCAGATAAATGGAGCATTAGTTACATTGAAACTGGACACTGGGGCAAAAGCAAACTTAATCAGTATGAGTGACGTAAAAAATATGAAAGAAAAGCCCAAAATACAGAAAAAGTCAGTACTACTGAAGAGCTATAATGGACAGAAAATAGATAGCTTAGGTGTATGCAGACTTAAAGTGACAGTCAAAGACAAAGTGCATCATCTCATGTTTTCTGTTGTGGCTGAAAGACTTGATTCAATACTAGGTGACAAAGCTTGTGAAGACTTAGAACTGGTCAAGAGAGTCTACCGTATAAACTGTGCCATAAGCAGACCAGATGACTCAGGTGATGAAGCAGAGAGCCCATCAAGGATGAAAAGGCCAAAGGGTATCCATGTCTTCAGAAAGCCTAGTTTCTCCAAGAAGAAAGAAAAAGACTTTAAGGTCAAAGAGAAGCCAAAGGAGAAAAAGTCCAAAGATATAACCGCAGCAGATGTTGTTAAGCAGTGGAAAGAGAAAAAGAAAAAGAAGAAGCCTGCACCAGAGCAAGAAGCAGCTCCGGTGGATACTTCTTCTTCCCTCAGGCCAATCTTTGGTGTTCGATTAGCCGAGGCTACTGAGAGGATTATGCTGTGTGATGGGATCCAGCCGCCAGCAGTTTTTCGAGAGTGCATTGACTACATTGAGAGTTATGGCATGAAGAGTGAAGGAAACACTGAAACCCTCTCCAAGCAAAGATCGCAAGGAGACCTCGATCTATACAAGAGCAGATTGATGACAATACCGCAACTGCATTTGTCATTCACCGCCAGAACAATCTCATGAAGACACATCAGACTTACCCGTGTTGAGAAGATCCACACGTGAAGTAAAAGAGCCTGATAGACTTAATCTTTGAGTACAATGTAAAGCTTTGAAAATGTGTTGACTGTTTTGAAAATGTTATGTTTATAGAGCACTAACAAAAGTGTTACTGATATTATCTTTATTGTTTTCTTGAAAGTTGATTGATATTGATTTTGTTAAACCTCAAAGAAAGGGGGATGTAACGATCAATAACATGTCATTCTATAGTGGACACTAGGTGGTGCTGTAGAGCTGGATATAGCTGTATGTACAAGACTACACTACCCATGAGGCACTAGTACCCACAAGGCAACAGTCAAGATGACAGCCTGCACACAGGAGCACACATGCAGCATCTCTACAGATACTGTACCTAGAGAACGTGTACTGAATAAATGACTAGCTAGAAGCTAGCTGTGTTCATAATAAGAATGTCTATTTATTAATGAACATAACATTGACTACTGCCTCAATCTTCTCTGGGGACTTATGTAACCCCTCTTTATCAATAACGTGGCCACAATACGAGATCTGTTCTCTAAAAAACTCGCATTTGGAGCGGTTAGCTCGGAGCCCATATTCCTGCAATTTAGTGAGCACCTGCTCCAGGTTGGCAAGGTGATCACTGTCATTTTCGCCCATGACCAGGATGTCGTCCAAATAACACTGGGTCCCTGGGATCCCTTGCAGGACTTGTTCCATTGCCCCCTGCCAAATAGCCAGAGCTGATGCTACCCCGAATACCAGCCAGTTGTATTGGTAGAGACCTTTATGGGTGTTGATTGTGAGGTATTTTTTTTATGCTGCTTCTACCTCCATTTGCAGATACACCTGGGCCAGATCAATCTTAGTGAAGCATTTCCCTCCAGATAGCGAGGCGAAAATATCTTCAATCCGCGGAAGTGGATATTGTACGGTGTGAAGGACCGGGTTCACTGTTACCTTAAAGTCCCCACAGATGCGAACCTTCCTTGGTTCCCCAGGCGTGCTGCTCAATGACTTTTTCATCACAGGGACGATGGGTGTAGCCCACTCGCTCCAGTCTACCTTGGACAGTACACCTGAACGTTCCAGACTCTCCAGCTCTGCTTCGACGGCTGGGCGGATTGCATAAGGTACCGGTCTGGCTTTAAAAAATTTGGGGCTTGCGTTTTCTTCAATTTTAATCATCGCTGTCATGCCTTTTAGTGTTCCGAGTCCTTGCTGGAACACTTCTTTCACGTCAGTTAGGATCTTTGACAGTCGCCCAGCTGTGACGTCATCATCCTTTTTGTCAGCCACAGTCAGTGCCTGTATGGAATGCCAATCCATTTGTATTTTCCGGATCCATTCACGTCCCAGTAATGGTGGTCCTCCATCTTGCAATACATACAGGTTTAGTTTTGGTGTTTCCTTACCGTTATGTATAACGGTCACCCTTATTTTTCCTTTGGGTTAGACTTTTTGCCCCGTGTACATCTTCAAAATAATTTTTGTGTCTCTCAAGGGTATGTTTGAGAATAGCCGCTCATAGTCCCGTCGGTTTATGACTGTTAGGGCTGATCCTGTGTCCAATTCCATCTTTACCTGGACTCCTGCTATCTTGAGAGTGACCCAAATGGTTCAGTGATCCTCCGTTGTGATCACATTATGTAGTTTCAGACAACTCAGTTCCCTGCTTTCGGAGTCGTTATCACTCTTTTGTTCGTCTGAACTATTTCCGTCATCTTATGTACCTTGTACTTTCCTTTGGTCGGTTCCTTATTGCTGGTTTTCTTTCCCGACCTGCAGACTCGTGCTATGTGTCCTACTTTTCCACACAGTCTGCACACTTTGTCTTTGAACCAGCAATCATTCTGGTCGTGTGTTGTTCTGCCACAGCGATAGCACTTCTCTGTTCCATATGACATTTCATTTGTGCCATATTCTTGCGGTCTCTGTTGTATCTCTGCAGCGCCCCGTGCTGCTGCTTCATATGATACCACAATGCTGAAAGCCTTTTCCAGCGTAAGGTCCTTTTCAGATAAAAGCCGTTTCTGGGTTCCTTCACTTTGAAGCCCACACACAAACTTGTCCCTTAAGGTATCTGCCAGTCCCGCTCCAAACTGGCAGTGTTTCGATAGTTTGTGCAGTTCTGTTAAATAATCAGCATTGCTTTCATCCTTATGCTGGTTCCGTTTGTGAAACTTGAATCTTTCTGCTATCAGCAGCGGTGTGGGGTTTAAATGTTCCTTTAGTATCGTTACTATGTCTTCAAAACTCTTTTCCATTGGCTTCGTTGGGGTTACTAGATTTCGTAATAAACCATACGTCTTTGCACCCATTAAATTTAACAATACCGATGCTTTCTTGTCACCTGACACCTCATTTGCCTTGCAGTACACCTCTATTCGTTCGACATATGTTGTCCAATTTTCGACTTCATTGTCAAATGCGGTGATACTGCCACTCTTCGGCATTTTGGGTGTGGTTTAAAATGGCGTCTCCCAATGGCGTCTCCCGCACTTTCCTTCCTCCCCCGCTGCTGCCAACGCCGCCTTCGGCGGTCCTCGTGGCAATGGCGGCACCTCACGGGTTTCTGTGCATCTCTCTCTCCCTCTCTCCGACGCTGCTCGGCCCCTGAACACCGGCTGCGCCCTGTGCGCTCTGCCCTCTCTCTCTCTCCCCCGTCGACGCTGCTTGGCCCTTTGCTGTGCCGCTCGGTCGGGCTCTAGCCCACCGCTGTCCGGGAAGGGTCTGCGCACTACCTGTTGCCAGCCCGTTTCACTGGACCACCTCGACTGGAAAGCCAAGCCTGGCTCTCGACAGCCTCCCCCGTAATTCTCGAGTCTCTGCTGGATGACTGGGCGGTTGCCCGTGGTCGACGCCCGAGTCTCTGGCCTTGACCTCTAATCCACTGATCTCCAGGAACGAATCCCCAGGAGGTGTTGCAGAGTTGCAGGTAGGTTCGAACCTGCCTCGTCGCCAATGTTACGTCCGTGTATAATAAGACACAGACTGCAGAGAACGGTACAACAGGTGTTTACTCAACGTGGCTCACACTGCAACTGCTTGTACAGATTACTACTCAGTGTTATATACAGGTGTGGTCACTGCCGGTACTACAGTATACATGAGCTGTAAAAAGTAGTTCCTCCCTTAAAGGTATATACATTACCAAGTTTTGTTTTAAATACATTGTTGTAGATTTTCTTCTTTCCCACCTGAGTGTTTAGCATCACCTGGCTGGAGCTCAGAAAGGACAATCTGGGGGAGGATCATACGGTGGGAACAGAACTTCAGCTTGGACACAGTCCTTCAGGGCCACACTGAGAGGGGCAAACGGCACTTTGGTCTTTCTTGTCTCTCTTCACTGGCAGCAAAGACTCTGTCCAGGTTAACCTTGAGGTGTGTAAGAAATGTGTCCCAGCTGCTCTCTTCCATGGTTCAGAGCTCCTCGGCATGGAACAGAAGGCTCCTTTCCAACTGTATTTATTTTTTTTTTAATTCGTTACTGGGATGTGGGCGTCGCTGGCAAATCCAGCATTTATTGCCCATCCCTAATTGCCTTTGAGAAGTGGGTGGTGAGCCACCTTCTTGAACCGCTGCAGTCCGTGTGGTAAAGGTACTCCCACAGTGCTGTTAGGTAGGGAGTTCCAGGATTTTGACCCAGCAACAATGAAGGAACGGCGATTTATTTCTAAGTCAGGATGGTGTGAGACTTGGAAGGAGTTATATCCATGTATCTTAATGTTGTGTCCTTCAATAATCAGACAACAGACTGCAGGGAACGATTCAACAGGTGTTTACTGAATGAGGGTTACTCTAGAACTAACTGTACAGATCACTACTCAGGGTTTATATACAGGTGTGGTCACTGCCGGTACTACAGTATACAGGAGCTGTAAAAAGTAGTTCTCTCCCTTAAGGTATATATACATTACATACATTACAATTCCTCCCCTTTTAGATTAACAGTACCATAATACTCATTTAACAATTAAAATTTTAATATACAATGTTATATGAAAATAGTCCCTTCATATATTCAGTCTCTGGGGAGGCTTCCTGATTCTTTCTGGATAACACCTTTCCCGAGCGTCTCGCTCTTGGTGCGGAGGCGATTCTAGCACCCTGTCGTCAGTTGATTCATCAGCTTCCAATGCTATTGTTTCTGAGGTAGAAGCAACCTGTACGTCAGGTTCCTCACCAGGTACGTATGGCCGAGACATGGGGTTGACTCATTCCTGTGACTCTAGGATCTGGTCAGCATGGCATCTCACAATGTTCTCCCCAACATCCACTGTGTACATTAGTGGCCCCTGCCGTGTGCATATCGTTCCTGGTTGCCATTTCTCTGTTCGGTAGTTGCGGGCCAAAACTGGTTGCCCTACATTGAAGCTCCTTGTCGGCTTCTCACTGAAGTGCTGGAATTGCTTACTCTCAACGTCTCTTCGTACATTTGGTCTGAGCAAATCCAGACGAGATCTCAACCTTCGGGGCCTGGTTGGTGACTGCATGTGTCGCATTTCTGTAGGCTAACAGGAAATTGTCCACCTTATGCTGCAGTGGAATGTCGTCATCGCACATGGCCTTTACTGCTTTTTTAAAGGTTTGTACGAACCTCTCAGCCAATCCATTTGTGGCTGGATGATACGGGGCGCATGTGTAATGCCTTACCCCATTCCTTTTCATGAATCTTCGTGTTAGGTCCGTGAATGATTGAGACACGGACTAGCAGGAGAGAAAACAAACAGATCTTTACTGGTGGAAGTCAATAACGAAACTAAACAACAGAGGCTCTCTAGTGCCTTTTATACAGGGGTGGTCACTGCCAGTACTGCAGTCTGAGACCAGTTATTCTCTTAAAGGTACATACACAACAATTCCTCCCCTTTTAGATAAACAGTACATAACATTCATTTAACAAATAAATGATAACGAATTACAATCACAATTACTGTTGCTAGATACATTGGTTAAGTTTAAGCAATTATAAGTTCAGTCTTTGAGGAGGCTTCCTGATTCTGTCTGGATAACGCCTCTTTGGGGTAACAGGTTCTTCTGGCAATGTTGAGTCAGAATCAATGTCGTTGCTTGGTTCATCTGCTTCCAATATTACCGGTTCTGCGGTAGCTGCAATTGGAACGTCGATTTCATTACCAGGTGTATCAGATCGTGGTGTGGAGTTGACGTTTTCCAGTGACTCTAGAATCTGGTCAGCATGGCATCTTACAATGCTCTCCCCAACGTCCACGGTATACATGAGAGGTTCTTGTCATGTACAAATCGTTCCTGGCTGCCATTTCTCAGTGCGGTAGTCCCAGGCCAAAACTGGTTGCCCTATCTTAAAACTCCTGGTCGGCCTTTCATTCAGATTCTGAAACTGCCTGTTCTCCACATCTCTTCGGACGTTTGGCTTAACCAAATCCAAGCGGCATCGTAGTCTTCGATTGAAGAACATCATGGCTGGACTTTGGTTGGTAACCGCATGTGTCGCATTCCGGTAGGCAAACAAAAAGTTGTCCACCTTGTGTTGTAGGGGTATCTCTTCATTACACATTGCCTTGATAGCCTTCTTGAATGTTTGGACAAACCTCTCGGCCAATCCATTAGTGGCTGGATGATATGGGGCAGATGTGTAATGCTTAACACCATTGTTCTTTAAGAACCTCCAGAACTCTTCAGACACAAACTGTCGTCCATTGTCAGAGCAAATCTGTTCAGGCAGCCCATTCCTGGCGAATATGGTTCGTAAAACAGTGATAGTTTTTTCCGTGGTGATTGAGGACATTTTTATTACCTCTGGCCACTTTGAATGTGCATCCACTGCAATTAAAAACATCGAGTCCATGAAGGGACCAGCAAAATCAATGTGCACCCTTTGCCATGGAGATGAGGGCCACTCCCATGGATGCAGAGGAGCTTGTGGTGGGGCGTTTTGGACCTTCTGGCATCCTGCACAGCTCTTGGTCATCTCTTCAATTTCTCTATCGATTCCCGGCCACCACACAAACGCTCTGGCTAAGGTCTTCATTTTTACCCCACCCAGATGACCCTCATGAAGCTCATTGAGCACTCTATCCGTCAACTTAGGTGGAATTACTACTCTGGATCCACACATCAAGGTTCCTCTGCACACTGACAGCTGTTCTCTTCTCGGCGAGAATGCTGGCAGCAGTGGTTCACCATGTGCTGGCCATCCCTTCACCGTTAAATCATAGACCCGTGATAGTGTCGGGTCATTCCGTGTTTCCTTTTCTATGTTTGCATTCGTCACAGGAAGACATTCGACTGTGGTCGAGTGGAATAACTCCATTGGATCCACTGCAAGGTCTTCTTCTTCCACCGTCGGCAACGGTAGACGTGACAATCCATCAGCATTTCCATGCTGTTTAGTTCCTTTGTACTCGATGTCATATTGGTGTGCCCCTAGGAAAAGGGACCATCTCTGCAGCCGTTGTGCTGTCATTATCGGTACGCCCTTCTGAGGGTTGAAAATGGAGACAAGAGGTTGATGATCGGTTAGTAGAGTAAATTTTTGACCGTGCAGATAGTGATTGAACTTCTTCACCCCCCACACTAGGCTGAGGGCCTCTCTGTCAATCTGGGCGTAGTTACGCTCGGCAGAAGTTAACGAGCGTGACGCAAAAGCTATCGGCCTCTCCAAACCATCAAGGAATTTATGTGACAGTACCGCCCCAATGCCGTAGGGAGACGCATCACACGCCAGCCTGATTGGCAGTGCTGGGTTGTAGTGAGCCAATACTACCTTTGAAGTGATTAAGTCCTTACTCTTCCGAAAAGCACGCTTACAATCATCGCTCCATTTCCATGCTACCCCCATTCGTAGCAGGGCGTTCAGCGGGTGCAGAATTGTCGACAAATTCGGCAAAAACTTATGATAGTAATTCACCAATCCGAGGAATGACCTCAGTTGCGACACATTTTCAGGCGCTGGGGCCTGAACAACCACTTCAATTTTGTCAGGGGACTTATGTAACTCCTCTTCATCAATCACGTGGCCACAATACGATATCTGTTTCTTAAAAAATTCGCACTTGGGGCGGTTGGCTCGCAGCCCATGTTCCCGTAGTCTAGTGAGCACCTGTTCTAGGTTGTTAAGGTGTTCACTGTCATCTTCACCTGTTACAAGGATGTCGTCCAAGTAACACTGAGTCCCCGGAATCCCTTGCAGGACTTGTTCCATCGCTCTTTGCCATATCGCCGGAGCCGATGCTACTCCGAATACCAATCGATGATACTGGTAAAGACCTTTGTGAGTGTTTATCGTGAGATACTTCCTAGAGGACTCTTCAACCTCCATCTGCAAATATGCTTGTGCCAGGTCAATTTTTGTAAAACGCTTTCCTCCAGACAGCGAGGCGAAGATGTCTTTTATCCTTGGAAGAGGATATTGTACTGTGCGAAGGACAGGGTTCACCGTCACCTTGAAATCCCCACAGTTGCAAATCTTCCTTGGCTCTCCGGACTTATTGCTTAACGTTTTCTTCATGACAGGAACGATGGGTGTCGCCCACTCGCTCCAGTCGACGTTAGACAACACGCCCGCCTTCTCCAGATTCTCCAGCTCTGCCTCGACAGCTGGGCGAATTGCATATGGTACCGGTCTTGCTTTGAAAAACTTGGGAACTGCATTCTCTTCTATTTTTATCGAGGCGGTTACGCCTTTAAGCGTGCCCAGTTCTTGTTGAAATACCTCTTTGACGTTAGCTAAGATTGTTGACAATCATCCAGGAGTGACGTCTTCATCTATTTTACCATCCACCGTCATTGCATGAATGGAATGCCAACCTTCCTGATCCATTCCCGTCCCAATAACGGTGGTCCACCATTTGGCAGTATGTAGAGATACAATTTCCGTATTTTCTTGCCATTGTATTCGACAGGCACCCTTATTTTTCCTCTGGGGTATACTTTTTGCCCTGTATACGTCGTCAAGACGATGGATGTCTCTCTCAAGGGTATGTGTGAAAATAGCCGCTCGCAGTCTCATCGATTCATGACGGTTAGCGCTGATCATGTATCCAATTCCATTTTAACTTGGGACCCTGCTACCGTGAGGGTGACCCAAATGGTTCGGTGATCCTCTTTTGCGATTACATTGTGAAGTTTGAGACAGCTTAATCTCCTGTTCTCGGATTCACTATCTCTCATCTGGTCTTCGGAACTACTGTCCGTCATCTTTTGTACTTTCTTGTACGGTTCCTTAGTAGCCTTTTTGTTGTCGCTGGTCTTCTTCCCAGACCTACAAACTCGTGCAATGTGTCCAACCTTCCCGCATTGTCTGCATATTTTGTCTTTGGACCAGCAGTCCTTCTGGTCATGGTTAGTTCTGCCGCAGCGATAACATTTTGCAAATCCCCGTGTCATTTCGTGGGTGCCATATTCCTGTGGTTTTTGTTGAATTTCTGCAGCTCCCCTGGCTGCTGCTTCATACGATACTGCCACGCTGAAAGCCTTATCTAGCGTCAGCTCTTTTTCTGCGAGTAACTTCTTCTGTGTTCCTTCACTCAGGAGTCCACAGACAAATTTGTCTCATAGAGCATCTGCCAGTCCTGCTCCGAACTGGCAGTGCTTTGATAGCTTGCGTAGTTCCGTAAGATACTCAGCATTGCTCTCATCTTTGTGCTGAGTTCTCCTGTGGAATTTAAATCTTTCTGCTATCAACAGCGGAGCAGGGTTTAAGTGTTCCTGTAGAACAGCAACAATTTCGTTAAAACTCTTCGCCTTCGGTTTGGCTGGAGTAATCAGATCCCGCAATAGGCCGTACGTTCTAGCGCCCATTAAGTTTAGCAATATCGATGCCTTTTTCCCCTCCGCTATTTTGTTTGCCTCGAAATATACCTCGACTCTTTCCACATACGTGGTCCAGTCCTCTAATGTATTATCAAAAGCAGTGATACAGCCAGTCTTCGGCATCTTGCAAATCTAAAATGGCGCCTCCCGCGCTTTGCCTTCTTCCCCGATTTAACAAAATGGCACCTCCCGCGCTTTGTCTTCTTTCCCGCTGTTGTTAGCGCTGCTTTCCACGGTTTCCTGCGCGTTAAATATTGATTCTTTTTCTTTTATTATTTTCCCGTCGTGGAGCGGACCCTGTGGGACACTTCCCTCCCTCTTCTTAGGTCCGAACGCTGCCCGGCTTCGAAACACCGGCCGCGCCCTGTATGCTCCACCCTCTCTCTCTTTCTTTGCTTCCCGACTCGCTGCCCGGCCCCGTTGAAAGGCCACCCGATCGAGCTTCAGCCCGCCGCAGCCCAGGAAGGATCAGAGCACTACGTGCCATCAGCCCGATTAGCTGGGAAACCACGGACCGAGGAACCCAGCCTGGCTCTGGACAATCTCTCCTGCAAGTTTTGAACCCGATGATTGACGGTCGACGCCCGTTTCTCGAGTTTCAATGGACTCTATTTTTTTTTCTTTCTTCTGGCTCCGACCTTCAACAATGTCGTCGGAGCTGCTGCCGAGTTGCAGGTAAGTACGTTTCTTACTCGTCGCCAGTGTTAAGTCCGTGAATGATTGAGACACGGACTAGCAGGAGAGAAAACAAACAGATCTTTACTGGTGGAAGTCAATAACGAAACTAAACAACAGAGGCTCTCTAGTGCCTTTTATACAGGGGTGGTCACTGCCGGTACTGCAGTCTGAGACCAGTTATTCTCTTAAAGGTACGTACACAACACTTCGAAACTCTTCGGACACAAACTGTGGTCCGTTATCAGAGCAAATCTGCTCTGGCAAGCCGTTCCTGGCAAATATGGTCCGTAGGACTGCAATAGTTTTCTCTGTGGTGGTAGAGGACATTTTGATCACCTCAGGCCATTTTGAGTGCGCATCCCCGGCTATTAGAAACATTGAGTCCATGAATGGACCAGCAAAATCAATATGCACCCGTTGCCATGGAGATGAGGGCCGCGCCCATGGGTGTAGAGGGGCATGTGGTGGTGCATTTTGGACCTTCTGGCATCCTGAGCAGCTCTTTGTCAGGTCCTCGATTTGCTGATCGATCCCCGGCCACCACACATAAGCCCTAGCAAGGCTTTTCATTTTTACCCCTCCCAGATGACCTTCGTGAAGCTCATTGAGCACTCTCTCCCTTAACTTGGGTGGAATTACCACTCGGGATCCACACATCAAGGTCCCCTGGCATACTGACAGCTGTTCTCTTCTGGATGAGAATGCTGGCTACAGTGAGTCGCCATGTGCTGGCCATCCCTTCACCGTCAAATCATATACCTGAGGCAGTGTCGGGTCATTTCGGGTCTCCTTCTCTATACCAGCGTTAGTTACTGGCAAGCATTCAATTATAGTCGAATGAAATATTTTGACAGGATCCACTGCTGGTGCTTCCTCCGCAGTAGGCAGTGGCAGGCGTGATAGCCCATCAGCGTTTCCATGCTGTTTTGTGCCCTTTTCTTGATTTCATATTGGTGCGCCCCTAGAAAAAGGGACCATCTTTGTAGCCGTTGCGCAGTCATCACCGGAACGCCCTTCTTTGCATTAAAGATGGAGACAAGTGGTTGGTGGTCAGTCAGCAAGGTGAACTTCTGCCCGTGCAGATAGTGATTGAACTTTTTCACTCCCCACACTAGGCTGAGGGCCTCCCTGTCAATCTGGGCGTAGTTACGCTCGGCTGAGATTAGTGACCGAGACGCAAAGGCTACTGGCCTCTCTGAGCCATCCGGGAATTTGTGCGACAGCACCGCTCCAATGCCATAGGGTGATGCATCACACGCCAAACGAATTGGTAGTGCTGGGTTGAAATGAGCCAACACCTCTTTTGATGTGATCAATGCTTTGCTCTTCTGGAAAGCTCGTTTACATTCGTCACTCCACTTCCATGGTACCCCCGTTTGCAGTAGGGTGTTCAGTGGGTGTAGTACGGTAGACAAATTCGTCAAGAACTTATGGTAGTAGTTCACCAGCCCGAGGAACGACCTCAGTTGTGACACATTTTCCGGTGCTGGAGCCTTGACTACTGCCTCAATCTTTTCAGGGGACTTATGTAACCCCTCTTTATCAATGTAATGAAATCTGTTTATCTTGATCCTGTATTCGTTTTGCACTCATGTATATTACCCTCCCCCACTGTGTATAGTTTCACTTCCTCTTTCCCGACTAACCTGGGAGGTTCCAGGTCTTGGCTCTTGGCTCCGCCCCTGACTTCTCTTACATAAAGATCCCAGGATCTGTATGACTCATTCCTGTGAACCAGTCGGCGTGTTGAGATGTTAGCTCTGATCTTAGCGATTAAAAGCCAACTTGTTTAAGTCTATAACTTCTAGTTTTGTGGTTATTGAAGGCCCATCAATTTTAATCACTAAAGAATACTAGGATGGATCGACTCCTAAAACCAGAGCGTCTGGACTTGGATCCACATTCTGCTGAAGCATCAAATCAATTTGGACACTGGCTCAAATGCTTCGAACTCTTCGCGGGGGCCTCATCCGCTAGCGAGGTAGATAAACTGAGTCTACTGACTACTCGCGTAAGTCACACAGAATCACAGAATCACAGAAACCCCACAGTGCAGATAGAGGCCATTTCGGCCCATCGAGCCTGCACCGACACATATCCCACCCGATCCCCGTAACCCCTACACCAACACATATCCCACCCTATCCCCGTAACCCCACGTATTTAATCCCCCTAACACTAAGGGTCAATTTATCATAGCCAATCAACCTAACTCGCACATCTTTGGATTTCATCCGGGACGCCATCTCTTACACGGAGGCCATCACTATCCTGAAGGCCCAATACCAGAGGCCGGTAAACGAAGTGTACACCAGACATCTGCTGGCTACACGCAGGCAGCGACCAGAGGAATCAATGGACGATTTCTTACAGGGCCTAAAGGACCTGGTTCGGGACTGTAACTGCAAGGCCGTGACGGCCAACGCGTACTCTGACGAATTGGTCCGCGATTCCTTCATCACGGGCCTCAAATCGAATTATATCCAGCAGAGACTGCTGGAGAAGGAGGTCCTGGACTTAAAAAAGGCAGTGGCCACTGCGCGATCGCTGGACGTGGCCCAGAAAAACTCTGACTCTTATTCTTCCAGCCATGTAGCCCTCACCGCCTCATGCGCGCCGAGGGGGCCGCCATCTTGGAATCAGCCATCTTCCCCATCCAGGTCTCAGACCAGCTCTATGCCGCCGGAGTCCCCACACAGAAGTTCACCCAGGAGTCCTACTACAGCGGCAATGTCTCAAGGCCCGAAATGCTACTTCTGCGGCCAGGCCAAGCACCCCAGACAATGATGCCCAGCGAAGGATGCTACATGCTTCAAATGTAAGAAAAAGGGACATTTTAGCAAAGTCTGCAGGGGAAACCGATTTCCAACTCCATCACCGCCTCGTGCGTGCCGTGCGGGCCGCCATCTTGGGATCCGCCATCTTTTCCCGACTCAACGGCCACCCAGGGCCCAACAGTGGCTTCGATCACGGTGGATCAATCCAGGCCACACCCGTTGACAAAATCCATGATGGATGATGCGCCTCAATAACTTCAAGACTCAAAGTTAGCTGAATAAAACAAGGCTTTTATTAGCAAAGAAAAGATGCCTGTGTCTGCACCTAGCTTCACCTAGCATGCTGCTGTTCTGCTGCAAGACAAGCCTGGACTTGTCTTAAGTAGGGCCAGGTATGGGCGGAGCTGACACACAAAGGGGGCGGTGCCCTATACACAATACAAGGTAAAACACAGGAGCAGGCAATACAATATATACAGTTAACTACAGAGTCTGATGAATGACATATTTCATCACATTCACCCCTTCTACAGATTTAGTCTGTCTGGGGGTGTGATAGTCCTCTGTGACCGACGTAATGGTTGCGGTGCTGCGGGTGCCGGCTGGGTGTCCTGGGTGGTCTCCTGGGTCTCTGCCGGGGGCGCCACCGGGGTTGTTGAAGGAGTAGGTGGTGGGGGTACCGTTGGCTGGTGTTCTTCCGGGGGTGATGAAAGAATAGTGGGTGGAGTGGGTGGGTAATAGTTGTTGTGGTTGTTATTGTTGTTGTTGTAGTCGTTGTCATTGTTGCTGTTGTTACCGGCTGGGGCGAGGTCTTTTATGGACACAGTGTCCTCCCGTCCGTCGGCGTGCCGGACATATGCATATTGTGGGTTGGCGTGGAGCAGGTGCACTGGCTCCACGAGAGGGTCCGTCTTGTGGCCCCTCACATGCTTCCGCAGAAGTACCGGACCTGGGGTGGAGAGCCATGACGGTATGGATACGCCTGAGGTGGATTTCCGGGGAAACACAAACATTAGCTCATGAGGCGTGGCATTAGTGGCGGTACACAATAGTGACCGTATTGAGTGGAGCACATCTGGGAGGACTTCCTGCCAGCGGGAGATAGGGAGGCCCTTGGTCCTTAGAGTTAGGGTGACTGCCCTCCATACTGTCCCGTTCTCTCGCTCCACCTGACCGTTACCCCGGGGGTTGTAGCTGGTGGTACGGCTCGTGGCAATCCCCTTGGACAGCATGTACTGGCGTAGCTCTTCACTCATGAAGGACGCCCCCCTATCCGTGTGGATATAGCTTGGCATACCGAACAGGCAGAACAGGCTGTTGAGGCATTTAATGACCATGGCGCTGGTCATGTCTGGGCAGGGGAAGGCGAATGGGAAACGGGAGTATTCGTCCACAATGTTCAGGAAGTAAACATTGCGGTCGACGGATGGGAGGGGGCCCTTGAAATCTAAGCTAAGCCGCTCGAAGGACCGTGTAGCTTTGATTAGGTGGGCTCTATCAGGGCGGTAGAACCAAGGCTTGCACTCAGCGCAAGTGCAGCAGTTCCTGGTCAGGGACCGAACTTCCTCAATCAAGTAGGGTAAGTTGCGGGACTTTATGAAGTGGAACAGCCGTGTGACCCCTGGGTGGCAGAGGTCATTGTGGAGGGTCTGTAGCCGATCCCCGGTGGCGTTGGCACACATCCCTCGTGAGAGGGCGTCGGGGGATTCGTTAAGGGCCCCCGGCCGGTATATGATGTCGTACTCGAAGGTGGAGAGCTCGATCCGCCACCTAAGAATCTTATCATTTTTAATCTTCCCCCTCTGTTTATTATTGAACATAAACGCTACCAACCGCTGGTCGGTAAGTAGGGTGAAGCGTTTGCCGGCTAGGTAGTGCCGCCAGTGGCGCAGTGCCTCCACAATGGCTTCGGCCTCCTTTTCCACGGAGGAGTGTCTGATCTCGGGCCCCTGGAGGGTCCTCGAGAAGAAAGCTACGGGCCGCCCCGCCTGGTTGAGGGTGGCCGCCAAGGCAAAGTCAAACGCATCACTTTCCACTTGAAAGGGAGTGTTATTGTCCAGTGCCTGTAGCGTGGCCCGCTCAATATCCTGCTTAATGCTTTTGAAGGCAGCATGGGCCTCAGCAGAGAGCGGGAAAGAGGATGCTTTCAAGAGGGGGCGGGCTTTATCGGAGTAGTTAGGGACCCATTGGGCATAATACGAGAATAACCCCAGGCACCTTTTCAGGGCTTTGGGAGTGTTGGGCAGGGGCAGCTCCCATAGGGGGCGCAATCGGTCGGGGTCTGGTCCGATTTCCCCATTCTCCACCACGCCGCCTAGTATGCAGAGGCGCGTGGTGTTGAAAATGCACTTGTCCTCGTTGTAGGTGAGGTTGAGTTTTTGTGCGGTTTTCAGAAACCTCGCGAGGTTTGAGTCGTGGTCCTGTTGGTTGTGGCCGCAGATGGTGATGTTGTCGAGATAGGGGAAGGTTGCCTGCAAGTGGTGGTCATCGACCATGCGGTCCATCTCCCTCTGAAAGACCGAGACCCCATTCGTCACCCCAAAGGGGACTCTGAGGAACTGGTATAGGCGTCCGTTTGCCTCGAAGATGGTGTACGAACGGTCCTCTGGTCTGATAGGGAGCTGGTGGTACGCTGACTTGAGGTCGATGGTGGAGAACACCCGGTATTGGGCGATTTGGTTCACCATCTCGGATATGCGGGGTAGCGGGTAGGCGTCTAGTTGGGTATAGATGTTGACTGTTTGACTATAGTCAATCACCATCCGCTTCTTCTCGCTACCCCTCACCACCACCACTTGGGCGCGCCACGGGCTGTTGCTGCGTTCAATAATGCGCTCCTTCAGGAGCCTGTCTACCTCGGTCGCGATAAACCGCCTGTCCTCCCAGCTGTACCTCCTGCTTTTGGTCGCTATTGGCCGGCAATTAGGGGTAAGGTTCGTGAATAGCGAAGGCGGCTTTACCTTCAGGGTAGCCAGACCGCACACTGTGAGGGGCGGCTGGGTCCCACCGAAATTGAGCGTGATGCTTTGGTGGTGGCACTGAAAATCCAGGCCCAAGATCACGCTCACACATAAATCCTTCATAATTAACAGTTTAAAATTATTATATACAGTGCCTTTAACGGACAATCGTACCGCGCAGTAACCCGCAATAGTCAATATCTGGGTTTTGTCGGCCATAGAGATCCTGCCCTGAGTAGGGACTATAGTTAGAGAGAGTCGTTGTACCAGATCAGGGTGAATGAAGCTCTCCGTGCTCCCGCTGTCAATTAAACATTTAACCTTGCACCCGTTTACCTCGATGTCCACCATCGATTTGGATAGTGGGTGCGGTCTGGACTGGTCCACTGTGATCGACGCCACTGTAGGGCCCTGATCGGGACAAGATGGTGGGCCACACGAGGCCGGGTAAGATGGCGTCCACGATGTCTGCTCGCGAGATGGCTGACCCCACGAGGTCGGACAAGATGGCGTCCAAGATGGCCGATCCCACGGCGCGCACGCGGCGGTGGCGGTTTTGCCTGCAGGGTTCCCTCTGCACACCTTCCCAAAGTGCCCCTTCTTACCGCACTTACAGCAGGTGGTGCCTTTCGTCGGGCACAGGTTCCTGGTGTGCTTCGGCTGCCCGCAGAAGTAGCATTTGGGGCCCCGATGCGTCGCGGCGGTCGTAGGGCTTCTGGGGGGAGAGCAGGGCCCCGACGGTGTTGGGCTTCCGGGCGGCGAAGCAGAGACGGTGTGGGCCGCGCGGCCTGACGAGTAGGAGTCAGAGTTCTTCTGAGCCACATCCAGCGATCGCGCTGTGTCCACAGCCTGTGTCAGATTTAGGCCCGTTTTCTCTAGCAGTCTCTGCCGGATGTAATTAGAGCTAAGGCCTGCGATAAAAGCACCCCGAATAAGCTCGTCTGTGTATACCGTGGCTTTCACGTCTTTGCATTTGCAGTCTTTGCCAAGCACTTTTAGGGTGACTAGAAAGTCCTCTAGCGACTCTCCGGGTCGCTGTGTGCAGGTAGCAAGCAGGTGCCTGGCGCACACCTCGTTGGTAGGCCGCTGATAGTGGGCCTTTAGAATGTTGCAGGCATCCAGGTAGGTGGCGGCGTCTTGGATGAGTGGAAAAACCTGGTGGCTTACCTGATTCTGCAGGATCCCGAGTTTCACATCTCCGGTGGCTTTAGAGGCTGTGACGGCTTCGGAGTTGGCCATAAAGAATTCCAAGCACTGGGACCAGTGTCCAAACCGTGCCGATGCATCCGAAGCATGCGGGTCCAAATCCAAGCGTTCCGGTTTCAAAAGTTGATCCATCGTTAAAAGTTTGCTAATAAAATAGACGTGCCTCAATAACTTCAAGACTCAAAGTTAGCTGAATAAAACAAGGCTTTTATTAGCAAAGAAAAGATGCCTGTGTCTGCACCTAGCTTCACCTAGCATGCTGCTGTTCTGCTGCAAGACAAGCCTGGACTTGTCTTAAGTAGGGCCAGGTATGGGCGAAGCCGACACACAAAGGGGGCGGTGCCCTATACACAATACAAGGTAAAAACACCGGAGCAGGCAATACAATATATGTAGTTAACTACAGAGTCTGATGAATGACATATTTCATCACAATGGACATACAGGTCAACGGGAATTTAACGAAATGTTTAATTGACTGTGGGAGTACCGAGAGTTTTATCCACCCTAGCCTGGTACGGTGGCACTCATTAACGGTAACCCCTACACGGAGCAGAATTGCTATGGCTGCTAAGCCCCACACTTCGGACATTTTGGGGTACTGTGTGGTAACACTGACTGTAAAAGGCACGGACTACAAGGATTTTAAACTCCTCGTGATGCCAGAACTCTGTGTTAATGTAATCTTGGGCCTGGACTTCCAGTGCCACCACAAAAGTGTCACGCTAGCATATGGCGGGTCCCAGCTGCCACTCACAGTCTGTGGCCTATCAACCTTAAAAATCAGCCCGCCCTCTTTATTCGCTAATCTCGCTCCGAACTGTAGGCCCATAGCGACCAAAAGTAGACGGTACAGTCTGGAAGACAGACACTTTATCAAGGCGGAAGTGGACAGACTCCTGCGGGAAGGCATTATTGAATGCAGTACCAGCCCGTGGCGTGCCCAAGTAGTCATAGTTAAAAATAGCGAAAAGAAACGGATGGTAATTGACTACAGCCAGACTGTTAATATTTATACCCAGCCGGACGCCTACCCTTTACCCCGCATATCAGAAATGGTCAACCAGATTGCGCAATACCGAGTCTTCTCGACTATCGACCTCAAATCCGCGTATCACCAGCTCCCCATTAGAACGGAGGACCGCCCATACACCGCCTTCGAGGTGAACGGGCGCCTCTACCATTTTCTCAGAGTGCCCTTCGGGGTAACAAATGGGGTCTCGGTCTTCCAACGTGAGATGGACCGCATGGTTGACGAGAATAAACTACAAGCTACCTACCCCTATCTGGACAATGTCACTATCTGCGGGCACAACCAGCAAGACCACGATCTAAATCTTGCGAGATTTTTAAAAACTGCCCTAAAGCTGAATCTAACCTATAACGAAGACAAATGTGTCTTCAACACAACCCGTCTCTGTATCCTCGGCTGTGTGGTGGAAGATGGGGTAATTGGACCGGACCCTGACCGATTACGCCCCCTAAAGGAACTGCCCCTGCCACACAACCCCAAAGCCTTAAAAAGGTGCCTGGGATTTTTTTCGCATTATGCCCAATGGGTGCCCAATTACTCTGATAAGGCCCGACCCCTCATTAAATCGACGTCCTTCCCACTATCAGCTGAAGCTCGGGAGGCTTTCACCAGTATTAAACAGGACATTGAAAGGGCTGCAGTGTGTGCAGTGGACGAATGCATTCCCTTTCAAGTCGAAAGCGATGCGTCAGACTTTGCCTTAGCTGCGACCCTCAATCAGGCTGGGAGACCTGTGGCTTTCTTCTCCCGAACCCTTCAGGGACCTGAAATCAGGCACTCTTCTGTCGAGAAGGAGGCACAGGCTATAGTGGAGGCAGTGCGGCACTGGAGACACTACCTAGCCAGCAAACGTTTCACCCTGCTCACCGACCAGCGGTCGGTGGCTTTCATGTTTAATAACAAAGGGGGAAAATCAAGAATGACAAAATACTCAGGTGGAGGATCGAACTATCCACGTTCGACTATGATATTATGTACAGGCCGGGAGCCCTTAATGAACCCCCAGATGCCCTATCGCGGGGAATGTGTGCCAGCATTCATACGGACAAATTACAGGGTCTCCACAACGACCTCTGTCACCCAGGGGTCACCCGACTATACCATTTTATAAAGTCCCGCAATCTGCCCCACTCCATCGAGGAGGTCAGGGCAATGACCAGAGCCTGCCGCATCTGTGCGGAATGCAAGCCTCGTTTCTACAGGCCTGACCGTGCACACCTTATCAAAGCCACACGGCCATTCGAGCGCCTAAGTCTGGACTTCAAGGGACCCCTTCCCTCTGCTGACCGTAACGTATACTTCCTCAATGTCATTGATGAATATTCCCGCTTCCCCTTCGCCATTCCCTGCCCAGACATGACCAGTGCCATGGTCATCAAGTGTCTCTGTAATCTATTCTGCATGTTTGGCATGCCGAACTACATACACAGCGATAGGGGGACGTCATTCATGAGTGACGAGCTGCGCCAGTTCTTGCTCTCGAAGGGGATAGCCACTAGCAGAACCACTAGCTACAACCCCCGGGGTAATGGGCAAGTGGAAAGGGAGAATGCTACTGTTTGGAAGGCTGTCACGTTAGCCTTAAAGTCAAAAGGCCTTCCGACCTCCCGCTGGCAGGAAGTCCTCCCAGACGTGCTCCACTCCATAAGGTCTCTGTTATGTACTGCCACTAACGCTACCCCTCATGAAAAGATGTTTGTTTTCCCCTGGAAATCCACCTCGGGCATATCTCTACCCGCGTGGCTGACGTCTCCGGGGACAGTAATATTGCGGAAACACGTGAGAGGCCATAAAACGGACCCCCTTGTGGAAAAGGTACAGCTCCTTCATGCAAACCCTCAGTACGCCTATATCGAATACTCTGACGGGCGAGAGGACACTGTTTCCATAAAAGACCTCGCTCCCTCGGGGAGCGGAGAGAACGATAGGAGACTACCCGATGAAGACCTACACTACAAAGAGATAGGACGCCCAGAGGTATCAATATCCAACTTTAACCTGGAGGACACTGCAGATAACCTGGAAGACACTGCGGAGGCCCGGACAGCGGAGGAACCAGAATCCACTCCCCTAGAGGCACCCCAACCGGCTTTGCGCCGATCACTGAGAACTGCAAAACCTCCTGACAGACTCACTTATATCAACTTTTAAGAAACATCACCCCGATGGACTAAATCTATAGAAGGGGTGAATGTAATTAAATCTGTTTGTCTTGATCCTGTATTCATTTTGCACTCATGTATATTACCCTCCCCCACTGTGTATAGTTTCACTTCCTCTTTCCCGACTAACCTGGGAAGTTCCAGGTCTTGGCTCTTGGCTCCGCCCCTGACTTCTCTTACATAAAGATCCCAGGATCTGTATGACTCATTCCTGTGAACCAGTCGGCGTGTTGAGATGTTACTCTGAACTTAGTGATTAAAAGCCAACTTGTTTAAGTCTATAACTTCTAGTTTTGTGGTTATTGAAGGCCCATCAATCAATAAAGTGGCCACAATACGAGATCTGCTTCTGGAAAAATTCGCATTTGTGGCGATTAGCTCGGAGCCCATATTCCTTCAAGCTAGTGAGCACCTGCTCCAGGTTGGCGAGGTGATCACTGTCATTTTCGCCCGTGACCAGGATGTCGTCCAAATAACACTGGGTCCTTGCAGGACTTGTTCCATTGCCCTTTGCCAAATAGCTGGAGCTGATGCTACCCCGAACACCAGCCAGTTGTATTGGTAGAGACCTTTATGAGTGTTGATCGTGAGGTACTGTTTCAAGGCTTCTTCTACCTCCATTTGCAGGTACGCCTGGGCCAGATCAATCTTAGTGAAGCGTTTCCCTCCAGATAGTGAGGCGAAAATATCTTTAATCCGCGGAAATGGATATTGTACAGTGTGAAGGATTGGGTTCACTGTCACCTTAAAGTCCCCACAGATGCGAACCTTCTTTGGTTCCCCAGGCGTATTACTCAACGACCTCTTCATTACAGGAATGATGGGTGTAGGCCACTCGCTCCAGTCCACTTTGGACAGTACTCCTGAACGTTCCAAACCTTCCAGCTCTGCTTCGACGGCTGGGCGGATCGCATAAGGTACCGGTCTGGCCTTAAAAAACTTTGGGCTTGCATTTTCCTCTATTTTGATCGTCGCTGTTATGCCTTTTAGTGTTCCGAGTCCCTCCTGGAACACTTCTTGTGCGTCAGTTAGCATTTTTGACAGTCGTCCAGGTGTGACGTCATCATCCTTTTTGGCATCTACAGTCAGTGCTTTTATGGAATGCCAATCTAGCTGTATCTTCCGGATCCATTCACGTCCTAGTAGTGGTGGTCCTCCATCTGGCAATACATATAGGTCAATTTTTGGTGCTTCCTTGCCATTATATATAACATTCACCCTTATTTTTCCTTTGGGGTAGACTTTTTCCCCTGTGTACGTCTTCAAGACAATCTTTGTATCTCTCAAGGGTATATGTGAGAATAGCCGCTTGTAGTCCCTTCGGTTTATGACTGTTAGGGCTGATCCTGTGTCCAATTCCATTTTCACTTGGACTCCTGCTATCTTGAGCGTGACCCAGATAGTTTGGTGATCCTCCGTTTTGATCACATTATGTAGTTTCAGACAACCCAGCTCCTTGCTTCCAGAGTCTGTATCACTCTTCTGTTCGTCTGAACTACTCTCCGTCACCTTATGTACCTTCTTGTACTTCTCCTGTGGAGATTACTTGCTGCTGGTTTTTTTTCCCGACCTGCAGACTTGTGCTATGTGTCCTACTTTTCCACACTGTCTGCACACTTTGTCCTTGAACCTGCAATCATTATGGTCGTGTGTTGTTCTGCCGCAGCGATAGCACTTCACTGTTCCGTATGACATTTCATTATTGCCATATTCTTGCGGTCTCCATTGTATCTCTGCAGCGCCCCGTGCTGCTGCTTCGTGTGATACTGCAATGCTGAAAGCCTTGTCCAGCGTAAGATCCTTTTCTGATAGAAGCCGTTTCTGGGTTCCTTCACTTTGAAGCCCACACACAAACTTGTCCCTTAAAGTATCTGCTAGTCCCGTTCCAAACTGGCAGTGTTTCGATAGCTTACGCAGTTCCGTTAAATACTCAGCATTACATTCATCTTTAAGCTGGTTCCTTTTGTGAAACTTAAATCTTTCTGCTATCAGCAGAGGTGTGGGGTTTAAGTGGTCCTGTAGGATTGACTCTATGTTTTCAAAATCCTTTTCTACTGGCTTCTCTGGGGTTACTAGGTTTTGTAGTAAGCCATATGTTTTTGCACCCATTGAATTCAACAATACCAGCGCTTTCTTGTCATCTGACACCTCATTCGCCTTGCAGTATACTTCTATGCGTTCGACATATGTCGTCCAATCTTCGACTTCATTGTCGAACGCTGTGATACTGCCACTCTTCGGCATTTTTGGGTGTGGTTAGACTGGCTTAAAATGGCATCTCCCGCGCTTTCCTTTCTTCCCCGCTGCAGCTTAAAATGGCGTCTCCCGTGCTGCTGCCAACGCCGCTCTCGGCGGTCCTCGTGGTGACTGGTGACGCCCTAGTTTTCGCGCGCTTCACCTGCGCTGCTGCCAACGCCGCTCTCGGCGGTTCTCGTGGCAAATGGCGACGCCCTGTGGGTTTCGTGCACTGCTCCTGCGCTGCTGCCAACGCCGCTCTCTGCGGTCCTCGTGGCAATGGCAGCACCTCGCATTTTCCTGCGTGTCTCTCTCCCCCGTTGACGCT
This sequence comes from Somniosus microcephalus, assembly GCF_052327205.1. Classification (NCBI taxonomy): domain Eukaryota; kingdom Metazoa; phylum Chordata; class Chondrichthyes; order Squaliformes; family Somniosidae; genus Somniosus; species Somniosus microcephalus. The sequence goes on from NC_140990.1 coordinate 70,330,682, forward strand.
GCTCGGCCCTTGAACACCGGCTGCGCTCTGCTCTCTCTCATCTCTCTCCCCCGTTGACGCCGCTTGGTCCTGAACACTGGCTGTGCCCTGTGCACTCTGCCCTCTCTCTCTCCCCCGTCGATGCTGCTCGGCCTTTTTCTGTGCCGCTCGGTCGGGCTCTAGCCCGCCGCTGTCCGGAATGGGTCTGCGCAGTACCTGTTGCCAGCCCGTTTTGCTGGGCCACCATGACTGGAAAGCCAAGCCTGGCTCTCGACAGCCTCCCCTGCGATGCTCAAATCTCCGCTGGATGACTGGGCGGTTGCCCGTGGTCGACGCCCGTGCTTCTGGACTCGAACTTCTTCCACTGTTCTCCAGGAGCGAATCCCTGGGAGGTGATGCAGAGCTGCAGGTAGGTTCGAATCTGCCTCATCGCCAATGTTATATCCGTGTATCTTAATGTTGTGTCCTTCAATAATCAGACAACAGACTGCAGGGAACGATTCAACAGGTGTTTACTGAATGAGGGTTACTCTAGAACTAATTGTACAGATCACTACTCAGGGTTTATATACAGGTGTGGTCACTGCTGGTACTACAGTATACAGGAGCTGTAAAAAGTAGTTCTCTCCCTTAAGGTATATATACATTACATACATTACAGAGGGGAACTTGGAGTGGTGGTGTTCCCATGCGGCTGCAGCCCTTGTCCGAGGTGGTGGAGGTCGCGGGTTTGGGAGGTACTGTCGCAGGTTCAGGGAGAACAACGGTGAATGCTGGAAACGTGCTGTTGAGTCAGAGATTGGTGTAAAACCGCAATCTGTTCCTTACTGAAAGTGAAAGAGGTTTAAGTTTTCAGTCTAAAAATGACTGGTAATTATTGAACGAAGCTTTAACGTGTTTGTGCGACAGTCCTGGGTCTACCATTTTAAGGCAGACATTAATTCATTTAACATAAACCCATTTAAAATAAATTGGTTAAAGTCTGCATTAAAATAGCAGACAGAGGAGTTTACAGGAGCCTGTTAACTGCTGATACAATTATACAACAGACATTGGATTTCCAGATAAAGAAAGACCGATGGGTTTCCAGCTCAGATGGGTAATTGATTCCCTTCCCACAGTCCCCACATTTCCACAGTTTCTCCATGGTGCGGGTGTCCTTGTGTCTCTCCAGGTTGGACGATCAGTTGAAGCCTCGTCCACACACAGAACACGTGTACGGTTTCTCCCCGCTGTGAACGGTGTGATGTTTTTTCAGGCTGTGTAACTGGTTAAAGCTCTTTCCACAGTCAGTGCACTGGAACACTCTCACTCGGGTGTGGGTGTCTCGGTGCTTATCCAGTCACACTGATGTTTGAAATCTTTTCCCACAGACGGAACAGACAAACATTTCTCCTTCCACATTCAGAGGCCGAAGATATTCGGGTCCTGATGAATGGAGTGACTCTGTCAGATCTTGATGTGATGTTTGGTTGAAGTTTGCGGTCTGTAAATGCTGCCCTTCTCACAGCCTGTAAAAGGAGTTTACAAAAGCCATCACTGTGAGTCCAGGATAGAAATTGACAACAACAGAAAATGCTGGAAAAACTCAGCAGGCCAGGCAACATCCATGGAGAGAAAAGAGAGCCAACGTTTCAGGTCGAAACACTTTGTCAAGACTGGAGAAGTGCAGGAAATGAAACAGATTAAAAGGCCAGTTTAGGGGCTGGGAGAGAACAAAAGAGAAGTGAAGAGACATTAGGAGGTATTCAAAACGAGACGAGATGGTGATCGGACTAGTGGAGACAAAAGACGGCTCGAGATTAGGTGTGAGATGTGCTGGCAGAATGGGAGACAGCTGCCATGTGGGAGAGAGAAAAGGGGATGGGGGGAAGGGCCAAAACAAAGGTGTGGATAAAAAATATAAGTAAAAATGTAATAGGGGCCGAAGTTATGATCTGAAATTGTTGAACTCGATATTGAGTCCGGAAGGCTGTAAAGTGTCTAATCGGAAGATGAGGTGCTGTTCCTCGAGTTTACGGTGAGCTTCCGTGGAACAATGCAAGAGGTCGAGGACGGTGAGGTCCGAGTGGGAATGGGGCGGTGAATTAAAATGACAGGCGACCGGAAGCTCGGGGTCACCCTTACGGACTGAACGGAGGTGTTCCACAAAGCGGTCACCCAATCTGCGTTTGGTCTCCCCAACGTAGAGGAGACCGCATCGTGAGCAGTGAATACAGTATACTAGATTGCAAGAAGTACAAGTAAATCGCTGTTTCACCTGGAAGGGGTGTTTGGGGCCCTGGGCAGTGGGAAGGGGGGAGGTATAGGGGCAGGTGTTACATCTCCTGCGCTTGCACGGGAAGGTGCCAGGCGAAGGGGTGCTGGGGGTGACAGAGGAGTGGACTAGGGTGTCTTGGAGGGAGCGGTCCCAATGGAATGCTGAAAGGGGAGGGGAGGGGAAGATGTGTTTGGTAGTGGGATCACATTGGAGGTGGCGGAAATGGCGGAGGATGATCCATTGAATGTGGACGCTGGTGGGGTTAAAGGTGAGGACAAGGGGAACCCTATCGTGGTTCCGGGAGGGAGGGGCAGGGGTGAGGGCAGAAGTGCGAGAGATAGAACGGACACGGTTGAGGGCCGTGTTGACCATGGTAGAGGGGAATCCTCGGTTGAGGAAAAAGGAAGACATGTCGGAAGCACTGATGTGGAAGGTGGCATCGTCAGAGCAGATGTGGCGGAGGCGGAGAAACTGGGAGAATGGAATAGAGTCTTTAAAGGAGGCGGGGTGGGAGGAAGTGTAGTCCAGGTAGCTGTGGGAGACTGATACTGAATGTTGGTCAATAACCTATCCCCAGAGATGGAGACGGAGAAGTCGAGGAAGGGAAGAGAAGAGTCGGAGATGGACCATGTGAAGGTGAGGGAAGGATGGAAATTGGAGGCAAAGTGAATGAAATTGACAAGATTCTCTCCTCCTGGTTCCTGGCCAAGGGGGCCGCGCATGCGCCCCACTGCCCCCTGAGCCTCTCAAGATGGCGGCCATTACCCCGGGCCTGTCACCGGGAGAAAACCCTGCAGCTGCCGCCCCGCTCGGGGCAAACGCCTGGCCCGGAGGCTCTTGTTCGGGGCCTGAGGCCCACCCTGGGTGTGTGTGAAGCGGATAATGTTGATTGTTTTAATAATGGGGCCTGGGGCCGCACTCGGACTGTGAGCAGCCCGCGTCCCCCTGGGGTTCATGAACCCGCTCCCTGAGCTCGGGGTGTGAGCAGCCCGCGTCCCCCCGGGGTCCATGAACCCGCTCCCTGAGCTCGGGGTGTGAGCGGCCCGCGTCCCCCCGGGGTTCATGAACCCGCTCCCTGAGCTCTCTCACCTGATGTGTCAGCGGCTGCTGCCAATGTCCGCGCATGCTCAGCTCACCTTCTGTTGTTCAGGTTGAAAGGTGAAGCCCCGCCCCTCACACACTCCGATTGGTTGGAGGACTGGTCAGGGAGCGTCTGTAAATGGAGGAGAAATGGGGACTGGTCAGGGTACGTCTGTAAATGGTGACTGGCAGCTCAATATTCCGGGGTATAGAATCTTCAGGCGAGACAGAGGTGGGTGTAAATGAGGAGAGGGTGTCGCAATATTAATCAAGGAGTCAATTACTGCAGTAAGGAGGGATGATATATTAGCAGGTTCCTCTAATGAGGCCATATGGGTAGAACTTAAAAACAAAAAGGGGGCAAGCACTTTGCTGGGAGTGTAGTATAGGCCCCCTAACAGTCAGGGGGAGATAGAGGAACAGATGTAGCTGGGCAAGTGGTAGAAGTGTCCGTAGGAGACCATTTTGGTGACAGTGACCATAATTTGGTGAGATTTAAGGTAGTCATGGAAAAGGAAGATGGACCGGAAATGAAGGTTCTAAATTGGGGGAAGGCCGATTTTAATATGATAAGGCAGGATCTGGCCAAAGTGGACTGGGATCAGTTACTTAGAAACATAGAAACATAGAAGATAGGAGCAGGAGTAGGCCATTCGGTCCCTCGAGCCTGCTCCGCCATTCAATGAGATCATGGCTGATCATCCAAATTCAGTACCCTGTCCCTGCCTTCTCCCCATATCCCTTGATCCCTTTAACCTTAAGAAATATATCTAACTCCTTCTTAAATATATTTAATGACTTGGCCTCCACTGCCTTCTGTGGTAGAGAATTCCACAGGCTCACCACTCTCTGGGTGAAGAAATTCCTCCTCATCTCTGTCCTAAATGGCTTACCCCTTATCCTTAGACTGTGACCCCTGGTTCTGGACTCCCCGACCATCGGGAACATCCTTCCTGCAACTAGTCTGTCAATGAGATCCCCTCTCATTTTTCTAAACTCCAGCGAGTATAAGCCTAATCGACCCAATCTCTCCTCATACGTCATTCCTGTCATCCCAGCGTATCAGTCTGGTGAATCTTCGCTGCACTCCCTCCATGGCAAGAACATCCTTCCTCAGATAAGGCGACCAAAACTGCACACAATACTCAAGATGTGGTCTCACCAAGGCCCTGTACAACTGCAGCAAGACATCCTTGTTACTGTACTCGAACCCTCTCGCTACGAAGGCCAACATGCCATTTGCCTTCTTAACCGCCTGCTGCACCTGCATGCTTACCTTCAACGACTGGTGCACAAAGACACCCAGGTCTCGTTGCACTTCCCCCTCTCCCAATCTATTGCTGTTCAGATAATAATCTGCCTTCCTGTTTTTGCCACCAAAGTGGATAACCTTGCATTTATCCACATTATACAGCATCTGCCATGCTTCTGCTCAATCACCCAACCAGTCCAAATCATACTGGAGTTTCTCGGCATCCTCCTCACATCACACACGTCCACCCAGCTTGGAGATATTACATCTAGTTCCCTCGTCTAGATCATTTATATATATTGTGAATAGCTGGGGTCCCAGGACTGATCCCGACGGTACCCCACTAGTCACTGCCTGCCACTCAGAAAAAGAGTTGTTTATTCCAACTCTTTGCTTCCTGTCTGCCAACCAGTTCTTTGTACAAGTCAGTACCTTGCCCCCAATCCCATGTGCCATAACTTTGCACGCTAATCTCTTATGCGGGACCTTATTGAAAGCCTTCTGAAAGTCCAAATACACCACATCCACTGGTTCTCCCTTATCTATTCTACCAGTTACATCCTCAAAGAATTCCAGTAGATTAGTCAAGCACGATTTACCTTTTGTATATCCATGTTGACTTTGTCCGATCCTGTCACTGTTTTCCAAGTGCTCTGCTATTACATCTTTTATAATGGACTCTAGCATTTTTCCCACTTGTAAAAACCCCTCATCAGAGCAGCAGGAGTCTTTCAGAAAGGAAATAGAGAGAGTACAATGCCAGCATGTTCCCGTAAAGGTCAAGGGTGGGACCAACAAGCCCAGGGAACACTGGATGGCAAGGGATATACAAGAATGGATTAGGAAAAAAAGGGAGGCTTTTGGCAGATACAAAGGACTAAAAACAGTGGAAGCCCTAGAGGAGTATAGAAAGTGCAGGGGGGTACTTATAAAAGAAATTAGGAGAGCGAAGAGGGGGCACGAAGAAACACTACCGGGCAAAATAAAGGAAAATCCCAAGGTGTTTTATAAGTATATTAAGGGCAAGAGGATAACCAGGGAAAGAGTAGGGCCCATTAGGGACAAAAGTGGCAATCTGTGTGTAGAGCCGGAAGATGTGGGTGAGGTTATAAATGGATATTTTGCATCTGTGTTCACTATGGAGAAGAGCGATGTAGGCATAGAAATCAGGCAGGGGATTGTGATTTACTTGAACAAATTAGTATTGAGAGGGAGGAGGTACTAGCAGTTTTAGCATGTTTAAAATTGGATAAATCCCCAGGCCCAGACGAGATGTATCCCAGGTTGCAGTGTGAGGCAAGGGAGGAGATTGCAGGGGCTCTGACACAAATTTTCAGAAACTCTCTGGCCACAGGGGAGGTGCCAGAGGACTGGAGAACAGCTAATGTAGTACCATTATTCAAGAAGGGTAGTAGGGTTAACCAGGGAATTACAGGCCAGTGAGCCTAACATCAGTGGTAGGGAAATTAGTGTAAAAAATTCTGAGGGACAGAATTAGTCTCCACTTGGAGAGGCAAGGATTAATCAAGGATAGTCAGCATGGCTTTGTCAGGGGGAGATCATTGTTGTGTATGTACCTTTAAGAGAGAACTGCTTTTATACTGTAGTACCGGCAGTGACCACACCTGTATATAAAGCCGTAGCAGGCTTCTGTACTTTCAGTTCCAGCATACCCGCTGTTCAGTAAACACCTCTTATTACCGTTCTCCTGCAGTCCGTGTGTTATTGATATGCGGACACTACAGTGGCGACGAGCAGGTTCGAACTCACCTGCAGTACTGCATCACCTCACAGGGATCCATCCCTGAAGAGAAGCTTCTTGGAGGTCGAAGCCAGAGCAATGGGCATCGACCGTGTGCAACCGCCCAGTGATCCATCGGAGTTCAGTGAATCGCAGGGGAAGCTGTGGAGAGCTGGGCTTGGCTCCCCAGTCAAGGTGTTCCAGCAAATCGTGCTGGTAGCAGGTAGTGCGCTGACCCTTCCGGACTGCGGCGGGCTTGAGCTCGATCGAGCGGCTCTGCAAGGGGGCCGTGCAACGTCGTCGGGAAGGAAAAGAGAGAGAGAGGGTGGAGCGCACAGGGCGCGGTCGGTGCTCAAGAGCCAGGCAGCGTTAGAGAAAATAAAAGAGGGGAAGGAAAAGAGACGCGCAGTGGACAGCGTCGAAGAAGAATAAAACTAAGGAATTTAACTAACAAAAGAGAGACGCGCCAAAGCCGCGGGGCGCTGCCATTACTATTTAGAACGCTAGGAGCAGCATTGGCAGCAAGGGGAAGAAGGAAAAGCGCAGGAGGTGCCATTTTAATCCATTGGGGAAGAAGGAAAAGCACGGGAGGCGCCATTTTAAACCACCCAAGATGCCGAAGAGTGGCAGTATCACTGCTTTCGACAACGAAATAGAAGACTGGACCACGTATGTGGAAAGAATTGAAGTGTACTGCAAGGCAAATGGGGTGGCCGATGAAAAGAAGGCATCGGTATTATTAAATTTGATGGGTGCGAGAACGTACGGCCTATTGTGGAATTTAATTACCCCAGTTAAACCAATGGAGAAAAGCTTTGAAGAGATTTTCAATATCTTACAGGAATATCTAAACCCTACACCGCTGCTGATAGCAGAAAGATTCAAGTTCCATAAAAGAAACCAGCACAAAGATGAGAGTAATGCTGACTATCTTACGGAACTACGCAAGTTATCGAAGCACTGCCAGTTCGGAGCAGGACTGGCAGATACCTTAAGGGATAAGTTTGTCTGCGGGCTCCATAGTGAAGGAACCCAGAAACGACTACTTTCGGAAAAGGACCTTATGCTAGAAAAGGCTTTCAGCGTTGCAGGATCCTACGAAGCAGCAGCACGGGGAGCTGCGGAAATACAACAGAAACCGCAAGAATATAGCACCAATGAAATGGCATATGGAGCAGAAAAGTGCTATCGCTGTGGCAGAACAAACCATGACCAGAAGGGTTGCTGGGCTAAGGACAAAGTATGCAGGCAATGTGGAAAAGTGGGACATATAGCACGAGTCTGCAGGTCGGGAAAGAAAACCAACACTAAAAGAACTACAAAGGAAAAGTACAAGAAAGTACAAAAGATGATGGACAGTAGTTCAGAAGACCAGAAGAGTGATAATGACTCCGGGAGCAGGAGACTAAGTTGTCTAAAGTTACACAACATGATCGCAAAGGAGGATCACCGAACCATTTGGGTCACCCTCATGATAGCAGGGTCCCAAGTAAAGATGGAATTGGACACAGGATCAGCCCTAACAGTCATGAATCGACGAGACTACGAGCGGCTATTCTCACACATTCCCTTGAAGGATACGTCCATTGTCATGAAGACATATACGGGGCAAAAAGTCTACCCCAGAGGAAAAATAAGGGTGCCCGTTAAATACAACGGCAAGGAAACACAGGAACTGTATCTATATATACTACAAGATGGAGGACCACCATTATTGGGACGTGAATGGATCCGAAAAATACAATTGGATTGGCATTCCATTCAGGCGCTAGCTGTGGCTGACAAAAAGGATGACGACGTCACACCTGGACGACTGTCAAAAATTCTAACTGACGCGAAAGAGGTGTTCCAGTAAGGACTTGGGACTCTAAAAGGCATAACGGCAACGATAAAAATTGAAGATAACGCAAACGCAAAATTTTTTAAGGCCAGACCGGTACCGTATGCGATCCGCCCAGCCGTCGAAGCAGAGCTAGAGAGTCTGGAGCGTGCGGGTGTGCTGTCCAAGGTGGACTGGAGCGAGTGGGCCACACCCATCGTTCCTGTAATGAAGAAATCATTGAGCAGCACGCCTGGGGAACCGAAGAAGGTTCGCATCTGTGGGGACTTTAAGGTAACTGTGAACCCAGTCCTTCACACAGTACAATATCGACTTCCGCGTATAGAAGGTATTTTCACCTCACTATCTGGAGGGAAACGCTTTACGAAGATTGATCTGGCCCAAGCGTATCTACAAATGGAGGTAGATGAATCATCTAGAAAATACCTCACGATAAACACTCACAAAAGTCTTTACCAGTACAACCGACTGGTATTCAGGGTAGCATCAGCTCCGGCAATTTGGCAGAGAGCGATGGAACAAGTCCTGCAAGGGATCTCGGGGACCCAGTGTCATTTGGACGACATCCTGGTTATGGGCGGAAATGACAGTGAACACCTTGCCAACCTGGAGCAGGTGCTCACTAGATTACAAGAATATGGGCTATGAGCCAACCGCCCCAAATGTGAGTTTTTCAGGAAACAAATATCGTATTGTGGCCAAGTGATTAATGAAGAGGGGTTACATAAGTCCCCAGACAAGATTGAGGCAGTAGTCAAGGCTCCAGCACCGGAAAATGTGTCACAACTGAGGTCGTTCCTCGGGTTGGTGAACTACTACCATAAGTTCTTGCCAAATTTGTCTACAATTCTGCACCCGCTGAACGCCCTGCTGTAAACTGGAGTAGCATGGAAATGGAGTGATGAGTGTAAGCGTGCCTTTCAGAAATGTAAATGCCTAATCACTTCAAAAGAAGTATTGGCCCACTACAATCCATCACTACCGATTCGGTTGGCATGTGATGCGTCTCCCTGCGGCATTGGAGCGGTGATGTCGCACAAATTCCTTGATGGTTCAGAGAGGCCAATAGCCTTTGCGTCACGCTCATTAACATCAGCCGAGCGTAACTACGCCCAGATTGACAGGGAGGCCCTCAGCCTGGTGTGAGGGGTGAAAAAGTTCAATCACTATCTGCACGGGCAGAAATTCACCTTACTGACTGATCACCAGCCTCTTGTCTCCATTTTTAACCCAAAGAAGGGCGTTCCGGTGATGACGGCGCAACGGCTGCAAAGATGGTCCCTTTTTCTAGGGGCACATCAATACGACATAGAGTATAAGGGCATGAAACAGCATGGAAACGCTGATGGGCTGTCGCGCCTGCCGCTGCCTACGGTGGAGGAAGCACCTGCAGTGGACCCTGTTGAGATATTCCATTCAACCATCGTCGAATGTCTACCTGTTACTAACTCAAGTATAGAGAAGGAAACCCGAAATGACCCGACACTCTCTCGGGTATATGATTTGATGGTGAAGGGATGGCCAGCACATGGTGACTCACTGTTGCCAGCATTCTCGCCAAGGAGAGAACAGCTGTCAGTGTGCCGGGGGACCTTGATGTGTGGATCCCGAGTGGTAATTCCACCCAAGTTGAGAGAAAGAGTGCTCAATGAGCTTCATGAGGGTCATCTGGGAGGGGTAAAAATGAAGAGCCTAGCCAGGGCGTTTGTGTGGTGGCCGGGAATCGATAAAGAAATCGAGGAAATGACCAAGAGATGCACAGGATGCCAGAAAGTCCAAAACGCTCCACCACAGGCCCCGCTACACCCATGGGAGTGGCCCTCATCTCCATGGCAATGGGTACACATTGATTTTGCCGGTCCATTTATGGACTCAATGTTTTTAATCGCCGTGGATGCACATTCGAAATGGCCAGAGGTCATCAAAATGGCCTCCACCACCACGGAGAAAACTATTGCAGTCCTACGGACCATCTTCGCCAGGAATGGCTTGCCAGAACAGATTTGCTCCGACAGTGGACCACAGTTTGTGTCCAAGGATTTCCGGAGGTTTTTGAGGAATAATGGGGTAAAGCATTACACATCCGCCCCATATCATCCAGCCACAAATGGATTGGCTGAGAGGTTTGTTCAAACCTTTAAAAAAGCAATAAAGGCGATGTATAACGACAACATACCACTGCAACACAAGGTGGATAATTTCTTGTTTGCTTACCGAAATGCGACACATGCAGTCACCAGCCAAGCTCCAGCCATGATGTTCTTTAACCGCGGGTTAAGATGTCACCTGGATTTGCTCAAACCAAACATAAGGCGAGATGTTGAGAATAAGCAATTCCAGCACATCAATGAAAAGCCAACCAGGAGCTTCAAGATAGGGCAACCAGTCTTGGCCCGTGACTACCGAACAGAAAAATGGCAGCCAGGAACGATATGCACACGGCAGGGACCACTAATGTACACAGTGGACGTTGGAGAGAGCATCGTGAGATGCCATGCTGACCAGATTCTAGAGTCACAGGAACAAGTCAAACCCATACCACGAGCATGCGCACCTGGTGATGAACCCGAAGTACAGATTGTGTCTACCTCAGAATCAGTGGTATTGGAAGCTGATGAACCAACCAATGACAATGAGCCAGAATCAACTCCGCCGCAAGAACAGGATACTCGAGAAAGGCGCTATCCAGACAGGATCAGGAAGCCTCCTCAAAGACTGAATTTATAAATGATTACTTTCAGCTGATGTATATAGTACAAAGAAAATTGTAATTGTAATTCGTTATTATTCAATTGTTAAATGAATGTTATGTACTGTTTATCTAAAAGGGGAGGAATTGTTGTGTATGTACCTTTAAGAGAGAACTGCTTTTATACTGTTGTACCGGCAGTGACCACACCTGTATATAAAGCCGTAGCAGGCTTCTGTACTTTCAGTTCCAGCATCCCTCTGTTCAGAAAACACCTCTTATTACCATTCTCCTACAGTCCATGTGTTATTGATATGTGGACACTACAATCATGTCTAACCAATTTCATTGAATTTTTCGAGGGGGTGACTAGGTGTGTGGATGAGGGTAGTGCAGTTGATGTAGTCTACATGGACTTCAGTAAGGCTTTTGACAAAGTCCAGCATGGGAGACTTGTCAAGAAGGTAAGAGCCCATGGGATCCAGGGCAATTTGGCACATTGGATCCAAAATTGGCTCAGTGGCAGGAGACAGAGGGTGATGGTCGAAAGTTGTTTTTGTGACTGGAAGCCTGTGTCCAGTGGTGTACCGCAGGGATCGGTGCTGGGTCCTTTGCTGTTTGCAGTGTACATTAATGATTTAGATATGAATGTAGGAGGTATGATCAGTAAGATCGCAGATGACACGAAAATTGGTGGAGTGGTAAATAGCAAGGAGGGAAGCCTCAGGCTACAGGACTATATAGACAGGTTGGTTAGATGGGCAGGACAGTTGCAAATGGAATTTAACCCTGAAAAGTGTAAGGTGATGCATTTTGGGAGGACTAACAAGGCAAGGGAATACACAATGAATGGTAGGACCCTAGGAAGGACAGAGGATCAGAGGGACCTTGGTGTGCATGTACATAGATCCCTGAAGGCAGCAGGACAGGTAGATAAGGTGGTTAAAAGGCATATGGGATACTTGCCTTCATTAGCCGAGGCATAGAATATAAGAGCAGGGAGGTTATGATGGAGCTGTACAAAATGCTAGTTAGGCCACAGCTGGAATACTGTGTGCAGTTCTGGTCACCACACTATAGGAAGGATGTGATTACATTGGAGAGGGTGCAGAGGAGATTCACCAGGATGTTACCTGGGCTGGAGCGCTTCAGCTATGAAGAGAGACTGGACAGGCTGGGGTTGTTTTCCTTAGAGCAGAGAAGGCAGAGGGGGGACCTGATTGAGGTGTACAAAATTATGAGGGGCACAGATAGGGTAGATAGAAAGGAACTTTTCCCCTTAGTAGAGGGGTCAATAACCAGGGGGCATAGATTCAAGGTAAGGGGCAGGAGGTTTGGAAAGGATTTGAGGAAAAACTTTTTCACCCAGAGGGTGGTTGGAATCTGGAACTCACTGCCTGAAAGGGTGGTAGAGGCAGGAATCCTCACAACATTCAAGAAGCATTTAGATGAGCACTTGAAACACCATAGCATACAAGGCTACGGACCAAGTGCTGGAAAATGGGATTAGAATAGACAGGGCTTGATGGCCAGCGCAGACACGATGGCCTCTTTCTGTGCTGTATGACTCTATGAGAAATGGGGACTGGTCAGGGAGCGTCTGTAAATAAAGGAGAAATGGAGACGGGTCAGGGAGCGTCTGTAAATGGAGGAAAAATGGTGACTGGTCAGGGATCATCTGTAAATGGAGGAGAAATGGTGATTGGTCAGGGAGCATCTGCAAATGGAGGAGAAATGGAGACTGGTCAGGGAGTGTCTGTAAATGAAGGAGAAATGGTGACTGGTCAGGGCGCGTCCGTAAATGGAGGGGAAAGGGAAATTGGTCAGGGAGTGTCTGTAAATGGAGGAGAAATTGTGACAGGTCAAGGAGTGCCCCTCACCAAAATTGTTAGATATTACAAAAGAAAAGCTTATAAGGAAGGACAGAGTATTGGAAAGAAGGTTAGAGCCAGAGTTAGCACCTTCTGGGAAAGGGAACCAGTGAGTGTAGAACTGAACCCAGCCAGAGTCAGCACCTTCAGGGGAGGAGAGGGAGGGGAACCAGTGAGTGTAGAACTGAACCCAGCCAGAGTCAGCACCTTCAGGGGAGGAGAGGGAGGGGAACCAGTGAGTGTAGAACTGAACACAGCCAGAGTCAGCACCTTCAAGGGAGGAGAGGGAGGGGAACCAGTGAGTGCAGAACTGCACCCAGCCAGAGTCAGTACCTTCAGGGGAGGAGAGAGAGGGGAACCAGTGAGTGTAGAACTGAACCCAGCCAGAGTCAGCACCTTCAGGGGAGGAGAGAGAGGGGAACCAGTGAGTGTAGAACTGAACCCAGCCTGAGTCAGCACCTTCAGGGGAGGAGAGGGAGGGGAACCAGTGAGTGTAGAACTGAACCCAGCCTGAGTCAGCACCTTCAGGGGAGGAGAGGGAGGGGAACCAGTGAGTGTAGAACTGAACCCAGCCAGAGTCAGCGCCTTCAGGGGAGGAGAGGGAGGGGAACCAGTGAGTGCAGAACTGAACCCAGCCAGAGTCAGCACCTTCAGGGGAGGAGAGGGAGGGGAACCAGTGAGTGTAGAACTGAACCCAACCAGAGTCAGCACCTTCAGGGGAGGAGAGGGAGTGGAACCGGTGAGTGTAGAACTGAACCCAGCCAGAGTCAGCACCTTCAGAGGAGGAGAGGGAGGGGAACCAGTGAGTGTAGAACTGAACCCAACCAGAGTCAGCACCTTCAGAGGAGGAGAGGGTGCGGAACCAGTGAGTGTAGAACTGAAGACAGCCAGAGTCAGCACCTTCAGGGGAGGAGAGAGAGGGGAACCAGTGAGTGTAGAACTGAACCCAGCCAGAGTCAGCACCTTCAGGGGAGGGAGAAAAGTTGGCTGAAAGGAAAAATGTTGGAGATGGTGCGATGGGTTTGGATTTCAGCACAGGGAGGAGGGAGAGTGTGTGGGACGGGGATTTACAGCTTTTGGGAAACAAGAGAGGAAAGAATGTTCCATAGAAACTAAAATTGTCTGTTCTGAATTTCTATCCTACTTGCAGTGATGACTTTTGTAAACTCCTTTTACAGGGTTTTAGAAGGGGAGGATTTGCAGACGGGAAACTCAAACCAATCATCAGGTCAAGATCTGACAGAGTCACTCCATTCATCAGGAGCTGAATATCATCGGCCTTTGAATGTGGAAGGAGGAATGTTTGTCTGTTCTGTCTGTGGGAAAAAATTTCAAACATCAGTTTGACTGGAAAAGCACCGAGACACTCACACCCGAGTGAGAGTGTTCCAGTGCACTGACTGTGGAAAGAGCTTTAACCAGTTACACAGCCTGAAAAAACATCGCACCGTTCACAGCGGGGAGAAACCGTACACGTGTTGTGTGTGTGGACGAGGCTTCAACTGATCGTCCAACCGGGAGAGACACAAGGGCACTCGCACCATGGAGAAACCGTGGAAATGTGGGGACTGTGGAAAGGGATTCAATGCCCCATCCCAGCTGGAAACTCATCGACGCAATCACACTGGGGCGAGGCCGTATACCTGCTCCGTGTGTGGGAAGAGATTCACTCAGTCATCCACCCTGCTGAAACACCAGCGAGTTCACACTGTGGAGAGGCCATTCACCTGCTTTGAGTGTGGGACGGGATTCATTCAGTCATCTGACCTTCAGACACACCAGCGAGTTCACACTGGGGAGAGACTGTTCACCTGCTCCATGTGTGGGCAAAGTTTTGCTCATTCAGCCAACCTGCTGACACACCAACGAGTTCACACTGATAAGAAACCTTATAAATGTTCTGACTGTGAGAAGAGCATTAAAAGCACAAAAGATCTGCTGAAACACCAACACACTCACACTGGGGAGAGGCCGTTCCCCTGCTCCATGTGTAGAAAGGGATTTGCTGATTCATCCCACCTGCTGACACACCAGCGAGTACACACTGGGGAGAGGCCGTTCACCTGCTCCGTGTGTGTGAAGTGATTCACTTGTTCTTCCAACCTGCTGGCACACCAGCGAGTTCACAAGTGACTGCGGTGGTTGGATTCTGCTGTTATTGCTGCTGTTAATCACATCCAGGACTGAACCTTGTTCATTCTGACTGTTGGGGTTTGTTTCAGCTGATGTTAGTAACCCCTATAACTGGGCTGGAGTTTAATCTGTATCAATGTCAAATAAATGAGCATTGTTTCACACACACGCAGTGTGTCAAGTCCTTGATGTCTCGACAATAAGACGAGCTGATTGAGGACTTGTTACAAACTGAGTGGAATCCATCTGAGAACTGAGTTCCCACAACTTGTTAAAAGATGGATCTACAAGATGTGCAAGTCCGATAGGACAAAAAATTCTACTTTATCACAGGGTCCACTTCAACCATTCAGGGCAGTGAGCCCCTGTAATATTGGATTTTAACCGATGGGAAATATTCTGATAATCTGTTATTGTCACGGGGCAAAGCAGACTTGTTACTTTAACATCAGTTTAATCAAACTCAATGGGCAATCCGATCTCCAAAGGGAAACGTCTCCTTAAAGCTGATGGTGTCGGCAGTTCTGCAGCTCATTTCTCAGTGTGAGCGTGTCAGAATGTAAAGCTTTAACAACAGCTGATGTTTCACAAAGGGAGACCTCACCAGACCAAAGGCCATTGGTGGAGTTTATTGGGCTGTTTGTGTCACTGGGCTACAGGAGGCCATTTTTAACCTGAGGAAAACTGGTCACAGCAAACAAGAGAGTTTAACAGACTGTCCCTGGTCCACTCGAACCCCCACCTTCTCTCTCTCTCACTATTTATGGGCACTGCTGCAGTAATTGCTCCTCTGACCTTTCCTCTCTTGTCCCTCCTACACCCCTAATACACGGCCCGACACAATCTCCCTCCCCCGACATCCTCACTGTGCTGGAGTCCACACCATTCTCCCCATCTGCTCCTTGTTCTCTCCCTGGATCCTAAAACTACTGAACTCACTCTTCCCCCTCCTGAAGTCTACAGGCTCTAAAACTGAAGCTTGGTGTCCCTCAGTCCCGACTCCTTGATTTACCTCCCCTTCTCTCCTCCTCTTTCCCCCTTGGTTGTGTTGCACACTCTGGGCCTTGGGCCTTCCCCGGGGATTCTCAGTATGAACAGGTGGGACGTGTTTGGAGACAGGGCGTCCCGGCTCTCCACCTTTAAAGGGGCAAGGAGACGACCAGCTGGGCTGAATGGTCCTGCTTTATGACATCACTGCAGTGCCTAGCAACCAGCCTCCCTGAGCCCTGCTCATTATGGGCTGGGTTTAGCTCAGTGCTGTTACAGGAAGGGAAACAGGAGCAGGATTCGCCCCGTGTGGAGCCCAGGATTAATGGGGAGAGGTACAGGATCAATTTATACCTTATTGAGTGAGAAATGTCGTTGTCCCGGACACTCCCTGTCCCTCGGTATCTGTGTCGGGGAGCGGCTGATGGGTTTACTCTGTATCTAACCCGTGCTGTACCCGACTGGAGTGTGTTTGAGGCTGACACTAGGGGCTCAGCTCCACGAGCACAACATTTAACCCAAAGATGAGCTGATAAACCCATCAGCTTCTCCCCTGGACACAGGTCCTGAAGGACAGGGAGTGTCTCTGATATTTTGGTCGGTGTCGTTGATCAATTTTAAACACCTCGCTCACATCTCCTCTCACTCTGCTTTGTTCTAATGAGAAGTGCCCCAGTTTCTCTCGTCTCTCCCCCTGGGAAAGAGAAGTTCGCCTCAGTTAGAAACTCAAACAGGCGTTTCACTGCAGACAGGCCATCATGAGGAAACATTTCTTTACCCAGCGAGTTATTACAACCTGAAATGCACTGCCTGAAAGGGTGGAGGAAGCAGATTCAAGAGTAACTTTCAAAACGAATTGGATAAATATTTGAAGGGAAAACATTTACCGGGATATGGGGAAAGAGCAAGGGAGTGGGACTAATTGGATAGCTCTCCCAAAGAGCTGGCACAAGCATGATGGGCCGATTGGCCACCTTTTGTGCTGTATCATTCTAGGATTCTCTGATAACTAAAGCCTCTCATCCGTGGTATAACCTCAGTGAATTTATTCTGCAGCCTCTCTGTGGCCCCGACATCCTTCCTAGTGTAAGATGCCCAAAACTTATTCTAACTGCAGCCAAACCGATGAGTTTGTTTTCTACGCCCCATTTATATAAAACCTCGGGTAACATTTTTAAACCACTTTATAAACTTGTCCTCCAACTTTTAAAGATTTGTGTATCTGATCTCCCTGTAGATTTTAGAGATATTAACATAACATGGCTGAAATACATTGACATCAAATGTCTGATATAATGTGTATTATGGGAAAGAGAAGTTTGGTCTGAGTTAGAAACTCAAACAGGTGTTTCACTGCAGACAGGTCGCCATGGCAACACTGATAAGACATTCCATTCTATTTTCTCTCCATGGATGTTGCCTGGCCTGCTGAGTTTACCCAGCATTTTCTGTTGTTATCACTGAATCGACTGGTTGGAATCTGTAATCAGATCAGGGGAAAGAACAGAGTTTGTCTGTTATTAACCACAATATAAGCTTAGAATCAGAGAATGGTTCCAGCACAGAAGGAGGCCATTCGGCCCATTGAGCCCGTGCTGGCTCTCTGCAAGACCACTTCAGCTAGTCCCACTCCCTGCCCTTTCCCCGTAACCCTGCAAATTTCATTACTTCAGGTACTTATCCAATTCCCGTTTGAAAGCCGTGATTGAATCTGCCTCCACCACCCTTTCAGGCAGTGCATTCCAGATCCTAACCACTCGCTGCGTAAAAAAGTTTTTCCTCATGTCGCCTTTGGTTCTTCTGCCAATCACCTTAAATCTGTGTCCTCTGGTTATCGACCCTTCTGCCAATGGGAACAGTTTCTCTCTCTCTACTCTGTCTAGACCCCTCGTGATTTTGAACACTTCTATCAGATCTCCTCCCAACCTTCTCTGCTCTAAGGAGAACCACCCCAGCTTCTCCAGTCTATCCACGTAACTGAAGTCCCTCATCCCTTATCCCTGGAACCATTCTTGTAAATCTTTTCTGCACCATCTCTAAGGCCTTCACATCCTTCCTAATGTGCGGGGCCCAGAATTGGACATAATACTCCAGTAGAGGCCGAGCTAGTGTTTTATGAAGGTTCATCATAACTTCCTTGCTTTTGTACTCTGTGCCTTCCTTGCTTTTGTTGCCTCTTGTTGCTGGCTCCAGGCACTGGAGCGGTTCCTGTGTGTTCAGCGCTCAGCTGCAGCCAGTACCTGGGCCGGGTCAGCACTTTACCCAGCACATCTATGTCCACGTTGTCATACTTGACATGGAGGGGCTGCGCAGGCTTCTCGTCCACCTCGGTCAGGGTGAGAGGTCCCGGCCACTCGTGCAAGTCTACGGGCATGTTGCGGCTGCACTGCGGACAGCCCGGGCTTAGGCTGCGCGAGCTGGAGCCGCGTGAGCTACACTGGAGAAGGTTGAGATTCCAGAAATAGTGGGGAACCAAGGGGCTAATGAGAGTGAGGAACTTAAAGTAATTCATATCAGTCGAGAAAAAGTACTTGAGAAACTAATGGGACTAAAAGCCGACAAATCCCCTGGACCTGACCGCCTACATCCTAGGGTTCTAAAAGAGGTGGCTGCAGAGATAGTGGATGCATTGGTCGTGATCTTCCAAAATTCACTAGATTCTGGAAAGGTCCTCGTGGAATGGAAGGTAACAAATGTAACCCCGCTATTCAAGAAAGGAGGGAGAGAGAAAACAGGGATCTACAGGCCAGTTAGCCTGACATCAGTCCTCGGGAAAATGCTGGAATCCATTATTAAGGAAGTGGAACAGGGCACTTAGAAAATGATAATATGATTAGGCAGAGTCAACATGGTTTTATGAAAGAGAAATCATGTTTGCATAAAGCTCCAAAGCGGGTTCCAAATCATTAATGCTCCAGATTCTAAGATTGGGAAGTGAACAGCTGTGAAATGGTAGGTTTTAGACCACTTCTGCAGCTTTCACCTGTTCACAGCAATCCACAGTCATTGAGAACCTGACATACTTACCTGACGTGATAGCTGCTCTCCGGGAACCTTGTTATAAACCTGGGAAAATGGTAAGTACTTGGGAGAATGATGCTCTAACTACCTTTTATCAAGCTTTAAAGTATCTAAATTGACTGACCTGCCGTTTGGTGTTGGGTCTGTTCAGGGATGACAGACCTGACACTTAGGAAACTCAGAAGGAGGCGGTTCAGAGCAGGATACCGACCCGCTGTCAATCTTTGTGATTTTGACAGCGGACTCGCCTCCAAACCCGCACTCTGAGCGCCGGCAAAAATCAGCCCTTAGAGAACTGCGTCCAGTTCTGGTCACCATATTATAACAAGGATATAGAGGCACTGGAGAGAGTGCAGAGAAGATTTAGAAGGATGATACCAGAAATGCGAGGGTATACATATCAGGAAAGGATGAACAGGCTGGGTCTCTTTTCTCTTGAAAAAAGGCTGAGGGGTGACCTAATAGAGGTCCTTAAAATTATGAACATTTTTTGATAGAGTGGATACAGAGAGAATGTTTCCACTTCTGGGGAAGAGCATAACTAGAGGCCATCAATATAAGACAGTCACCAAGAAATCCAATAGGGAATTCAGAAGAAACCTCTTTACCCAGCGAGTGGTGAGAATGTGGAACTCGCTACCACAGGGAGTGGTTGAAGCGAATAGTATCGATGCATTTAAGGGGAGGCTGGACAAGCATATGAGGGAGAAGGGAATAGAGGGATATGGTGATAGATTTAGATGAGGAAAGACGGGAGGAGGCTCGTGTGAGGCAACCACAGAAGGCAGTTGAGGCCAATTCATTAAATATATTCAAGAAGGAGTTAGACATATTTCTTAAGGCTAAAGGGACCAAGGGATATGGGGAGAAAGCAGGGACAGGGTACTGAGTTTGGATGATCAGCCATGATCTCATTGAATGGCGGAGTAGGCTCGAGGGGCCGAATGGTTACTCCTGCTCCTATCTTCTATGTTTCTATGTATGGAGCATAAACGCTGGCATTGTGAGACAAAGAGCCTTGTGTCCAATAAGGGGAATAAAGGCCCACAGCCTCCCCTGACCCCGGGCCCTGAACAAGGGACTGGAGAAACTCGCTGCCCTGCGGATCAGACAATCAGCCGGCGCTAGTCCCACCCCTCGGGCTCCCCGATTGGTTGGAGGACCCACCGCCAGCTCACCCCTCCAGCCCCGCCCCGCTCGCTCCCTATTGGTCGGAAGCTCCCGTCAATCAGGCCGCGGGCCCGGGTCACATGTCCCCGAGGAGCTCACGTGCTCCGTCCAACTGACGCCGCTCTCAGGTTTTTCTATTTCTCTTTATTCTCTCCTGATCCACCCCTCCCCCCACCCCCCGCACGATTCTCCACCCAATCGGAGCAGAGAAAACTCACTTTGCGTCACCGATCGCGACTCTGGAACTGACACCAAGGCCTTTTCCCGGAATGCCCCGCGCCGACTCCTTCCGACAGGATCCGAATGCGCAGGCGCAGCTCCGAGTGGGGGAGGGGGGTTGGTGTCCTCTGGGCATGTGCGGTTATTACCCTTGGTGACCGGTAGGGGTCGCTGTGCCGGACTCGGCCCAAACCGGCGTCCCGCGTAAGCATGCGCGGACTCTCGGCTGTTAATCAACCAACAGCCAGAAGAGGTCGTTGGTGAGCCTAGTGAAGAAAGAAAGATTTGCATTTATATAGCGCTTTTCACCACCACCGGACGTCCCAAAGCGCTTTACAGTCAATGAGGTACTTTTGAAATGTCGTCACTGTTGTAATGTAGGAAACGTGGAAGTCAATAATCGCACAGCAATGTGATAATTGTAGTGTATATACCTTTAAAAGAGAACTACTTTTACAGCTCCTGTATACTGTAGTACCGGCACTGACCACACCTGTATATAAGCCTTGAGCATGCCTCTGTACTGTCAGTCTTTAGACTACCCTCCTCCAGTAAACACCTGTTGATTGTTAATTTACAGCCTCCGTCTAGTTATTGGAAAACATCATACTTTAAGAATCACAGATTCAACAGTGGCGACGAGGTCGATTTGAATCTACCTGCAACTCTGCATTTCCTTTCAAGGATTCGCTCCGGGAGGACGGTGAAAGAAAGTCGAGGCCAGAAGCACGGGCGTCGACCACGAGCAACCGCCCAGTCATCCGGCAGAGAGTGTACATCGCAGGGGAGGCTGTTGAGAGCTGGGCTTGGTTCTCCAGCCACGGCGATCCAGCAACAGACTGGCAACAGGTACAGCGCAGACCCTTCCCGGACAGCGGCGGCTGGAGCCGACCGACGGCACAGAAAAGGCCGAGCAGTGTCGACGGGGTAAGAGAGAGGGTGAAGCGCACAGGGCACGGCCGGGGGTTGAAGACCGAGCGGCGTCGACGGAAAACAAAAAGAGAGGGTAAAGCACAGCCGGGGTTCAGGACCGAGCGGCGGCAACGAGAGAGGCGCACAGGAGAACGCGCAGAGCACAGCCAAGGGCTCAAGGGCTGAACAGCATCCGCGGGTAAAGAAAGGAAGCGCGAGAGACGCCATTGAGCCACGGAGAAGAAGGGAGAGCGCGGGAGACGCCATTTTAGAAGCTGCAGCGGAGAAGAAGGGCGAGCGTGGGAAGAAAGGAAAGTGCGGGAGATGCCATTTTGTGCCAGCGGAGAAGAAGGGAGAGCGCGGGAGATGCCATTTTAGACAGTTTAACCACACCCAGGGATGCTGAAGAGTGGCAGTATCTCTACGTTTGACAATGAAGTCGAAGATTGGGCGACATATGTGGAACGCATTGAGGTGTACTGCAAGGCGAATGAAGTGCCAGAAGCTAGGAAAGCACTGGTTTTGTTGAATTCCATGGGTGCAAAAACTTATGGCTTACTGCAAAACCTAATAACCCCAGAGAAGCCAGTGGATAAGAATTTCGAAAGCAAAGTGGAAATCCTACAGGACCACTTAAACCCCACACCGCTGCTGATAGCAGAAAGATTTAAGTTCCACAAAAGGAACCAGCATAAAGACGAAAGTAATGCTGAGTACATAACGGAACTGCGCAAGCTATCGAAACACTGCCAGTTTGGAATGGGACTAGCAGATACGTTAAGGGACAAGTTTGTGTGTGGGCTTCAAAGTGAAGGAACCCAGAAACGGCTTCTATCGGAAAAGGATCTTACGCTGGACAAGGCTTTCAGCATGGCAGTATCACACGAAGCAGCTGCACGGGGCGCTGCAGAGATACAACAGAGACCGCAAGAATATGGCACCAATAAAATGTCATATGGAGCAGGGAAGTGTTATCGCTGTGGCAGAAAAACACATGACCAGAAGGATTGTTGGTCCAAGGACCAAGTGTGCAGACAGTGTGGAAAAGCAGGACACATAGCAAGAGTCTGCAGGTCAGGGAAGAAAACCAGCAGCAAGAAATCTCCACAGGAGAAGTACAAAAAGGTACATAAGGTGATGGACAGTAGTTCAGACGAACAGAAAAGAGATACAGACTCCGGAAGCAAGGAGCTGGGTTGTCTGAAACTACATAATGTAATCAAAATGGAGGATCACCAGACTATCTGGGTCACGCTCAAGATAGACGGAGTCCAAGTGAAAATGGAATTGGACACAGGATCAGCCCTAACAGTCATAAACCGAAGGGACTACAAGCGGCTATTCTCACATATACCCTTGAAAGCTACAGAGATTGTCTTGAAGATGTACTCGGGGCAAAAAGTCTACCCCAAAGGAAAAATAAGGGTGAACGTGATATACAAAGGCCAGGAAATACCCAAAATGGACCTATATATATTGCCAGATGGAGGACCACCACTACTAGGACGTGAATGGATCCGGAAGATACAATTAGATTGGCATTCCATACAGGCACTGAAGGTTGAGGCCAAAAAGGATGACGACGTCACACCTGGCCGACTGTCAAAAATGTTAACTGACGCACAAGAAGTGTTCCAGGAGGGACTCGGAACACTAAAAGGCATAACAGCGATGATTAAAATAGAGGAAAATGCAAGCCCAAAGTTTTTTAAGGCCATACCGGTGCCTTATGCGATCCGACCAGCCGTCGAAGCAGAGCTGGAAGGGTTGGAATGTTCAGGAGTACTGTCCAAAGTGGACTGGAGTGAGTGGGCTACACCCATCATTCCTGTAATGAAGAGGTCGTTGAGTAATATGCCTGGGGAACCAAAGAAGGTCCGCATCTGTGGGGATTTTAAGGTGACAGTGAACCCAGTCCTTCACATGGTACAATATCCACTTCCACGGATTGAGGATATTTTCGCCTCGCTATCTGGAGGTAAATGCTTCACCAAGATTGATCTGGCCCAGGCGTACCTGCAAATGGAGGTAGAAGAAGCCTTGAAACCATATCTCACGATCAACACTCATAAAGGTCTCTACCAATACAACCGGCTGGTGTTTGGGGTAGCATCGGCTCCGGCTATTTGGCAAAGGGCAATGGATCAAGTCCTGCAAGGGATCCAGGGGCCCAGTGTTATTTGGACGACATCCTGGTCACGGGTGAAAATGACAGTGATCACCTCGCCAACCTGGAGAAGGTGCTCACTAGATTAATGGAATATGGGCTACGAGCTAATCGCCACAAGTGCGAGTTTTTCCAGAAGCAGATCTCGTATTGTGGCCACGTTATTGATGAAGAGGGGTTACATAAGCCCCCATAAAAGATTGAGGCAGTAGTCAAGGCTCCAGCACCGGAAAATGTGTCACAACTGAGGTCGTTCCTCGGGCTGGTGAACTACTACCATAAGTTCTTACCAAATTTGTCTACAGTATTACACCCACTGAACACCCTACTGCAAACGGGGGTACCATGGAAGTGGAATGATGAATGTAAACGAGCTTTCCAGAAGTGCAAAGAATTGATCACATCAAAAGAGGTGTTGGCCCATTTCAACCCAGCACTATCAATTCGGTTGGCGTGTGATGCATCACCCTATGGTATTGGAGCGGTGCTGTCACACAAATTCCCAGACGGGTTGGAGAGGCCACTAGCCTTTGCGTCTCGGTCACTAACCTCAGCTGAGCGCAACTATGCCCAGATTGACAGGGAGGCCCTCAGCCTAGTATGGGGAGTAAAAAAATTCAACCACTATCTGCATGGGCAGAAGTTCACCTTGCTGACTGACCACCAACCACTTGTCTCCATCTTTAATCCAAAGAAGGGCGTTCCGGTGATCACTGCACAACGGCTACAAAGATGGTCCCTTTTTCTAGGGGCGAACCAATGTGAAATAGAGTATAAGGGCATGAAACAGCATGGAAACGCTGATGGGCTATCACGCCTGCCACTGCCTACTGTGGAGGAAGCACCAGCAGTGGACCCTATCGAAATATTTTATTCGTCGATAATTGAACGGTTGCCAGTAACTGTAATGATATCAGCAAATAGTGATGATATTTGTCTGTGTTTGATTACTTATGCCTTACAGCATGTTTGTCTGTGTTTGATTGCTTGTGCCTGAGCAGCAGAGGTCATGTGACACAGACAAGCAGGCTGAGCTTTTTAGTTTCACTTTAGCTGCAGCTCAAGCATGGTGTGTCCTTAAAAGCTGTATGAATTCTTGAACAAACCTTAGATTAAAAGTTATTCTCTTTTATATAAATGTCTCATCATTGAACCCACAAGGAAATCAATACATGGTGTCAGAAGTGGCTGAAAGAGAGGGACTGAAAGAGATGAAGAAAAAAGATCTGAAGTTAAAACAGCTCTCCACATACCAGCAAGCCAAAAGAGAAAATCGTTGCTTACCATTAGAGATTAGCTAACGAAGTGAAAAATGGAAGGTTTACTCCCACCAGCGACGCTTCAGTTGTCAGGTAATGTGGCTGAAAATTGGAGAAGGTTCAAACAACGTTTAGAGTTGTATTTAGCGGCAACCGGCGCTGACGAGAAAAGTGATAAATAGAAATCGTCCGTGTTCTTACATGTAGTGGGTGATGCAGCGCTGGAGGTATATAATAATTTCATATTTGCCGTTGATGGAGACAAAATGAAGCTAGATAAAATAATGGAAAAGTTTGAGGCCGACTGCATACCTAAATGCAACGTGACCTTTGAGAGGCACAAATTTTTCACATGTGTACAGAAAATCGGCGAGACTATCGATCAGTATGTGACTGAACTGAGAAACCGAAGCAAATCGTGTGAATTTGGGGGACTCACAGACTCGCTGATAAAAGACAGACTGGTGTGTGGTATTCCAGATAATGGTCTAAGGGAAAGACTGCTAAGAGAGCAAGATCTAGACCTGGGAAAAGCCATAGCACTGTGTAGGGCTACAGAGACTGTGAAGTTGCAGGCAAAGGAGCTGTTCAGTGACAGTAGCTGCAACGTGGATGCAGTGAGAAAGAACGGGTACAAACCGTTTAACAAAGAGAGCGCCAATGTGAAAAAAGAGATGTGGCCAGCAAACGAAAGTGAAAGGGACAATCGGAAGTCATGTAGTCGATGCGGTACACAGCATCCACCAAGAAAGTGTCCAGCATATGGTAAAACATGCAATAGATGCAACAAAAACAACCATTATGCCCGTTGCTGTAAGAACCAAGCGCAACAAAGCAAGGTCCATACAGTAGATGAAAGCGAGATAGAGGAATTCTATGTAGATGTGGTGTCTGAAAACAAAAAAGAAGAAAGAGACTGGATGTTGACACTAAAAGTGAACGACATACACATTCCATTTAAATTGGATACTGGAGCACAAGTTAATGTGATATCAGAGACCGATTTTAAGAGAATTAGACCCAGACCAAAGTTACATGGAATACAAGTGAAAGTGACCGGATACTCAGGTACTGATATACCAGTGAAAGGAAAATGCATTGTCAAAGTAACACACAAGGACAGAGAGCACACGCTAGCATTAATCGTGGTGCCAAAGGATGTGCAAGCCATACTAGGTTTAAAAGCCTGTGAGAGACTGAACCTGGTAAAGAGAGTCCTCGTTGTGGAAAGCGAAGGAGAGACAGTCTATGATGAACTCATGAAAGAGTACAAAGACCTATTTAAGGGTCTAGGCTGCATTCCAGGAGAACACACGATCAGAGTAGATAAAAGTATGACACCGGTCATACATCCATGCAGAAAAGTTCCGTTTGCTCTTCAAAAGCAACTGAAGGCAGAGTTGGACAGGATGGAAAGCCTGAACGTGATTCAGAAGATAGATGAGCCAACTGAGTGGGTGAGTTCCCTCGTCGTAGTGGACAAAAAGAATGGAAAGCTCAGAATTTGCCTGGATCCAAGAGATCTAAACAGAGCAATAAAGAGAGAGCACTTCAAGCTTCCTACACGTGAGGAAATCATGGCACAGTTTGCAAATGCAAAATATTTCAGCAAGTTAGATGCATCCTCAGGATTTTGGCAGATGAAATTGGATGAAGCAAGTTCAAGACTGTGCACGTTCAACAGTCCATTTGGCAGATACAGATTCCTAAGGTTACCATTTGGCATTGCCTCAGCTCCTGAAGTGTATCACAAAACAATTCATATGATCTATGAGCACCTGGAGGGAGTTGATACATCAATGGATGACATCATAGTATGGGGAACCACGAGAACTGAGCATGACGAGAGACTGAAAAAAGTGCTGGAAGCAACAAGGAAAACAAACCTGAAGCTGAATAGAGAGAAATGCCAGCTCGGGGTGACAGAACTGACATTCGTGGGAGATATCCTTAGCAGTGAGGGCATCAGACCAGATCCCAGAAAGGTGTCCACCATTGAGAATATGCCAAGGCCACAATGCAAAAAGGACGTGCAGAGGTTTAATGGAATGATCAATTACATGGGTAAATTCATATCCAACCTCTCAGAAAAGATGGCGCCGCTGAGAAGACTAACTGAAAAGAACATAGAATGGGAATGGAATCATGAGCATGAGAAGTCATGGAGCGATCTAAAGAAACTGCTCACAGAGGAACCAGTTCTGAGGTATTATGACCCAGCGAGACCCATCAAGATATCATCAGATGCATCACAGAGTGGGCTCGGTGCCGTTCTTCTGCAAAAATATGACGACTGGCAACCTATTGCATATGCATCGCACTCAATGACAGACGCGGAGATGCGATATGCTCAAATAGAAAAGGAGCTGCTCAGCATCACATACGCCTGTGAAAGATTTCACCAGTTTGTGGCAGGACAAGCAATCAGTGTAGAGACTGACCATAAGCCCTTGATTGCATTGTTCCAAAAGCCACTAAATAGCTGTCCGCTTAGAATACAAAGAATGATGATCAGGCTGCAACGCTATACACTGAATGTTGCGTACACACCGGGTAAGCTGATGTATACAGCAGACACATTGTCCAGAGCTGTAGACCCAAGTGAGCCTGCAAACAACACAATGGATGAAAAAGTGAACGCCTATGTGGACATGATCACAAGTGCACTGCCCATAGCCGATGCAAAAATGGAGCTCATAAAGACTGAGACAAACACAGATGAAACAATGAGACAACTGAGGAAAAGCACCTTGGATGGATGGCCCAACATGAAGCAAGACTGCTCACCTGACATAGCAGCGTACTGGAACTGCAGGGAGGAACTATCAGTGGTCGAAGACATCATCTACAAAGGAAGTAAAATAGTTATCCCAAAGAGTCTGAGAAAAGAGATGTTAAAAAAGATCCATGGAGGACATCTGGGAATCGAAAAGTGTAAGAAAAGAGCATGAGAGGTGATGTACTGGCCACGAATGAACCAAGATGTGACAAATGAGGTGTCAAACTGCACAATATGCCTGAAATATCGAGCAAGCAATCCGGTAGAACCACTAAAGCCACACCCAGCACCAGACAGACCTTACCAGAAGGTAGGCGCTGACCTATTCGTATGTCAAGGGAAGGACTATCTTGTCGTCACAGACTATTACTCCCTGTATCCAGAGGTTTGTAGACTGTACACCACCACCGCAGAAGCTGTGATAAGAAGTATGAAAGCCATATTTTCCAGACATGGCGTGGCAAGCGAGGTCTTCACAGACAACGGACCCCAGTTTAACAATGCAAATTTCCGACACTTTGCCAAAGAGTGGGACTTTGTCCACACAACGTCAAGTCCTCACTATCCACAGTCCAATGGACTAGTGGAAAAATCGGTCCAGACAGTGAAAAGACTGATGTACAAGGCAAAAGACAGTGGAACTGACTTCTACCAAAGCATGCTTGTATACCGCACAACGCCGCTCGAGTGTGGTATGTCACCAGCCCAACTCCTGATGGGACGTCGGCTAAGGTCAAACCTACCCATCCCGGAGAACCTCCTGAAAACAAAAGAGGGGGAGAAAGTGAGGAAGTTCAAAGAACAACAGAAAGAAAAGCAAAAGTACTATTATGACAGAGGAACACAAAACCTACCTGAACTCCACACTGGTGACCAAGTAAGGTTCAAAGACAAAACAAACACATGGACGGAGAAGGGAACTGTCCTGAGTGAAGTTCAACCAAGATCATACACCATTCAGACAGATGAGGGTGCTGTTCTGAGAAGAAATCATCGAGATCTTCTCATGGAACCAGCCACAGCAGGTCAAGAGACTGATACTGTTGAACAACCTGATCACACAGCTGAGAACCAATCATCTGAGGCAACAACTCAGATTCAAGGACAATCAATCAGAAAATCCTCAAGACACGTGAAGCCTCCTGAGAGACCCATTGAGCAAATTTAAGGACTATTGTTATAGAAGGAAGTAATGTTATCTTATTCTTTCTTCAAGTTCTAGTGTATTGACATATTTCATGTGAACACACAAAGCAAGGGTAAAAAACTTTGATCATGATAATGATAATGTAAGTTCATTAAATGTTACAGTTAAAATGCAGATTAATACAAAGAAAACATGTTGTTAGTTAAAAGTAAAATACTTTTGTTTTAAGAAAGGGAGATGTAATGATATCAGCAAATAGTGATGATATTTGTCTGTGTTTGATTACTTATGCCTTACAGCATGTTTGTCTGTGTTTGATTGCTTGTGCCTGAGCAGCAGAGGTCATGTGACACAGACAAGCAGGCTGAGCCTTTTAGTTTCACTTTAGCTGCAGCTCAGGCATGGTGTGTCCTGAAAAGCTGTATGAATTCTTGAACAAACCTCAGATTAAAAGTTATTCTCTTTTATATAAATGTCTCATCATTGAACCCACAAGGAAATCAATACAGTAACTAACGTGGATATAGAGAAGGAGACCCGCAATGATCCGACACTGTCTTGGGTATATGATTTGACGGTGAAGGGATGGCCAACACATAGCGACTCACTGTTGCCAGCATTCTCATCCAGAAGAGAACAGCTGTCAGTATGCCAGGGGACAGTGATGTGTGGATCCTGAGTGGTAATTCCACCCAAGTTAAGGGAGAGAGTGCTCAATGAGCTTCACGAAGGCCATCTGGGAGGGGTGAAAATGAAAAGCCTTGCTAGGGCTTATGTGTGGTGGCCGGGGATCGATCAACAAATCGAGGACCTAACAAATAGCTGCTCAGGATGCCAGAAGGTCCAAAATGCACCACCACATGCCCCTCTACACCCATGGGAGTGGCCCTCCTCTCCATGGCAATGGGTGCATATTGATTTTGCTCGTCCATTCATGGACTCAATGTTCTTAATACAGAACATACAGAGATGCTGCCTGACCTGCTGAGTATTTCCAGCATTTTCTGTTTTTATTAAAGAAACGAGGGAGTGATTGCTGACGGGAAGAATGTTGGGTCGTCCTGCACATGCACACCTCCCTGGTGGCTGAGGCAAAACACCGACTTGCCCCCACCTGAGCCGCGCACACGTACCAGATGTTGCGGCTCCGCATGCACGCCCGATGTTCCAACCACGGGGTTTTGTGCACTGAGCATGCGCGTTGCGGACCGATCGGGACGGACGATGGTGGAGCAGGAGGGAGAGCGCGGGGGCCATGAGCACATGCGCGGGACTCAGCATCAACAGAGTGCTTTCTGCAGTGCCGGGGCTTGTGGGTATTACAGCCGCCATTACTGCTGATCCTTTCAACCAACCTGTGCAACAGCTGGAGCCTGAAAATCAGCTTCACTGCCCCTAGGGTCGGAAAGGGGATAATTAAACAACAGTTTGCTTCTGATCCTTTTCTGAACTCAATTTACAGGGTTATAGAAGTGGATCAGTTACAGGCGGGAAGCTCAGACCAAACATCACGTCAAGATCTGACAGAGTCACTCGATTCATCAGGACCTGAATATCATAGGCCTTTGCAGATGGAAGGAGAAAGCAGCGATTGCAGCGATGAAAAACCGCACACGTGGTCAGTGTGTGGACGCGGATTCAGCTGATTGCCTGACCTGGTGAGACACGTGCACCATCACACCAGGGAGAAACCAGGTGAAGGTAGGGATGGCGGGAAGGGATTCAGTTCTCCGTCTGCAATAGAGGTTCAACAGTGCAGTCACACCAGGGACAGTCCGTTCACCTGCTCCGTGTGTGGAAAGGAATTTGTTTGTTCATCCCACCTGCAAACACACCAGCGAGTTCACACTGATGAGAGACCATTTCAGTGTCCTGACTGTGGGAAGAGCTTTAAAAGCCCCGGGGAGCTGAAGCGACACCAGCTTGTTCACACTGATGAGAGACCATTTAACTGTTCTGACTGTGGGAAGAGCTTTAAAAGCTCCGGGGAGCTGAAGGGACACCAGCTTTTTCACACTGATGAGAGACCCTTTAAATGTTCTGAGTGTGGGAAGAGCTTTAAAATCCCCTGGGACTTCAAGCAACACCTGCGAGTTCACACTGGGGAGAGCCCGTTCACCTGCTCCGTGTGTGGGAAGGGATTCACTCAGTCCTCCAACCTGCTGGCACATTAGCGAGTTCACACTGACGAGAGACCCTTTAAATGTTCTGACTGTGGGAAGAGCTTATAAAGCGCCAGGGATCTGAAGGAACACCAGCTTGTTCACACTGAGAGACCATTTCAGTGTCCTAATTGTGGGAAGAGCTTTAAAAGCCCTGGGGAACTGAAGGTACACCAGCTTGTTCACACTGATGAGAGACCATTTCAGTGTCCTAACTGTGGGAAGAGCTTTAAAAGCCCCGGGGAACTGAAGGTACACCAGCTTGTTCACACTGGGGAGAGACCATTTCAGTGTTCTGACTGTGGGAAGAGCTTTAAAAGCTCTAAGAACCTTAAGGGACACCAGTGTCTTCACACTGATCATAGAATGTAACAGCACAGAAGGAGGTGATTCGGCCCATCGTTTCTGTGCCGGCTCTTTGAAAGAGCTGTCCAATTTAGTCCCAAACACCAGCTTTATCCCCAGAACTCTGCAAACTAGTCCTCTTCAAGTACATGTCCAATTACCGTTTGAAAGTTCCTGTGGAACCTGATTCCAGCATCCTTTCAGATGGTGCGTTCCAGATCTTAACAACCCTCTGTGTGAAAACAATTCTCCTCATTTCCCCTCTAGTTCTTTTAGCAACTATTTTAAATCTGTGACCTTTGGTTACCGACCCACTTGCCAGAGTGAACAGTTCCTCCCTACTTGCTCGATCAAAGCCCCTCATCATTTTGAACACCTCTATTACGTCTCCTCTTAACCTTCTCTGCTCTAAGGGGAACAATCCCAGCTTCTCCAATCTCTCCACATAACTGAAGTCCCTCATCCCTGATACCATCCTGGTCAACCTCCTCTGTACCCTCTCCAAGGCCTTGACATCCTTCCTAAAGTGTGGTGCCCAGAACAGTACACAAGACTCCAGCTGAGGCCAAAACCCTGCAGCTGTACAAAACCCTGGTTAGACCACACCTGGAGTACTGTGAGCAGTTCTGGGCACCACACCTTAGGAAGGATATATTGGCTTTGGAGGGAGTGCAGCGTAGGTTTACCAGAATGATACCCGGACTTCAAGGGTTAAGTTACGGGGAGAGATTACACAAATTAGGGTTGTATTCCCTGGAATTTAGAAGGTTAAAGTGTGATCTGATCGATGTTTTCAGGATATTAAGGGGAACAGATAGGGTAGATAGAGAGAAACTATTTCCGCTGGTTGGGGATTCTAGGACTGGGGACACAGTCTAAAAATTAGAGCCAGACCTTTCAGGAGTGAAATTAGGAAACACTTCTACACACAAAGGGTGGTAGAAGTTTGGAACTCTCTTCCGCAAATGGCAATTGATGCAAGATCAATTGTTAATTTTACCTCTGAGATTGATAGGTTTCTGTTACCCAAAGGTATTAAGGGATATGGGCCAAAGGCGGGTGAATGGAGTTAGGTCGCAGATCAGCCATGATCTCATTGAATGGCGGAACAGGCTCGAGGGGCTGAATGGCCTCCTCCTGTCCTATGTTCCTCACTAGTGATTTGTAAAGGTTTAGTGTAACTTCCTTGTTTTTGTATTCAATGGCCCTATTTACAAAGCCAAGTATCCCATACGCTTTCTGAACCGCCTCACCAACTTGCCGTGGCACTTTCAAAGATTTGTGAATATGGATCCCCAGGTCCCTCTGCTCTTGCACCCCCCTCAAAATAGTCCCATTTAGATTATACGGCCTCTCCCTGTTGTTTCTCCCAAAGTGCATCACTGCACACTTATCCTCATTTAATTTAATCTGCCTTGTGTCTGCTCATTTCACAGTCTGTCTCTGTCCTCCTGAAGTCTGCTACTACTATGCTCACTATTTACTTCGTTGCCAAGTTTTGTATCATCTGTAAATTTCTCAATTGTACACCTATACCCAAGTCCAGGTCAGTTATATATAACAAGAAAAGCAATGGTCCTAATCCCGACCCCTGGGGGAACACGCTGCATAATTCCCTCCAGTCAGAAAAACATCCCTCAGCACTGCTCACTGCCTCCTCTCCCTTAGCCAATTATATACCCAAATTACCATCAGCCATTTAATGCCCTCTGCTTCTATTTTCCGAGTAAGTCTCTTGTGTGGTACTTTATCAAATGCCTTTGGAAAGTCCATGTATACAACATCTGCTGCACTACCTTCATCAGCCCTCTGTTACTTCATCAAAGAACTCAATCGGGTTAGTCAGACATGATTTACATTTAACAGATCCATACTGGCTGCCCCTTATTAACCCATGCTTCTCCAAGTGAGAATTAATTTTGTCCTTGGCAATGGTCTCTAGTCATTCACCCACCACTGACATTAGACTGATTGGCCTGTAGTTACCAGGTTTATCCTCTTATGTTCATTAATAAATAGACATTCTTATTATGAACACAGCTAGCTTTTGCTAGTTACTTTTATTGAGCACATGTGGACTAGGTACAGTGTCTGTAGAGGCTTCCATCTTGACTGCTGCCTTGTGGGTAGCCTAGTGCCTCATGGGTAGTGTAGTCTTATATACAGCTCTACACAGCTCTATGGCTCCACCTAGTGTCCACTATAGAATGACATGTTATTGATCATTACATCCCCCTTTCTTTGAGGTTTAACAAAATCAATATCAATCAACTTTCAAGAAAACAATAAAGATAATATCAGTAACACTTTTGTTAGTGCTCTATAAACATAAACATTTTCAAAACAGTCAACACATTTTCAAAGCTTTACATTGTACTCAAAGATTAAGTCTATCAGGCTTTTTTACTTCACGTGTGGATCTTCTCAACACGGGTAAGTCCGATGTGTCTTCATGAGATTGTTCTGGTGGTGAATGACAAGATGCAATTGCGGCATTGTCATCGATCTGCTCTTGTATAGATCGAGGTTTCCTTGCGATCTTTGCTTGGAGAGGGTTTCAGTGTTTCCTTCACTCTTCATGCCATAACTCTCAATGTAGTCAATGCACTCTCGAAAAACTGCTGGCAGCTGGATCCCATCATACAGCATAGTCCTCTCAGCAGCCTCGGCTAATGGAACACCATAGATTGGCCTGAGGGAAGAAGGAGTATCCACCGGAACTGCTTCCTGCTCTGGTGCAGGCTTCTTCTTTTTCTTTTTCTCTTTCCACTGCTTAACAACATCTGCTGCGGTTATATCTTTGGACTTTTTCTCCTTGTGTTTTTCCTCTTTGTGCTTTTCTTCCTTTGGCTTCTCTTTGACCTTAAAGTCTTTTTCTTTCTTCTTGGAGAAACTAGGCTTTTTGAAGACATGGATACCCTTTGGCCTTTTCATCCTTGATGGGCTCTCTGCTTCATCACCTGAGTAATCTGGTCTGCTTATGGCACAGTTTATACGGTAGAATCTCTTGACCAGTTCTAAGTCTTCACAAGCTTTGTCACCCAATATCGAATCAAGTCTTTCAGCCACAACAGAAAACATGAGATGATGCACTTTGTCTTTGACTGTCACTTTAAGTCTGCATACACCTAAGCTATCTATTTTCTGTCCATTATAGTCCTTCAGTAGTACTGATTTTTTCTGTATTTTGGGCTTTTCTTTCATATTGTTAATGTCACTCATACTGATTAAGTTTGCTTTTGCCCCAGTGTCTAGTTTCAATGTAACTAATGCTCCATTTACCTGCAGTGGGATCATCCATTTGTCCTCTTTTACTGCATTAACTTTATGTTCAGCATTGTCCATTTCTGAGGGCTGCACATTTTCTGTATCCTTTTTGATATTGTCACATGACACCATTCCTACAAGAAATGTCTCACTTAAATCAGTGTCCTCAATTACATTAACTTGTTGCCCTTTCTTAGTTTGTACTTTTGAAAAGCATTGTTTGGCAAAGTGATTCTTTCCATTACACTTTGTGCACATTTTTCCAAACGCTGGGCATTGTCTTAACTGGTGTTTGTAACCACAGCGTTTACAATTAAAAATTTCATCCTCCGATTGCTTTTCATTTCTGTTCTGCCCACGTTTCTTCCCCTTGTAGGACACAGCACCGACAGCAGCATTATCACTCATTACAATCGCATCATTATTGATTTCACTGAAAGTCTTCGCGTGCTTTCGAGCTAGCTCGCTGGCTTGGCATATTTTCACCGCATTTTCCAAATTTAGTTCGGTTTCTCTCAACAGACGTTCCCTGACTTTTTTATCATGAATACCAAACACAATCTGGTCACGAATCATGGATGCTTTGAGCTCAGATAAATTACATGTCTGTGCTTTCAGATTCAGATCAGTTATAAAGCTATCAAAAGTCTCATTTTGCTGCTGTGTCCGAGAACAGAAGATGTATCTTTCATAGGTCTCATTCTTCTTGGGAGAGCAATGTGCATCAATTTTTTTTAGCACATCTTCTAATTTTTCTCTGTTCTCCTCTGGATTAAATACAAATGTATTAAATACCTCTATTGCCTGTGGGCCTGCAACCATAAGCAGCAACGCTATTTTTCTTGCGTCTGGCTTCGTACCGAATCCGATGGCAGCAATGTAGAGTTCGAATTGTTGTTTAAAAATCCGCCAATTGTAGTCGACATTTCCCTTGAGATTCAAACACTCTGGTGGCTTCAAATTCTCCATGTCGCTTTTCACAATTTTTTAGCAGATATTTACAATTCTTGGTATCCTGGTACCATCTTATGTTCATTAATAAATAGACATTCTTATTATGAACACAGCTAGTTTTTGCTAGTTACTTTTATTGAGCACATGTGGACTAGGTACAGTATCTGTAGAGGCTTCCATCTTGACTGCTGCCTTGTGGGTAGCCTAGTGCCTCATGGGTAGTGTAGTCTTAATATATATACAGCTGGGTAGTGTAGTCTTATATACAGCTCTACACAGCTCTACGGCTCCACCTAGTGTCCACTATAGAATGACATGTTATTGATCATTACATATCCCTCTCCCCTTTTTTAAACAGGGTGTACCATTTGCAATCCTCCAGTCTTCTGGCACCACTCCCATATATCTGAGGGAGATTGAAAGATTGTGGTCACAGCTTCTGCTGTCTCCACCCTAGCTTCCCTCAGCAATCTAGGATGCATCACATCTGGACCGGGTGACTTGTTAACGTTGAGTGATGACTGTTTAGCACCTCCTTTCTATCTATTTTTATCCAATTTCTCTACTCCCCCCTCCTCTACTGCGACATTAACTTCATCCTCTTCTTTTGTGAAGACAGATGCTAAGTACTCATTCAGTACCTCAGCCACGCCCTCTGCCTCGTATGATGAGCTCCTATTTGGTCCCTAATCGGCCCCACCATTCCTTTAACTATCCTTTTACTTTTCATATATGTTTATAGAAGATTTTTGGGTTCTCTTTTATGTTACCCGCTAATCTTTTCTCATATTGTCTCTTTGCCCTTCTTATATCCTGTTTCATTTCCCCCGCACTCTCTGTATTCTGCCTGGTTTTTGACTGTATTCTGTACCTGACATTTGTCGTAAACCTCCTTTTTCTGTTTTATTCTAACCTCAATATCCTTTCTCCTCCAGGGAGCTCTAGCTTTGGATGCCCCATCTTTCCTCCTTATGGGAATATGCTTGGATTGAACACCATCGGATGTTCCCGATGGTCGGGGAGTCCAGAACCAGGGGTCACAGTCTAAGGATAAGGAGTAAGCCATTTAGGACACAGATGAGGAGGAATTTCTTCACCCAGAGAGTGGTGAACCTGTGGAATTCTTTACCACAGAGGGCAGTGGAGGCCAATTCATTAAATATATTCAAGAAGGAGTTGGATATATTTCTTAAGGCTAAAGGGATCAAGGGATATATGGAGAAGGCAGGGACAGGCTACTGAATTTGGATGATCAGCCATGATCTCATTGAATGGCGGAGCAGGCTCGAGGGGCCAAATGGCCTACTCCTGCTCCTATCTTCTATGTTTCTATGTTTACCTGAACTATCTCAGCCTTGAAGGCCTGCCATTGGTCATTCACTGTTTTCCTGGATAATCTTTGTTTCCTGTCCACCTGAGCTCGATCCCTTCTCAAATCACTGAAATTGGTTCTCTTCCAGCTGGGTATTTTCACCATTGATTTTTCTTTGCCCCTTTCCATAACTACTTTAAACCTAATGATATTGTGATCACTGTTAACCAGATCCCTCCTGCCCCAGAACCAATGAGAGACCCTTTAAATGTTCTGACTGTGTAAAGAGGTTTCAGAGTTCATCCAACCTGCTGAGTCACCAACGAGCTCACACAGATCCTCAAAGAAAGGAAGATGTTTTAGAAAGGGTGGCGGCACTAAAAGTTCGCAGCCATCTCAGAGTAGTGTCCCTTTAATTACAATCTCACAGAACAAGGAGAGTCGCTGTCCCTTTAACTACCACAAATCCCTGTGTGGAGGAGAGGGGGAGATACAGTCTGTCCCAGTACCTGTTGCAGAACAGAATCAGTGACCCTGTCCCATAAGGGCTTGACCCTACCCCACTCCCTGCTTTTCCTCAAGTGTCTCATCCTTAAAATTCTCATCCTTGCTTTCAAATCCCTCCGTGGCCTCGCCCCTCCCTATCTCTGTAATCTCTTCCAGCCCCACAACCTCCTGAGATGTTTGCACTTCTCTAATTCCGGCCTCTTGAGCATCCCCGATTTTAATCGCTTCACCATTGGCGGCCGTGCCTTCAGTTGCCTGGGCCCTAAGCTCTGGAATTCCTTCCCTAAACCTCTCCATCTCTCTACCTCTCTCTCCTTCTTTAAGATGCTCCTTAAAACCGACCTCTTTGACCAAGCTTTTGGTCATCTGCCCGAATATCTCCTTATGTCGCTCGGTGTCAAATTTCATTTTATAACGATCCTGTGAAGAGCCTTGGGATGTTTTACTACATTAAAGGCGCTTTATAAATACAAGTGGTTGTTGTTGTTTCCTGAAATTAATAATAAATTCCCCAGAGGGAAAAAAACTTGTACTTTTACTCCCAAATATTAAAAAGTTTGTTCTACAGAAGCATCCAGGTTTATCTGCTTTTATTCATGAATTTTAAAAGCCTATTGTAAAACCTGAGCCAGTGTGTTGTGAGACAAAGAGCCTTGTGTCCAATAAGGGGAATAAAGGCCCAAAGCCTCCCCTGGCCCCGGGCCCTGAACAAGGGACTGGAGAAACAACAGAAAATGCTGGAAAAACTCAGCAGGCCAGGCAACATCCGTGGAGAGAGAAATAGAGTCAACGTTTCAGGTCGAAACCCTTCGTCAGGACTGAAAAACACAGGAAATGAAACAGATTAAAGGCCAGTTTGGGGGCTGGGAAATGGGGATGAAAGAACAAAAGAGAAGTGAAGAGACATTAAGAGGTATTCAAGCCGAGCCGAGATGGTGATCGGACTAGTGGAGACAGAAGACGGCTCTAGATTAGGTGTGAAATGTGCTGGCAGAATGGGAGACAGCTGCCATGTGGGAGAGAAAAAAAAGGGGGAAGGGCACAAAACAAAGGTGTGGATAAAAAATATTTAAAAATGTAATAGGGGCCGAGGTTATGATCTGAAATTGTTGAACTCGATATTGAGTCCGGAAGGCTGTAAAGTGCCTAATCGGAAGATGAGGTGCTGTTCCTCAAGTTTACGGTGAGCTTCCGTGGAACAATGCAAGAGCCCGAGTACGGTGAGGTCTGAGTGGGAATGTGGCGGTGAATTAAAATGACAGGCGACCGGAAGCTCGGGGTCACCCTTACGGACTGAACGGAGGTGTTTCGCAAAGCGGTCACCCAATCTGCATTTGGTCTCCCCAATGTAGAGGAGACCACATCGTGAGCAGCGAATACAGTATACCAGATTGCAAGAAGTACAAGTAAATCGCTGTTTCACCTGGAAGGGGTGTTTGGGGCCCTGGACAGTGGGAAGGGGGGAGGTATAAGGGCAGGTGTTACATCTCCTGCGCTTGCACGGGAAGGTGCCAGGTGAAGGAGAAGGGGTGCTGGGGGTGATAGAGGAGTGGACTAGGGTGTCTCGGAGGGAGCAGTCCCTACGGAATGCTGAAAGGGGAGGGGAGGGGAAGATGCATTTGGTGGGGGAACACGTTGGAGGTGGCGGAAATGGTGGAGGGTGATCCGTTGAATGTGGAGGCTGGTGGGGTGAAAGGTGAGGACAAGGGGAACCCTATCGTGGTTCCAGGAGGGAGGGGCAGGGGTGAGGGCAGAAGTACGGGAGATAGAACGGACCCGGTCGAGGGCCATGTCAACCACGGTAGAGGGGAATCCGCGGTTGAGGAAAAAGGAAGACATGTCAGAAGCACTAGTGTGTAAGGTGGCATCGTCGGAGCAGATGCGGCGGAGATGGAGAAACTGGGAGAATGGAATAGAGTCCTTACAGGAGGTGGGGTGGGAGGAAGTGTAGTCCTCCAGGTAGCTGTGGGAGTCAGTGGGCTTGTATTGAATGTTGGTCAATTACCTATCCCCAGAGATGGAGACGGAGAAGTCGAGGAAGGGAAGGGAAGAGTCGGAGATGAACCATGTGAAGATTAGGGAAGTGTGGAAATTGGAGGCAAAGTGAATGAAATTGTCTAGTTCAGGGCGAGAGCAGGAGACGGCACCGATATAGTCATCAATGTACTGGAAAAAGAGGTGAGGGAGGGGACCTGAGTAGGACTGGAACAAAGAGTGTTCCACATATCCCACGAAAAGGCAGGCATAGCTAGGATCCATGTGAATACCCATAGCAACACCGTTGGTTTGGAGGAAATAAGTGGAGTCAAAAGAGAAGTTGTTCAATGTGAGAACAAGTTCAGCCAGGCGGAGGAGGGTGGTGGTGGATGGGGACTGGTCGGGCCTCTGTTCAAGGAAGAAGCAGAGCGCCCTCAGTCCATCCTGGTGGGGGATGGAGGTGTAGAGGGATTGTACGTCCATGGTGAAAAGGAGGTGTTTGGGGCCAGGAAACTGGAAATTGTTAAAGTGGCGGAGGGTGTCAGAAGAGTCACGGATGTAGGTGGGAAGAGTCTGGACAAGGGGAGGAAAAAATAGAGTCAAGATTGAAAGGGTTAAAAGCAAATCCTCTCAGTGTTTAAAATGCAGAGCAAACAAATTACTTTAGACAAAGGAAAGAGAAAGGGGTTATGTGCAAAATCACTAAGAGCTGAGGAGAAGCCAGGTGGCTAAATAAAATGTCTGCCCAGCTCAAGGACTTTACACAATGGAGCCTTACAAGAATAAGATAAGGCATAGCCACCAGGCTACACACAGCTAATGCTGAACTGTAAGAAAGATTTAATAAAATCAGCTAAATTAAAGTAATAACATAAAGAAACAAAATGGCTTGCGTAGATTATTAAAGAAGCCTCAGCCTAGCAGCCTGTAGAACCAGACGTCATAATCCAGGTGGCAGAGATAAGAAACAGAACAGAAAGAATGGGCTCAGTTACAAACGAGTTGTTGATACTGTAACCTATGACCTGCAGCCCAGTATTGCAGACCAAGAAGGGTCACGAGGACCTAACCGCCAGAATCATTGCAGGGGAGGATTAATTAGCTATTGTATTGAAGAGGTTAAATTGAACCCTCTCAGAATTCGGACAACCGAGGTGACCACTACTTAAGTGATGCCAGCAAAATTAAAATCAGAACAAAGGAGTGGGGTCATGTGAAAGTGACTAAAAGAAACCAGGTTGAGATAAGAAATATCACAATAAAAATTGACTTATGACAAAAGGCAAAACTAAACAAAGAACAATGTGAGAAGCTTCGAAAAACCAAGATAGGACGCAGTTGTGGGACCAGACAGAATATGTGCGTTTTGCGTAAGCAATAAGGAATATGCTGCTTTAGCTAAAAATTGTAGACACAGCAGAATATAGGGGTCATGGGAATTTGACCTGTAACCAAAGGCATAGTAAGATGTAACTAACCTTTACTAATACTGAAAAGAATCCATATGTGATCAGGTGATTATTGTAATACAATGTGATCAGGTGATTATTGTAATACAATGTGATTGGATGAAAATAGAATAAAAAGCTGTACCAACCAAGAGAGAACGAGAAGGTGCTCGCACAGACCGCGGGGTCTAAGACTCTTCTCCCAGAGCTCTGATAATAAACTGCATCTTTTTACTTTTACACGGTTTAAATGTGAATTTATTTTCACCACAACAAATTGGCGCTGCGAGCAGGGTACTTCAGAGCTGGAAGACCGCCTGTACCAGTGAACGGGGCGAGTAGTCAAATCTTGACCGTCCAGAAATTGGATCACTCGGAAGGGCGGTGTGACAGCGACGCAGTACCAAAAGAATCTGGTATCCGTGATGGGTGAGAGATGCAGTTCAAATAGTGGATAAGTTTAAATAGCGGATAAGTTTAAATAGTGGATAAGTTTAAATAGTGGATAAGTTTAAATAGTGCATAAGTTTAAATAGTGGATAAGTTTAGATAGTGTATAAGTTTAAATAGTGGATAAGTTTAAATAGTGGATAAGTTCAAATAGTGGATAAGTCTAAATAAGTGGTTAAGTTGATTGAAATCTGATGTGTTATTTCGGAATGTAAATGTCTCGAGGACCCATACTGAGCCGGAATTAAGAGGGCAATTGGGCCCCACGTGAAGGCCAGAGTTAGTTGGGAATCCGAGACAGACTAAAAGTCTCTCTGTTGCATTGCATGACGCGACGTATGGTAATAATAATGTATTAACAGCTACAAGTGAAATAATCACCTCTGACAGCGAGATAGTAACAAGTCAGGACCGCCATCACTAGTGGTGGATGATAGCTAGACCTCTGAGAACGAGTTACGAGGGAGGACTGGAACGCGGTAGGCTAGTATCAAAAATAATACATTATGGCAGAAGGCGGAGGCCCAGATTGGGGACTGTCGGGATCATTGAGTTGGCTCTATGCTGACGATCAGAAAGGTTTGATAGATAAGATGAAAAAGGATGGATGGGATCCGTCTAAGGTACCAGTGTACCAACGAGAATGGTGGGAGACACAAAAGGGAAGTAAGACAAAGAAAGCGGGAGTTATATTGGTACACCAATTAGTAACGGTCATTCAAAAGACCGAGGAAATTAAAACGAAAATCTACAGGAGCAGGTGACAAAATTAGAGAAAAAAAATTGGCAAAACTAAAGGATAAACAAGGAAAAAGAAGATGGGGACACCGATGGAAAAAGAGGAAAAAAAAGAGAAACAAAGTTTTACCAACATGGAAGTTATTAACATTTGTGCTGAGACAAATAAAACACAAGATTTGCTGAGTGAAAGGAACCTTAAAAAATGCTGAATTTCAGTTTGTGTGAAAGTTTTCCTGACTATGAATGTTTAAGAAGTTACAGTATTTCTTTTGTCTGAAAGTCTGTCTTTAAAAGAAAGATTCTGTTATGTTTGTTTTAGCTCCACCCACTTCTCTGTGTTAAAAGCGTTTAAAAACTTTTGTCTTGTCTTGGATTTTGGAAGTTTTAAGAATGTGCGAATAAGATTGTGCCCCAAGAATTGAAAAAAACCTTTGAACTAATTTAAGTTAAGCTGGTGTGTAAAAACTGAGAAGAGCAACAAAAAGTTTGTATAATAAAAGATTAAGTTTCAGTCTAAGATTTAACCTTGGAGTCACGGTTGCTATGGTGAAATCTTCTAAAGCAGTTTGATTTGATAAGAAAATATGACGTAATTTACTGTTTTCTACAAGAATGTGCTATTTTGTTTTGTTTGTCTGTCCATAGTTTTACAAAAGATAAGCTTCTGCCTTAAAGTTACAGTTGCCAATGTGCTTGGAAGAAAATTAATTTGAATGTTTACAAAATCTGGATTAAATTGGAGTTATGAGGTTAATTAACCTATTAAAACCAGACTTTCATTGTGGCCACGGTGAAATTTTGGTTGGTGTAAATTTGTGTAGACCGCATTGAATAAGATAACTCCGCTCCGCAAGAACATCCGATAGTTGCAGAGTTCCTTACAAAGACTTATTTAGCTTGTGAACTTTGCTCAATCCCGTCTTTCTTCACTGTCCATATTACCTCTGTGTTCGTGTTTAGTTAAAGTGTGAAAACACAACTGTCTTTCGATCAGGAAAGTGTTTTTTTTGATTTACGTGAATTGATGCAGTTGCGTGCATTTGATAATGTTTTGCTCCACCTTCTTAAAAACCTGCAAAGGAGTTAACCCTTTCCACTGACAGCTGTTTAAGTTCACCAAGCAACAACTTTAGTATGAAATCTAAAGATATTGGACATTATTAAATTTAAGTTTCTTAATTTTAAGTTATTATTTCACCACAGTGACAGAGGGAAAAATTAAGATTTGATAAATTAACCCCTTGGGCTCTAAGCAGAGTCACAATGGATTCCCTTCTTTCTTCTGTTATATGGAAGTTACCTTGTAAACTAATTGCAGCACTTCTGTCTCTAATGTTAAAAACATTGTGTAAGCCACCTAGCCTGAGAATCACTTGTTTCTGAAATTGGAAATGGAAGATAAATTGATAGAGATGAAATTGACATTGATAAAACCTGTCAGTTCAACTGTACTGCTATTTGGATTTTGGGATAATTTTGAAATGACAAAATGGACTCAGGCACTATATATTTGGTTACTTTGGGGAAAATAAAAGATCCTCTAAAAATAATGATAATAAAATGTGTTAATAACTTGGATCCAAGTGAGAACGTTTGATCTATGTTTTCTACCTTTTTCCAGGACTCATGAATGAGATATGAATGGTAATTAAAGGAAAGTGATTGAGAGTGTAAGATTGAAACAGGAGAATTACACTACTGAATGGGAACTTGCAAAATGCTCTCAGCCAGTTTAA
Source organism: Somniosus microcephalus (assembly GCF_052327205.1). Lineage (NCBI taxonomy): Eukaryota > Metazoa > Chordata > Chondrichthyes > Squaliformes > Somniosidae > Somniosus > Somniosus microcephalus. The sequence goes on from NC_140990.1 coordinate 70,374,087, forward strand.
AAGAGCAGAAACAAAACTGAAAAAAAAATCAGTCTGAACTCGATGATCTGAAACAAGAAGAAAATAATTTGAACGACCGATTACTAAATCTCCAGGTAGATTGTCAGACCAAGGAAGAACTGGTTTCAGACTTGGAGAATGAATTAATGAAGTCAAAGCAGAATGAAAATTCTCTTGCCTCCCTTCTAGCTGAGAAGGAAGATGCTTTACTTGAAAAAGTTGACAGGATAAAGCAGTTCTCAGAAAACATTGAGAAAAGTCAGGCAACAATAGAGACCGTGGAAAAAGAAAAGTTGAATCTTGAGAATAACTTTAAGCAACAGATTATGCTTTTAAAGAGCCTAATAGTTGAGAAAACTGCATTAGTGAAAGCACAACTACAGGAAAGAGCACTTCAGGAGAAAGAAATGGAAGAGATTAATGTAGAGCTAGTTACTGCTAAAAATCAGCTTGAAATCAAGCAGGCTGAAGTGGCCAGATTACAGGCAGAGGGCCAAGAGCTCAGGTCAAAGCTTAAATAGCAGCAAGTAAGACCTTGAAGAAGTATTCAGCCATTAGACGACTACAATCTTTCGATAAGATACCTGAAAGCCCGAGAAAGGCTTGTATCGGATGGCATGTGTGGCATGATATTGAGATACCGGTGTGAGTGTGTAAATGTGATTTGTTACGTATGAAGTAATTACCATCCAGGAATGTATGGTGAATTTACACTGAAGAACGGGTCTCAGACATGCTCAGTTACTTGACAACAGCAAAACATGGTTAATGTGGCTCAGGAGAGTGAGACAACCTTTAAAGCATTGACACATACTCCATCGAGAAACTATCTAATTAATGAAACAATCAGAATAGAGTTAAACACACTGGTACCTGTTAGAGGGATTGAAATTGAAGTTGAAGTGGAGAGTTACATGGAATCTAGATTGGTACAATGGAGGGCTAAAGAGAAATCATGTTTAGTAAGAATTATCCACAAGATGGATACGAGTAAAAGAGATCTGGAGAATCTTTTAAATCCATGATTTGTTGATTAGATGTTGAACTGTAATGTATTTGATATGATTGTAAGACTGAATTTAACTGTGACTGTAATAATTGTGTTTTGTAGGTAACAGAGCGTGGGAAAAACCAGTACGAATCCAGTTTTGGTGGTTTTGGTGGTGCCTCCTGTGTCACTACTACCTCAACTACCATGCTTTACGGGTCTAACAGGACCTGTCTCATCAACCAACACGTTTTTAAGTATGAGCTACACAATTATGTGGCACAATTCGGATACTCGGATACGACATTCCCCTGTTGTTTGTGGGTTTCAGTGAGCTCATGATGCGACTGAACTCCTCCCTAAAGCGTTTTTATGTTTTGGAGCAAGACAACTCGAGAATAGATATTGAAATTGACAGCATAGGGGACAACTCACATTGATGGGATATTGGGCTTAATACATCAGCACACCCTTAGGTTTGTATTATTTCACATGCTGTGGTAGTTATCCAACATATAATGATAGTGTATTTGATATATGTAACGTGTGTAGTAAGACTTTGATACATAAGCCAATTGGGTACTCATGCCCATGACTGACAAGCACTAACAAATTAATTGAGCACACCAAAAGAGAAGATCTGAAGCGATGTAGAGGAGACCCCAGGCGGGGTAAGATCAGGAAAGATAGAAGAAACAGAGGATGTCCCAGGCGGGGCAGAATTGGAACACTGGAACAGTGAATTGAATTTGAGTAAGGGGTCAGAGGTTGCTCCTTCTCCTCAAAGGAATGGACTGTAAGGAAGGGAGAAATCTTCAAGACTCCCTACTAACTAACGCCCAAGTTGAGAGAGCAATAAGAGCTGGCTAGATTAGTCAAGAGCCGATTGTGAGAAGTCAATAAAGAAATAGCTATTAGATTCAAAGATGGGTTTTAATTCTTAGACCAGGGACTGACAACAGGCAAGCGGAAAAAGATAGCATAAATGCCAGCAAGGTCGAATATCAAGCATCAAAAGAAAATAGAAATGATAAGGACTTATAATTGTCATTATAGTTGAAGTATTATTTTGTGTTATAGTGACGGTTCTGAAAGCATGCTGTAGGGCAGCTGTGTCCCGACTAGTGCCGGTTGCTACAGTTGATATAATCAATATTGAGCCAGAAACCGAACAGTTAATGCGGGATAATGAACTGATAGAGGTAGGAACATACATGTAAAGTTCTTTAGTCATTTGCACAGACTACCATGCCTAGCACAACAAGATAGACAGAGGGGAAAGACGAACTTAGGTACTAAGTTTAAGCCATCAGTATAGGAGTAATCCCGGGGATGATAAAAGTGGAAGAGAAGTTGGTATCCCTAGCCAAAGTTTAAATTTGGTGCGGGACCAACAGGAGGGATTGAAAGGGTTAAAAGCAAATCCTCTCAGTGTTTAAAATGCAAAGCAAACAAATTACTTTAGACAAAGGAAAGAGAAAGGGGTTATGTGCGAAATCACTAAGAGCTGAGGAGAAGCCAGGTGGCGATAAAATGTCTGCCCAGCTCAAGGACTTTATACAATGGAGCCTTACAAGAATAAGATAAGGCATAGCCACCAAGCTACACACAGCTAATGCTGAACTGTGAGAAAGATTTAATAAAATCAGCTAAACTTAAAGTAGTAACATAAAGAAACAGGGAGTGCTTGTGCATTGAGTGCTGTTGGAGTTTTGCTAAGTGGGAGAGTTCGGATAAGTGGGAGGTGAGGGTGTGTTTTTTGTTCTGTTTTATTCCCCACTCCCAGGCTTAGACAGCACTGCGGAGGAGGAGCAGCGAGACGAGTCAACCAAACAGGCTCCACAGACAGTATTCAAGGAGGAGGTTGGTGATCAGCTGGTTGGTTGGTTTTTTTCCTTCTCTTCTCTTTCATACCTTTAAGTTGGTAAGTCCTATTGAATCGTGGTGTGATATTATCATATATATCCGGGCAGGGTCTTCATAACTAATAATAAGAAATTAAATTAATTATATAGAATGGAGCAGGTGATGTGTTACTGTTGCGAGATGTGGGAGCCGTTGAACCCCATTGAGGCTAACGGTGATTACATCTGCGACAAGTGTTTGCTGCTAGAGGAACTCAAGTTCCATGTTATGGAGCTTGAGACCGAGCTTCGGACACTGCGACACATCAGGGAGGGGGAGAAGTTCCTGGACTCTATGTTTCAGGAGATGGTCACACCTATGAAGTTAATTACTGCAGATGTAGTCCGTGGTCAGGGACAGGACGGTGTGACTACGAGTGAGGAAGGTACAGGGATCCAGGATGTAGTGTTGAAGGAGACGCAGCCCTTGTTCTTGTCCAGCAGGATCGAGGTTCTTACTCCCTGTGAGGGCGGGAGCGGGGACTGCAGGGAGGATGAGCAACCTGGCCACAGCACCGTGGTACAGGGGGCCATTCAAGTGGAGGGAGTAAAAAGAAATGTTGTAGTGGTAGGGGATAGTATCATTAGGGGGATAGATAGGGTTCTCTGCAGTCCAGAGCGGGAGTCCCGAAGGCTGTGTTGCCTGCCTGGTGCCAGGGTTAAGGACATCTCTTCTGGGCTGGAAAGAAACTTGCAGTGGGAGGGGGAGGATCCAGTTGTCGTGGTCCATGTTGGTACAAACGATGTAGATAGGACAAGGAAGACGGTTCTGTTAAAGGAGTATGAGCAGCTAGGGGTCAAATTAAAAAACAGAACCTCAAGGGTAATAATCTCTGGGTTATTACCTGAGCCACGAGCGAATTTGGCTAGGATAAATAAAATTAAAGAGTTAAATGCGTGGCTCAAAGACTGGTGTGGGAGAAATGGGTTTTGCTTCTTGGGACACTGGCACCAGTACTGGGACAGGAGGGAGCTGTTCTGTTGGGACGGACTCCACTTGGCCAGTGCTGGGACTAGAGTCCTGGCGAATCATATAACTAGGGCTGTAGAGAGGGCTTTAAACTAATTAGTGGGGGGGAGGTTTCTAGAGAGCAAATAATAGAAATGACAACAGAGAAGGTCATAGACTTAGGTAGCAGTGGGGGAATTAAAAAACAGAATGTGTCAGGAAGGGACAGAAGGTATGGAGTAAAAAGTAAAGTACTAAAAAGGGAAAAAACAGGAACTAAGTGTTACAAAACATATTTGAGAGTTCTTTATCTGAATGCACGTAGCATTCGTAACAAAATGAATGAGTTAACGGCACAAATAATGACATATGGGTATGATCTTGTGGCCATTACAGAAACATGGCTGCAGGGTGACCATGACTGGGAATTAAACATACCAGGTTATTTAACAATCAGGAAGGACAGGCAGGAAGGGAGAGGAGGTGGGGTGGCTATGTTAATAAAGGAAGGAATCACTATAATACAGAGAAATGATATTGGGTCAAAGGAGCAGGATAGTGAAACAGTTTGGGTGGAGGTAAGGAATAATAAGGGGAAAAAAACACTAGTGGGTGTAGTCTATAGGCCTCCGAACAGTTGCAACTCTGTTGGACGGAGTATTAATCAGGAAATAGTTGAGGCTTGTAATAAGGGAACAGCTATAATTATGGGGGATTTTAATTATCATATTAACTGGACAAATCAAATTGGGCAGAGCAGCCTTGAGGAAGAGTTCATTGAGTGTATTAGGGATGGGTTTCTTGAGCAGTATGTAACTGAACCGACCAGGGGGCAAGCAACCTTAGATTTGGTCCTGTGTAATGAGACAGGATTAATTAAAAATGTCCTAGTAAAGGATCCCCTTGGAATGAGTGACCATAACATGGTTGAGTTCCATATTCAATTAGAGGGTGAGAAGGTTGGATCTCAAACAAGCGTGCTGAGCTTGAATAAAGGAGACTATGAAGGTATGAGAGCGGAATTAATTAGAGTGGACTGGGAAAATAGATTAAAGGGTAAGACGGTACATGACCAGTGGTGTACATTTAAGGAGTTTTTTTACAACTTCCAAAAAAAATATATTCCACTGAGGAAAAAAGGGTGTAAAAGAAAAGATAGCCATCCGTGGCTAAGTAAAGTAATTAAGGATAGTATCCGACTAAAAACAAGGGCATATAAGGTAGCCAAATCTAGTGGGAGGATGGAAGATTGGGAAGTCTTTAAAAGACAGCAAAAAATAACAAAAAGATTGATTAAGAAAGGGAAGATAGATTATGAAAGTAAATTAGCAAAAAATATAAAAACAGACAGTAAAAGTTTCTATAGTTATATAAAAAGAAAAAGGGTGGCTAAAGTAAATGTTGGTCCCTTAGAGGATGAGACTGGGAAATTAATGGTGGGAAACATGGAGATGGCAAAAACACTGAACAATTATTTTGTATCAGTCTTTACAGTAGAGGACACTAAGAATATCCAAACACTGGACAAACAGGGGGCTCTAGGGGGGGGAGGAACTAAATACAATTAAAATCACTAAGGAAGTGGTACTTGGTAAAATAATGGGACTCAAGGCGGATAAATCCCCTGGACCTGATGGCTTGCATCCCAGGGTCTTGAGGGAAGTAGCGGTAGGGATTGTGGATGCATTGGTAATAATTTTCCAAAACTCACTGGACTCAGCAAAGGTCCCGGCAGATTGGAAAACTGCTAATGTAACACCCTTATTTAAGAAGGGTAGTAGGCAGAAGGCTGGAAACTATAGACCTGTTAGCCTAACATCTGTGGTTGGTAAAATGTTAGAGTCCATTATTAAGGAGACAGTAACGGGACATTTGGATAAACATAATTTAATAGGGCAAACTCAGCATGGTTTCATGAAGGGGAAGTCATGTTTAACAAATTTGCTTGAGTTTTTTGAGGAAGTAACATACAGGGTGGATAAAGGGGAACCAGTGGACGTAGTGTATTTAGACTTCCAAAAGGCATTTGACAAGGTGCCACACAAAAGATTATTGCTCAAGATAAAAAATCACGGGATTGGGGGTAATATTCTGGCGTGGGTGGAGGATTGGCTCTCTAACAGAAAGCAGAGAGTTGGGATAAATGGTTCGTTCTCAGATTGGCAACCAGTAACTAGTGGTGTTCCGCAGGAGTCAGTGCTGGGTCCCCAACTCTTTACAATCTATATTAACGATTTGGAGGAGGGGACCGAGTGTAACATATCAAAGTTTGCAGATGATACAAAGATGGGACGGAAAGTAGTGAGTGAGGAGGACATAAAAAACCTGCAAAGGGACATAGACAGGCTAAGTAAGTGGGCAGAGATTTGGCAGATGGAATACAATACTGCAAAGTGTGAGGTTATGCACTTTGGCAGGAAAAATCATAGAGCAAGTTATTATCTTAATGGCAAGAAACTGGAAAGTACTGTAGTACAAAGGGATCTGGGGGTCCTGGTGCACGAAACTCAAAAAGTTAGTATGCAGGTGCAGCAAGTGATTAAGAAGGCCAATGGAATGTTGGCTTTTATTGCTAGGGGGTTGGAATATAAAAACAGGGAGGTATTGCTGCAGTTGTACAAGGTATTGGTGAGGCCGCACCTGGAATACTGCATACAGTTTTGGTGTCCATACTTAAGAAAAGACATACTTGCTCTCGAGTCAGTACAAAGAAGGTTCACTCGGTTAATCCCGGGGATGAGGGGGTGGTCATATGAGGAGAGGTTGAGTAGATTGGGACTCTACTCATTGGAGTTCAGAAGAATGAGAGGCGATCTTATTGAAACATATGAGATTGTGAAGGGGCTTGATCGGGTGGATGCGGTGAGGATGTTCCCAATGATGGGTGAAACTAGAACTAGGGGGCATAATCGTAAAATAAGGGGCTGCTCATTCAAAACTGAGATGAGGAGAAACTTCTTCACTCAGAGGGTGGTAGGTTTGTGGAATTTGCTGCCCCAGAAAGCTGTGGAATCTACATCATTAAATAAATTTAAAACAGAAATAGATAGTTTCCTAGAAGTAAAGGGAATTAAGGGTTACGGGGAGCGGGCAGGAAATTGGACATGAGTCTGGGTTCGGAATGGTCATGGCCCTGTGGGTAGTGGAGTGGGCCCAGGGGCCGTGTAGCCTTGTTCTGCTCCTACTGTGTTCTAATTCTGTTAGATTTCAGGAGATGGTTTTATTCCTGTTCCTGGCTGGGGTGGAGATCGCCTTTACAGAAGGTAAGTACTGTAGAAAATATAGGGACAGAGTGATCTCCTGGAAGAATTTCGATCGCCTAGATGGGTCGGAGAGGAATTTCCCAGATTTTTTTCTCCCAAATTGGCCATTGGGTCTTTATCTGGTTTTTCGCCTCTCCCGGGAGATCACATGGGTTCGGGTGGATGCAGAGTGATAGAAGATTTGAGGTTAGGATCAGATCAGCCATGATCTTATTGAATGGTGGAGCAGGCTCGAGGGGCCGATTGGCCTACTCCTGCTCCTATTTCTTATGTTCTTATGTTCTTAAACAAAATGGCTTGCGTAGATTATTAAAGAAGCCTCAGCCTAGCAACTGTAGAACCAGACGTCACAACACAGGTGGCAGAGATAAGAAACAGGACAGAAAGAATGGGCTCAGTTACAAACGAGTTGTTGATACTGTAACCTATGACCTGCAGCCCAGTATTGCAGACCAAGAAGGGTCACGAGGGCCTAACCACCAGAATCATTGCAGGGGAGGATTAATTAGCTATTGTATTGAAGGGGTGAAATTGAACCCTCTCAGAATTCGGACAGCCGAGGTGACCACTACTTAAGTGATGCCAGCAAAATTAAACTCAGAACAAAGGAGTGGGGTCATGTGAAAGTGACTAAAAGAAACCAGGTTGAGATAAGAAATATCACAATAAAAATTGACTTACGTAAAAAGGCAAAACTAAACAAAGAACATTGTGAGAAGCTTCGAAAAACCAAGATAGGACGCAGTTGTGGGACCAGACAGAATATGTGCGTTTTGCGTAAGCAATAAGGAATGTGCTGCTTTAGCTAAAAATTGTAGACACAGCAGAATATAGGGATCATGGGAATTTGACCTGTAACCAAAGGCATAGTAAGATGTAACTAACCTTTACTAATACTGAACAGAATCCATATGTGATCAGGTGATTATTGTAATACAATGTGATCAGGTGATTATTGTAATACAATGTGATTGGATGAAAATAGAATAAAAATCTGTACCAACCAAGAGAGAACGAGAAGGTGCTCACACAGACCGCGGGGTCTAAGGCGCTTCTCCCGGAGCTCTGATAATAAACTGCATCTTTTTACTTTTACACGGTTTAGATGTGAATTTATTTTCACCACAACAAGATGGGAAGAGATAAGTTCGGTGGGGCAAGAACAGGCTGAAACGATGGGTGTACCAGGGCAGTCCTGTTTGTGGATCTTGGGAAGGAGGTAGAAGCGGGCTGTGCAAGGTTGGGGAACTATGAGGTTGGCGGCCGTGGGGGGAAGATCTCCAGAGGAGATAAGAACATAAGAACATAAGAAATAGGAGCAGGAGTAGGCCAATCAGCCCCTCGAGCCTGCGCCGCCATTCAATAAGATCATGGCTGATCTGATCCTAACCTCAAATCTACTTTCACTCTCCATCCCACCCGAACCCATGTGATCTCCCAGAAGAGGAGAAAAACCAGATAAAAAACCCAATGGCCAATTTGGGAGAAAAAATCTGGGAAATTCCTCTCCGACCCATCTAGGTGATCGAAACTCGTCCAGGAGATCACTCTGTCCCTGTATTTCCTGCAGTACTTACCTTCTGTAAAAGGTGATCTCCACCCCAGCCAGAAACAGGCCCAATTTACTCTTGAAGGGCTCCTAGCAGGCAGCCTGTTCCCGAGGTCTCCACTAATCCCTGTGAATAGAGCCATTTCCTAAAATCTAACACAGAATTAGAACACAAGAAGTAGGAGCAGGATCAGGCTACACAGCCCCTGGGCCCGCTCCGCCACCCACAGGGCCATGACCGATCCGAACCTAGCCTCATGTCCAATTTCCTGCCCGCTCCCCGTAACCCCTAATTCCCTTTACTTCAAGGAAACTGTCTATTTCTGTTTTAAATTTATTTAATGATGTAGCTTCCACAGCTTTCTGGGGCAGCAATTTCCACAGATCTACTATCCTCTGAGTGAAGAAGATTCTCCTCATCTCAGTTTTGAAAGAGCAGCCCCTTATTCTAAGATTATGCCCCCTAGTTCTAGTTTCACCCATCACTGGGAACATCCTCACCGCATCCACCCGATCAAGCCCCTTCACAATCTTATATGTTTCAATAAGATCGCCTCTCATTCTTCTGAACTCCAATGAGTGAAGTCCCAATCTACTCAATCTCTCCTCATATGATCACCCCCTCATCCCCGAGATTAACCGAGTGAACCTTCTTTGGACTGACTCGAGAGCAAGTGTGTCTTTTCTTAAGTATGGACACCAAAACTGTATGCAGTATTCCAGGTGCGGTCTCACCAATACCTTGTACAACTGCAGCAATACCTCCCTGTTTTTATATTCTATCCCCCTAGCAATAAAAGCCAACATTCCATTGGCCTTCTTGATCACTTGCTGCACCTGCATTCTAACTTTTTGAGTTTCGTGCACCAGGACCCCCAGATCCCTTTGTACGACAGTACTTTCCAGTTTCTTGCCATTAAGATAATAACTTGCTCTATGATTTTTCCTGCCAAAGTGCATAACCTCACACTTTCCAGTATTGTATTCCATCTGCCAAATCTCTGCCCACTTACTTAGCCTGTCTATGTCCCTTTGCAGGTTTTTTATGTCCTCCTCACTCACTACTTTCCGTCCCATCTTTGTATCATCTGCAAACTTTGATATGTTACACTCGGCCCCCTCCTCCAAATCGTTAATATAGATTGTAAAGAGTTGGGGACCCAGCACTGACCCCTGCGGAACACCACTAGTTACTGATTGCCAGTCTGAGAATGAACCATTTATCCCAACTCTCTGCTTTCTGTTAGAGAGCCATTCCTCCACCCACACCAGAATATTACCCCCAATCCCGTGATTTTTTATCTTGAGCAATAATCTTTTGTGTGGCACCTTGTCAAATGCCTTTTGGAAGTCTAAATACACTACGTCCACTGGTTCCCCTTTATCCACCCTGTATGTTACTTCCTCAAAGAACTCAAGCAAATTTGTCAAACATGACTTCCCCTTCATGAAACCATGCTGAGTTTGTCCTATTAAATTATGTTTATCCAAACGTCCCGTTACTGTCTCCTTAATAATGGACTCTAACATTTTACCAACCACAGATGTTCGGCTAACAGGTCTATCGCTTCCTGCCTTCTGCCTACTACCCTTTTTAAATAAGGGTGTTACATTAGCAGTTTTCCAATCTGCTGGGACCTTTGCTGAGTGCAGGGAGTTTTGCAAAGTTATTACCAATGCATCCACAATCCCTACTGCGACTTCCCTCAAGACCCTAGGATGTAAGCCATCAGGTCCAGGGGATTTATCCGCCTTGAGTCCCATTATTTTACCAAGTACCACTTCCTTAGTGATTTTAATCGTATTTAGCTCCTCCCCCCCTAGAGCCCCCTGTTTGTCCAGTGTTGGGATATTCTTAGTGTCCTCTACCGTAAAGGCTGATACAAAATATTTGTTCAGCGTTTTTGCCATCTCCATGTTTCCCACCATTAATTTCCCGGTCTCATCCTCTAAGGGACCAACATTTACTTTAGCCACCCTTTTTCTTTTTATATAACTATAGAAATTTTGGTATCTGTTTTTATATTTTTTGCTAATTTACTTTCATAATCTATCTTCCCTTTCTTAATCAATCTTTTAGTTATTTTTTGCTGTCTTTTAAAGACTTCCCAATCTTCTATCCTCCCACTAGATTTGGCTACCTTATATGCCCTTGTTTTTAGTCGGATACTATCCTTAATTACTTTACTTAGCCACAGATGGCTATCTTTTCTTTTACACCCTTTTTTCCTCAGTGGAATATGTATTTTATGGAAGTTGTAAAATAACTCCTTAAATGTACACCACTGATCATGTACCATCTTACCCTTTAATCTATTTTCCCAGTCCACTCTAATCAATTTCGCTCTCATACCTTCATAGTCTCCTTTATTCAAGCTCAGCACGCTTGTTTGAGATCCAACCTTCTCACCCTCTAATTGAATATGGAATTCAACCATGTTACGGTCACTCATTCCAAGGGGATCCTTTACTAGGACATTTTTAATTAATCCTGTCTCATTACACAGGACCAAATCTAAGGTTGCTTGCCCCCTGGTCGGTTCAGTTACATACTTCTCAAGAAACCCATCCCTAATACACTCAATGAACTCATCCTCAAGGCTGCTCTGCCCAATTTGATTTGTCCAGTTAATATGATAGTTAAAATCCCCCATAATTATAGCTGTTCCCTTATTACAAGCCTCAACTATTTCCTGATTAATACTCCGTCCAACAGAGTTGCAACTGTTTGGAGGCCTATAGACTACGCCCACTAGTGTTTTTTTCCCCTTATTATTCCTTATCTCCACCCAAACTGTTTCACTATCCTGCTCCTTTGACCCAATATCATTTCTCTGTATTATAGTGATTCCTTCCTTTATTAACATAGCCACCCCACCTCCCCTCCCTTCCTGCCTGTCCTTCCTGATTGTTAAATAACCTGGTATGTTTAATTCCCAGTCATGGTCATCCTGCAGCCATGTTTCTGTAATGGCCACAAGATCATACCCATATGTAGTTATTTGTGCCGTTAACTCATTCATTTTGTTACGAATGCTACGTGCATTCAGATAAAGAACTTTCAAATATGTTTTGTGACACTTAGTTCCTGTTTTTTCCCCTTTTACTACTTTAACTTTTACTCCATACCTTCTGTCCCTTCCTGACACGTTCTGTTTTTTAATTCCCCCACTGCTACCTAAGTCTATGACCTTCTCCATTGTCATTTCTATTATTTGTACTCTAGAAACCTCCCCCCCACTAATTAGTTTAAAGCCCTCTCTACAGCCCTAGTTATATGATTCGCCAGGACTCTAGTCCCAGCACTGGCCAAGTGGAGTCCAATGGAACAGCTCCCTCCTGTCCCAGTACTGGTGCCAGTGTCCCAAGAAGCCAAACCCATTTCTCCCACACCAGTCTTTGAGCCACGTATTTAACTCTTTAATTTTATTTATCCTAGCCAAATTCGCTCGTGGCTCAGGTAATAACCCAGAGATTATTACCCTTGAGGTTCTGTTTTTTAATTTGACCCCTAGCTGCTCATACTCCTTTAACAGAACCTTCTTCCTTGTCCTTTCTACATCATTTGTACCAACATGGACCATGACAACTGGATCCTCCCCCTCCCACTCCAAGTTTCTTTCCTGCCCAGAAGAGATGTCCTTAACCCTGGCACCGGGCAGGCAACACAGCCTTCGGGACTCCCGCTCTCGACTGCAGAGAACCCTATCTATCCCCCTAATGATAATATCCCCTACCATTGCAACATTTCTTTTACTCCCTCCACTTGAATGGCCCCCTGTACCATGGTGCTGTGGCCAGGTTGCTCATCCTCCCTGCAGTCCCCGCTCCCGCCCTCACAGGGAGTAAGAACCTCGATCCTGCTTGACAAGAGCAAGGGCTGCGGCTCCTTCAACACTACCTCCTGGATCCCTGTACCTGCCTCACTCGTAGTCACACTGTCCTGTCCCTGACCACAGACTACATTAGCATTAATTAATTTGACAGGTGTGACCACCTCCTGAAACATAGAGTCCAGGAACTTCTCCCCCTCCCTGATGTGTCGCAGTGTCTGAAGCTCGGTCTCAAGCTCTTTAACATGGAGCTTGAGTTCCTCTAGCAGCAAACACTTATCACAAATGTAATCACCATGAGCCTCAATGGGGTCCACCAGCTCCCACATTTCGCAACAGTAACACATCACCTGTTCACCCATATCTATGTAATTAATTAAATTTCTTATTATTAATTATGAAGACCCTCTGCCCCGATATCGATGATAATATTACACCACTATTTAATAGGACTTACCAACTTAAAGGTATAGAAGAGAAGGAAGAGGACCTACCAACCAGCTGATCACCAACCTCCCTCGTGAATGCTGTCTGGGGGACCTGTCCGGTTGAATTGTCTCGCTGCTCTTCTTCCGCAGTGTTGGATTAGCCTGAGAGAGGGAAGCAAAACAGAGCAAAAAGCACCCCCTCACCTCCCACTTGCCTGAACTCTCCCACTTACCAAACTTGGCTTAAACTCAATGCGACTTGCACTCAGCCTACCACACTAAGCCCGCCTCTCTTTATACCCAGATTCTACTTCCGGTTTAAACTCCCCAACAGCTTAATTTACTCTAAAAAATTAAACTTACTTCAAATAATTAAATTTTTACTCACTAAAATTCAGTAAATGCACTTAAAAGACTTTTTCTGCCACTTACCAAACTCGGCTTAAACTCAATGCGACTTGTGTGAACTCGCTGGTGTACAGTGAGTTCAGATGGTTGCCTGAACCCAGTCCCACAGTGAGAGCACCTGAATGGTCTCTCATCGGTGTAAACACGTTGATGGTGTATCAGTTCCCCAGAACTTTTATAGCACTTCCCGCAGTCCGAGCATTTAAAAGGTCTCTCGTCAGTGTGAACTCGCTGGTGTTTCAGCAGGTTGGATGAATCAGTGAATCCCATCCCACACACGGAGCAGGTGAACGGCCTCTCTCCAGTGTGAGTGCGCTGGTGTACAGTGAGTTCAGATGATCGCCTGAACCCAATCCCGCAGTGAGAGCACCTGAACGGTCTCTCGTCAGTGTGAACACGTTGATGGAATGTCAGTTCCCTGGAACTTTTATAGCACTTCCCGCAGTCTGGGCATTTAAAAGGTCTCACGTCAGTGTGAACTTGCTGGTGTGTCAGCAGGTAGGATGAGTTAGTGAATCCCGCCCCACACACGGAGCAAGCAATCTTGTTGTGCGAGGCCCCTTGGGTCAGAGTGATCATAATATGATAGAATTCTTCATTAAGATGAAGAGTGAAATAGTTGATTCAGAGACTAGGGTCCTGAATTTAAATAAAGGAGACTATGATGGTATGAGGTGCAAGTTGGGTAGGATTGATGGGGGAATGTCACTCAAGGGGTTGACGGTGGATGGGCATTGGCAAACATTCAAAGATCGCATGGATGAACTACAGAATTTGTTCATCCCAGTTTGGCATAAAAATAAAACAAAAAAGGTGACTCAACCGTGGCTAACAAGGGAAATTAGGGATAGCATAAGATCCAAGGAGAGGACATATAAATTGGCCAGAAAAAGCAGTAAACCTGAGGATTGGGAGCAGTTTAGGAACCAACAAAGGAGGACAAAGGGATTAATTAAGAGGGGGAAAATAGAGTATGAGAGTAAGCTTGCAGGGAACATAAAAACTGACTATAAAAGCTTTTATAGATACGTGAAGAGAAAAAGATTGGTGAAGTCAAGCGTAGGTCCCTTGCAGTCAGAATCAGGGGAATTTATAATGGGGAACAAAGAAATGGCAGACCAATTAAATACATACTTTGGTTCTGTCTTCACAAAGGAGGACACAAATAACCTCCCAAAGATGTTGGGGAGCATAGGGTCTAATGAAAGTGAGGAACTGATAGAAATCAATATTTGTAGGGAAATGGTGTTAGGGAAATTGATGGGATTGAGGGCCGATAAATCCCCAGGGCCTGATAATCTACATCCCAGGGTACTTAAGGAAGTGGCCCTAGAAATAGTAGATGCATTGCTGGTCATCTTCCAAAATTCGATAGACTCTGGAACTGTACCCATGGATTGGCGGGTAGCTAATGTTACCCCACTGTTCAAAAAGGGTGGTAGAGAGAAAATGGGGAATTACATAGAGTCATAGAGTTATACAGCACAGAAAGAGGCCCTTCGGACCATCGCGTCTGCACCAGCCATCAAGCCCTGTCTAATCTAATCCCATTTTCCAGCATTTGGTCTGTAGACTTGTATGCTATGGCATTTCAAGTGCTCATCCAAATGCTTCTTGAATGTTGTGAGGGTTCCTGCCTCTACCACCCTTTCAGGCAGTGAGTTCCAGATTCCAACCACCCTCTGGGTGAAAAAGTTCTTCCTCAAATCCCCTCTAAACCTCCTGCCCCTTACCCTGAATCTATGCCCCCTTGTTATTGACCCCTCTACTAAGGGAAAAAGTTCCTTTCTATCTACCCTATCTATGCCCCTCATAATTTTGTACACCTCAATCAGGTCCCCCCTCAGCCTTCTCTGCTTCAAGGAAAACAATCCCAGCCTGTCCAGTCTTTCTTCATAGCTGAAGCACTCCAGCCCAGGTAACATCCTGGTGAATCTCCTCTGCACCCTCTCCAAAGCAATCACATCCTTCCTATAGTGTGGCGACCAGAACTGCACACAGTATTCCAGCTGTGGCCTAACCAGCGTTTTGTACAGCTCCATCATAACCTCCCTGCTCTTATATTCGATGCCTCGGCTAATGAAGGCAAGTATTCCATATGCCTTTTTAACCACCTTATCCACCTGTTCTGCTGCTTTCAGGGATCTATGTACATGCACACCAAGGTCCCTCTGATCCTCTGTCTTTCCTAGGGTCTTAGCATTCATTGTGTATTCCCTTGCCTTGTTAGTCCCTCCAAAATGCATCACCTCACACTTTTCAGGGTTAAATTCCGTTTGCCACTGTTCCGCCCATCTGACCAACCCATCTTTATCATCCTGCAGACTGAGGCTACCCTCCTCGCTATTTACCACCCCACCAATTTTCGTGTCATCTGCAAACTTACTGATCATACCTTTTACATTCACATCCAAATCATTAATGTAAACCACAAACAGCAAGGGACCCAGCACCGATCCCTGCGGTACCCCACTGGACACAGGCTTCCAGTCACAAAAACAACCTTCGACCATCACTCTCTGCCTTCTGCCACTAAGCCAGTTTTGGATCCAATGTGCCAAGGCACCCTGGATCCCATGGGCTCTTACCTTCTTGACCAGTCTCCTGTGCGGGACTTTATCGAAAGCCTTACTGAAATCCATGTAAACCTCATCCACTGCACTACCCTTATCCACACACCTAGTCACCCCCTCGAAAAATTCAATCAAATTGGTCAGACATGATCTTCCCTTGACAAAGCCATGCTGACTATCCCTGATTAATCCTTGCCTCTCCAAGTGGAGACTAATTCTGTCCCTCAGAATTTTTTCCAATAATTTCCCTACCACTGATGTTAGGCTCACTGGCCTGTAATTCCCTGGTTTATCCCTACTACCCTTCTTGAATAATGGTACTACATTAGCTGTTCTCCAGTCCTCTGGCACATCCCCTGTGGCCAGAGAGGTTTTGAAAATTTGTGTCAGAGCCCCTGCAATCTCCTCCTTTGCCTCACACAGCAGCCTGGAATACATTTCGTCCGGGCCTGGGGATTTATCCACTTTTAAGCCTGCTAAAACCGCTAGTACCTCCTCACTCTCGATGCTAATATGTTCAAGTATATCACAGTCCTTTCACACTCTGACTATCCCAGTTAATATTGGGGAAGTTGAAATCCCCCAGTATTATTACCCTATTATTTGCACATTTCTCTGAGATTTGCCTACATATCTGTTCCTCTATCTCCCCCTGACTGTTTGGGGGCCTATAGTACACTCCCAGCAAAGTGCTTGCCCCCTTTTTGTTTTTAAGTTCTACCCATATGGCCTCATTAGAGGAACCTGTTAATATATCATCCCTCCTTACAGCAGTAATTGACTCCTTAATTAATATTGCGACACCCCCTCCTCTTTTACCCCCCCCCCCCTCTGTCTTACCTGAAGATTTTATACCCCGGAATATTGAGCTGCCAGTCATGCCCCTCCCTCAACCATGTCTCCATGATAGCAACAATATCTTACTCCCACGTGTTCATCAACACCTTCAGTTCATCCACCTTATTCGCAAGACTCCTTGCATTAAAATAAATGCCATCCAGCCTTGCCCTACTCCCTTGTGCCATTACATATTTGCTCTGCCTTCCAAGCTGACTTGTTTTTTCCTCTATATTTGGCTGTACATCACACCCTAGTATAGCTCCACTTTGTATCCCATCCCCCTGCGAAGTTAGTTTACAGACCGGTAAGCCTGACATCAGTAGTGGGGGGAATGCTAGAGTCCATTATAAAGGATGTAATAGCAGAGCACTTGGAAAAAAGTGACCGGATCGGACAAAGTCAACATGGCTTTACAAAAGGTAAGTCGTGCTTGACTAATCTACTGGAATTTTTTGAGGATGTAACTGGTAAAATAGATAAGGGAGAACCAGTGGATGTGGTGTATTTGGATTTTCAAAAGGCTTCCGATAAGGTCCCGCATAAGAGATTAGCGTGTAAAATTAAGTCACATGGGATTGGAGGGCAAGGTATTGACTTGGATAGAGAACGGGTTGGCAGACAGAAAGCAAAGAGTTGGAATAAACGGGTCTTTTTCCGAGTGGCAGGCAGTGACTAGTGGGATACCACAGGGATCGGTCCTTGGACCCCAGCTATTCACAATATATATTAATGATCTGGACGAGGGAACTAGATGTAATATCTCCAAGTTTGCAGACGACACAAAGCTGGGTGGGCGTGTGTGCTGTGAGGAGGATGCCGAGAAACTCCAGGATGATTTGGACAGGTTGGGTGATTGGGCAAAAGCATGGCAGATGCAATATAACGTGGATAAATGTGAGGTTATTCACTTTGGTGGCAAAAACAGGAAGGCAGATTATTATCTAAATGGCAATAGATTGGGAGAAGGGTAAGTGCAACGAGACCTGGGCGTCCTTGTGCACCAGTCGCTGAAAGTAAGCATGCAGGTGCAGCAGGCGGTTAAGAAGGCAAATGGTATGTTGGCCTTTGTAGCAAGACGGTTTGCATAAAGGAACAAGGATGTCTTGCTGCAGTTGTACAGGGCCTTGGTGAGGCCACATCTTGAGTATTGTGTGCAGTTTTGGTCGCCTTATCTGAGGAAGGATGTTCTTGCCATGGAAGGAGTGCAGCGAAGACTCACCAGACGGATACCTGGGATGGCAGGAATGACATATGAGGAGAGATTGGGTCGATTGGGCTTGTACTCGCTGGAGTTTAAAAGAATGAGAGGGGATCTCATTGAAACTTATAAAATTCTAACAGGACTAGACAGACTAGATGCTGGGAGGATGTTCCCAATGGTCGGGAAGTCCAGAACCAGTGGTCACAGTCTAAGGATAAGGGGTAAGCCATTTAGGACAGAGATGAGGAGGAATTTCTTCACCCAGAGAGTGGTGAACCTGTGGAATTCTCTGCCAAAGAAGGCCGTAGAGGCCAATTCATTAAATATATTCAAGGAGGAGTTAGATATATTTCTTAAGGCTAAAGGGATCAAGGGATATGGGGAGAAGGCAGGGACAGGGTCCTGAATTTGGATGATCAGCCATGATCTCATTGAATGGCGGAGCAGGCTCGAGGGGCCGAATGGCCTACTCCTGCTCCTATCTTCTATGTTTCTCCATGTCCACCCTATATAGCCTTTTCATAATCTTAAAGACCTCGATCAGGTCACCCATCAGCCTTCACTTTATTCTAGAGAAAAGAGCCCCAGCCTGTTCAGCCTTTCCTGATAAATATATCCTCTCAGTTCTAGGATCAACCTTGCAAATAATTTTTGCATCTTCTCCAGTGCCTCTACATCCTTTTTATAATATGGAGACCAGAACTGCTCACAGTTCTCCAAGTGTGGTCCAACCAAGGTTCAGTACAAGTTTAAAATAACTTTTCTGTTTTTCAATTCTATCCCTCTAGAAATGACCCCAGTCCATTGTTTGCTCCTGTTATGGCCTCATTAACCTGCGTCGCTGCTTTTAGTGATTTGTGTATCTGGACCCCGAGATCCCTTTGCTCCTCTACCCCATTTAAACTCTTATTTTCAAAATAGTGTGTGGCCTCCTTATTCTTCCTACCAAAACACACCACCTCACACGGATCTATATTGAAATTAATTTTCCAATTACACTCCCATTCTGCAAGTTTGTTAATGTCTTCTTGAATTTTGTCGCAGTCTTCCTCAGTATTAACTTTACCTCACAATTTGTTGTCATCGACAAAGTTTGAAATTGTACCTCTGATTCCCGAGTCCAAACCGTTTCTGTAAATGGTGAACAGTGGTCCCAACACCGATCCCTGTGGAACACCACTGCCCACCTTTTGTCAGTCTGAGTAGCTACTCCCAACCCCTACTCTCTGTTTTCTGTTTTGTGACCAGCTTGCGATCCATAAACAGTCTGTAAGATCGACAAGATGACCAAGGTCAGGCCGTGTGGAGTGAAGGGCCAGGCAGCAGAATGGATGGAAAGATGGCTACAAAACAGAAATCAGAGGGTTGGAGTTCAGGGAAGTTTGTAGCAACCTTTGTGTGTGTGTGTCACAAATAGATTTTGTACTATTTTGAATAGAAATACAAAAGCTCTACTCGACATGTTAAACTACTAGTTATTTAATCAGCTGCTGAAAGGTTGACTGTACTGAGGTTTGTGGCCAGAGCTGGCAGACGTGTTGTTCTGAAGTCTGATGTCTCACACCTGAAGAGTCTGTTTATCTCGTGTTGTAATGACCTTTTTCTGTTGCCTGGTGTCAGAAATGGAAATCAAAGGGAGATGATGCCCCATTCTGTTAATCAACTCTTTGACACATTTCCATGCATTTCCATTTCTTAATTTACAAAGATCACAACTCCATTAGTGAACAATTGATTGCCAGTCTGCCACTTTTTAGTGAGGCTTGAAAGGATTCGCTGTGAAGCTACACCTGCCCATCTGTCTGTGTGTCACTGTGTTTGGATTGTGTTAGACAACAGTCCTAATATCGCGCCTACATCCATTACAATTTTTGAATGTTAGATTGTACTTGGAAGAAGTTGAGTTTGAATCTGACAATTCTGAAATTGGGAGCTGTTAATGATTTCTGTTTTTCACATAACTGTATAGTGGTGTGATCAGTCAAAGCAAATTAAAAGATGCTGCTATTTACTGAACACAACTGAATAATTCTACAAGGATGTTATCACAGTCTTCCTCAGTATTAACTACACCCCCCAATTTAGTGTCATCAGCAAATTTTGAAATTGTACCTTTGATTCCCAAGTCCAAATCATTCATTTAAATGGTGAACAACAGTGGTCCCAGCACCGATCCCCGTGGAACACCACTTCCCACCTTCCGCCCATCTGAGTAAGTACCTTTAACTCATCCCGTTACTATAACTGGACTTGTCTCCATTCCCGTGCCGAGGGGATTGCTGTACCAGACGGGCGGGGCAACACTTGGGGACTCTCGATTCTCCACCAATTCCCATTCCCCTTCTTTCTGGTGGATAATGGAGGTGCCACTGTGTGTAATGTGCAAGTCAGTAAGAATTGTCAGCGAGGATAAATCTGCACTTTCAAATTGGAGATGTTAATCAGTGGAACCTTTCAGGCACTGAATTGTAGATTTTATACTAAAGATTAATATACGATTGAAGTAAAAGTTCATAATTTTATTGTAAAATAATTCAGGGACTCTCATCAGAAATTAAGGGGAAGATCAGACAGCGGTTCTTAAATGAACACTGCAGCCTCGACAAGTCAATCAGCTATATGTCCAGAATATTGATCTCCAGCCAAGTTATAGGGGTTATTAACATCAGCAAAAACAAACTCCGACTGTCAGAATGAACATGGTTCAGTCCTGGATGTGATTAACAGCAGCAATAACAGCAGAATCCAACCCCTGCACTCACTTGTGAACTCGCTGGTGTCTCAGCAGGTTGGATGACTGATTGAATCCCTTCTCACACACTGAGCAGGTGAATGGTCTCTCCCCAGTGTGAACTCGCTGGTGTGTCAGCAGGTTGGATGACTGAGTGAATCCCTTCCCACACACGGAGCAGGTGAATGGCATCTCCCCAGTGTGAACTCGCCGGTGTGTCAGCAGGTGGGATGGCCGAATGAATCCTTTCCCACACACGGAGCAGGTGAACGGTCTCTCCCCAGTGTGAATGCGCTGGTGTCTCAGAAGGTCGGAGGAATTAGTGAATCCCTTCTCACACACGGAGCAGGTGAATGGCATCTCTGCAGTGTGAATATGCTGGTGTATCAGCAAGGTGGATGAATTAGTGAATCCCTTCCCACACACAGGGCAGGTGAACGGCCTCTCCCCGGTGTGAACTCGCTGGTGCGCAATGAGGTGAGATGACTGCCTGAACCTTTTCCCACAGTGAGAGCAACTGAACGGTCTCTCCTCTGTGTGAACTCGCTGGTGTGTCAGAAGGTGGGATGACTGACTAAATCCCTTCCCACACTCGGAGCAGGTGAACGGCCTCTCCCCAGTGTGACTGCGTCGATGAGTTTCCAGCCGGGACGGGGAGCTGAATCCCTTCCCACAGTCCCCACATTCCCACGGTTTCTCCATGGTGCAGGTGTCCTTGTGTCTCTCCAGGTTGGATGATCTGTTGAAGCCTCGTCCACACACAGAACACATGTACGGTTTCTCCCCGCTGTGAATGGTGTGATGTTTTTTCAGACTGTGTAACTGGTTAAAGCTCTTTCCACAGTCAGTGCACTGGAACACTCTCACGCGGGTGTGTGTGTCTCGGTGCTTTTCCAGTCACACTGATCTGTGAAATTTTTTCCCACAGACAAAACAGACAAACATTTCTCCTTCCACATTCAAAGGCCGATGATATTCCCTGTAAAAGCAGTTTACAAAAGACATCACTGTAAGTTCAGGATTAAAATGCAGTACAGATAATTCCAGTTTCTATGGAACATTCTTTCCTCTCTTATTACCTAGAATTACATAGATTGTACAGCACAGAAACAGGCCATTCGGCCCAACTGGTCCATGCGGTGTTTATTCTCCACACGAGCCTCCTCCCATCTCCTTCTATTCCTTTCTCCCATGTGTTTATCCAGCGTCCTCTTAAATACATCCCTGCTCTTCGCCTCAACTACTCCCTGTGGCAGCAAGTTCCACATTCTCAGCACTCTCTGGGTGAAGCAGTTTAATCTAAATAGGACTTTCCTGGGCAGACAATCAGCGCTGCTGCCTCTTTTGTGCATTTCCTGGTGAGGCGAAACAGTTGATATTTTCTGATCAAAAAGAGCTGAGCTCGGCAGCATTAGTCCTGTTTTGCCTCCTTTGGAGATCAGGTGTACGAGCAGAGTGAGCGCAGCCTTCACAGCAACCGCAATAAAATTGTTACAGTTGTGAAGGAACTTTGTGTAACTGCACTGGACCACAAACAAAGTATGTGTGTCAATTATTGTCTTATTACACTACTGTAAAGTGCCTTGAGATGTTTTAAAAGCTCTATATAAATGTAAATTGTTATTGGTATGTAGAGTACTCTGTTGAAATATAGTGAAATGATCAATAACCAAGGAAGATCATTTCTTTGTTTGGTTCTGTTAGTTTTCACAGAATCATGGAAACGTACAGCACGAAGGAGGCCATTCGGCCCATCATGCCTGTGCTGGCTCTTAGAATGAGCACTCGTGCTTAGTCCCACATCCCTGCTTGTTGTCCGTAACCCTGTAAGATCCTCATCCTCAAGTACCCGCCCAACTCCCTTTTAAAATCATTGATAGAATCAGCTCATGACCTTTTCAGGTAGAGCGTTCCAGATCCCGACAACTCTCTGAGTTTTATTCAATTGTTACCACAGTTGCCTTCTGTGAAGGTTTAATAATAAATGCATTTTGGTATGAAAGCAATTAAAACACTCCTAGTATATAAATAGACAGATGCATCAAAATATTAAAATTGTGGGAGGGAGGGCAGTGCTCGCCAGGGCCAATAAACAATGGAATTCTTGTTTCCCAACCCAATGCTCAGAAGATGAAGTCCCAGAGCTGCCTCTGGCTCGGTTCCACCTGCCCTATTCTGACAAGGTGAGGTGTCGGTCAGTGCACTGTGATTGACCTGTGGGCAGAAAATTGCAAACCTAGAAATATGACCAAAATAACACATTTTAACCCCAAAGCTGTAAATCCCCATCCCACACACTCTCCCTCCTCCCTGTGCTGAAATCCAAACCCATCACACCATCTCCATTTCTTTCCTCCACTCCCAGTTTTCCCCCTCCCTCTACTCTGGTTGGGTTCAGTTCTGCACCCGCTGCGTGCAGAGTGAGAATAAAATCAATGAGTCAAATATTGTCTCTCCTGGTCACTGGGACCCTGAAGCCCCGCCCACTCTCTGTTCCTGCCAAAGATGGCCGCGCATGCGCCGTAATCCCGCCCTGTCCAAGATGGCGGCCAGTGACCCCGCTGACCTGGGCGGCTGGGCCTGTAACCGCGGGACAAACACGGGGCCTCTGGGCTCTTATTCGGGGCCTGATGCCTGCACCGGGTGTTTATGAAGCTTTCCAGCCCAGCCGCGGGTCCAATTCCTCCCCGAGCCCACAATCTCCTACCGCCTCCCGGAACCTTTAATTCCGCGTCCGACCATCGCTACCACTGGCACTGCGCGTGCCCACAGCACAGCCTGTCTTGCGCCTACGCACTGAGCTCCTGTGGTCATTGATGGGGCACATTCTGCCGCGCGGGGGATTCTGGGTAAACGCCCCACTATGGAAAGCCCCAATTGTAAATATTTGTTTACCATATACTGCACTCAGAAATTGGAGGTATATTGTCGCAATTTGAAGATGACGCCAAATTGGGCGATAAATAGCTAATAATTTTGACTGCGCAGAAATGCAGGAATACATAAACAGGCTTTCAGACTGTGCAGATAAATGGGAAATTCAATATAGTGAAATGTGAGGTGGTTCATTTTGGTGGGAGGAATAAGGAGGCCACCTATTCCTAAGAAGGTAAGAAACTAAATGGAGTAAAGTAGCAAAGAAATCTGGAAACACACACACATAAATTGCTAAAAGTAGTAACGCAAGTTGATAAGGCCATAAAGCGTGGAAAGAAAACACTGTGGTTCATTTCTAGAGGAATATAATACAAATGCAGGGAAGTAATGTTACATTTATATAGAACCTTGGTTAGACCACACCTGAAGTACTGTGGGCAGTTCTGGTCTCCATATAACAAATGATATTGAAGCACTGAAGAAAGTGCAGAATAGATTTACAAAGGTGTCACCAGAGAGGATGCAACTAGCAAGCAAGATTGAGCAAGCTGGGGCTCTTTACTCTGGTAAAGAGAAGACTAAGAGGAGACCTGTTAGAGGTCTTTAACATTATGTCAGGGTTCGAAACCGCGGAGAAGGAGAAACTTTCCATTTATCGGTGAGTCTGATAGTAGCTGCATTGTGGTCGTTGTCAGTATTTGAAGAAAACCCTTTAAAACATGACGTGTTTGGCAAAAGTAAAAATAAACTCCATTGGAGGTAAACACAATCAGCAGAATTTTTACCTGACCCTTCACCCTTTGATTAATTTGACATATACCTAGAATATTGAATTCCAGCCCAGTTTTTGGTGTTATTAATATCAGCAGAAACATACATCAACTGCCAGAATGAACATGGTTCAGTCCAAGATTTGATTAAGAGCAGCAATAACAGCAGCTTCCAACCCTTGCCATCACATGTGAACTTGCTGGTGCGTCAGCAGGTTGAATGAACAAGTAATTTATTTCCCACACATGGAGCAGGTGAACGGCCTCTCCCCTGTGTGAGTGTGTTGGTGTGTCTGCAGATTGTTTTTGCTTTTGAAGCTCTTCTCACAGTCCAGACATTTAAAAGGTCTATCACCAGTGTGAACCAGCCATGATCCTATTGAATGGCAGAGCAGGCCCGAGGGGCCATATGGCCTACTCCTGCTCCTACTTCTTATGTTCTTATGTCTCTCAATGTGCAAACATTGGGGCATGACTGTGTGAATCGATTCCCACACACTGTCTCTTTAAAAAATGACCTCAATCCCACAGGCAAGCAGAGGCACTCTACCTTTACCAAAAAAAACACACAACATAGAGAAGGGTTAATTATCCGCCCCACTATAATGGTGAACTCTCCGTCCTCTGCCTCCTACACTGTTCCAATGAAGCTCAACATAAGCTCGAGGAACACCTCATCTTTCTATCAGGAACTCTACAGCCTTCCAGACTTAACATTAACTTCAACAATTTCAGATCATAACCTCTGCCCCCATTTTTTCGGATGGTAATTGTTGCTGATGATTCCGATATTCCCATTTACACGTCCTCTAGACCCATCTTTTGTTTCTTTACTTGTCCCTTACCATCTCCTTTTGGCTTGCACCAACATCCCTTTTGTCATTTAATCTCTGCTGTCTTCCATCCTATCTCAGACCTTCCGTTTTGTTCTTTCCTCCCCTTTCCCTACCTCTAATTTCATAAAACCTGTTACATCTCCAACTTTTTCCAGTTCTGACGAATGTTCATTGACATGAAACGGTAATAGAATCATAGAAATTTACAGCACAGAAGGAGGCCATTCAGCCCATCCTGTCAGTACCAGCCAAAAAAGAGCTACCCAGCCTAATCCCACTGTCCAGCTCTTGGTCCGTAGCCTTGTAGGTTACAGCACTGCAAGTGCATATCGAAATACTTTTTAAATGTGATGAGGGTTTCTGCCTCGACCAGCCTTTCAGGCAGTGAGTTCCAGACCTCCATCACCCTCTAATTTTATACACCGCAATTAAATCTCCCCTCAGTCTCCTCTCTTCCAAAGAAAACAACCCAGCCTATCCAATCTTTCCTCGTGGCTAAAATTTTCCAGTCCTGGCAACATCCCTGTAAATTGCCTCTGTACCCTCTCTCGAGTGCAATCACATCTTTCCTGTAATGTGACCAGAACTGTACTCAGTATTCTAGCTGTGTCCTAACTAGTGTTTTATACAGTTTTAGCATAACCTCGCTGCTCTTTTGGGACATACAATGACAGGAAGGGAATCTTCCTCCACAAAGCAATGCAGATAATTTAATAATTGAAGCCGCACCATATTTTGTCGATAAAGTCACACTTGCTTTTTTTTAATAGGAACAGGTGCATAAAGCAGTTCAATTATCGTGTTAACATCAAATATTAAATAAATACAGCCCTTCATGTTCGCTGACACAACATAAACAGCCTTGTAAAGTGGCTGTAAACTAAACCCAAGGTTATGAGGATTTCAAACAGCAAGCTGTGAGAGTGACTGGCAATGATGTGACGACATGGGAATTTTGGCTACAGATCTAGTGGCCCTGTTGGAGACTAATAACCAAATGTAATGTTGCTCGAAGGAGGAGGGAACACCCACAGGACCACTGACTACTGGCAACCGAACAAGACAAATTCTATTTTACTACATGGGATTCTGGGAATGTTACCAGAGTTTTCAAGGCTGATTTCTGCAATTCATCCATTTTTTTCCTGTGAAAGCCATAAAATCATTTGCTATAATGTTCTTATATTTAGACAGATGGTACACATTGGCTATTAGCAGCTTTAAGAAGATGCCTGACTTACTGGCATCTAAAGCAAACAGTAGTTTATCTTTTCAATTCCTGGTGGAATATTCTAGATTTTGTTTGTACAAGATCACAGGATAGGTTTGGATGAAGATGGCCCTTCAGCCCATTTAATCTCCTTCTAGAATACCAACCAACCTTTCCATTACAGCATCTGTTTCTTAATTACTCCAGTGTCCTGGCATAAACCACCCTGCTGGCAACTCATTTCAGCTGTTGATCACCCTCTGAGTAAAGAAAGATTTCCTGCCATCTATCCTAAATTTGCTCTTCACACCCATGAACCCTGTGCCCTCATGTCCTGCTGCCCAGATGTATCTGAAAGTATTGTTCCAGATTTACTTTCTCTATCCAGGTAAGTATTTATCTATTAATGTTGCTTCTAAGACCTGTCTTCTTGAGGTTGAAGAAGAGGACTTGCTGATCAAGTTGTACATCATAACTCTTCCCTCTAACACCATGGATCACGGCTTGTTGCTTTCTTCTGGATTGCCAGTAAAGCCTGGATGGCTCCCATAATAGCACGGTGACCAGGACTATATGCAGCATAGCAAGTGCAGTGTGACCAGGGCGGCTTCGGCATTAGCTCTAGGTATTTGAACTGAACTGATTGGACCATATGATCCAGCATGCTATTTCCTTTGTTTATTGATGAGCCACACCTTTTAGGAATGATCAGTGATGACTCATCTAACACCCTAAGGTTTGTCTCAACTTCCCACTTGACAAGTTCTATCCCACCTGTTGTGTATGTAACCGTTTACCTTTAAGGGAACTATAGAATGTAACCGTTCGCCTTTAAGAGCACTACTTTAGGGTGGCACTATCTATTGGCTCATGTATACTGTAATACCGATAGTGACCACACCAGTATATAAGGGTTGTGATACGTTAACTAGGGCAGAATCGCCCGAGCCTCTGAATAGTAAAGACGTGTTTTATTTTGTTAACAGTGGAGTCTGTGATTATTTATAATACAACCCACAGACTTAACATTGGCGACGAGTCAGGATTTGAACCCTGCGGCAGTTGTTCCACGGCGGCTTCGTCCGAAGACAGGACGTTGAAGAGAGGTTTCAATCCTCACCAGTCTGGAACCGACAGGCTGGAAGCGACAGGCATTAGGACCCTGAAGCCTCCATAACCTCGTGGGTAAGCCGCAGCGTTGGCTGCAAAGACAGGGCGATCGCAATCCCTGATAAGAGCCGCGGTGAAACGCGCGAGCGGGTGAGCCAGAGGCCGGGGGCCGCTTTCAAGTGCGAGGCGCAGCCGGGCCATCGATCGCATCCGCTGATAAGGCCCGCACTCGGGCTGAAAGTCAGCGTCGGGGAACGGGTGATAACCGCCATTGAAGTGGGCGGAGAGCGCCGAGAAGCGCGGGAAAACCGCCATCGAAGTGGGCGGGGAGAGCGAGAAGCGCGGGAAAGCCGCCATTTTTCGCGGGGAAACCGCTGAAGAAGAAGGAAGAAGCGGGAAACCGCCATCTTGGAAATTATTAAGAATTTCAGGAAAGTAATAAGATTTTTCAGAAAGGCTGGTGTGTTCTCAAGAAGAGAGGGAAAATAAGTATAAGTACAGCAATACTTGTGGTGTTCTCAAGAAGAGAGAAGAAAATTAATAATAAGTAAAGTAATACTTGTACTGTACTCGAAAAGAGAAGAAGATGCCTAAGCGAGGAAATATTAATGACTTTAATGCTGAAATAGAAGACTGGGCCACGTATGTGGAACGCATAGAAATATATTGCGTAGCCAACGACATTGAGGATGACGACAAGGCAATAACTTTGTTAAATTCGATGGGAGCAAAAACATACGGGCTTTTGAAACATCTAATAGCACCAGTTAAACCAGTGGACCAGACCTTCGAAGAGATCGTAGCAGTGCTGAAGGATCACTTGAACCCCACACCGTTGATACTGGCTGAACGATTTAAATTTTACGCCAGAACCCAGAGGCAAGATGAAAGCAATGCGGAATACTTAGTCGAACTGCGTAAGCTAGCGAAATACTGCCAGCTTGGAGGGAATTTGACAGAGGCGCTGCGGGACAAGTTCGTATGCGGCTTGGCCAAAGAAGGAACGCAGAAGCGACTCCTGGAGGAAAACGACCTCACACTGGACAGGGCTGTCCTCATAGCTTCATCGCACGAAGCCGCAGTGAAAGGAACGGCGGAAATGCAGCTAAAGGCGGCGGCACTCGGGGTGGACCAAATGACTGCAAGCATTTCCAAATGCTACCGTTGTGGAAAGACAACGCACGACCAGAATCAGTGCTGGTTTAAGAATCAAGAGTGCAGGAAATGTGGCAAACTGGGTCACATCGCGAAGGTATGCAGGTCCAGAAAGAAGACCAACAAACAAAGGAAGCCACCACCACAAGAAAAGTACAACAAGGTGCATCAGGTGGCTGAAAAGAGTTCAGACGAACAAAATTCAGACTCAGACCCAAACAGCCAGGAGTTGGATAGTCTGAGAATCCACAATGTGGGTAAAGTAACTGATCTACAGACGATCTGGGTCACACTAAAAATAGCTGGAGTCCAAGTACGAATGGAGCTGGACACGGGATCAGCTGTATCAGTCATCAACCAAAAGGACTACCACTGACTATTCTCTCACATACCCTTAAGAAATAACAAGTTCGTATTACAGACATACACGGGGCATCGCGTATACCCCATGGGGAAAATAAGAGTCAAGGTGAGAGATAGGGGTAAAGTACACCCAAGAATGAATTTGTACGTACTACCTGAGGGAGGACCACCACTTCTAGGACGGGAGTGGATCAAGAAAATAGACATGGAATGGCACTACCGACAAGCAATGACGAGTGAGGACTCGGTGCAGACAAGCAGCTCAGACTCTGAGCCGGAAGACGATAAGTCCAGCTTATGTATGAAAAACAAGGTTAACATTAACTCATGGACTAAGGTTGGAAAATCGATGGCGTGCATAAAGACAGAGAATTCTGAGTCTGTTCAAGCTACAGACATATGCATTACGGAGGAACACCGGGCTCGAACTCAACGCTATTTCAAAGTACAACAACAATTAGAACAATTAAGTTACCGCCTCGTACAAGAGATGAAAACAATGAAAAAGTTCTATGACACCGAATGGGAGAGTCTGGAAAGACAACAGAACCTACTGGCTCAAGCAGAGAGCGACCATAGAGCCATCGTGACCAATTACCGATCACATCTCCCTGATGATGTTCAGGGGTTAGAATATTTGCATGATCTAGAGATACAGCAGAAGGGCAAATCACGCTGCACTGAGGATTTTGTTCTGCAATTAGAGACGGAGCTAGTGCAGGCAAAGTTAAGAGAAGTTGAATCACAGGGTGCTCTTAAGGAGATGCAGAAACAAATCTTGGACATGGAAAAGAGAAACGCTTCTTTACCTGATGAGAATAATGTGGCCATGTTGCAAGAGGAGCTTATAGGGGCGAAACTGAAAGAAGCTAAGCAAAGGATGTTGGAACTTGAAACGCAGAACCAAATCAGCGGTAATCAGCTATGTCAAGCAGAGAAGGAGTGCAAGGGTCTACATGAGAAGGTGCAATATCTCTCAGCCCAAAATAAGGGACTACTCACTCAGTTAAATGAAAGTAAACGGGAAATGGCTGAGATGGACTGCAAGAATAAAGAAGAGTTGATGGCAGTGAGACTTCGAGAGGCAGATAGCATAGCAGCCTTGGCTGAACTCCAACAGGAAATTGCGAAAGAAACAAATGAAGAGGAATCTTCAGGAAGCCAGGATTTTATTCCAGTTCTTCTCTACGACTCCTTACAAGCAGAGTGCGAGAAGTTGAAAAAACAGTATGAACAGGCCCAGACTACAATTCTGGAGGGGGTTAACTCAGCAACCTCCGAAAAGCTAGTTTCGTTGGAAGTATATGAGCAACTAAAGGTTGAACATGAGCAAGAAGTCCAAAGGCTGCAGGAAATTCTTGAGGAGCTCAGGGCCAAGACAGACTCATCGGTAGAAGTTCCATACATAGATGAGGATGTAGAGGTGAAAGACATGGCAGAACTCATAAAAATATGGAAGGAAGCCCAAGACAAATATGAGGCGGCAATTACCGAGGTTGACCGACTTGAAGAACAGTTTCAACTGGGAATGGGCCCTGAACATGAGCTAGAGAGCATCGAGGCGCAACTTCTCCAAGCACTGGAAGCCAAAGTACAAGAGGAAGAGAAGATGAAAGCATTGGAGAAAATGATGGATGAAATGGAGGAGTACGCTGAATTACGTCCAGGGGAACAGGAGAATGGGGAAACAGCTACTTCAGTAGAAGGATTAAATAGCCTGATAACGAAATCCCTGAAGGAAGGGAAAGGATTGAACGCACAAATGAGGCCAGGAGGGAAGGAAGGGCAGACATCCGAGGAAGAGCAGGATGAATATGATTGCTTGAAGAAGGGTTTTGACCTGTTGAGTGACACCGAATGTTATGAGGATGTGGTCTGCCCAAATTGTGATGGGAA
This sequence comes from Somniosus microcephalus, assembly GCF_052327205.1. Lineage (NCBI taxonomy): Eukaryota > Metazoa > Chordata > Chondrichthyes > Squaliformes > Somniosidae > Somniosus > Somniosus microcephalus. Next base: position 70,404,971 of record NC_140990.1, read on the forward strand.
CTCCCAAAGTGCTGAAATCCTGAGGAAGCACTTAAGGTCTAAGGAACATAGAGAGTTGGTGGCGCTACAGATGGCAGCTGGGAAAAGAGCTCGGAGAGTTTCAAAAAGGCAGAAAAGAAAAAGAAGAAGCAGAAAATAATAACTGTTTAAAATATTATTACTTCTACTACCTCAGTCCGAACACTACGAAAGGTGCTAAATTTGTAAAAAAAATCCAGGGACATTATCAAGACAGCCAGTGGGTTGTATAAGTCCGCACTGCTGGTTCAACAGGACGAAAGTACAAGCTGTTAAAAAAAAAAAAAGGCTATGGAGGATGCTGTCTGGAACGAATTAATACCAGAGACTGAATTTATGAACTGTTCCCACAGAGACTGAACCTGTAAACTGATTCCACTGAGAGTATGTTTGTAAACTGTTATATGACGTTGACTCCATTGAGAGTATATCTGTAAATTGTTATATGACGTTGACTCCATCGAGAGTATATCTGCAAACTGTTTATATAAAGTTGAAGATTGTATGTTTAACGGGATTCTGTAAGTAATAAGCTAGGAAGGGAGGAGTGTTGTGTATGTAACCGTTTACCTTTAAGGGAACTATAGAATGTAACCGTTCGCCTTTAAGAGCACTACTTTAGGGTGGCACTATCTATTGGCTCATGTATACTGTAATACCGATAGTGACCACACCAGTATATAAGGGTTGTGATACGTTAACTAGGGCAGAATCGCCCGAGCCTCTGAATAGTAAAGACGTGTTTTATTTTGTTAACAGTGGAGTCTGTGATTATTTATAATACAACCCACAGACTTAACACCACCCATTTCTATTTTTCCCTAATAAGCAGTATCTTGCCTTTTTCTATATTGAGTTTCATCTGCCAATGGTCATTCTTTGAAAGCTCCCTTTATAAGATCCTAGTTGCCTTGTCTGAATTCACATTCTTTCCTAGCTTGGTGTCATCTCCAAATGTAACTGTTTTATATTCTGATTATGATTCCAGGTCACCTTTGTAGACCAAGACCAGGAGGGATTCCCAGCAAGGACCCCTGGGGTAACCCACTCAGTATCCTCCCTTTGCAAACCAGCTTCACCTCGACAGTAATTAATCAATATGCAAGGAAATGGCAGAAACGTTAAACAAATATTTTATATCTGTCTGCACAGTAGAAGACACAAAGTGCATACCAAAAATGGTGGGGAACCAAGGGTCTAATGAGGGTGAGGAACTTAACATAATTAATGTAAGTAGAGAAAAAGTACTAGAGAAACTAATGGGACTAAAAGCCAACAAATCCCCTGGACCTGACGGCCTACATCCTACGGTTCTGAAAGAGGTGGCTGAAGAGATAGTGGATGCATTGGTTTTGATCTTCCAAAATTCCCTAGATTCCGGAATGGTCCCAGTGGATTGGAAGGTCACAAATGTAACACTACTATTCAAGAAAGGAGGGAGAGGAAAAACAGGGAACTACAAGCCAGTTAGCCCGACATCAGCCGTCGGGAAAATGCTGGAATACATTGTTAAGGAAGTGGTATCAGGGCAATTAGAAAATCATAACATGATTAGGCAGAGTCAACATGGTTTTATGAAAGGGAAATCGTGTTTGACAAATTTATTAGAGTTTTTTGAGGATGTAACTAGTAGAGCAGATACAGGGGAACCAGTGGATGTAGTATATTTGGATTTCCAAAAGGTATTTGATAAGGTGCCACACAAAAGGTTATTACTCAAGATTAGGGCTCATGGGGTTGGGGGTAATATAGTAGCATGGATAGAGGATTGGTTAACGGACAGAAAACAGAAAGTAGGGATAAACGGATCTTTTTCAGGTTGGCAGGCTGTAACTAGTGGGGTGTCGCAAGGATCAGTGTTGGGGCCTCAGCTATTTACAATCTATATTAATGACCTAGATGAAGGGACCGAAAGTAATGTTTCCAAGTTTGATCTTATTGAATGGTGGAGCAGGCTCGAGGGGCCGTATGGCCTACTCCTGCTCTTATTTCTTATGTTCTTATGTTCACCTTGAAACCTACTGACATTAGGTTGTAAAGAAGTCCCTCATGCAATACTTTATCAAAGGCCTTTTGGATGTCCAGGTACACTACACCATTTAATTTGGGATACGCCCCATTTAATTCGGGACGTCACCTCTTTCAAAATAAATGTAAGAAGTTGGTTAGGCAAGATCTATCTATTAACACTGATTTCTGCTCCACAGATGCTGCCTGACCTGCTGAGTATTTCCTGTTTTTATTTATAATAGAGTTATATAAAAAACCTGCAAGGGGACATCGACAGGCTAAGTAAATGGGCAGAGATTTGGCAGATGGAATAAAATACTGGAAAGTGTGAGGTTATGCACTTTGGCAGGAAAAATCATAGAGCAAGTTATTATCTTAATGGCAAGAAACTGGAAAGTACTGAAGTACAAAGGGATCTGGGGGTCCTGGTGCACGAAACTCAAAAGGTTAGTATGCAGGTGCAGCAAGTGATTAAGAAGGCCAATGGAATGTTGGCTTCCATTGTTAGGGGGATAGAATATAAAAATAGGGAGGTATTGCTTCAGTTGTACAAGGTATTGGTGAGACCGCACCTGGAATACTGCGTACAGTTTTGGTGTCCATACTTAAGAAAGGACATACTTGCTCTCAAGTCAGTACAAAGAAGGTTCACTTGGTTAATCCCGGGGATGAGGGGATGGACATATGAGGAGAGGTTGAGTAGATTGGGACTCTACTCATTGGAGTTCAGAAGAATGAGAGGCGATCTTATTGAAACATATAAGATTGTGAAGGGGTTGGATCGGGTGGATGCGGGGAAGATGTTCCCGATGATGGGTGAAACTAGAACTAGGGGGCATAGTCTTAGAATAAGGGGCTGCTCTTTCAAAACTGAGATGAGGAGGAACTACTTCACTCAGAGAGTGGTAGGTCCATTGAATATGCTGCCCCAAAAAGCTGTGGAAGCTACATCATTACATAAATTTAAAATAGAAATAGACAGTTTCCTAGAAGTAAAGGGAATTAAGGGTTACGGGGAGCGGGCAGGAATTTGGACATGAGTCTAGGTTCGGATCAGTCATGGCCCTGTGGGTAGCGGAGCGGGCCCAGGGGCCGTGTAGCCTGATCCTGCTCCTATTTCGTGTGTCTAATTCTGTTAGATTCAGGAGATGGTTCTGTGATAGTGGATTGGCGGTTAGGATCAGATCAGCCATGATCTTATTGAATGGCGGAGCAGGCTCAAGGGGCCGATTGGCCTACTCCTGCTCCTATTTCTTATGTTCTTATGTTCTTATTTTCTTATGTAAGGGTGAAGCTGTGTCTGTGCCTTTAATGACAGCTGCCCAGACACAGGGTGCTGTCCCTTTAAGACTGAGTGATGGGGACAATCCAGATACCTCTTTCAGGCTTTCTGGGGATGTCAGGAGCCCAGCGCGCAGGCGCGAGACAGGCTCTGCACAGTCGCTGGACAGAGCTGCAGGTCAGCGGGAGCGGGGTCGGGAGATTAATAAACTGCGGGTAGGCCACGCCGCAGGGGTTATAAAGTTGGAGAACGGCCTCAGGCCCGAATGAGATCCCACGGCCCGGTCTGTGTTCCACCGGCCAGCAGCGGTGAGGCTTTTCTCGGTGATAGGCCCGGGTTACACGCCACCATCTTGCTGCAGGAAAGACAGACCGGTTCCACCTGCAGCACGGCGCTGCGCGGCCATCTTGGTACAGGAACAGAGAGTGGGCGGTGCTTCAGGGTCCCAGTGACCAGGAGAGACAATCATAGACTCATTGATTTTATTCTCACTCTGTACACAGCGTGTGGAGAACTGAACCCAACCAGAGTCAGCACCTTCAGGGGAGGAGAGAGAGGGGAACCAGTGAGTGTAGAACTGAACCCAGCCAGAGTCAGCACCTTCAGGGGAGGAGAGGGAGGGGAACCAGTGAGTGTAGAACTGAACCCAGCCAGAGTCGGCATCTTCAGGGGAGGAGAGAGAGGGGAACCAGTGAGTGTAGAACTGAACCCAGCCAGAGTCAGCACCTTCAGGGGAGGAGAGAGAGGGGAACCAGTGAGTGTAGAACTGAACCCAGCCAGAGTCAGCACCTTCAGGGGAGGAGAGGGAGGGGAACCAGTGAGTGCAGAACTGAACCCAGCCAGAGTCAGCACCTTCAGGGGAGGAGAGGGAGGGGAACCAGGGAGTGTAGAACTGAACCCAGCCAGAGTCGGCACCTTCAGGGGAGGAGAGAGAGGGGAACCAGTGAGTGTAGAACTGAACCCAGCCAGAGTCAGCACCTTCAGGGGAGGAGAGAGAGGGGAACCAGTGAGTGTAGAACTGAACCCAGCCAGAGTCAGCACCTTCAGGGGAGGAGAGAGAGGGGAACCAGTGAGTGTAGAACTGAACCCAGCCAAAGTCAGCACCTTCAGGGGAGGAGAGAGAGGGGAACCAGTGAATGTAGAACTGAACCCAGCCAGAGTCGGCACCTTCAGGGGAGGAGAGAGAGGGGAACCAGTGAGTGTAGAACTGAACCCAGCCAGAGTCAGCACCTTCAGGGGAGGAGAGGGAGGGGAACCAGTGAGTGTAGAACTGAACCCAGCCAGAGTCGGCACCTTCAGGGGAGGAGAGAGAGGGGAACCAGTGAGTGTAGAACTGAACCCAGCCAGAGTCAGCACCTTCAGGGGAGGAGAGGGAGGGGAACCAGTGAGTGCAGAACTGAACCCAGCCAGAGTCAGCACCTTCAGGGGAGGAGAGGGAGGGGAACCAGGGAGTGTAGAACTGAACCCAGCCAGAGTCGGCACCTTCAGGGGAGGAGAGAGAGGGGAACCAGTGAGTGTAGAACTGAACCCAGCCAGAGTCAGCACCTTCAAAGGAGGAGAGGGAGGGGAACCAGTGAGTGTAGAACTGAACCCAGCCAGAGTCAGCACCTTCAGGGGAGGAGAGGGAGGGGAACCAGTGAGTGCAGAACTGAACCCAGCCAGAGTCAGCACCTTCAGGGGAGGAGAGGGAGGGGAACCAGTGAGTGTAGAACTGAACCCAGCCAGAGTCAGCACCTTCAGGGGAGGAGAGGGAGGGGAACCAGAGAGTGTAGAACTGAACCCAGCCAGAGTCAGCACCTTCAGGGGAGGAGAGGGAGGGGAACCAGGGAGTGTAGAACTGAACCCAGCCAGAGTCAGCACCTTCAGGGGAGGGAGAAAAGTTGGCTGAAAGGAAAAATGTTGGAGATGGTGCGATGGGTTTAGATTTCAGCACAGGGAGGAGGGAGAGTGTGTGGGATGGGGATTTACAGCTTTTGGGAAACAAGAGAGGAAAGAATGTTCCATTGAAACTAAAATTGCCTGTTCTGAATTTCTATCCTACTTGCAGTGATGACTTTTGTAAACTCCTTTTACAGGGTTTTAGAAGGGGAGGATTTTCAGACGGGAAACTCAAACCAATCATCAGGTCAAGATCTGACAGAGTCACTCCATTCATCAGGAGCTGAATATCATCGGCCTTTGAATGTGGAAGGAGAAATGTTTGTCTGTTCTGTCTGTGGGAAAATATTTCAAACATCAGTGTGACTGGAAAAGCACCGAGACACACACACCCGAGTGAGAGTGTTCCAGTGCACTGACTGTGGAAAGAGCTTTAACCAGTTACACAGCCTGAAAAAACATCGCACCGTTCACAGCGGGGAGAAACCGTACACGTGTTGTGTGTGTGGACGAGGCTTCAGCTGATCGTCCAACCGGGAGAGACACAAGGGCACTCGCACCATGGAGAAACCGTGGAAATGTGGGGACTGTGGAAAGGGATTCAATGCCCCATCCCAGCTGGAAACTCATCGACGCAGTCACACGGGGGCGAGGCCGTATACCTGCTCCGTGTGTGGGAAGAGATTCACTCAGTCATCCACCCTGCTGAAACACCAGTGAGTTCACACTGTGGAGAGGCCATTCACCTGCTTTGAGTGTGGGACGGGATTCATTCAGACATCTGACCTTCAGACACACCAGCGAGTTTACACTGGGGAGAGACTGTTCGCCTGCTCCGTGTGTGGGCAAAATTTTGCTCATTCAGCCAACCTGCTGACACACCAACGAGTTCACACTGATAAGAAACCTTATTAATGTTCTGACTGTGAGAAGAGCATTAAAAGCACAAAAGATCTGCTGAAACACCAACACACTCACACTGGGGAGAGGCCGTTCCCCTGCTCCGTGTGTGGAAAGGGATTTGCTAATTCATCCCACCTGCTGACACACCAGCGAGTTCACACTTGGGAGAGGCCGTTCACCTGCTCCGTGTGTGGGAAGTGATTCACTCGTTCATCCAACCTGCTGGCACACCAGCGAGTTCACAAGTGACTGCGGGGGTTGGATTCTGCTGTTTTTGCTGCTGTTAATCACATCCAGGACTGAACCATGTTCATTCGGACAGTTGGGGTTTAATTCAGCTGATGTCAGTAACCCCTATAACTGGGCTGGAGTTTAATCTGTATCAGTGCCAAGTAAATGAGCTTTGTTTCCCACACACGCAGTGTGTCGGGTACTTGATATCTGGACAATAAGACGAGCTGATTGAGGACTTGTTACAAACTGAGTGGAATCCATCTGAGAACTGAGTTCCCACAACTTGTTAAAAGATGGATCTACAAGATGTCCAAGTCTGACAGGACAGAAAATTCTATTATATCACAGGGTCCACTTCAACCCTCCAGGGCAGTGAGCCCCTGTAACATTGGATTTTAACCTATGGGAAATATTCTGATAATCTGTTATTGTCACGGGGCAAAGCAGCCTTGTTACTTTAACATCAGTTTAATCAAACTCAATGGGCAATCCGATCCCCAAAGGGAAACGTCTCCTTAAAGCTGACGGTGTCGACAGTTCTGCAGCTCATTTCTCAGTGTGAGCATGTCAGAATGAAAAGCTTTAACAACAGCCGATGTTTCACAAAGGGAGACCTCACCAGACCAAAGGCCATTGGTGGAGTTTAATGGGCTGTTTGTGTCACTGGGCTACAGGAGGCCATTTTTAACCGAAGGAAAACTGGTCACAGCAAACAGAGAGTTTAACAGACTGTCCCTGTTCCACTCGAACCCCACCTTCTCTCTCTCTCACTATTTATGGGCACTGCTGCAGTAATTGCTCCTCTGACCTTTCCTCTCTTGTCCCTCCTACACCCCTAATACACGGCCCAACACAATCTCCCTCCCCCTACATCCTCACTGTGCTGGAATCCACACCAGTCTCCCCATCTGCTCCTTGTTCTCTCCCTGGATCCTAAAACTACTGAACTCACTCTTCCCCTCCTGAAGTCTGCAGGCTCTGAAACTGAAGCTTGGTGTCCCTCAGTCCCGACTCCTTGATTTACCTCCCCTTCTCCCCTCCTCTTTCCCCCTTGGTTGTGTTCCACACTCTGGGCCTTGGGCCTTCCCCGGGGATTCTCAGTATGAACAGGTGGGATGTGTTTGGAGACAGGGTGTCCCGGCTCTCCACCTTTAAAGGGGCAAGGAGACGACCAGCTGGGCTGAATGGCCCTGCTTTATGACATCACTGCAGTGCCTAGCAACCAGCCTCCCTGAGCCCTGCTCATTATGGGCTGGGTTTAGCTCAGTGCTGTTACAGGAAGGGAAACAGGAGCAGGATTCGCCCCGTGTGGAGCCCAGGATTAATGGGGAGAGGTACAGGATCAATTTATACCTTATTGTGAGAACTGTCATTGTCCCGGACACTCCCTGTCCCTCAGCATCTGTGTCGGGGAGCAGCTGATGGATTTACTCTGTATCTAACCCGTGCTGTACCCGACTGGAGAGTGTTTGATGCTGACACTAGGGGCTCAGCTCCACGAGCACAACATTTAACCCAAAGATGATCTGATAAACCCATCAGCTTCTCCCCTAGACACAGGTCCTGAAGGACAGGGAGTGTCTCCTGATATTTTGGTCGGTGTCGTTGATCAAGTTTAAACACCTCGCTCACATCTCCTCTCACCCTGCTTTATTCTAATGAGAAGTGCCCCAGTTTCTCTCGTCTCTCCTCCTGGGAAAGAGAAGTTCGCCTCAGTTAGAAACTCAAACAGGTGCTTCACTGCAGACAGGTCATCATGAGGAAACATTTCTTTACCCAGCGAGTTATTATGATCCGAAATGCACTGCCTGAAAGGGTGGAGGAAGCAGATTCAAGAGTAACTTTCAAAAGGGAATTGGATAAATATTTGAAGGGAAAACATTTACCGGGATATGGGGAAAGAGCAAGGGAGTGGGACTAATTGGATCGCTCTCCCAAAGAGCTGGCACAAGTATGATGGGCCGAGTGGTCGCCTTTTGTGCTGTATCAATCTATGATTCTCTGATAACTAAAGCCTCTCATCCGTGGTATAACCTCAGTGAATTTATTCTGCAGCCTCTCTGTGGCCCCGACATCCTTCCTAGTGTAAGATGCCCAAAACTTATTCTAACTGCAGCCGAACCGATGGTTTTGTTTTCTACGCCCCATTTATAAAAAACCTCGGGTAACATTTTTAAACCACTTTATAAACTTGTCCTCCAACTTTTAAAGATTTGTGTATCTGATCTCCCTGTAGATTTTAGAGATATTAACATAACATGGTTAAAATACATTGACATCAAATGTCTGATATAATGTGTATTATGGGAAAGAGAAGTTTAGTCTGAGTTAGAAACTCAAACAGGTGTTTCACTGCAGACAGGTCGCCATGGCAACACTGATAAGATATTCCATTCACTGAATCGACTGGTTGGAATCTGTAATCAGAGCCGGGGAAAAAAAACAGGTTTTGTCTGTTACTAATCACAATATAAGCTTAGAATCATAGAATGGTTACAGCACAGAAGGAGGCCATTCGGCCCTTTGAGCCCATGCCGGCCCTCTGCAAGACCACTTCAGCTAGTCCCACTCCACCACCCTTTCCCCGTAGCCCTGCAAATGTTTTTCTTTCAGGTACTTATCCAATTCCCTTTTGAAAGCCGTGATTGAATCTGCCTCCACCACCTTTTCAGGCAGTGCATTCTAGATCCTAACCACTCGCTGCGTAAAAAAGTTTTTCCTCATGTCACCTTTGGTTCTTTTGCCCATCACCTTAAATCTGTGTCCTCTGGTTCTCGACCCTTCTGCCAATGGGAACAGTTTCTCTCTATCTACTCTGTCCAGAACCCTCATGATTTTGAAAACCTCCATCAAATCTCCTCTCAACCTTCTCTGCTCTAAGGAGAACAACCCCAGCTTCTCCAGTCTATCCACGTAACTGAAAACCCTCATCCCTGGAATCATTCTTGTAAATCTTTTCTGCACCCTCTCTAAGGCCTTCACATCCTTCCTAAAGTGCGGTGCCCAGAATTGGACATAATACTCCAGTTGAGGCCGAGCCAGTGTTTTATGAAGGTTCATCATAACTTCCTTGCTTTTGTACTCTGTGCCTTCCTTGCTTTTGTTGCCTCTTGTTGCTGGCTCCAGGCACTGGAGCGGTTCCTGTGTGTTCAGCTCTCAGGTTCAGTCAGTACCTGGGCTGGGCTCAGCACTTTACCCAGCACATCTATGTCCACGTTGTCATACTTGACACAGAGGGGCTGCGCAAGCTTCTCGTCCACCTCGGTCAGGGCGAGAGGTCCCGACCACTCGTGCAAGTCTACGGGCATGTTGCGGCCGCACTGCGGACAGCCCGGGCTTAGGCTGCACGAGCTGGAGCCACGTGAGCTACACTGGAGAAGGTTGAGATTCCAGAAATAGTGGGGAACCGAGGGGCTAATGAGTGAGGAACTTAAAGTAATTCATATCAGTCGAGAAACAGTACTTGAGAAACTAATGGGACTAAAAGCCGACAAATCCCCATGACCTGACGGCCTACATCCTAGGGTTCTAAAAGAGGTGGTTGCGGAGATAGTGGATGCATTGGTCATGATCTTCCAAAATTCCCTAGATTCTGGAAAGGTCCTAGTGGAATGGAAGGTAGCAAATGTAACCCCGCTATTCAAGAAAGGAGGGAGAGAGAAAACAGGGATCTACAGGCCAGTTAGCCTGACATCAGTCCTCAGGAAAATGCTGCAAACCATTATTAAGGAAGTGGAATAGGGCACTTAGAAAATGATGATATGATTTAGGCAGAGTCAGCATGGTTTTATAAAAGGGAAATTGTGTTTGACAAATTTATTACAGTTTTTTGAGGATGTAACTAGCAGGGTAGATAAAGGGGAACCAGTGGATGTACTTGGATTTCCAAAAGGCATTCGGTAAGGTACCACATAAAGGGTTGTTACGCATGGGGTTGGGGGTAATGTATTATCATGGAGAGAGGAATGGTTAACGGACAGAAAACTGAGAGTAGGGAGAAATGGGTCAATTTCCTGTTGGCAGGCTGTAACTAGTGGGGTGCCGCAAGGATCAGCGTTGGGGCCTCAGCTATTTACAATCTATATTAATGACCTAGATGTAGGGACCGAGTGTAATGTATCCAAGTTTGCTGCTGATACAAAGCTAGGTGGGACAGTAAGCTGTGAGGAGAACACAGAGTCTGCAAAGGGATATAGATAGACTGAGTGAGTGGGCAGTAAGGTGGCAGATGGAGTATAATGTGGGGAAATGTGAGGTTATTCACTTTGGTAGGAAGAATAGGAAAACAGAATATTGTTAAGGTGAGAAACTATTAAATCTTGGACCTGAAACGTTAACTCTGTTTCTCTCTCCACTGATGCTGCCTGGCCTGCTGAGTTTTTCCAGCGTTTTCTGTTGTTATTTCAGATTCCCAGCATCCGCAGTATTTTGCTATTGTATTAAATGTTGGTGTTTAGAGAGATTTAGGTGTCCTCGTACAAGAAACTCAGAGAGTGTAGCCAGTTCCTGCAGCAAGAACGCATTCAACTCAAATGATACCAACATTAAAGTCAAACGGCTGGTCTGTAAAGGCAGTTTTGTGAAATTGACCAATCATAAAAAACTGACCAAACTTCGTATCCCAGCATCACCTGAGGGACCAGTGAGACTTTTAAAGGGAACGTGTAATACACGCTCTGGATTAAACAGCATAAGAACCACAGACACGACTCCTTTTACTTCATGAATATGCTAATCAAGGAAATGGCTGGAACAATCGAACCACACAATGGCCTGTGTTTGTGTAAATTCAACTGACTGTCCTGTCCAGCGAAACTCCTCGCTCCAGCTGTTAACCACACTTACAATTGGCTCCACCGAGTCTGGAACATCTTTTGGAAATGTTAATTCCAGGATTGTTGCTGGATTGAAACCCATTCACTAACCTTTAGTGTGGAAGCAAGTCATCCTCGGTTCCGCGGGACTGCCTAAGAAGAAGAAGAACCTTTCAAACTGATGATAAGCAAGGAAGTGTCTAATCAAGACATTTCTTTGTGTGATAATGGTCGAACATCCAACAGGATGAAGACATTTCCTTTTTTTATTGTATGGTTTGAAATCAAACAGAATGGCAGAAAAACGAGATTAAGATGGTACAATCAAAAGGGGAAGGGTTTGTGTCAATCTATTGTCACAGACTTTGATCTTTTGTATTATAAAAGGGTGTTTAGAAAGGGAAAAGGTCAACTTGCGAGGAAAACTGCGGAGGGTTTAATCACCCGTACAGATGGAAACAGACTCCTCCACTTGATCGCCGGGGTGAGTGGTGTTTGAAATTAAATAGTTAAAGGGAACGGTGTATGTTGGTATTGTTTGGAGTTATAAGGGAATAGTGCATTGATGTTTGTATGTTATTGGTAGTACAATAAATAGTTAAAGACAGACTGAGTTGTACTGAGTTTGTGAGCCTTGACCATTTTACTCCACCCAGAAGGGGTTCAAGTCGGATTCTGGAATTATAAGACGGGAGGTGCGCGTTCACCTACCTACAAGAGTTAGCATGCAGATACAGCAAGCAATTAGAAAGGCAAATGGCATGTTGGCCTTTATTGCAAGGGGGTTGGAGTATAAGAGTAAGGAAGTCTTGCTCCAATTGTACAGGACCTTGGTGAGACCACACCTGGAGTACTGGGCACAGTTTTGGTCTCCTTATCTAAGGAAGGAGATACTTGCCTTGGAGGTGGTGCAACGAAGGTTCACTGGATTGATTCCTGGGATGAGAGGGCTGTCCTATGATGAGAGATTGTGTAGAATGGGCCGATACTCTCTGGAGTTTAGAAGAATGAGAGGTGATCTCATTGAAACATACAAGATTCTGAGGGGGATTGACAGGGTAGATGCTGAGAGATTGTTTCCCCTGGCTGGAGAGTCTAGAACTAGGGGCCATAGTCTCAGGATAAGGGGCCGGCCATTCAGGACTGAGATGAGGAGGAATTTCTTCACTCAGAGGGTTGTGAATCTTTGGAATTCTCTGCCCCAGAGGGTTGTGGGTGCTGAGTTGCTGACTATATTCAAGGCTGAGATCGAGATTTTTGGACTCGAGGGAAAGTAAGGGATATGGGGATATGGTGGGAAAGTGGAGTTGAGGGCAAAGGTCAGCCATGATCTTATTGAATGGCGGAGCAGGCTCGAGGGGCCGTATGGCCCACTCCTGCTCCTAATTCTTACGTTAATGTTCTTATACTCCCAACATCTGATAGGCTCTGTGCTGCTTACCCTCAATCCTGATTGGTTTACACTGAGCTGTTTTCACACAGCTCCGTCCTCCCGCTATAAATTAGGGCATCGCTGCCAGTCAGTAATAAGAGGTGGTGCTGGGCGGAGGGCTGTGTCAGACCCACCTCCCTTATCCTGTAACAGACCAGGGTTCCTGTGGACAGACCCCACAGACCCTTCTCCCTTATCCTGTAGCAGACCAGGGTTCCTGGGGACAGACCCCACAGACCCATCTCCCTTATCCTGTAGCAGACCAAGGACCCTGGGGACACTCCCCACAGACCCATCTCCCTTATCCTGTAACAGACCAGGGTTCCTGGGGACAGACCCATCTCCCTTATCCTGTAACAGACCAGGGTTCCTGGTGTTGTGTCCGTGTGTTAATAGAGACACTGAAGGCAGGAGTTGGTTTCACAGGTGTTTACTGAACAAAGTCTGGAGGTTAACTAACTGATACAACACAATATACAGGCTTATATAGCCTGAGTGGCCATTACCAGCATTACAGTACACAGGGGGCTTTAAAGGCACATACACTACAATTCCTCCCCTTTTAGCCAACCAGTGCATAATAGTTTAAGTAATCATTAATTACATGTTACAAGAACAATAATCTACACATTGCTGCAGTTAATCAATTATAAGTCAGTCTCTCTGGAGGCTTCCTGACTCGGTCCGGATAACGCCTCGGTGGTGTAGTAGATTCTGGTGGTGTCGTAGGTTCTTTTGGCAAGGCTGATTCGGCTTGAATGCCAGTGTCGGGTTCATCGTGTTCCAGTATCACCGGATCGGAGGTAGATACTATGGGTATCTCTACTTCATCATTAGGCGTATAGAGTTGTGGTGTAGGTTGTCCCTTTTCGGATGACTCTATGATTTGGTCAGCATGGCGCCTTATTATGCTTTCTCCAATGTCCACGGTATACATCAGCGGTCCTAGTCGTGTGCAGATAGTTCCAGGCTGCCATTTCTCGGTACGGTAGTCCCGGGCCAAAACTTGTTGACCTATCTGGAAGGTTCTAGTTGGCCTTTCATTCATGCCTTGAAATTGCCGGTTCTCCACGTCCCTTCTGATGTTTGGCTTGATCAAATCCAGCCGGCATCTTAGGCTTCTATTGAAGAACATCATGGCGGGAGTTTGGTTTGTAACCATATGTGTTGCATTCCTGTATGCAAACAAGAAGTTATCTACCTTATGCTGAAGTTTTATGTCTTCATTACCCATGGCCTTTATGGCCTTCTTGAAGGTCTGGACAAACCTTTCAGCCAATCCATTGGTGGCGGGATGGTATGGGGCGGACGTGTAGTGCTTAACCCCATTTTTTTTAAGAACTTCCTGAATTCTTCGGACACAAATTGCGGTCCATTATCAGAACAGATCTGTTCAGGCAGCCCATTCCTGGCAAATATGGTCCTTAATACTGTGATGGTTTTTTCCGTGGTGGTGGAAGACATCTTTATTACCTCCGGCCACTTGGAGTGTGCATCAACCGCGATTAAGAACATTGAGTCCATAAATGGACCAGCAAAGTCGATGTGTACCCTTTTGCCATGGAGATGAGGGCCACTCCCATGGATGTAGAGGGGCTTGTGGTGGAGCGTTTTGGACCTTCTGGCATCCTAGGCAGCTCTTGGTCATTTCTTCGATGTCTCCATCGATACCTGGCCACCATACAAACGCTCTGGCTCGGTTCTTCATTTTCACTCCACCCAGATGCCCCTCGTGAAGCTCCTTTAGAACTTTATCCTGGAGTTTGTGTGGAATCACCACTCTGGATCCACACATCAAGGTTCCTCGGCACACTGACAGCTGTTCTCTTCTTTGCGAGAATGCTGGCAACAGTGGTTCGCCATGTGCTGGCCATCCCTTCACTGTTAAATCGTAGACTCGTGAGAGAGTCGGGTCATTTCTAGTTTCCCTTTCAATGGCAGAATTTGTTACTGGTAGACATTCGACTATGGTAGAGTGGAAAATCTCCACTGGGTCTACGGTAGGTGCCTCTTCTACCGTTGGCAACGGTAGGCGTGATAAACCATCAGCATTCCCATGCTGTTTTGATCCTTTGTATTCTATGTTATATTGGTGTGCCCCTAGAAAAAGGGACCACCTCTGTAGCCTTTGCGCTGTCATAATGGGAACACCCTTTTTAGGGTTGAATATGGAGATGAGGGGTTGATGGTCAACAAGGTAAATTTTTGTCCGTGTGTTAATAGAGACACTGAAGGCAGGAGTTGGTTTCACAGGTGTTTACTGAACAAAGTCTGGAGGTTAACTAACTGATACAACACAATATACAGGCTTATATAGCCCGAGTGGCCATTACCAGCATTACAGTACACAGGGGGCTCTTAAAGGCACATACACTACACCTGGGGACAGACCCATCTCCCTTATCCTGTAACAGACCAGGGTTCCTGGGGACAGGCCCCACAGACCCATCTCCCTTATCCTGTAACAGACCAGGGTTCCTGGGGACAGGCCCCACAGACCCATCTCCCTTATCCTGTAACAGACCAGGGTTCCTGGGGACAGGCCCCACAGACCCATCTACCTTATCCTGTAACAGACCAGGGTTCCTGGGGACAGACCCCACAGACCCATCTCCCTTATCCTGTAACAGACCAGGGTTCCTGGGGACTGACCCCACAGACCCATCTCCCTTATCCTGTAACAGACCAGGGTTCCTGGGGACAGACACACCTCCCCTCTCAATGGTGATTCAAAGGTATTGTGTAAACCTTCACCTGAATGGGTCTGATTCGCCGATCCCCACCTGATCAGACAGACTCTGCCTGAAGGAGTCTCAGATAAAGTCTGATTTTCTTCTTTCGTATGATAGTAGGAAAGCAAATCAAATGTCAATATTTAAGTCAGATATCCAGGCCAAAGCTTCCTGTGTAACAGTGTGGATATCTTGTCGGCTGCCTGTGAATTTCCTCTGAGGGCAGTGCTCAATGATGGGCTCCAGGGTCTGATCAGGAGCTCCACAGTCACATGATGGGGATGCTTTAATCTTCCATCTATGGAGAAGGTGGCAGCATCTACCATGACCGTTTCTGAGGTGGTTGATGGTTGTCCACTGTTTGTGAGGAAGGTTTGATCCGATGACTATTAAACGCTCCCCAGGCTGCAGGTTCTGTGGCTGATCCCAGCCCTTGCCCTCTCCGTTCGTTCTCAGAAGACTTTGTCCCGAGTTGAGAGTCTCTCTGGAGATGGTGCTGGAGCCGATGGGGTTTGAAACATTCACTCAGTGGGTCTCCTCACTGTGCTCTCACCCTCCACCTTTAATGATCACCAATGGGATTGGGTCGGTCCCTTTTGAACCATTCAGGGTTCTGGGCAGGGGATCCATTACCCCCCTGGTGTTTCCATTGACTGTCGAACCCTTAGCTGTGAGTCTGTGCACTTCCCCAGATATCTGAGGGATTCGAGTGGTGGGAGAGAACACAAGGAGTCTCTTTATACAGAGGGTGTCCTTCTTTCACCCGATTGGGCTTCAAGGGGTGGAGGAGGTGAACCCGGGGCGGGGGGCTGATGCTGATCTGGACTTGTGTGGAGGGAGTGAGATATCGGGGCTGAAACTCCACTCCTGGTCCATCGCTGCCACTGGTACATTTCGCCCGGTGAATACGGCGGACTCCCCGGGTTTACACTCTCCCCTCATTTAAACATAGATGGTGCAGTGTGGGAGGTGAGGGAGGAGTCTGCTCATTCCCGGGGGCAGATCAGACAAAGTGCTTTGAGTGGTGGGTCCAGCAGTGAAACTGAAACCAAACCAAAGGGAACAAATAAAGATCCAATCCAAGGGAACAAGCAACGGGACAATGGGAAGAAACCACAACCGGCCCAAAAGTGGGATAATCTCCCTAAAAGGTCGGTCTGGACAGTTAGAAACTCCTCCTGGTGACTGTGTGCCTGCAGGACTCGGCTTCACTCCAGTGTTTAAAGGCACAGAGCGCTGGCTCACACCCAGGGGGCAATGTGTGGGAATTCCAGGGGCAGCGAGGACATGCCCGGAAACATCCCGGAGCAGTGAAAGCCCACTGGGCCCCAGGACAAGCTCATCGGAAAACCCAGGGCAAGGGCAAATTCAAAACGCAGTTTGCAGGCGTGATGCTCTATTCACACATCGAAGGTGAGAGAGATGCTGTGGGTCACACACTAAGTCCAGTGGCTGAAAGTGATTAACAGTTTTGTGTTTAGTGATCCCGGGCGTGTTATCGATACCTTCCCTGGATACCAAGGCTGGGAGAGGCACTCTGGAATGTATGGGGAGCTGGGACTTGTCCATGAGAGTAACCAAAGGTCTGAGAACTGAACTCATCTAGAGTTAGAAAGGAGAAAAGGCCCAAAAATGGAGCAGTCAGTAACAGGACATCAAATAGTCTCCTCTTATCTTGAAGACGTCAAGGACTCGACATATTGTGTTTGAAACAAAGCTGATTTATTCGACATATATAGAATCATAGAATGGTTACAGCACAGAAGGAGGCGATTTGGCCCGTCGAGCCCGTGCCGGCTCTCTGCAAGATCACTTCAGCTCGTCCCACTCCCCTGCCGTTTCCCCGTAACCCTGCACATTTCTTTACTTCAGGTACTTATCAAACTCCCTGTTGGAAGCCACGATTGAATCTGCCTCCACCACCCTTTCAGGCAGTGCATTCCAGATCCTAACCACTCGCTGAGTAACAAAGTTTTTCCTCATGTCGCCTTTGGTTCTTCTGCCAATCACCTTAAATCTGTGTCCTCTGGTTCTCGACCCTTCCGCCAATGGGACGTTTCTCTCTCTCTACTCTGTCCAGATCCCTCATGATTTTGAACACCTCTATCAGATCTCCTCTTGTTAGATCGGGTAATTAATTTCAGTGGACCACACTGATCTGAAGTCAACACACTAAAATTAAAGTTTGCGAGTCCGGTGGTAAGTTTTAAATAGTCGATTTATTGCATCACTTGATTTACACTGTTTGACTTCCTTTATCCGACTAACATCATATTCAAAATGGCTGGTTTTTATACAGCAGCAGATGTACCCGCCCCCTTTATTACCATTGGCTCAGCAGCATGCATGCAGAGCTATGGTTGGTTCAACTACATCACACTGATTGGATCTCTGGTACATCAATCATTCCTTTGTTCTCTAGTTAAGCAGAATCATCACTTTCACTTTTAAGCTAAGATCAGCACTTTCACAGTTTAAGCTAAATCAGCATTTTCATTGTTCTCAGTTTTTAAGTCAGCCGATGTGACGTTACCAGCTGTGATTGGATCTGATACATCACACCATCCTTTGGCACGTGGTCAGCTTAAGCATAATCAGATTTTTTTAAATCATTAGTTAAATCATATTAAAATCTATGTTATTAAAATATATTCCCGAACACCTCTCAACCTTCTCCAGTCTATCCACGTAACTGAAGTCCCTCATCCCTGGAACCATTCTTGTGAATCTATTCTGCACCCTCTCTAAGGCCTTCACATCCTTCATGAAGTGTGGTGCCCAGAATTGGACACAATACTCCAGTTGAGGCCGAACCAGTGTTTTATAAAGGTTCATCATAATTTCATAGAAACATAGAAGATAGGAGCAGGAGTAGGCCATTCGGCCCTTCGAGCCTGCTCCGCCATTCAATGAGATCATGGCTGATCATCCGAATTCAGTACCCTGTCCCTGCCTTCTCCCCATATCCCTTGATCCCTTTAGCCTTAAGAAATATATCCAACTCTTTCTTGAATATATTTAATGAACTGGCCTCCACCGCCCTCTGTGGCAGAGAATTCCACAGGTTCACCACTCTCTGGGTGAAGAAATTCCTCCTCATTTCAGTCCTAAATGGCTTACCCCTTATCCTTAGACTGTGACCCCTGGTTCTGGACTCCCCGGCCATCAGGAACATCCTTCCTGCATCTAGTCTGTCCAGGCCTGACAGAATTTTATAGGTTTCGATGAGATCCCCTCTCAATCTTCTAAACTCCAGTGAGTATAAGCCCAATCGACACAATCTCTCCTCATACGTCATTCCTGCCATCCCAGGTATCAGCCTGGTGAATCTTTGCTGCACTCCCTCCATGGCAAGAACGTCCTTCCTCAGGTAAGGTGACCAAAACTGCACACAATACTCAAGGTGTGGTCTCACCAAGGCCCTGTACAACTGTAGCAAGACATCCTTGTTCCTGTACTCGAACCCTCTTGCTACGAAGGCCAACATACCATTTGCCTTCTTAACCGCCTGCTGCACCTGCATGCTTACCTTCAGCGACTTGTGCACAAGAACACCCAGGTCTCTTTGCACTTCCCCTTCTCCCAATCTATTGCCATTCAAATAATAATCTGCCTTCCTGTTTTTGCCACCAAAGTGGATAACCTCACATTTATCCACATTATAGTGCATTTGCCATGTTTCTGCCCAATCACCCAACCTGTCCAAATCGTACTGGAGTTTCACGACATCCTCCTCACAGCTTACCCTCCCATCCAGCTTTGTGTCGTCTGCAAATTTGGAGATATTACATCCAGTTCCCTCGTCCAGATCATTAATATATATTGTGAACAGCTGGGGTCCTAGGACCGATCCTTGCGGTACCCCACTAGTCACTGCCTGCCACTCAGAAAACGACCCGTTTATTCCAACTCTTTGCTTTCTGTCCGCCAACCAGTCAATACCTTGCCCCCAATCCCATGTGCCTTAATTTTGCACGCTAATCTCTTATGCGGGACCTTATCAAAAGCCTTCTGAAAGTCCAAATACACCACATCCACTGGTTCTCCCTTATCTATTTTACCAGTTACATCCTCAAAAAATTCCAGTAGATTAGTCAAGCATGATTTATCTTTTGTAAATCCACGTTGACTTTGTCCGATCCTGTCACTGCTTTCCAAGTGCTCTGCTATTACATCTTTTATAATGGACTCCAGCATTTTCCTCACTACCAATGTCAGGCTTACCGGTCTATAATTCCTTGTTTTTGTACTCTGTGCCTCTATTTATGAAGCCCGGGATCTTTGTGCACACATCCCCCCAGGTCTCTCTGTTCATGCACACACTTTAGAATTGTACCCTTTAGTTTATATTGCCTCTCCTCATTCTTCCTATCAAAATGTACCACTTTGCACTTTTCTGCGTTAAAGTTTATCTCCCACGTGTCCGCCCATTCCACCAGCCTGTCTATGTCCTCTTGAAGTCTATCACCATTCTCCTCACTGTTCACTATACTTCCAAATTTTGTGTCATCTGCAAATTTTGAAATTGTGCCCTGTACTCCCAAGTCTAAGTAATTAATATATATCAAGAAAAACAGTGATCCTAGTACCGACTCCCCAGCCAAGGGAAACATTCTCCCAGCATCCACCCTATCAAGCCCTGTAATAATTTTGTATGCTTCAATGAGATCCCCTCTCATTCTTCTGAATTCAAGAGAATACAGGCCTAGTTTACTCATGATGTGAAGCTAACAGGTCTGTAGTTCCCCGTTTTCTCCCTCCCTCCTTTCTTAAATAGCAGGGTTACATTTGCTATCCTCCAATCTGCAGGAATCATTCCAGAATCTATAGAATTTTGGAAGATGACAACCAATGCATCCACTATCCCAACGGCCACCTCTTTCAAAACCCTAGGATGTAGGTCATCTGGTCCTTGAGATTTATCGACTTTTAGTCCCATTAATTTTGCTAGTACTGTTTTTTTTACTAATAATAATTTCTTTAAGTTCCTCATTCTCGCCACACCCTTGGTTTTCTCGTATTTCTGGGAGGTTTTTTGTGTCTTCCTCCGTGAAGACAGAAACAATTTATTTAATTTCTCTGCCATTTCCTCATTCCCCATTATAAATTCTCCCATCTCTGACTGTAAAGGACCTACATTTACCTTCACCAGTCTTTTCCTTTTCACATACCTATAGAAGCTTTTACAATCCGTTTTTATATTTTTTGCTAGTTTGTGCTCATATTCTATTTTCCCTTTCTTTATCAATTTCTTGGTCCCCCTTTGCTGATTTCTAAAAAAGATCCCAATCCTCAGGCTGACTGCTTTTTCTGGCAACTTTATAAGCTTCCTCCTTTGACTTAATACTAGCTTTAATTTCTTTAGTTAGCCATGGTTGGATCACTTTTCCTTTTGGGTTTTTATGCCCCAGAGGAATATATGTTTGATGTAAATTATGCATTATTTCCTTGAATGTTAGCCATTGTATGTCCACCTTCATACCTTTTAGTGTAGTCTCCCAATCTACCATGGCCAACTTGTCCCTCATACCCTTGTAGTTTCTTCTGTTTAGATTGAAGACCTTAGTTGCAGATTGGACTACATCACTCTCAAACTTAATGTAAAATTTAATCATATTATGGTCACTTGTCCCTAAAGGCCCCTTTACCACAAGATTATTGATTAGCCCTTTCCCATTACACAGTACCAGATCCAAAATAGCCTGTTCCCTGGTTGGTTCCTCCACATACTGATCCAGGAAACCATCTCACATGCATTCTAAGAATTCGTCCTCCACACCATTAGTGGTAATTTGATTTGCCCAGTCAATATGTAGATTAAAGTCCCCCATGATTACCGTATTGCCCTTGTTACATGCACTTCTAATTTCTTGATTGATACTGTGCCCTACATTACCATTACTATTTGGTGGCCTATACACAACTCCCACCAATGTTTTCCACCCTTTGCTGTTTCTCAGCTCCACCCAAACTGATTCCAGTTCTACATCACGATCTGCCAAGCCAAGATCTTTTATCTCTACCGTACCGATCTCATCCCTTAACAGCGCTACGCCACCTCCTTTTCCTTTCTGTCTGTCCTTCCTAAATGTTGAGTACCCTGGAACATTCAGTTCCCAGCCTTGGTTACCCTGCAACCATATCTCTGTAATGGCAATTACATCATACCGATTTACTTCTATTTGTGCCATTAATTCATCCACCTTGTTGCGAATGCTACGTGCATTTAGATAAAGTGCCTTCAACTTTGCCTGTTTAATATTTTTCTGCACGTTGAACCTCTTTACTGTTGGCCTTTGTTTCTGCTCCCTACTAGTTTTGCTGACTACTTTTCTAACTTTCACTTCCAGCTTTGTTTCTCTCCATTCTGGGCCTAGTTAGGTTTCCAGCCCCCTGACAAACTAGTTTAAATCCTTCCCAACAGCACTAGCAAACCTCCCTGCGATCATGGCTGATCCTCTATCTCAATGCCATATTCCTGCTCTCTCCCCATACCCCTTGATGCCTTTTGTGTCTAGAAATCTATCTATCTCCTTCTTCTTAAATATATTCAGTGATTTGGCCTCCACAGCCTTCTGTGGTAGAGAATTCCACAGGGTCATCACCCTCTGAGTGAAGAAATTTCTCATCTCAGTCCTAAATGGCTTACCCCGTATCCTGAGACTGTGACCCCTCATTCTAGACCCCCCCAGCCAGAGGAAACATTCTCCCTGCATCCAGTCTGTCAGACTTTTATACGTTTCAATGAGATCCCCTCTCATTCTTCTAAACTCTAGTGAATACAGGCCTAGTTGACCCAATCTCTCCTCATATGACAGTCCTGCCATCTCAGGAATCAGTCTGGTGAACCTTCGCTGCACTCCCGCTATGGCAAGTATATCCTTTCTTAGGTAAGGAGACAGTACTCCAGGTGTGGTCTCACCAAGGCCCTGTATAACTGCAGTAAGACATCCTTGCTCCTGTACTCAAATCCTCTTGCAATGAAGGCCAACATACCATTTGCCTTCCTAACTGCCTGCTGCATCTGCATGTTTGCTTTCAGTGACTGGTGTACAAGGACACCCAGGTCCCTTTGTACATCAGCATTTCCCAATCTATCACCATTTAAATAATACTCTACCTTTCTGTTTTTCCTACCGAAGTGGATAACTTCACATTTATCCACATTATACTGCATCTGCCATGTATTTGCCCACTCACTCAACTTGTCTAAATTGCCTTGAAGCCTCTTTGCATCCTCCTCACAACTCACAATCCCATCTAATTTTGCGTTGTCAGCAAACTTAGAAATATTACATTTGGTTCCCTCATCCAAATCATTGATATATATTGTGAATAGCTGGGGCCCAAGCACTGATCCCTGCGGTACCCCACTAGTCACCGCCTGCCACCCCGAAAAAGACCCATTTATTCCTACTCTCTGTTTCCTGTCTGTTAACCAATTTTCAATCCATTCCAGTATATTACCCCCAATCCCATGTGCTTTAATTTTGCACACTAACATCTTATGTGGGACTTTATCAAAGGCCTTCTGAAAATCCAAATACACCACATCCACTGGGTCTCCCTTATCTATTCTACCAGTTACATCCTCAAAAAACTCCAGGTTTGTCAAACACGATTTCCCTTTCATAAATCCATGTTGATATTTTCTAAGTGTCCTGTTATCACATCCTTTATAATACTCTAGCATTTTCCGTACTACTGATGTTCGGCTAAACAGCCTGTAGTTCCTGGTTTTCTCTCTCCCTCCTTTTTTTAAATAGTGGGGTTACATTTGCCACCCTCCAATCTGCCGGAACTGTTCCAAAATTTTATAGATTATGGAAGATGATAACCAATGTATCCACTATTTCCATGGCTACCTCTTTTAGGATTCTGGGATGCAGATTATCAGGCCCTGGGGATTTATCAGCTTTCAGTCCCATTAATTTCTCCAGCACTATTTTTTTACTAATACTAATTTCCTTTAATTCCTCCTTCTCACTAGATCTTTGGTTCCCTCGCATTTCTGGGAAGTTATTTGTGTCCTTTTCCATGAAGCCAGAACCAAAGTATTTGTTTAATTGCTCGGCCTTTTCCTTGTTCCCCATTATAAATTCTCCCGTTTCTGACTGTAAGGGACCTACATTTGTCTTCACTAATCTTTTTCTTTTTACATACTTGTAGAAGCTTTTACAGTCCACTTTTATGTTCCTTGCAAGTTTACTCTCATACACTATTTTTCCCCATTTAATCAATCTCTTGGTCCTTTTTTGCTGAACTCTAAACTGCTCACAATCCTCAGGCTTGCTACTTTTTCAGGCAACTTTATATGACTCCTCCTTGGATCTAATACTGTCCTTAATTTCTTTTGTTAGCAATGGCCGCTTTTCCTTTTGTGTTTTTGCACCAGAAAGGAATGTATAACTGTTGCAATTCATGAATTGTCAGTGAGGATTAATCAGCACTTCCTAAATGGAGATGTTAATCAGTGGAACTTTTCAGACAATAAATTGTAGATTTTGTACCAAAGGCCAATTTAGGGTTAAAGTAAAATTCATAATTTTATTGTCAAATAATTTCTTATGAAAGTCCTGAATTAAGGGGAATGATCACAGACAGCGGTTCTTAAAGGGACACTGCAGCCCCGACAACTCAATCAGCTATATATCCAGAATATTAAACTCCAGCCCAGTTATAAGGTTATTAACATCAGCAGAAACAAACCCCAACTGTCAGAATGAACATGGTTCTGTCCTGGATGTGAATAACAGCAGAATCCAACCCCTGCAGTCACCTGTGAACTCGCTGGTGTGTCAGCAGGTTGGATGACTGAGTGAATCCCTTCCCACACACTGAGCAGGTGAACGGCCTCTCCCCGGTGTGAACTCGCTGGTGAGCCAGCAGGTTGGATGACTGAGTGAATCCCTTCTCACACACTGAGCAGGTGAATGGCCTCTCCCCAGTGTGAACTCGCTGGTGTGTCAGCAGGTGGGAGGAATTAGTGAATCCCTTCCCACACACGGAGCAGGTGAACGGCCTCTCCCCGGTGTGAACTCGCTGGTGAGCCAGCAAGTTGGATGACTGAGTGAATCCCTTCCCACACACGGAGCAGGTGAACGGCTTCTCCCCGGTGTGAACTCGCTGGTGTGTCAGCAGGTTTGTTGATTTAATGAAGCCCTTCTCACACATGGAGCAGGTGAACGGCCTCTCCCTAGTGTGAGTGCGCTGGTGTACAATGAGATTGGATGAACTCCTGAACCTCTTCCCACAGTGAGAGCAAGTGAATGGTTTCTCGTCAGTGTGAACTCGCTGGTGGTGAATCAGTTCCTCAGAGCTTTTAAAGCAGTTCGCACAGTCGGAGCATTTAAAAGGTCTCTCGTCAGTGTGAACTCGCTGGTGTCTCAGAAGGTGGGCTGAATTAGTGAATCCCTTCCCACACACGGAGCAGCTGAATGGCCTCTCCCCGGTGTGACTGCGTCGATGAGTTTCCAGCTGGGACGGGTAACTGAATCCCTTCCCACAGTCCCCACATTTCCACGGTTTCTCCATGGTGCGGGTGTCCTTGTGTCTCTCCAGGTTGGACGATCGGTTGAAGCCTCGTCCACACACACAGCACGTGTACGGTTTCTCCCCGCTGTGAATGGTGCGATGTTTATTCAGGCTGTGTAACTGGTTAAAGCTCTTTCCCCAGTCAGTGCACTGGAACACTCTCACTCGGATGTGTGTGTCTCGGTGCTTTTGCAGTCACACTGATGTTTGAAATCTTTGCCCACAGACAGAACAGACAAACATTCCTCCTTCCACATTCAAAGGTCGATGATATTCAGGTCCTAATGAATGGAGTGGCTCTGTCAGATCTTGACGTGATGTTTAGTTTGAGTTTCCTGTCTGCAAATCCTCCCCTTCCACTACCCTGTAAAAGGAGTTTACAAAAGTCATCACTAAGTACAGGATAGAAATTCAGAACAGACAAGTCTAGTTTCTATACAACGTTCTTTCACACGTGGTACTGTACATGGTGATCACTAAACACAAAACCCAGGCTGTTAATCATTTTCAGCTACTGGACTTAGTGTGTGTCCCATCGCATCTCTCTCACTTTTAATGTGTGAATAGAGCATCACGCCTGCAAACCTGGATTTAAATTTAAATTCACTCACCAAACGCATTCAACAAAAGATGAACAAGTAAACACGTCACAGCCCACTAATCCAGCTCTACATTCACAGGAGGAAGTCTGTTATCTAACTCCTCATAGAAAGTTACAGCACAGAAGGATGCCATTTCGGCCCATCGTGTCCGCGCCGGCCAACAAAGAGCTATCCAGCCTAATCCCACTTCCCAGCTCTTGGTCCATAGCCCTGCAGGTTAGAGCATCCCAAGTGCACATCCAGGTACTTTTTAAATGTGGTTAGGGTTCCTGCCTCTACCACCCTTTCAGGCAGTGAGTTCCAGACCCCTACAACCCTCTGGGTGCAGATATTTCCCCTCTAAACCTTCCCCCAAGTACTTTAAATCTGTGCCTCCTGGTTTTTGACCCCTCTGCTAAGGGAAATAGGTCCTTTCTATCCACTTTATCTAGGCCCCTCATAATTTTATACACCTCAATAAGGTCTCCCCTCAGCCTCCTCTGTTCCAAGGAAAACAAACCAAGCCTATCCAGTCTTTCTTCATAGCTATGATTCTCTACTCCCAGCAACATCCTTGTAAATCTCCTCTGTACCCTCTCTAGTGCAATCACATCCTTCTTGTAATGTGGTGACCAGAACTGCACGCAGTACTCTAGCTCGGGCCTAACTAGTGTTTTATACAGTTGAAGCATAAACTCCCTGCTCTTGTATTCTATGCCACGGCTAATAAAGGCAAGCATTCCGTATGCCTTCTTAACCACCTTATCTGCCTGGCCTGCTACCTTCAGGGATCTGTGGACATGCACTCCAAGGTCCCTTTGTTCCTCCACACTACTCAGTGTCCTACCATTTAATGTGTATTCTCTTTCCTTGTTAGCCCTCCCCAAATGCATTACCTCACACTTCTCCGGATTGAATTCCATTTGCCACTGATTTGCCCACCTGACCAATTTATTGATATTGATATCTTCCTGCAGTCTACAGCTTCCTTCTTCAGTATCAACCACACAGCCGATTTTAGTATCATCTGCAAACTTCTTAACCATACCCCCTATATTCAAGTCTGGATCATTGGTATATACCACAAAAAGCAAGGGACCTAGTACTGAGCCCTGCGGAACCCCACTGGAAACAGTCTTTCAGTCACAAAAACACCCATCAACCATTACCCTCTGCTTCCTCTCTCTGGACCAGTTTTGAATCCAACTTGACACTTTGCCCTGGATCCCATGGGCTTTTAACTACGTGACCAGTCTGCCATGTGGAACCTTATCAAAAGCCTTGCTCAAGTCCATATACACTATATCGAACGCACTACCCTCATCTACCCTCCTTGTTACCTCCTCAAAAAATTCAATCAATTTTGTCAGACACGACCTTCCCTTAACAAATCCATGCTGACTATCCTTGATCAATCTGTGTCTTTCTAAATTAAGATTTATCCTGTCTTTCAGAATTCTTTCCAATAATTGTCCCACCACCGAGGTTAGGCTGACTGGCCTGTAATTACTCGGTCTATCCTTTTCTCCCTTTTTAAACAAGGGTACCACATGAACAGTGGATGAAATAAAGAAAGATCCCAAATGTAAGAGTCCCTCGAATCCTTTGTAAAGACCATTCAAATCCTGACCGGTTCCTTCCTTATTCTAGAATTCCCCATCCCTGTGGGAGTCGATATTGGTCAAAAACTTCTATTAGGACATTTTTAACCGATTTTTCAGTTGTTTCAAGCTGACCAGGTCCTTCACTCAGAGAATCTCCAAGGAGAGTCTTTGATTTAAACACAATTCTCCCCTCGGTTATATCCGGGATTAGAGTTACTGAGAATTTTAATACCTGACCACTCAAATTTAAAAGGACCCATCACTGATATACAGACGGAACCAATCACACAGCTCTGGGTCAGTTTGAATTATTCCTCTCTCCAGCCTGTAACCGACGAAACTTGTAACACTGAGGCTGAAATTCCACTTCCGGGTGCCAGTTTGGAACCCTGCGACTGTACATGGGGATTCTAACCCTGGGACTGTACATGGGGATTCTAACCCTGGGGCTGTACATGGGGATTCTAACCCTGGGACTGTACATGGGGATTCTAACTCTGGGACTGTACATGGGGATTCTAACCCTGGGACTGTACATGGGGATTCTAACCCTGGGACTGTGCATGGGGATTCTAACCCTGGGACTGTGCATGGGGGTTCTAACCCTGGGACTGTACATGGGGATTCTAACCCTGGGACTGTACATGGGGATTCTAACCCTGGAACTGTACATGGGGATTCTAACCCTGGGACTGTACATGGGGAATCTAACCCTGGGACTGTACATGGGGATTCTAACCCTGGGACTGTACATGGGGATTCTAACCCTGGGACTGTACATGGGGATTCTAACACTGGAAATGTACATGGGGATTCTAACCCTGGGACTGTACATGGGGATTCTAACCCTGGGACTGTACATGGGGATTCTAACCCTGGGACTGCACATGGGGATTCTAACCCTGGGACTGTACATGGGGATTCTAACCCTGGGACTGTACATGGGGATTCTAACCCCGGGACTGTACATGGGGATTCTAACCTTGGGACTGTACATGGGGTTTCTAACCCTGGGACTGTACATGGGGATTCTAACCCTGGGACTGTACATGGGGATTCTAACCCTGGAACTGTACATGGGGATTCTAACCCTCGGACTGTACATGGGGATTCCAACCCTGGGACTGTACATGGGGATTCTAACCCTGGGACTCTACATGGGGATTCTGACCCTGGCACTCTACATGGGGATTCTAACCCTGGGACTGTACATGGGGATTCTAACCCTGGGACTGTACATGGGGATTCTCACCCTGGGACTGTATATGGGGATTCTAACCCTGGGACTGTACATGGGGATTCTAACCCTGGGACTGTACATGGGGATTCCAACCCTGGGACTGTACATGGGGATTCTAACCCTGGGACTGTACATGGGGATTCTGACCCTGGCACTCTACATGGGGATTCTAACCCTGGGACTGTACATGGGGATTCTGACCCTGGGACTGTACATGGGGATTCTGACCCTGGGACTGTACATGGGGGTTCTAACCCTGGGACTGTACATGGGGATTCTAACCCTGGGACTGTACATGGGGATTCTAACCCTGGGACTGTACATGGGGATTCTAAACCAGGGACTGTACATGGGGATTCTAACCCTGGGACTGTACATAGGGATTCTAACCCTGGGACTGTAAATGGGGGTTCTAACCATGAAACTGTACATGGGGAATCTAACCCTGGGACTGTACATGGGGATTCTAACCCTGGAAATGTACATGGGGATTCTAACCCTGGGACTGTACATGGGGATTCTAACCCTGGGACTGTACATGGGGATTCTAACCCTGGGACTGTACATGGGGATTCTAACCCTGGGACTGTACATGGGGATTCTAACCCTGGGACTGTACATGGGGATTCCAGCCCTAGGACTGTACATGAGGATTCTAACCTTGGGACTGTACATGGGGATTCCAGCCCTGGGAATATAGAAACATAGAAGATAGGAGCAGGAGTAGGCCATTCGGCCCTTCGAGCCTGCTCCGCCATTCAATGAGATCATGGCTGATCATCCAAATTCAGTACCCTGTCCCTGCCTTCTCCCCATATCCCTTGATCCCTTTAGCCTCAAGAAATATATCCAACTCTTTCTTGAATATATTTAATGAACTGGCCTCCACCGCCCTCTGTGGCAGAGAATTCCACAGGTTCACCACTCTCTGGGTGAAGAAATTCCTCATTTCAATCCTAAATGGCTTACCCCTTATCCTTAGACTACGACCCCTGGTTCTGGACTCCCCGGCCATCAGAAACATCCTTTCTGCATCTAGTCTGTCCAGACCTGACAGAATTTTATAGGTTTCGATGAGATCCCCTCTCAATCTTCTAAACTCCAGTGAGTATAAGCCCAATTGACACAATCTCTCCTCGTACGTCATTCCTGCCATCCCAGGTATCAGTCTGGTGAATCTTCGCTGCACTCCCTCCATGGCAAGAACGTCCTTCCTCAGGTAAGGCGACCAAAACTGCACACAATACTCAAGATGCGGTCTCACCAAGGCCCTGTACAACTGCAGCAAGACATCCTTGTTCTTGTACTCGAACCATCTTGTTACGAAGGCCAACATACCATTTGCCTTCTTAACCGCCTGCTGCACCTGCATGCTTACCTTCAGCGACTGGTGCACAAGAACACCCAGGTCTCTTTACACTTCCCCTTCTCCCAATCTATTGCCATTCAAATAATAATCTGCCTTCCTGTTTTTGCCACCAAAGTGGATAACCTCACATTTATCCACATTATAGTGCATTTGCCATGTTTCTGCCCAATCACCCAACCTGTCCAAATCGTACTGGAGTTTCATGACATCCTCCTCACAGCATACCCTCCCACCCAGCTTTGTGTCATCTGCAAATTTGGAGATATTACATCCAATTCCCTCGTCCAGATCATTAATATATATTGTGAACAGCTGGGGTCCTAGGACCGATCCTTGCGGTACCCCACTAGTCACTGCCTGCCACTCGGAAAACGATCCGTTTATTCCAACTCTTTGCTTTCTGTCCGCCAACCAGTTCTCTATCCAAGTCAATACCTTGCCCCCAATCCCATGTGCCTTAATTTTGCACGCTAACCTCTTATGCGTGGGGATTCTAACCCTGAGACTGTACATGGAGATTCTAACCCTGGGACTGTACATGGAGGGCCCAGCTCTGGGGCTCTTCTGTTATATTTGTGTGGGATGCAAACCGTAAGCTCGGCACTTACCAGCGCCTTTAGGACAGATGGGGAGAAATCCGATGTGTGGAGAGTGAGATAAACGAGTCAATTTGTTTCTCGCGAGGCGACCCAGTTGGGAACAGACCCTGAAGCCGCGCCCCTCCTTGTTCCTGTACCAAGATGGCCGCGCAAGGGCTGCGCTACTTCCTGAATCATGTGGGCTCGATACTGAACATTCCCGCTTTCCTGCACAAAGATGGCGGCCGTCAACCAAGGCCTTTTATCGGGAGAAAGCCCCGAATCGGCAACCGGGGAACTTTACGTTATTCGATAGCAAAATACTGCGGATGGTGGAAATCTGAAATAACAGAAAAAGCTGGAAACACTCAGCAGGCCAGGCAACATCCGTGGAGAGAGAAACAGAGTTAATATTTCAGGTCGAAACACTTCTTCAGAACTTCTACTGAGTTTTTCCAGCTTTTTCTGTTGTTATTTCCACTTTACGGTATTGTTCGGAGCTTGCGGCCTGCACCAGTTGTTTATGAAGCCTCCACGCCCATCCAGCGGGTCCGTTCCTCCCCTGCGCCCTCCCGCTTCTTACCAGCTGTCCGGGGCCCGTCTCCACCATCGGTCCTTCGCCAGCCTGTCTCCCGTACAGTGCACTGCGCATGCTCCAAACACTGCCCGGAACCGCGCCTGCGCACTGGGCTCCTGCTGTCTGAGTGCGGCACATTCCCTACCGCATGGAGTGCTGGGTAAAAACGCTTTACTGTGATTGCATTGAGGACTGAACCATGTTCATTCTAGCAGTTATGGTTCGTTTCTGCCGATCTATAACCCCAATACTTGGGCTGGAGATTAATATTCTGTATAAATATTGAATACATCAGCTTTCTTTAAAATACTAATATAAAAGGAATATACTGCAGATGCTGGAAATCTGAAATAAAAACAAAATGCGGGAAATACTCAGCGGGTCAGGCAGCATCTGTGGAAAGAGAAACAGAGTTAACATTTCAGGTCGATGACCTTTCATCAGAACTGGAAAAACTTAGAGATGTAGCAGGCTTTAAGCAAGTGAAGAGGCAGGGAAAGGGGGGAGGAAAGACCAAAAGGGAAGGCCTGTGATAGGGTGGAAGGCAGGAGAGATTAAATGACAAAAGGGAGGATATTACAAAGCAAAAGGAGATGATAATGGGACACGTAATGAAACAAAAGATGAGTCTAGATGAGTTGTAAATTGGAATGGCAGAATCATCAACAACTGCCATGTGAAGAAATAGGGGCCGAGGTTATGGTCTGAAATTGTTGAACTCGATGTTGAGTCCAGAAGGCTGTAAAGTGCCTAATCGAAAGATGAGGTGCTGTTCCTCGAGCTTATGTTGAGCTTCATTGGAACAGTGTAGGAGGCCGAGGACAGGGAGGTCAGAGTGGGAATGGAGCGGAGAACTAAAGTGACAGGCGACCGGAAGCTCGGGGTCACCCTTACAGACTGAATGGAGGTGTTCCGCAAAGCGATCACCCAATCTGCGTTTGGTCTCCCCAGTGTAGAGGAGACCGCATCGTGAGCAGCGAATACAGTATATTAAATTGTAAGAAGTACAAGTAAATCGCTGTTTCACCTGGAAGGAATGCTTGGGGCCCTGGACCGGGGGAAGGGAGGAGGTAAAAGGGCAGGTGTTGCATCTCGAATGTTTGAATGTGTGTTCCGTTTGAGTACATGGCTTGTGGGTGTCATAGACTGAACTGTAGTGTTTCACTTTACACTCACCTGAAATTCCTTTGAACCACCCCCTTTATAGAACGATCTTGAATAAGATTTGAAATCTGTTATTTTCTGCATCATTTAACATTGTTTGGATACGATTTAATAAAACACCAACACACATATTGCACATAATAGCCTTTGAAATGTTCTGATCTTTGTGACTGTCATTGGTGATTTTGATGGTCTCATTGATTTAATCTGGTGTTACTAACACTACTTCTTTAATCAAGATAATTGTTTCAAATACTTCCTTTATCAGATCATCAGCTCCTCCATTGATCTCTGTCAATAATCCATGGTTAGGGGCTGGGGTTAGGGGTTAGTGGTTGGGGCTCGTGGTCATTGGTCAGGATTGGGATTAGTGGTTGGGGCTCGTGGTTATTGGTTAGGATTGGGGTTAGTGGTTGGGGCTCGTGGTCATTGGTCAGGATTGGGATTAGTGTTTGGGGCCAGTGGTTATTGGTTACAATTGGGGTCAGTGGTTTGGGGTAGTCGATAGGATATTTGGCTTAGGAGACAGTGATTAAGGTTAGAAACCACTATTGACAATGCCAGTGTCACTGGACGCATCCTTTCTCATTCATGTTTTTTTAACCTCACGCAGACGAGTCACAAAACAGCCTCATGAATTGTTCATTCAAGGAACCTTCTGTCTGGCCTGAGTCCGATTTCCGCCCTTCTTTCACATCTCGACATTTCCCAAAGAAAAAGACATCCGGGACATTAGACTTTGGGAATTGGGGACAAAAACAGGCGGATCCAGTTGTTGCTCTGGTTACACCCAATCGTCGGCCTGCCTGAAAAGGGCTTCTGACAACAACCTGTCACCAGGCCCCACCAGTCGCCACCTGGTTCCACTGTCACATCTTCATCTATTACCCACCTTTCACCCTCACTACAGCAGGTTTCACCACCATGACCATTCACCATACTGAGGCTCTCTGATTCCCATTTGCAGTCTCTGTGTAAGTGGTCCCTGGATTTGGTGTCTCAGTGTAAGTGGTCCCTGGATTTGGTGTCTCAGTGTAATTGGTCCCTGAATTTGGTGTCTCAGTGTAAGTGGTCCCTGGATTTGGTGTCTCAGTGTAATTGGTCCCTGAATTTGGTGTCTCAGTGTAAGTGGTCCCTGGATTTGGTGTCTCATAGAAACATAGAAGATAGGAGCAGGAGTAGGCCATTCGGCCCCTCGAGCCTACTCCGCCATTCAATGAGATCATGGCTGATCATCCAAATTCAGTACCCTGTCCCTGCTTTCTCCCCATACCCCTTGATCCCTTTAGCCTTAAGAAATATATCCAATTCCTTCTTGAATATATTTAATGTATTGGCCTCTACTGCCTTCTGTGGTAGAGAATTCCACAGCTTCACCACTCTCTGGGTGAAGAAATTCCTCCTTAATTCTGTCCTAAATGGCCTACCCCTTATCCTTAGACTGTGACCCCTGGTTCTGGACTCCCCGACCATTGGGAACATCCTTCCTGCATTTAGTCTGTCCAGTCCTGTCTCAATGTAAGTGGTCCCTGGATTTGGTGTGTCTGTGTAAGTGGTCCCCGGATTTATTTACCCCTGTCCTAATATTTGGCTCAGTGTCAAACTTTGTTTACTAATACTCCTGTGGCATGTCTCAGGACTTTTTATTACAAGTGAACAAGTTGCTGTGAAGTGAGGTTGGTTGAACAAGTGAGCAGGTAAAAGGAATTTTCATAGAGTTGTAGAGCTGGAGGAGGTGACAGAGATAGGGAGGGGCAAGGCCATGGAGGGATTTGAAAAGAAGAATCAGAATTTAAAAATCGAGGATGTAGTAAAACATCCGAAGGCGCTTCACAGAAGCAATATCAAACAAAATATGACACTGAGCCACATAAGGAGATATTATGGCAGATGACAAAAAGCTTGATCAAAATGTTAGGTTTTAAGGAGCATCTTAAAGGAGGAGAGGCGGAGAGGTTTAGGGAGGGAGCTCCAGAGCTCAGGGCCTTGGCAGCTGATGGTGTGGCCGCCAATGGTGGAGTGAATCAGGGATGTTCAAGAGGCCAGAATCGGAGGTGCGTAGATATCTCGGAGGGTTTTAGGGCTGGAGGAGATTACAGAGATGGGGAACAGCAAGGCCATGGGGGGTTTGGAAAACCAGGATGAGAATTTTAAACTTGACGTGTTGCCAGACCAGAAACAGTACCCATGGATTGGAGGGTAGCTAATGTGACCCCACTATTCAAAAAAGGTGGTAGAGAAAAAATGGGGAATTATAGACCGGTGAGCCTGACATCGGTAGTGGGGAAAATGCTAGAGTCCATTATAAAGGATGTAATAGCAGAGCACTTGGAGAACAGTGACAGGATCGGACAAATTCAACATGGATTTACAAAAGGTAAGTTGTGCTTGACTAATCTACTGGAATTTTTTGAGGATGTAACTGGTAAAATAGATAAGGGAGAACCAGTGGATGTGGTGTATTTGGAATTTCACAAAGCTTTTGATAAGGTCCCGCATAAGAGACTAGCGTGCAATGTTAAGGTACATGGGACTGGGGGCAAGGTATTTACTTGGATAGAGAACTGGTTGGCAGACAGAAAGCAAAGAGTCGGAATTAATGGGTCGTTCTCCAAGTGGCAGGCAGTGACTAGTGGGGTACCGCAGGGATTGGTCCTAGGACCCCAGCTATTCACAATATATATTAATGATCTAGACGAGGGAACTAGATGTAATATCTCCAAATTTGCAGATGACACAAAGCTGGGTGGGCGTGTGTGCTGTGAGGAGGATGCCGAGAAACTCCAGTATGATTTGGACAGGTTGGGTGATTGGGCGGAAGCATGGCAGATGCAATATAATGTGGATAAATGCGAGGTTATCCACTTTGGTGGTAAAAACAGGAAGGCAGATTATTATCTGAATGGCAATAGATTGGGAGAAGGGGAAGTGCAACGAGACCTGGGTGTCCTTGTGCACCAGTCGCTGAAGGTAAGCATGCAGGTGCAGCAGGCGGTTAAGAAGGCAAATGGTATGTTGACCTTCGTAGCGAGAGGGTTCGAGTACAGGAACAAGGATGTCTTGCTGCAGTTGTACAAGGCCTTGGTGAGACCACACCTTGAGTATTGTGTGCAGTTTTGGTGGCCTTATCTGAGGAAAGATGTTCTTGCCATGAGGGAGTGCAGCGAAGATTCACCAGGCTGATACCTGGGATGGCAGGAATGACGTATGAGGAGAGATTGGGTCGTTTGGGCTTGTACTCGCTGGAGTTTAGAAGAATGAGAGGGGATCTCATTGAAACTTATAAAATTCTGTCAGGACTAGACAGATTAGATGCAGGAAGGATGTTCCCGATGGCCGGGGAGTCCAGAACCAGGGGTCACAGCCTAAGGATAAGGGGTAAGCCATTTAGGTCTGAGATGAGGAGGAATTCCTTCACCCAGAGAGTGGTGAACCTGTGGAATTCTCTACCACAGAGGGCAGTAGAGGCCAATTCATTAAATATATTCAAGAAGGAGTTGAATATATTTCTTAAGGCTAAAGGGATGAAGGGATATGGCGAGAAGGCAGGGACCGGGTACTGAATTTGGATGATCAGCCATGATTGCATTGAATGGCGGAGCGGGCTCGAGGGGCCGAACGGCCTACTCCTGCTCCTATCTTCTATGTTTCTATGTTTCTAAGCCAATATAGGTCAGCGAGCACAGGGATGATGGGTGAACAGGATTTGTTGCGAGTTAAGATATGGGCAGAAAAGATTCGGATGAGCTGAAGTTTATGGAGGGTGGAAGATGGGCAGGAGAGCATTCGAATAGTCAAGTCTGGAGGTAACATAAGAACATAAGAACATAAGAAATAGGAGCAGGAGTAGGCCAATCGGCCCCTCGAGCCTGTTCCGCCATTCAATAAGATCATGGCTGATCTGATCCTAACCGCCAATCTACTATCACTGAACCATCTCCTGAATCTAACAGAATTAGACACACGAAATAGGAGCAGGATCAGGCTACATGACCCCTGGGCCCGCTCCGCTACCCACAGGGCCATGTCCGATCCGAACCTAGACTCATGTCCAAATTCCTGCCCGCTCCCCGTAACCCTTTATTCCCTTTACTTCTACGAAACTGTCTATTCCTGCTTTAAATTTATGTAATGATGTAGCTTCTACAGCTTTTTGGGGCAGCATATTCCATGGACCTACCACCCTCTGAGTGAAGTAGTTCCTCCTCATCTCAGTTTTGAAAGATCAGCCCCTTATTCTAAGACTATGCCCCCTAGTTCTAGTTTCACCCATCATCGGGAACATCCTCCCCGCATCCACCCGATCCAACCCCTTCACAATCTTATATGTTTCAATAAGATCGCCTCTCATTCTTCTGAACTCCAATGAGTAGAGTCCCAATCTACTCAACCTCTCCTCATATGTCCATCCCCTCATCCCCGGGATTAACCGAGTGAACCTTCTTTGTACTGACTCAAGAGCAAGTATGTCTTTTCTTAAGTATGGACACCAAAACTGTACGCAGTATTCCAGGTGCGGTCTCACCAATACCTTGTACAACTGAAGCAATACCTCCCTATTTTTATATTCTATCCCCCTAGCAATGAAAGCCAACATTCCATTGGCCTTCTTAATCACGTGCTGCACCTGCATACTAACCTTTTGAGTTTCGTGCACCAGGACCCCCAGATCCCTTTGTACTTCAGTACTTTCCAGTTTCTTGCCATTAAGATAATAACTTGCTCTACGATTTTTCCTGCCAAAGTGCATAACCTCACACTTTCCAGTATTGTATTCCATCTGCCAAATCTCTGCCCACTTACTTAGCCTGTCTATGTCCCCTTGCAGGTTTTTTATGTCCTCCTCACTCACTACTTTCCCTCCCATCTTAGTATCATCTGCAAACTTTGATATGTTACACTCGGTCCCCTCCTCCAAATCGTTAATATAGATTGTAAAGAGTTGGGGACCCAGCACTGACCCCTGTGGAACACCACTAGTTACTGATTGCCAGTCCGAGAATGAACCATTTATCCCAACTCTCTGCTTTCTGTTAGATAGCCAATCCTCTATCCATGCCAGAATATTACCCCCAATCCCGTGATTTTTTATCTTAAGCAATAATCTTTTGTGTGGCACCTTGTCAAATGCCTTTTGGAAGTCTAAATACACTACGTCCACTGGTTCCCCTTTATCCACCCTATATGTTACTTCCTCAAAGAACTCCAGCAAATTTGTCAAACATGACTTCCCCTTCATAAAACCATGCTGACTTTGTCCTATTAAATTATGATTATCCAAATGTCCTGTTACTGTCTCCTTAATAATGGACTCCATTATTTTACCTACCACAGATGTTAGGCTAACCGGTCTATAGTTTCCAGCCTTCTGTCTTCTGCCCTTTTTAAATAAGCAGTTTACATTAGCAGTTTTCCAGTCTGCCGGGACCTTTGCTGATTCCAGGGAGTTTTGGAAAATTATTACCAATGCATCCACAATCCCTACTGCCACTTCCCTCAAGACCCTAGGATGTAAACCATCAGGTCCAGGTGATTTATCTGCCTTGAGTCCCATTATTTTACCGAGTACCACTTCCTTAGTGATTTTGATCGTGTTTAGCTCCTCCCCCCCTATAGCCCCCTGTTTGTCCAGTGTTGGGATATTCTTAGTGTCTTCTACTGTAAAGACTGATACAAAATATTCATTCAGTGTTTTTGCCATTTCCATATTTCCCACCATTAATTTCCCGGTCTCATCCTCTAAGGGACCAACATTTACTTTAGCCACCCTTTTTCTTTTTATATAACTATAAAAACTCTTACTATCTGTTTTTATATTTTTTGCTAATTTACTTTCATAATCTATCTTCCCTTTCTTAATCAATCTTTTTGTTATTTTTTGCTGTCTTTTAAAGTTTTCCCAATCCTCTATCCTCCCACTAGATTTGGCTACCTTATATGCCCTTGTTTTCAGTCGAATACTATCCTTAATTTCTTTACTTAGCTACGGATGGCTGTCTTTTCTTTTACACCCTTTTCTTCTCAGTGGAATATATATTTTTTGGAAGTTGTAAAATAACTCCTTAAATGTACACCACTGATCATGTATCGTCTTACCCTTTAATCTATTTTCCCAATCCACTCTACTCAATTCCGCTCTCATACCTTCATAGTCTCCTTTATTCAAGCTTAGCATGCTTGTTTGAGATCCAGAGGCATGGATGAGGGTTTCAGCAGCAGATGGGGAAGCAGGGATGGAGATGGGCGATGTTTGGTATGAAGAATGAGGAGAAACAATATAAACTAAATGATACAATTTTAACGGGGGTGCAGGAACAGAGAGACCTGGGAGTGTCTGCACACAAATCTTTGCAGGTGGTAGGACAAGTTGAGAAGGCTGATAAGGATCCTAAGCTTTATAAATAGAGGCATTGAGTACAAAAGCAAGGAAGTTAGGCTAAACCTTTCTGAAACACCGGTTAGGCCTCAGTTGGAGTATTTTGTTCCATTCTGGGCACCACACTTTAGGTGTGATGTCATGGCCTTGGAGAGGATGCAGAAGAGATTTACTGGAATGGTACCAGGGATGAGGGACTTCAGTTATGTGGAGAGACTGGAGAAGCTGGGGTTGTTCTCCTTAGAGCAGAGAAGGTTGAGAGGAGATTTGGTAGAGGTGTTCAAAATCATGAAGGGTTTTGACAGAGTAAATAAGGAGAAAGTTTTTCCAGTGGTGGAAGGGTCAGTTTCCAGGGGAGACAGATTTAATGTGATTGGCAAATGAAGCAGAGGCGGCATGAGAATTGTTTTTAAGCAGCGAGTTGTTGTGATCTGGAATGCGCTGCCTGAAAGGAGGAACATGATTCAGTCCTAGATGTGATTAACAGCAGCAACAACAGCAGAATCCAACCCCTGCAGACACTGGTGAACTCGCTGGTGTTTCAGCAGGGTGGATGACTGAGTGAATCCCTTCCCACAGACGGAGCAGGTGAACTCCTCGCCCCAGTGTGACTGCATTGATGAGATTCCAGCTCAGATGGATAATTGAATCCCTTCCCACAGTCCCCACATTTTTGTGGTTTCGCCGAGCTGCGGGTGTCCTTGTGTCTCTCCGGGTTGGACGATCGGTTGAAGCCTCGTCCACACACAGAACACGTGTACGGTTTCTCCCCGCTGTGAACGGTGCGATGTTTTTTCAGGCTGTGTAACTGGTTAAAGCTCTTTCCACAGTCAGTGCTCTGGAACACTCTCACTCGGGTGTGTGTGTCTCGGTGCTTTTCCGGTCACACTGCTCATAGAATCATAGAAAGTTACAGCACGGAAGGAGGCCATTTCAGTCCATCGTGTCCACGCCGGCCAACAAAGAGCTTCCGACCTATAGGGAGCGAGTGGGGCGGGGCTGGAGGAGCGAGCCGGCGGCGGGTCCTCCAACCAATCGGGGAGCTCGAGAGGCGGGACGTACGCCCGCTGATTGTCTGATCCACAGGGCAGCGAGTTTCTCCAGTCCCTTGTTCGGGGCCCGGGGAGGCCACAGATAGAACAGAGAAACATTTCTCCTTCCACATTCAGAGGCCGATGATATTCAGGTCCTGATGAATGGAGTGACTCTGTCAGATCTAGATGTGATGTTTGGTCTGAGTTTGCGGTGTGTAAATGCTGCCCTTCTCACAGCCTGTAAAAGGAGTTTACAAAAGCCATCACTGTGAGTCCAGGATAGAAATTGACAAGATTCTCTCCTCCTGGTTCCTGGCCAAGGGGGCCGCGCATGCTCAGCTCACACTGCCTGGGTGATTGACGGGAGCTCCGGACCAATAGGAAGAGCGCGGCGGAGCTGGAGGAGCGTACTGGCGGCGGGACCTCCAACCAATCGCAGTGTGTGAGGGGCGGGGCTTGCGGCACCCAGTGGGCGGGGCTCAGCCCGGAGCTCCCTCATTGGCTGAAACTCTGCATCATTTTCAAACCTGATTTCTCTCAAACTCCAGGAGAAAACTGGTCCTTTCTGTTGTGGCTTTAAACAGATGAAACCCTGTGGGGTGGAGCAAACATTGCAACATTTGGTAGTGAAATGGATTCATTCAGGACAGACAGCAGGGATTATTTCAGGAAATAACACAGTGTAGTGAGAAAGGAAATGCAGTGGATGTTGTGTAGATGGATTGTCCAAAGGTGTTTGATAAGGTGCCGGACAGGAGGCTTGTTGATCAAATTAGGGCTCACAGTGTTAAAGGGAGTGAGGCAGCGTGGATAGGAAGTTGGGTAAAGGGCAGAAAACAGAAAGAAGTGGTTAATGGAAAATAAGAACATAAGAAACAGG
Source organism: Somniosus microcephalus (assembly GCF_052327205.1). Classification (NCBI taxonomy): domain Eukaryota; kingdom Metazoa; phylum Chordata; class Chondrichthyes; order Squaliformes; family Somniosidae; genus Somniosus; species Somniosus microcephalus. The sequence continues at coordinate 70,445,211 of NC_140990.1, forward strand.
AGCAGGAGTCGGCCATTTGGCCCCTCGAGCCTGCTCCGCCATTTAATGAGATCATGGCTGATCTGATCTTGGGCTCAGCTCCATTTCCCCGCCCGCTCCCCATAACCCATCACTCTCTTATTGTTCAAAATCTGTCTATCTCCACCTTAAATATATTCAATGACCCAGCCTCCACAGCTCTCTGGGGTAGAGAACTCCACAGATTTATGACCCTCTGAGAGAAGAAATTCCTCCTCATCTCAGTTTTAAATGGGCGGCCCCTTATTCTGAAACTATGCCCCCGAGTTCTAGATTCCCCCACTAGGGGAAACATCCTCTCAGCATCCACCCTGTCAATCCCCCTCAGAATCTTATATGTTTCAATAAGATCCCCTCTCATTCTTCTAAACTCTAATGAGTATCGGCCCAACCTGCTCAACCTTTCCTCATAAGTCAACCCCTTCAACTCAGGAATCAACTTAGTGAACCTTCTCTGAACTGCCTCCAATGCAAGTATATCCTTCCTTAAAAAAACTGTACGCAGTACTCCAGGTGTGGTACAGTTGTAGCAGGATTTCCCTACTTTTATACTCCATCCCCCTTGCAATAAAGGCCAACATTCCATGAGCCTTCCTAATTACTTGCTGTATCTACATGCTAACTTTTTGTGTTTCATGTACGAGGACCCCCAGATCCCTCTGTACCGCAGCGTTCTGTCGTCTCTCTCCATTTAAATAATATTTTGCTTTTTATTCTTCCAACCAAAGTGGATAACCTCACATTTTCCCACATTATAGTCCATCTGATGTTCTTCAGACTGGTGGATGTAAACAGTGGTGTCCCCCGGGGTCAGTGTTGGGACCATTGCTCTTCTCAATATAGAGAAATGATCAGGGCTTGAGTTTATGGGGCACAAGTGCAACATTTCCAGATGAAACCAAAAAAGGGACCATGGCCAACTGTGACATGGACTGTAAGTGACTTCACTGAATACACAGGTTAGTAAATGGGGCAGGTAGATATCAGATCATAGAAACATAGGCCTAGAAATTCAGTTGCCTTAGCGCCGCTTTTGAGGCGCTAGAGGGACTAGCGCCAGAGTTATGGCCAGTTTAAAAATTCCCTGGGGCCCTAAATCGGCGTTGCACCGGTAGCGCTGCACCGGTAGCGCTGCGCCGGCACCGATGACGTCATCGGTGTGCGCAGCGTCCCGGTTGCCGTGGTAACCCGCCCGAACTCCGAAATTGAGTTGCGGCCGCCTCGCCCGTGGCAGCCGCAAGCAACGTTCTGTCAGAGGTGCCTTACTCCAGTTTGCGCCGGCGCATTAAAGGCCCCGTGGCGGCCGGCCACTTTCCCGCCGGCCGCCTGCCCGCAGCTCCCTCCCCGGACTTCTCCCCCCCCCTCCCCCCCCCCGGAACAGATGCAAGCCCGGCACTTGTCCGAGGTGCCGGGCTCATTTTTAAGCTGATTTGCGCGGGCCGCGGCCGGGTGCAGGCAGCTCCTCCTTAACGGGAGGAGGAGGCCTGCATGTCCCCAGCCTGCCGCACTGCATCGGGTGCCGCAGCGCCGGAACAGCGCCGCAATGGGGCAGTTAGCGCCCATTGGGAGGCGCTGAAACCCTCCAGTAGCGCCGGCAGCCGTTTGGGCGCGGCGCTACTGAATTTTTGGCGCGCGCAGGGGGACTTAGCGCCGGCACTAACTTCCGGCGCTAAAGCCCTGGCTGCGCCAAAACTCAATTTCTAGGCCATAGAAGATAGGAGCAGGAGTAGGCCATTCGGCCCTTCGAGCCTGCTCCGCCATTCAATGAGATCATGACTGATCATCCAAATTCAGTACCCTGTCCCTGCTTTCCCCCCATATCCCTTGATCCCTTTAGCCTTAAGAAATATATCCAACTCTTTCTTGAATATATTTAATGAACTGGCCTCCACTGCCCTCTGTGGCAGAGAATTCCACAGGTTCAACACTCTTTGGATGAAGAAATTCCTCCTCATTTCAGTCCTAAATGTCCTACCACTTATCCTTAGACTATGACCCCTGGTTCTGGACTCCCTGACCATCGGGAACATCCTTCCAGCATCTAGTCTGTCCAGGCCTGACAGAATTTTATAGGCTTCGATGAGATCCCCTCTCAATCTTCTAAACTCCAGTGAGTATAAGCCCAATCAATGCAATCTCTCCTCATACGTCATTCCTGCTATCCCAGGTATCAGCCTGGTGAATCTTCGCTGCACTCCTTCCATGGCAAGAACGTCCTTCCTCAGATAAGGCAACCAAAACTGCACAAAATACTCAAGGTGCGGTCTCACCAAGGCCCTGTACAACTGTAGCAAGACATCCTTATTCCTGTACTCGAACCCTCTTGCTACGAAGGCCAACATACCATTTGCCTTCTTAACCGCCTGCTGCACCTGCATGCTTACCTTCAGCGACTGGTGCACAAGAACACCCAGGTCTCTTTGCACTTCCCCTTCACCCAATCTATTGCCATTCAAATAATAATCTGCCTTCCTATTTTTGCCTCCAAAGTGGATAACCTCACATTTATCCACATTATAGTGCATTTGCCATGTTTCTGCCCAATCACCTAACCTGTCCAAATCATACTGGAGTTTCATGACATCCTCCTCACAGCATACCCTCCCACCCAGCTTTGTGTCATCTGCAAATTTGGAGATATTACATCCAATTCCCTCATCCAGATCATTAATATATATTGTGAACAGCTGGGGTCCTAGGACCGATCCTTGCGGTACCCCACTAGTCACTGCCTGCCACTCAGAAAATGACCCGTTTATTCCAACGCTTAGCTTTCTGTCCGCCAACCAGTTCTCTATCCAAGTCAATACCTTGCCCCCAATCCCATGTGCCTTAATTTTGCACGCTAATCTCTTATGCGGGACCTTATCGAAAGCCTTCTGAAAGTCCAAATACACCACATCCACTGGTTCTCCCTTATCTATTTTACCAGTTACATCCTCAAAAAATTCCAGTAGATTAGTCAAGCATGATTTACCTTTTGTAAATCCATGTTGACTTTGTCCGATCCTGTCACTGCTTTCCAAGTGCTCTGCTATTACATCTTTTATAATGGACTCTAGCATTTTCCCCACTACCGATGTCAGGCTTACCGGTCTATAATTCCCCGCCTTTTCTCTGCCACCTTTTTTGAATAGTGGGGTAACATTAGCTACCCTCCAATCCATGGATACTGTTCCAGAGTCTATCGAGTTCTGGAAGATGACCAGCAATGCATCTAATATTTCTAGGGCCACTTCCTTAAGTACCCTGGGATGTAGATTATCAGGCCCTGGGGATTTATCGGCCTTCAGTCCCATCAATTTTCCTAACACCATTTCCCTACAAATACTGGTTTCTTTCAGTTCCACCCTTTCATCAGACCCTATGTTCCCCGGTATTTCTGGGAGGTTATTTGTGTCCTCCTTTGTGAAGACAGAACCAAAATATGTATTTAGTTGGTCTGCCATTTCTTTGTTCCCCATTATAAATTCCCCCGATTCTGACTGCAAGGGACCTACGCTTGACTTCACCAATCTTTTTCTCTTCACATATCTATAAAAGCTTTTACAGTCAGTTTTTATGTTCCCTGCATGCTTACTCTCATATTCTATTTTCCCTTTCTTAATTAATCCCTTTGTTCTCCTTTGTTGAATCCTGAACTGCCCCCAGTCCTCAGGATTATTGCTTTTTCTGGCCAATTTGTATGTCCTCTCCTTGGATCTTATGCTATCCCTAATTTCCCTTGTTAGCCACGGTTGAGTCACCTTTTTTGTTTTATTTTTATGCCAAACTGGGATGAACAACTTCTGTAGTTCATCCATTCGGTCTTTGAATGTTTGCCATTGCCTATCCACCGTCAACCCTTTGAGTGCCAATTCCCAATCAATCCTACCCAACTCGCTCCTCAGACCATCGTAGTTTCCTTTATTTAAATTGAGGACCCTAGTTTCTGAGTCAACTACTTCATTCTCCATCTTAATGAAGAATTCGATCATATTATGATCGCTCCGACCCAAGGGGCCTCGTACAACAAGATTGCTAATTAATCCTTTCTCATTACATAATACCCAGTCTAAGATGGCCTGATCTCTGGTTGGTTCCTCGACATATTGGTCCAGGAAACCATCCCATAAACACTCCAGGAATTCCTCCTCCACAGTATTGTTACTAATCTGGTTAGCCCAATCTATATATAGATTAAAGTCACCCATGATGACTGCTGTGCCCTTATTGCACACTTCTTTAATTTCCCTTTTAATGCCATCCCCAACCTCCGCCTTACTGTTTGGAGGTCTATATACCACTCCCACTAATGTTTTTTTCCCCTTAGTATTTCTCAATTCAAATGTAACACAGAGAAATGTGAGGTGATAGATTTCGGGAGGAAGAAAATAGTAAGAAAAGTGCATTAAATGGAAAAAGTTTAAAAGGAGCAGAGGAGTAGAACAGTAAAGAGGTGTAAGATTCTAGCTAACGCCTTGTCTTATTAATTAGCAGGTTTGAGAGTCTAGACTCAGCATCTTTAACACCTCATTAAGAAATATAAGATGAGCAGATTCTCTGTCCTCTACCGTACCTTATATTGATCCATCTATCAGAGTAAACATGCAAGTCCCGCGAATCCACAGTAACTTACACGAGGTCTGCCCGCTGGATGGAACCTCGGGCGCCCTGAGCTTGATCTCCGGTGTCTGCAGTCCTGACTGTCCACTTACATCAGGATCCCCTCGCTTTTATACCCTGCAGTGATTCATCTCTGGCACCGGACTCCTCTTTGTCTTCTCTGCTGGGTTTTGGCAGGAAGTGAGGAAAAGACAGCTGGAAGTTCTGTAAACTGTGGTTTACAGGGGCACATTCCCTGGTTCCCAGCAGTTACTTTTCTTCAGTAATTTTCTCATTATCCCTAAACTACCCTGCCTGCTGTTAATTATATTATTTCTTATAGTTTCACAATTCTAGGTATAAACATCACACATTATAATCTAATGTATTTTATTACTCACTTTGGTTAATAACAGCAAACCCTGTCCTTTCTCCTGACCTGATTACAGTTTCCAACCAGTCGATTCAGTGAATGGAATGTCTTATCCGTGTTGCCATGGCGACCTGTCTGCAGTGAAACGCCTGTTTCAGTTTCTAACTCAGACTAAACTTCTCTTTCCCGTAATACACATTATATCAGACATTTTATGTCAATGTATTTTAGCCACGTTATGTTATTATCTCTAAACCCGACAAGGGGTTCATGTACGTAAAAAGTGAGAGATCAAGTTGTTTAAAAATATTTATAAATTGGGTGTTAAGCACAAAGCATTGATTAGGCTGTATTTAGAATATTGTGTCAAGTTTTGGCACATTTTACTCTGGGACGGATGTCAAAGCCATGGAGAGGGTGCAGAAGAGATTCACTGAGATGATACCAGGGACAAAAGGCTTTAGTTATGAGGAGAGAGATTAGAAAACTAGAGCTCTTTTCATGAGAACAAAGAAGGGTAAGAGGAGATGTAAGTGGGGGTGGAGGGGGGTTAAAATGTTCGGGCCACTCACTGTCCCTCAGGGTCTGTGTCCAGGGGAGAAGCTGATGGGTTTATCTCATATCATTTTCAGTTAAAAGGTGTGTTCATCAATGTGAGCAACTGGTGTCAGCATGAAACACTCCCAGGACAGGGACAGCATGGGTTAGATACAGAGTAAAACTCCCTCTACACTGTCCCATCAAACACTCCCAGGGCAGGTACAGCATGGGTTAGATACAGAGTAAAGCTCCCTCTACACTGTCCCGTCAAACACTCCCAGGGCAGGTAAACCACGGGTTAGATACAGAGTAATGCTCCCTCTACACTGTCCCATCAAACACTCCCAGGGCAGCTACAGCACGGGTTAGATAGAGAGTAAAGCTCCCTCTACACTGTCCCATCAACCACTCCCAGGGCTGATACAGCCTGGGTTAGATACAGAGTAAAGCTCCATCTACACTGTCCCATCAAACACTCCCAGGGCAGGTACAGCCCGGGTTAGATACAGAGTAAAGCTGCATCTACACTGTCCCATCAAACACTCCCAGGGCAGGTACAGCACGGGTTAGATACAGAGTAAAGTTCTCTCTACACTGTCGCATCAAACACTCCCAGGACAGGTACAGCACGGATTAGATACAGAGTAAAACTCCCTCTACACTGTCCCATCAAACACTCCCAGGGCAGGTACAGCCCGGGTTAGATACAGAGTAAAACTCCCTCTACACTGTCCCATCAAACACTCCCAGGGCAGGTACAGCATGGGTTAGATACAGAGTAAAGCTCCCTCTACACTGTCCCATCAAACGCTCCCAGGGCAGGTACAGCCCGGGTTAGATACAGAGTAAAGCTCCATCTACACTGTCCCATCAAACACTCCCAGGGCAGGTACAGCGCGGGTTAGATACAGAGTAAAGCTCACTCTACACTGTCCCATCAAACGGTCACAGGGCTGGTACAGCACGGGTTAGATACAGAGTAAAGCTCCCTCTATACTGTCCCATCAAACACTCCCAGGGCAGGCACAGCATGGGTTATATACAGGGTAAAGCTCCCTCTACACTGTCCCATCAAACACTCCCAGGGCAGGTACAGCACGGGTTAGATAGAGAGTAAAGCTCCCTCTACACTGTCCCATCAAACACTCCCAGGGCAGGTACAGCCCGGGTTAGATACAGAGTAAAACTCCCTCTACACTGTCCCACCAAACACTCCCAGGGCAGGTACAGCAGGGGCTAGATACAGAGTAAAGCTCCCTCTACACTGTTCCATCAAACACTCCCAGGGCAGGTACAGCACGGGTTAGATACAGAGTAAAGCTCCCTCTACACTGTCCCATCAAACACTCCCAGGACAGGTACAGCACGGGTTAGATACAGAGTAAAGCTCTCTCTACACTGTCCCATCAAACACTCCCAGGGCAGGTACAGCACGGGTTAGATACAGAGTAAATCTCCCTCCACACTGTCCCATCAAACACTCCCAGGGCAGGTACAGCACGGCTTAGATACAGAGTAAAGCTCTCTCTACACTGTCGCATCAAACACTCCCAGGACAGGTACAGCACGGATTAGATACAGAGTAAAGCTCCCTCTATACTGTCCCATCAAACACTCCCAGGACAGGTACAGCACGGGTTAGATACAGAGTAAAACTCCCTCTACACAGTCCCAGCAAAGACTCCCAGGGCAGCTACAGCATGCGTTAGATACAGAGTAAAGCTCCCTCTACACTGTCCCATCAACCACTCCCAGGGCCGATACAGCCCACGTTAGATATAGAGTAAAGCTCCCATCAAACACTCCCAGGGCAGGTACATCCCGGGTTAGATACAGAGTAAAGCTGCATCTACACTGTCCCATCAAACACTCCCAGGGCACGTACAGCACGGGTTAGATACAGAGTAAAGCTCCCTCTACACCGTCCCATCAAACAATCCCAGGGCAGGTACAGCCCGGGTTAGATACAGAGTAAAACTCCCTCTACACTGTCCCATCAATCACTCCCAGGGCATGTACAGCATGGGTTAGATACAGAGTAAAGCTCCCTCTACACTGTCCCATCAACCGCTCCCAGGGCAGGTACAGCCCGGGTTAGATACAGAGTAAAGCTCCATCTACACTGTCCCATCAAACACTCCCAGGGCAGGTACAGCACGGGTTAGATACAGAGTGAAGCTCACTCTACACTGTCCCATCAAACGCTCCCAGGGCTGGTACAGCACGTTTTAGATACAGAGTAAAGCCCCCTCTATATTGTCCCATCAAACACTCCCAGGGCAGGCACAGCACGGGTTATATACAGAGTAAAGCTCCCTCTACACTGTCCCATCAAACACTCCCAGGGCAGGTACAGCACGGGTTAGATACAGAGTAAATCTCCCTCTACACTATCCCAACAAACACTCCCAGGGCAGGTACAGCACGGGTTAGATACAGAGTAAAACTCCCTCTACACTGTCCCATCAAACACTCCCAGGGCAGGTACAGCATGGGTTAGATACAGAGTAAATCTCCTTCTACACTATCCCATCAAACACTCCCAGGGCAGGTACAGCACGGGTTTGATACAGAGTAAAGCTCCCTCTACACTGTCCCATCAAACACTCCCAGGGCAGGTACAGCCCGGGTTAGATACAAAGTAAAACTCCCTCTACACTGTCCCATCAAACACTCCCAGGGCATGTACAGCATGGGTTAGATACAGAGTAAAGCTCCCTCTACACTGTCCCATCAAACGCTCCCAGGGCAGGTACAGCCCGGGTTGGATACAGAGTAAATCTCCATCGACACTGTCCCATCAAACACTCCCAGGGCAGGTACAGCACGGGTTAGATACAGAGTAAAGCTCACTCTACACTGTCCCATCAAACGCTCCCAGGGCTGGTACAGCACGTTTTAGATACAGAGTAAAGCTCCCTCTATATTGTCCCATCAAACACTCCCAGGGCAGGCACAGCACGGGTTATATACAGAGTAAAGCTCCCTCTACACTGTCCCATCAAACACTCCCAGGGCAGGTACAGCACGGGTTAGATACAGAGTAAATCTCCCTCTACACTATCCCAACAAACACTCCCAGGGCAGGTACAGCATGGGTTAGATACAGAGTATAACTCCCTCTACACTGTCCCATCAAACACTCCCAGGGCAGGTACAGCATGGGTTAGATACAGAGTAAAGCTCCCTCTACACTATCCCATCAAACACTCCCAGGGCAGGTACAGCACGGGTTTGATACAGGTAAAGCACCCTCTACACTGTCCCATCAAACACTCCCAGGGCAGGTACAGCCCGGGTTAGATACAGAGTAAAACGCCCTCTGCACTGTCCCATCAAACACTCCCAGGGCAGGTGCAGCACGGGTTAGATACAGAGTAAAGCTCCCTCTACACTGTCCCATCAAACACTCCCAGGACAGGTACAGCACGGGTTAGATACAGAGTAAAGCTCCCACTACACTGTCGCATCAAACACTCCCAGGACAGGTACAGCACGGGTTAGATACAGAGTAAATCTCTCTCTACACTGTCCCGTCAAACACTCCCAGGGCAGGTACAGCACGGGTTAGATACAGAGTAAAGCTTCCTCTACACTGTCCCATCGAACACTGCTCGGGCAGGTACTGCACGGGTTAGATACAGAGTAAAGCTCCCTCTGCACTGTCCCATCAAACACTCCCAGGGCAGGTGCAGCACGGGTTAGATACAGAGTAAAGCTCCCTCTACACTATCCCATCAAACACTCCCAGGGCAAGTACAGCATGATCCAGATACAGAGTAAAGCTCCCTCTACACTGTCCCATCAAACACTCCCAGGACAGGTACAGCACGGGTTAGATACAGAGTAAAACTCCCTCTACACAATCCCATCAAACACTCCCAGGGCAGCTACAGCACGGGTTAGATACAGAGTAAAGCTCCCTCTACAATGTCCCATCAACCACTCCCAGGGCCGACACAGCCCGCGTTAGATACAGAGTAAAGCTCCATCTACACTGTCCCATCAAACACTCCCAGGGCAGGTACAGCCCGGGTGAGATACAGAGTAAAGCTGCATCTACACTGTCCCATCAAACACTCCCAGGGCAGGTACAGCATGGTTTAGATACAGAGCAAAGCTCCCTCTACACTGTCCCATCAAACGCTCCCAGGGCAGGTACAGCCCGGGTTAGATACAGAGTAAATCTCCCTCTACACTCTCCCATCAAACACTCCCAGGGCAGGTACAGCACGGATTAGATACAGAGTAAATCTCCTTCTACACTATCCCATCAAACACTTCCAGGGCAGGTACAGCACGGGTTTGATACAGAGTAAAGCTCCCTCTACACTGTCCCATCAAACACTCCCAGGGCAGGTACAGCACGGGTTAGATACAGAGTAAAGCTTCCTCTACACTGTCCCATCAAACACTCCCAGGGCAGGCATAACACAGGTTAGATACAGAGTAAAGCTCCCTCTACACTGTCCCATCAAACACTCCCACAGCAAGTACAGCACGGGTTAGATACAGAGTAAAGCTCCCTCTACACTGTCCCTTCAAACACTCCCAGGGCAGGTACAGCACGGGTTAGATACAGAGTAAAGCTCCCTCTACACTGACCCATCAAACACTCCCAGGGCAGGTACAGCACGGGTTAGATACAAAGTAAAGTTCCCTCTACACTGTCACATCAAACACTGCCAGGGTAGGTACAGCACGGGTTAGATACAGAGTAAAGCTCACTCTACACTGTCCCATCTGTAATGTATATACCTTTAAGGGGGGAAATATCTTTTACAGCTCATGTATACTGCAGTACCGGCAGTGACCATACCTGTATATAGCACTGAGTAGTAATTTGTACACATCAGTTCCACTGTGAGCCACGTTGAGTAAACTTCTGTTGTACCGTTCTCCTGCAGTCTGTGTCTTATTATACACAGACACAACATTGGCGACAAGGCAAGTTCGAACCTACCTGCAACTCTGCATCACCTCCCGGGGATTCGTTCCTCGAGATCAGTGGATTGGAGGTCAAGGCCAGAGACTCGGGCATCGACCACGGGCAACCGCCCAGTCATCCAACAGAGACTTGAGAATTGCGGGGGAGGCTGTCGAGAGCCAGGCTTGGCTTTCCAGTCGAGGTGGTCCAGCGAAACGGGCTGGCAACAGGTAGTGGGCAGACCCTTCCCGGACAGCGGCGGGCTAGAGCCCGACCAAGCGGCACAGCAAAGGGCCAAGCAGCGTCAACGGGGGAGAGAGAGGGATGGCAGAGCGCACAGGGCACAGCCAATGTCAGGGGCCGAGCAGCATCGAAGAGAGGGAGAGAGAGACGCACAGAAACCCGCGAAGCGCCGCCATTGCCACGAGCATCGCCGAGAGCGGCGTTGGCAGCAGCGCAGGAGAAGCGCGCGAAATCTACAGGGTGCCGCCATTGCCACGAGAACCGCCGGGAGCGGCGTTGGCAGCAGCGGGGGAGGAAGGAAAGCGTGGGAGATGCCATTTTTAGCCATTGGGAGACGCCATTTTAAACCACACCCAAAATGCCGATGAGTGGCAGTATCACCGCATTTGACAATGAAGTCGAAGATTGGACTACATATGTCGAACGAATAGAGGTATACTGCAAGGCAAATGAGGTGTCAGATGACAAGAATGCGTCGGTATTGTTAAATTTAATGGGTGCAAAGACGTATGGTTTATTACGAAATCTAGTAACCCCAACGAAGCCAATGGAAAAGAGTTTTGAAGACATAGTAACGATACTACAGGAACATTTAAACCCCACACCGCTGCTGATAGCAGAAAGATTCAAGTTTCACAAACAGAACCAGCATAAGGATGAAAGCAATGCTGATTATTTAACAGAACTGCACAAACTATCGAAACACTGCCAGTTTGGAGCGGGACTGGCAGATACCTTAAGGGACAAGTTTGTGTGTGGGCTTCAAAGTGAAGGAACCCAGAAACGGCTTTTATCTGAAGAGGACCTTACGCTGGAAAAGGCTTTCAGCATTGCGGTATCATATGAAGCAGCAGCACGGGGCGCTGCAGAGATACAACAGAGACCGCAAGAATATGGCGGAAAAGGCTTTCAGCATTTCGGTATCATATGAAGCAGCAGCACGGGGCGCTGCAGAGATACAACAGAGACCGCAAGAATATGGCACAAATGAAATGTCATATGGAACAGAGAAGTGCTATCGCTGCGGCAGAACAACACACGACCAGAATGATTGCTGGTTCAAAGACAAAGTGTGCAGACAGTGTGGAAAAGTAGGACACATAGCACGAGTCTGCAGGTCGGGAAAGAAAACCAGCAATAAGAAACCTACCAAAGAAAAGTACAAGAAGGTACATAAGATGACGGAGAATAGTTCAGATGAACAAAAGAGTGATAACGACTCCGAAAGCAGGGAACTGAGTTGTCTGAAACTACATAATGTGATCACAACAGAGGATCACCGAACCATTTGGGTCACTCTCAAGATAGCAGGAGTCCAGGTAAAGATGGAATTGGACACAGGATCAGCCCTAACAGTCATAAACCGACGGGACTACGAGCGGCTATTCTCACACATACCCTTGAGAGACACAAAAATTATTTTGAAGACGTACACGGGGCAAAAAGTCTACCCCAAAGGAAAAATAAGGGTGACCGTTATATATAACGGTAAGGAAACACCAAAACTAGACCTGTATGTATTGCAAGATGGAGGACCACCATTACTGGGACGTGAATGGATCCGGAAAATACAACTGGATTGGCATTCCATACAGGCACTGACTGTGGCTGACAAAAAGGATGACGACGTCACACCTGGGCGACTGTCAAAGATCCTAACTAACGTGAAAGAAGTGTTCCAGCAAGGACTCGGAACACTAAAAGGCACAACAGCGACGATTAAAATTGAAGAAAACGCAAGCCCCAAATTTTTTAAGGCCAGACCGGTACCTTATGCGATCCGCCCAGCCATCGAAGCAGAGCTGGAGAGTCTGGAACGTTCAGGTGTACTGTCCAAGGTAGACTGGAGCGAGTGGGCTACACCCATTGTCCCTGTGATGAAAAAGTCGTTGAGCAGCACGCCTGGGGAACCAAGGAAGGTTTGCATCTGTGGGGACTTTAAGGTAACAGTGAACCCGGTCCTTCACACCGTACAATATCCACTTCCGCGGATTGAAGATATTTTCGCCTCGCTATCTGGAGGGAAATGCTTCACTAAGATTGATCTGGCCCAGGCGTATCTGCAAATGGAGGTAGAAGAAGCATCAAAAAAATACCTCACAATCAACACGCATAAAGGTCTCTACCAATACAACCGGCTGGTATTCGGGGTAGCATCAGCTCCGGCTATTTGGCAGAGGGCAATGGAACAAGTCCTGCAACGAATCCCAGGGACCCAGTGTTATTTGAACGACATCCTGGTCACGCGCAAAAATGACAGTGATCACCTTGCCAACCTGGAGCAGGTGCTCACTAGATTGCAGGAATATGGGCTCCAAGCTAACCGCCCCAAATGCGAGCTTTTTAGAAAACAGATCTCGTATTGTGGCTACGTTATCGATAAAGAGGGGTTACATAAGTCCCCAGAGAAGATTGAGGCAGTAGTCAAGGCTCCAGCACCGGAAAATGTGTCACAACTGAGGTCGTTCCTCGGGCTGGTAAACTACTTCCATAAGTTCTTGCCAAATTTGTCTACAATACTACACCCACTGAACACCCTACTGCAAACTGGGGTGCCATGGAAGTGGAGTGACGAATGTAGACGAGCTTTCCAGAAGAGCAAAACACTAATCACATCGAAAGAGGTATTGGCCCATTACAACCCGGCATTACCAATTCGGTTGGCATGTGATACATCACCCTACGGCATTGGAGCGGTGCTGTTGCACAAATTCTCAGATGGCTCAGAGAGGCCAATAGCCTTTGCGTCACGATCACTAACCTCAGCCGAGCGTAACTACGCCCAGATTGACAGGGAGGCCCTCAGCGTAGTGTGGGGAGTGAAAAAGTTCAATCACTATCTGCACGGGCAGAAATTCACCTTGCTGACTGATCACCAGCCTCTTGTCTCCATTTTTAATCCGAAGAAGGGCGTTCCGGTGATGACTGCGCAACGACTACAAAGATGGTCACTTTTTCTAGGGGCGCACCACTATGAGATTGAATATAAGGGCACAAAATAGCATGGAAATGCTGATGGGCTATCACGCCTGCCACTGCCTACTGCGGAGGAAGCACCAGCAGTGGATCCTGTCGAAATATTCCATTCAACTATAGTTGAATACCTACCGGTAACTAACGCTTGTATCGAAAAGGAAACCCGAAATGACCCGACACTGTCTCGGGTGTATGATTTGACGGTGAAGGGATGGCCAGCACATGGCGACTCACTGTTGCCAGCATTCTCGACAAGGAGAGAACAGCTGTCAGTGTGCCGGGGGACCTTGATGTGTGGATCTCGAGTGGTAATTCCACCCAAGTTAAGGGATAGAGTGCTCAATGAGCCTCATGAGGGTCATCTGGGAGGGGTAAAAATGAAAAGCCTAGCCAGGGCTTATGTGTGGTGGCCGGGAATCGATAAACAAATCGAGGACCTGACCAAGAGCTGCTCAGGATGCCAGAAAGTCCAAAATGCACCACCACAGGCCCCTCTACACCCATGGGAGTGGCCCTCATCTCCATGGCAACGGGTGCATATTGATTTTGCTGGTCCATTCATGGACTCAATGTTTTTAATAGCCGTGGATGCGCACTCGAAATGGCCTGAAGTCATCAAAATGTCCTCCACCACCACGGAGAAAACTATTGCAGTCCTACGGACCATTTTTGCCAGGAATGGCTTGCCAGAACAGATTTGCTCCGACAACGGACCACAGTTTGTGTCCGAAGAGTTACGGAGGTTCTTGAAAAAGAATGGGGTAAGGCATTACACATCCGCCCCGTATCATCCAGCCACAAATGGATTGGCTGAGAGGTTCGTACAAACCTTTAAGAAGGCAATAAAGGCTATGTACAATGACAACATTCCGCTGCAGCACAAGGTGGACAATTTCCTGTTCGCCTACCGGAATGCGACACATGCAGTCACCAACCAGGCCCCAGCCATGATGTTCTTTAACCGAAGGTTAAGATCTCGCCTGGATTTGCTCAGACCAAGCGTACGAAGAGATGTTGAGAATAAGCAATTCCAGCACATCCATGAGAAGCCAACAAGGAGCTTCAATGTAGGGCAACCAGTCTTGGCCCGCGACTACCGAACAGAAAAATGGCAGCCAGGAACGATATGCACACGGCAGGGCCCACTAATGTACACAGTGGACGTTGGGGAGAGCATCGTGAGACGCCATGCTGACCAGATCCTAGAGTCACAGGAACAAGTCAAACCCATGCCTCGCCCATACGTACCTGGTGATGAACCCGACGTACAGGTCGCATCTACCCCAGAAACAGTAGCATCGGAAGCTGATGAACCAACTGACGACAGGGGGCCAGATTCGCCTCCGCACCAAGAGCAAGACACTCAGGAAAGGCGCTATCCAGAAAGGATCAGGGAGCCTCCCCAAAGACTGAATATATAAATAGACTATTTTCAGCTAATGTTGCATGTTAAAAGTGTTAATTGTAATTAGTTTGATATTTAATTGTTAAATGAGTGTTATGGTACTGTTAATCTAAAAGGGGAGGAATTGTAAAACCTTTAAGGGGGGAACTATCTTTTACAGCTCATGTATACTGCAGTACCGGCAGTGACCACACCTGTATATAGCACTGAGTAGAAATCTGTACAGATCAGTTGCAGTGTGAGCCACGTTGAGTAAACACCTGTTGTACCGTTCTCCTGCAGTCTGTGTCTTATTATACACGGACAAAACACCATCAAACACTCCCAGTGCAGCTACAACACAGGTTAGATACAGAGTAAAGCTCCCTCTACACTGTCCCATCAGACACTCCCAGGGCAGCTACAGCATGGGTTAGATACAGAGTAAAACTCCCTCTACACTGTCGCATCAAACACTCCCAGGGCAGGTACAGCACGGGTTAGATACAGAATAAATCTCCCTCTACACTGTCCCATCAAACACTCCCATGGCAGGTACAGCACAGGTTAGATACAGAGTAAAGCTCACTCTACACTGTCCCATCAAACACTCCCAGGGCAGGTACTGCACGGGTTAGATACAGAGTAAAGCTCCCTCTACACTGTCCCATCAAACACTCCCAGGGAATGGACAGCACGGGTTAGATACAGAGTAAAGCTCCCTGTACACTGTCCCATCAGAAACTCCCAGGGCAGGTACAGCATGGGTTAGATACAGAGCAAAGCTCCCTCTAAACTGTCCCATCAAACACTCCCAGGGCAGGTACAGCACGGGTTAGATACAGAGTAAAGCTCCCTCTACACTGTCCCATCAAACACTCCCAGGTCAGGTACAGCACGGGATAGATACAGGGTAAAGCTTCCTCTACACTGTCCCATCATACACTCCCAGAGCAGGTACAGCACAGGTTAGATAAAGAGTAAAGCTCCCTCTACACTGTCCCATCAAACACTCCCAGGGCAGGTACAGCAGGGGTTAGATACAGAGTAAAGCTCCCTCTACACTGTCCCATCATACACTCCCAGGGCAGGTACAGCACAGGTTAGATACAGAGTAAAGCTCCCTCTACACTGTCCCATCAAACACTCCCAGGGCAGGTACAGCAGGGGTTAGATACAAAGTAAAACTCCCTCTACACTGTCCCATCGCACACTCCCAGGGCCATGACGAGGGAGCTTTATTCTGGATGTAAACTGTGCTGTCCCTGCCTCGGGAGTCCCAGAGACTAACAAAGGTGCTCTGTCTGATAGAATGTCTCATTCACCGGCTCTGACATCCATCACCTCGATGAGCACAAAGATTCACCTGAAGACGGGAACACTAACCCATCAGCTTCTTCACCGGACACAGATACCGAGGGACAGGGAGTGTCCGGACAATGACATTTCTCACTCAATAAGGTATAAATTGATCCTGTACCTCTCCCCATTAATCCTGGGCTCCACACGGGGCGAATCCTGCTCCTGTTTCCCTTCCTGTAACAGCACTGAGCTAAACCCAGCCCATAATGAGCAGGGCTCAGGGAGGTTGGTTGCTAGGCACTGCAGTAATGTCATAAAGCAGGGCCATTCAGCCCAGCTGGTCGTCTCCTTGTCCCTTTAAAGGTGGAGAGCCGGGACACCCTGTCTCCAAACACATCCCACCTGTTCATACTGAGAATCCCCGGGGAAGGCCCAAGGCCCAGAGTGTGGAACACAACCAAGGGCGAAAGAGGAGGAGAGAAGGGGAGGTAAATCAAGGAGTCGGGACTGAGGGACACCAAGCTTCAGTTTCAGAGCCTGTAGACTTCAGGAGGGGAAGAGTGAGTTCAGTAGTTTTAGGATCCAGGGAGAGAACAAGGTGTGGATTCCAGCACAGTGAGGATGTCGGGGGAGGGGGATTGTGTCGGGCCGTGTATTAGGGGTGTAGGAGGGACAAGAGAGGAAAGGTCAGAGGAGCAATTACTGCAGCAGTGCCCATAAATAGTGAGAGAGAGAAGGTGGGGGTTCGAGTGGACCAGGGACAGGCTGTTAAACTCTCTGTTTGCTGTGACCAGTTTTCCTTCGGTTAAAAATGGCCTCCTGTAGCCCAGTGACACAAACAGCCCATTAAACTCCACCAATGGCCTTTGGTCTGGTGAGGTCTCCCTTTGTGAAACATCGGCTGTTGTTAAAGCTTTTCATTCTGACATGCTCACACTGAGAAATGAGCTGCAGAACTGCCGACGCCGTCAGCTTTAAGGAGACGTTTCACTTTGGAGATCGGATTGTCCTTTGAGTTTGATTAAATTGATGTTAAAGTAACAAGGCTGCTTTGCCCCGTGACAATAACAGATTATCAGAATATTTCCCATAGGTTAAAATCCAATATTACAGGGGCTCACTTTCAAGAAATCAAACAGGCGTTTCACTGCAGACAGGTCGCCATGGCAACACTGATAGGACATTCCACTGAATCGATTGGTTGGAAACTGTAATGAGATCAGGAGAAACAACAGAGTTTGCCGTTATTAACCACAATATAAGCTTAAACCAGAGTGAGTAATACATTAGATTATAATGTGTGATGAAAGGTTCTGACGGAAGGTCAGTGACCTGAACCGTTAGCTCTGTTTCTCTCTCCACAGACGCTGCCTGACCTGCTGAGGATTTCCAGCATTTTCTCTCTTTATTTCAGATTTCCAGTATCCGCAGTATTTTGCTTTTGTAATTGGATGGATCTTTCAGAGAGCCGCACAGGCACGATGGGCCGAATGGCCTTCTGTGCTGTATCATTCTAGGATTCTGTGTAACATAGAAACATAGAAGATAGGAGCAGGAGTAGGCCATTCGGCCCTTCGAGCCTGCTCCGCCATTCAACGAGATCATGGCTGATCATCCAAACCCTAGCAACCGGTCCCTACACCGACAGCCATCCCACCCAAGCCCTATCCCCATAACCCCATGGATTTAATCCCCCCTAACACCAAGGGCCAATTTTTTTATTTTTATCATGGCCAATCAACCTAACCCGCACATCTTTGGACTGTGGGAGGAAACCGGAGCACCCGGAGAAAACCCACGCAAACACGGGGAGAATGTGCAAACTCCACACAGACAGTCACCCAAGGCCGGATTTGAACCCGGGTCCCTGGCGCTGTGAGGCAACAGTGCTAACCACTATGCCACCGTGCCGCCCACCGTGTAGTGTCGGTTAATGCAATTTAAGAAGCATCAAAGGGTTTGTGCCAGAATTTAACTGAGTATCGAGCCAACATGTCCAGGTTATGTAAACTGGGCCTGTTCACACTGGAAAGAGAAGGTGGAGAGGTGATAGGATTGCTGTTTTTAGGATTCTAAAGGGACTGGATAATGTAGAGCACGACAAGTTATTTCACCCTGTCCAGAACAGTAGAACCAGAGGACACGGCCTGCGCTTGAAGGGGGTAAATTCAAATCCAATCTGTGGAAACAGTATTTCAGTGAGTGAGTGGTCAATCTATGCGACAGGCTCCCTAGGGAGACGGTGGAAGCAGTTAGTGTTGATTCATTCAAATGTAAATTGGACCAATTTCATTCATAGAGTAAGATTTTGGGACACAGTGTGTGAGTAATTTGAGACATGATGTGTGGTCAGTGTAGAATGCTCGGGAGGAAGAGGTGACTTTGGTCCGATGGCTCCTCAAGCTCTCCACCACTGGGGTTTTCCTCACCTCATGTCTGGGTCTGTTGCAGACTCATTGATAGAGATTGATCGCTGTGATTATTCAACAACTCCATTATCGTTGTATCATGGGACTCCCAGGATGGTAGAAGGCCAATTAGATCAGAACCGAAATAATCCAGAGTAAGAAAGGCGAAACGGCGCAAAAATGGAGCAGTCAGTAATAGGACATCAATTAGTCTCCTCTTATCATGGAGACATCACAGACTCAACACAAAGTGTGTTTGAAACAAAGCTGATTTATTTGACATTTATACAGAAGATTAAACTCCAGCCCAGTTATAGGGTTGTTAACATCAGCAGAAACAAACCCCAACTGTCAGAATGAACGTGGTTCAGTCCTGGATGTGATTAACAGCAGCAATAACAGCAGAATCCAACCCCTGCAGTCACTTGTGAACTCGCTGGTGTGTCAGCAGGTTGCATGACTGACTGAATACCTTCCCACAGATGGAGCAGGTGAATGGCCTCTCCCCAGTGTGAACTCGCTGGTGTATCAGTAGGTTGGATGAACAAGTGAATCCCTTCCCACACACAGAGCAAGTGAATGGCCTCTCCCCCGTGTGTGTGCGTTGGTGTCTCAACAGGTCTGTACTGTCCTCCCTACGTGTATGTGTCTGTACGCAGTTAGACAGCCAGCCAAACTCCTTTCAATAATGACATGGGAGTCAGGATGTAGCGTCCAAGCTCCGGTGTTTAATAATGCCACACTTGCATGAGGTCAATGAAACAATACAAATCAGTTGCATTGGGTTGGAGTAAAACTGAGAAAGACAAAAGAAAGAAATGCACCTTGTTACATACATGAGATATAACTAAAATTTAAACATGAATAAGTAATGAAACCATTCAACTCACAGGCAATGCTTTTGAAGGCGTAACTGTAAGATTCAAAATTTTCAGGAATTCAATCACACAACAAAACAGGGTTGATAAGACAGTTTATTGACCAAGAGAAAGCTTGTACAGAAAAACCTTTGATAAAAAGGGGCATACATGATGGCCGCCGGACCTCGTGATCAGTTTCTGGGACCATTTGATTTCTGTTGCTGCAAGCCAGACAGGCTTGTGGATTGAGGACAGTAAGCCCGCGAAAGCCAGTATCGGGAAACCGAAACTCAGGGAACTGAGCATACGTATTAATTGGATTCTAAGTACAAGACAGTTTCAGGTAACAGGATGGGGCCCATCAAGAAATGGGCAGACAATTGAATGAACACTTAAACCCATTTACTGTACAAAGGAAAGACCGTTTAACAGCCATCAAGGGCAATCTCCAGACCAATCAATATGCGAACCGAGTTACGGTGACAAAGTAAAAGACATTATCGGCCAGGAAGGCCAGTTAAGCTATCACCGGCTCCCATTACAAGACAAAGCGCCCCTGCAGAGATTTCTGCCCACCAAAAATATTACAAAGACTGGACTATGATTTGGCGGGAGATAAGACTGTCCCAAAAAGGTATAACTATGGATTGAAAAGTCCATCAGGACGCTTCGCTTCTTCTACGATTCTACGCTTCGCTTCACGATCCAGGCTTCACGCTTGGGGAACACGATTCAGCAATTGCGATTCAAAAATTCGGGATGGACTCTTCGGTTAAGCACTTCGGTTTCGGAACGTGGTCGGTGTTCGGCCAGGCAAGGCTCGGCTACGACGGGAAGACGCAGGAGGGTGGCCCGGGTGCTCTTGTCGGGAGATCATCGATGACCCAGGCCGAAGGAGAAGACACCCTCCAGCGCTGCCTCGAAGGATAATTATGACGGCATAAAGAAAGCAATTCGGTACCAGCGCCCCGTCCCGGGGAAGACCATCAGGAAAACCGACGATCCAGGCCGGAGCGAGAAAAAGGACACTCTGGGCCTAGCACTCCCGTGCCTCAACATCCCATTCTCAGCTTCCCAGGAATGGACTTTCCCATGTGCATCCAGTTCTTCAACAACTTTTAATGGATTCAGTCATGACTAGCACTCATCGAGGCTGTGTCCGCTGCCTCATCGCCTGAGAGAGAGAAAAACAAGCTGCGCCAGAAGTTTCCAAATCCACGTGACGATGGAAAGCTGTGCCAAAGGGGCTGCGAACCCCTCTTTCGCGAATCTGAAAGTGGTGAGCATGATTCCGAGTTCCTCAAGTCGAAACTTAGTCTAGGTCTAGGGGAGGGGGTAAGGGTAATCGTAATGTGTTTCCCCTTTTACGATGTGCCGTGTGTTCCCCATTTCCATAGAGTTAAGTTTATAGATATGTGTATGCTTGTAGTTACATTAATCTGTGCTTATGACATGTATTTCTTAATGCTGCAAACTGTTTAATAATAAAAGCATCCATTTCGTGCTATTCAACCTGGTCTATTGAGTTTTTCTCTGCACTACAGTTCCCTGCACCTAAGTCCAAGGCCTAGAACCGTAGGGGAGAGTGGGTCGAACCACTCAAGGGTAATTATTGCACGAAGCCTGGTAGGAGACCAGAACGAGCAAGAGAAACCCCCTACATAACGATGTAAGTTTGCAGCGGATTAACTTGCAGCACGTTCCATGCTGTGGTGTGACCTCCTTGTTTGCTATCACTATACTACTTCCTGTTGAGTAACCCTACTGGCCATTTCCCTTTACTGCCACCTACTGGCGGCAACAAAACAAACTCCTGCAATTATAAGGCAGAACACGCCCCGCCTGGCGTCTATTAGACGCCACTACTTTTAAACATACAGAACTGTGGAATCAATAACACTCAGTCCTCCTTAGGTAAGAGGAGTACGACCTCTGAGATGGGTCTGAAGAACTTTTTGACCGTCCCTTGAACAGTGACCTCCACATCTAGATCTGGGCTGACGAGCTTGAACGATTTTTGTGCCGTATGGTCAGCTTGGTCAGGTTTGTGTAAGAAAGCTGGCCCGGTAAACCACATTGTACTGGAGAGCTGGGAGGCAGGCACTGACCTGGTGACGAGGTCAGCTGGATTCAGCTCTGTGGGCACATAGCGCCACAGGTCGGGGCATGTTGATTGTCTTATTCACTGAACTCTGTTGTGTACATATATGAAGAATCTCTTTGACTCATTGGAGATGTGACCAAGCACAACTTTGCTGTCACAGTAGAATTTCACTGCATCAAGCTTGAAATCTATCTCATCCAGGATGAGATTTGCCATCTAATACTGCAGCGCATAACTCCAGGCGTGGTATGGTGGGCTCTGGCCGGGGTGTCAACTTCGCCTTTCCCAGGACAAATCCCACGTTGCTTTGGCCCTCATCATCCAGGGATCTCAGGTAGGCTACCGCACCAATAGCTTCCTCGGACGCATCTGAGAATAAACACAACTCGGTGCGTTTGGATTTGGAGAGTGTGTCTGGTGAGTAAGTGCGTGGGATATGAAGATTTTTTAGATTTTTGAGGGACTTTCTCCATGTCTCCCATTCTGTTAACCTGCCTTCGGGGAGTGGAGAGTCCCAGTCGCTCGTGTCTGTGCAGAGTTCTCGTAGTAGGGCTCTTCCCTGAATAGTCACGGGCGCCACCATGCCGAGAGGGTCAAAGAGTGAGTTGACCATTGACAACACTCCACGGCGTGTAAATGGCTTGTCACCTACAGACACTGCAAAGGTGAAGGTGTCAGATTCAATTTCCCAACGTAAACCAAGGCTTAGCTGGGCTGGCATGGTTTCGTCGCTGAGGTCTAAGTCTTTAATGCCCTTGGCAAGATCCTCAGCTGGAAAGGCCTTCATCACTGCTACACTGTTTGAGGCAATTTT
This sequence comes from Somniosus microcephalus, assembly GCF_052327205.1. Lineage (NCBI taxonomy): Eukaryota > Metazoa > Chordata > Chondrichthyes > Squaliformes > Somniosidae > Somniosus > Somniosus microcephalus. The sequence goes on from NC_140990.1 coordinate 70,467,744, forward strand.
GTGCAGCCTCAGGTTGGACTGTGCTAATGAAGCTTGAGTTCGCTTCAGCAGGTTGATGGCTTCTGCTTCTGAAGGTAAGGATATGAGGCCGTCATCCACATAAAAATGTCTCTCCACAAACCGTCTTGTGTCTTTTCCATGCTCGTGTTCTCCCTCTTTGGCTGCACTTCTGAGCCCATAGATGGAGACTGCAGGGGAGGGGCTGTTCCCAAAAATGTGGACCCGCATCCTGTATTCAGTGGTGTCCTTTGACATGTTGTTGTCACGATACCAGAAGAACCTCAGATAGTTCCTATGGTCCTCTCTCACCACAAAGCAATAGAACATCTGTTGGATGTCTGCAGTTACTGCTACGAGCTCTTTCCTAAAGTGAATCAGCACGCCAAGGAGGGTGTTGTTTGGGTCTGGACCCGTGAGCAGAACGTTGTTGAGTGAGATGCCACAGTGCTGAGCGCTGGAGTTGAAAACTACTCTTATTTGACTAGGTTTCTGGGGGTGATAAACTCCAAAAATCGGGAGATGCCAGCACTCTTCTCCTTCTTTGAGTGGAGATGCTAATTCAGCATGGTTACTCTCGAAAACCTTTTCCATGAAGGCAATGAACTGTTCCTTCATTTCGGGCTTTCTATCTAATGTGTGCCGCAGTGATGCGAGGCGTGACAGTGCCTGATCGCGATAGTTAGGCAGAAGAAGCCGGGCTACCTTGAAGGGGAGAGGCGCAACCCAGCTGTTCGCCTCATCTTTGTGAAATTCTTTCTCCATAATATTCATGAAAGCTTCGTCTTCGAAGGAGAGAGCACCTTTGTTGTCATCTTTTGTCTTTTCAAACGCGGTGTGCCCCAGCTTGTCGACAGCTCTGGTGTCAGCCGAGCACCTCCATGCTGTGTGAGAGAAATCACCTTGTTGCTCCCCGCCGTAGCTCTCTCTCTCTTTAGGGTGGATGTGACTTGGGCAGGGAGTGAGGAAAGAGGGTTGTCCGCTTTCTAGCATGTTGGTCTTAAAGGTGCTTACGTTGGACTTGTGAGCTTGGCCTAGGCACACTTCTCCCACGAGCACCCAGCCTAAGTCGAGTCTTTGGGCAAAGGGGGCATCGTGTGGTCCGTTAACTTGCTCTCTCACCTTATGCACCCTCACCACATCTCTCCCGAGCAGGAGGAGAATCTGGGCCTTTGGATCCAATGCTGGGATGCGTGATGCTATGGGCTTTAGGTGGGCATGGTGAAGTGCTGTCTCAGGCGTTGGTATCTCCGATCGGTTGTTCGGGATTTCACTGCACTCTATCAGTGGCGGTAAGTCTATGCTCACCCCTTCACTCACTGCCTCGGCACAGAACCCATCTGCTTTCCTTCCTGCCATCTCCATCAGTGAGTAAGGGACTGGGCTACTTTCAACGCCAAATATGTCAAAAAAGTCTGACCGTGCGAGTGACCGGTTACTTTGGTCATCGAGTATTGCGTACATGTTAACTGAGCGGTCGTGCTGTCCTTGTGGGTAGACTCTTACAAGGCATATTTTGGAACATGATCGTCCTGTGAGGCCTTGGCCACACACCTCAGTGCATGTGGAGCTCACCATTGGTGCAGTGGTAAGGGTTCCCTTTCTCTCGTCTCCGGGCTCAGAGTTTTTGATGGTTGGCTTTTCCATTGTGGGGGTAGGACCTGGGTGCATAGCTGTGCTGTGGCGGTCACTCTCACACTCCCTGCATCTCAACGCTGTCCTACAGTCTCTCGCAGTGTGGGAAACGGAGGCGCAACACCTAAAACATATCCCATTATCTTTGAGGTAGGCTCTGCATTCATCTATGGTCTTGTTTCTGAAGCCTCTAAATTTTGCGAGCGGATGAGGCTTATGATGGATGGGGCAGTGTTTTCCGGGATCGTCTTCATTCTTTGCTGCATCTATGCTGATGTCGGTCTTTGCAGTGACATCCGTCTTATGCACGGATATAGGCATTCTTGTGCCTGCGTGCTTTGACATGGGCTCCTCATACTTCGAGGGTCCACTACAGTAGCTGGACAGGGCAAAGCTTGGATCATTTCTAATTCTGGCCTCTCTGCAGATAAAGTTCACAAAGAAGGAAAATGGGGGAATTTTGAGCCTACGTTGATCCATTTTTCTTGGAGAGGGTGGGGCAACTTCTCCACTATTGGGTTGATGCCGTGAGCAGTATCTAAATAGGAGAGCCCAGGTAAGTATCCGCCTGTTTTGGCTGCCAGTAACTCCATTAAAAGGTCTCCAAGTTCTCTAAGCTTAAGGTAGTCTCTGTTACCTATTTTAGGAAAGTTTTCCAGCTTGCTGAAGAGGACTTTCTCTATCACCTCAGGAGCGCAGTAACACTCCCTGAGTCTTGCCCAGACCATTCTAAGGGCTGTGCTTGGGTCATTTGTGTACACAAACCGGACCCTACGGGCATGTTCTGATGATTCTTTGCCTAGCCATGATGACAATAAATCCAACTCCTCACTAGCACTCAGGCTCAAGCCGCCAGTGGCATTAAGGAAGGATGACTGCCATGCTCTAAAACTCTCTGGCTTGTCGTCAAATTTTGTGAGACCTGTCCTTACAAGTTCTCTACGTGCCAAATATTGGGCAATGGCTGTCATATTAGGAGTCTGTGCATTGGCTGCCAGAGTATGATCGCATCGGAAGGGCTGCGATTGGATGGGAGACTGCCATGCCGGATGACCTGTTCTAGCCTTTAAAAAGGGTTCTTTTTTAACATGAGGAATTTGGGCATAAGTACCTTCCAAGTGGTTGGCAGCGGCGGATTGAGGCACAGGTTTCTTCGGGAGCGCTGCAAACTCTCCTTCGTGTGACCAGTCGTCAATAACAAGGGAGGGGTCATCATCAGTGTAGCGTGAATGATCCACCTGAGTGACCTCATGTTGGGCTGGTGATGGCGATTCCGTGTTCTCGTGCAATGGTTCAAAGTTTGGGGAGGAGGAGATGTCTGTGCATGTCCTAGCCTGCTCCTGGACATAGTCGCTTCTCCGCCTCTCAGTGCTTTGAGGTGATGCAGGACGAGCAATGCTGTGGTGCTCTCCCACCCTGCTTCTAGTGCCACTTCCCATATCTCTGCCTCAGCAGTAGCGGCAGCTGCTTCTTTCTCAATGTGTAGTGCTTCCAGCGTGGCATCCAATGTAGCAGCCTCTGCTTGTAGTCGGACCTTCTCTTTCTTCACAGCCAGTTCCTGTTTAGCAAAGGTCACGCGAGCCTGTGCCGCTTTAGCTTTAGCACATGCTCTAGCTGCTGCTACACTGGCTGTTGATGATCTAGATGAGCGTGTACTTCTTGAGTTGGTCACAGATCTCTGCTCGTCTTGGAAGCTCTTGCCGTCCATGATTGCACCGTGCTGCACTGCGAATGTTGCTTGTTGTGCCAGCTGATGACTTGCCTTTTTACTGTACTGTCCTCCCTATGTGTATGTGTCTGTACGCAGTTAGACAGCCAGCCAAACTCCTTTCAATAACAACATGGGAGTCAGGATGTAGCGTCCAAGCTCCGGTGTTTAATAATGCCACACTTGCATGAGGTCAATGAAACAATACAAATCAGTTGCATTGGGTTGGAGTAAAACTGAGAAAGACAAAAGAAAGAAATGCACCTTGTTACATACATGAGATATAACTAACATTTAAACATGAATATGTAATGAAACCATTCAACTCACAGGCAATGCTTTCGAAGGCGTAACGATGTAAGATTGCAGCGGATTAACTTGCAGCACGTTCCATGCTGTGGTGTGACCTCCTTGTTTGCTATCACTATACTATTTCCTGTTGAGTAACCCTACTGGCCATTTCCCTTTACTGCCACCTACTGGCAGCAACAAAACAAACTCCTGCAATAATAAGACAGAACAAGGTCCTTTGTGTGTTTAAAGCTCTTCTCACAGTCAAAACATTTAAATGGTCGCTTATCAGAGTGAACAAGTTGATGTTCAATAATGCTGCATGAATAAGTGAACCCTTCCCACACATCAGACAAGTGAACGGTCTCTCATTTGTGTGAACTCGGTGGTGTGTTACCAGATGGGAGGACTGAGCAAATCCCTTCACACACATGGAGCAGGTGAATGGGCCCTCTCCAGTGTGAACTCGCTGATGTGTCTGGAGGCTGGATGACTGAGTGAATCCGTTCCCACACACAGAGCAGGTGAATGACCTCTCCCCAGTGTGACTGCGTCGATGTTTTTCCAGTTCAGATGGGTAATTGAATCCCTTCCCACAGTCCCCACATTTCCAGGGTTTCTCCATGGTGCGGGTGTCCTTGTGTCTCTCCAGGTTGGATGATCAGTTGAAGTCTCGTCCACACACACAACACGTGTACGGTTTCTCCTCACTATGAATGGTGGGATGTTTTTTCAGGCTGTGTAACTGGTTAAAGCTCTTTCCACAGTCAATGACTGGAACACTCTCACGCGGGTGTGTGTGTCTCGGTGGTTTTCCAGTCACACTGATGTTTGAAATCTTTTCCCACAGACAGAACAGACGAACATTTCTCCTTCCACATTCAGAGGCCGATGATATTCGGGTCCTGATGAATGCAGTGACTCTGTCAGATCTTGATGTGATGTTTGGTTTGAGTTTGCGGTGTGTAAATGCTGCCCTTCTCACAGCCTGTAAAAGGAGTTTACAAAAGTCATCACTGTGAATCCAGGATAGAAATTGACAAGATTCTCTCCTCCTGGTTCCTGGCCAAGGGGGCCGCGCATGCGCCCTGCTGCCCCCTGAGCCTCTCAAGATGGTGGCCGTTAACCCGAGCCTGTCACCGGGAGAAAGCCCCGCAGCTGCCGCCCCGCTCAGGGCAAACGCCCGGCCCGGAGCCTCTTGTTCGGGGCCTCAGGCCCACCCCGGGTGTTCATAAAGCCTCCCTGCCAGTTCTATTGCTCCCCTGTGCTCGGCCGCCTCCTCCACGCTCCGGAATCTTCTCTCCACCTTCCGCCGCCATCACCCGACTGGCGGCACTGCGCACGTGCGGGACCAGCACCGAACCCACCCCGCGCCTGCGCACATCGGTCCTGCAGCATTGATAGGGCCTATTCTACAGCGCGGAGTGTTCTGGGTAACAACCACCGCCATTTTAGTCAAAGAATGTGGAGGAAAAGTGAGTGGAATAGCTGAGGTCAGAGATACCTTTGGAGGAGGGACTAGGAGGAGGATGAGCGGTGTGACACAGAGCTGGAGAATCTACTAAACGGAATGGCTTGCTAAACAGAGTGGTAAGGGGAATTTGGTGAGAATGGGAATTGGATGCTGAGGGGGAAGGAGGTGCTCAGTAATTTAAACCAAGGAGCAACAGTAAATAATAAATAATCGCACCGGAGGACACAGAAAAAAGTGACTTTATAATCAACACACAGCAGAGCAAATTAACGTAAGTATATCGGTAAGAATATCGATATCCCTTTGTGTGTTTAGCCTCTTTAGTGGTTAGTGTTAAGCTTGACTTAGTAAGGATTTATTAGTGCAAGTAACTGTAAGTCAAAGAAAAACGAGGTAAGTGATTAAATTCGAACTGCTTTTAAAGACGCTCCTAACTGATAAATAGCAAAGTAATTAATCACAGTTCAAGAAATAAACTACAGATAACAAAAAATAAATTCATTCATTCATTAATAAAGACCAGGCAGTGTGTGGGGATTGTAGTATGTGGGAGTTTGTGAACAACGAGACTGTCCCAGACTGCCACATCTGCAGCAAATGTCTCTGCCTCATGACATTCCAGCTCAGAGTCAGTGAGCTGGAGTCCGAGCTAGAGACACTCCGACATATAAGGGAGGAGGAGGAATTACTGGATAATTTACTCGAGTACAGTCACACACCAGAAGAAAGCACAGGTGCAGGAAGGGGAGAGTGTGACTGTCAGTCAGCCGGGTAAGGGGAATGTAGGAGAAGTAGTGAAGGAAGTCCTGCAGACACTGCTCCTGTCCAACAGGTACAAAGTACTCAATACCTGTGAGGATAAGGAGAAAGACTGGGAAGGACAGCTAGAATATTGCCCAAGGCACCATGGAACAGGAGGCTGTCCAAGGGGTGGAGGAGCAGAGTGGAAATATTGTAGTATAGGGGATTCTATAATTAGAAGGATAGATAGTAGTCTTTACAGTCAGGATCGAGAGTCCCGAAGGGTGTGTTGCCTTTCTGGTGTCAGGGTAAGGGACATCTCAAAATGGCTGGAAAATAATCTGGACATCAAATCCAGGGACCACTTACATTGTGACACCAAATCCAGGGACCACTTACATTGTGACACCAAATCCAGGGACCACTTTCATTGAGACTATAAATGGAAATCAGAGAGCCTCAGTATGAAGAATGGTCATGGTGGTGAAAAGTGCTCCAGTGAGGGTGAAAGGTGGGTAATGGATGAAGATATGACGGTGGAATCAGATGGTGACAGGTTATTTTCAGAGTCCCTTTTCAGGCAGGCTGATGATTGGATGTAACCAGCCCAACACCTGTTCTTGTCCCCAAATCCCAAAGTCTAATGTCCCTGATGTCTTTTTCTGTGAGAAATGTAGAGATGTGAAAGAAGGGAAAAAATCAGGCTCCAGCCAGAAAGAATGTTCCTTGAATGAACAATTCATGAGGCTGTTTTGTGACTCGTCTGCGTGAGGTTAAAAAACATGAAATGAAAAAAGATGCGTCCAGTGACACTGGTGTTGTTAATAATTGTTTCTAACCCTAATCACTAACTCCTAAGCCTAACCTCTAATTGATTATCCCCAATCACTAACCCCAATCCTAACCAATAACCACCAGCCCCAACCACTAACCCTTAAGCCTACACTCTAACCCCAGCCCCTAACAAAGGATCATTGACAGGGATCAATGGAGCAGAAAGACCTGGTAATGGAAGTGTTTGAAACAATTATCTTGATGAAAGAAAGAGTGCAAGGTATGTTAGTAGCAACAGATTAAATCAATGAGACCATCAAGCTCAGAAATTACTATTACAAAGATCAGAACCTTTCAAAGGTTATCACGTGCAGTACGTGTGGAGTAGTTTTACTAAATCGAATCCACAAAGAGTTAAATTATACAGATAATAACAGATTTCAAATCTTATGCAAAATAGTTCTATAAATAATTGCAGATAAGTGTACTCTTTTGTACTAATAAATAAACTGTAACTTAACTTAAAACATTAAAGGAAACATAATAAATTAAATTAAAATTCCATTACCAGTGGTGATAATGTACTCCAGTCCCTGCGGTACCCACCAGTCGCAGAAGACCTCGAGCGTGCCGGCGGACACCGCGTGCTACATCTCCAGGGCCACCGGGCATAAATGTGGCAGCGGAAGAGAGGCAGGCAGTTGAGCCGAACGACCCCCTCGACCGCCCGCTGCCTGGACCAGTTGATGGCAGATGAGTGTAAAGTGAGACACTACAGTTCAGTCTATGACACCCACAAGTCGTGTACTCAAACGGAGCAAGCTTGGGGTTTGATGTGGTAGAAGGCGAACTAGATGAGAACGGAAATAATCTAGAGTAAGAAAAGGCCCAAAAATTAAACAGTCGGTAACAGAACATCAATTAGTCTTCAAAATAACAACAGAAAATGCTGGAAAAACTCAGCAGGTCAGGCAACATCCGTGGAGAGAAATTTGAGTTGACGTTTCGGGTTTGACCCTTCTTCAAAACTTTTTGAAGAAGGGTCAAACCCGAAACGTCAACTCAAATTTCTCTCCATGGATGTTGCCTGACCTGCTGAGTTTTTCCAGCATTTTCTGTTGTTATTTCGGATTTCCAACATCTGCAGTATTTTGCTATCGCATCAATTAGTCTTCTCTTCTCATGGAGAAATCAAATATTTGACACACTGTGTGTTTGAAACAAAGCTGATTTATTCACTATTTATACAGAATATTAATCTCCAGCACAGGTACAGGGGTATTAAGATCAGCAGAAACAAACCATAACTGCTGGAATGAACATGGTTCAGTCCTCAATCCGATCACAGTAAATCATGTTCTATGCTGAGAGAAATGGGTTTCGATTGTGGGGCACTGACACCAGTACTGGGATAAGAGGGAGCTGTTCCGTTTGGACGGGCTTCACTTGAACCATGCTGGGGTTAGAGTCCTGGTGAATCGAATAACTAGGGCTGTAGAGATCGCTTTAAACTAAATAGTGTGGGGGAGGGTCCAGGTGAGAAGGGATTTAAAAAGTCAATGAGAAATAAGAAAGCAATAGAGCAGGATAGAGATGGGGGAAATAATAACCAGAGTGTGACAGGAAGGGACAGAATGTTTAAAAATAAGAGTGCAACAGAAAATGGGGCCAAAACAAGAAGAAATGGTAAAAAGACAAAGTTAAAAGCTCTATATCTGAATGCACGCAGCATTCGTAACAAGATAGATGAGATGACAGCACAAATAGATACAAATGGGTATGATCTGATCGCCATTACAGAGACGTGGTTGCAAGGTGACCTGGGCTGGGAACTGAATATTCCAGGGTATTTGACAATTCGGAAGGATAGCCAGAAAGGAAAGGGAGGTGGCGGGGCTTTGTTGGTAAACGATGGGATCAGTGCAGTGGTGAGAAGTGATATTGGCTCAGAAGATCAAGATGTAGAATCGGTTTGGGTGGAGATAAAAAATAATATGGGGAAAAAGTCTCTGGTGAGTGTAGTCTACAGGCCCCCGAACAGTAGCAATACTGTTGGACAGAGTATAAATCAACAAATAATGGAGGCCTGTAAAAAAGGTATGGTAATAATCATGGGTGGTTTTAATCTCCATATTGATTGGAAAAATCAAATTGGCCATGGTAGCCTTGAGGAGGAGTTCATAGAGTGCATCCGGGATGGTTTCCTAGAACAGCATGTAATGAAACCAACCAGGGAGCAGGCTATCTTGGATCTAGTACTGTGTAATGAGACAGAATTAATAAATGATCTCATAGTAAAGAATCCTCTGGGAAAGAGTGATCATAGCATGGTTGAATTTCAAATTCAGTTGGAGGGTGAGAAAGTTGTATCTCAAACCAGTGTCCTGATCTTAAACAAAGGCAATTACAATGGCATGGCGGCAGAACTGGCTAAAGTGGACTGGAAAAATAAATTAAAGGGTAAGACAGTTGAAATGCAGTGGCAGACATTTAAGGAGATATTTCATAACTCTCAACAAAAATATATTCCAGTGAAAAAGAAAGATTTTAAGAGAAAGGAGCACCATCCGTGGCTAACTAAGGAAGTAAAGGATGGTATCAAATTGAAAATGAAGGCATACAATGTTGCTAAGATTGGTGGGAGACCAGAGGATTGGGAAATTTTTAAAAACCAGCAAAGGATGACTAAAAAAATAAAGAGAGAGAAGATGAATTATGAGAGTAAACTGGCAAGAAATATTATAACAGATAGTAAGAGCTTCTACAGGTATATAAAAAGGAAGAGAGTAGCTAAAGTAAGCGTTGGTCCCTTAGAGGATGAGACAAGGGAACTAATAATGGGCAATGGGGAAATGGCAGACACTCTGAACAAATACTTGGTATCTGTCTTCACGGTAGAAGACACTAACAACATCCCAATAATGGAAAATCAAGGGGCCACAGGGAGGGGGGAACTAAAAACAAGCACTATCACTAAGGAAAAAGTACTTGGTAAAATAATGGGACTAAAAGATGACAAGTCCCCTGCATCCCAGAGTCTTAAAAGAAGTGGCTGCAGAGATAGTGGATGCATTGGTTGCAATATACCAAAATTCCCTGGACTCTGGAGAGGTCCCAGCGGATTGGAAAACCGCAAATGTAACACCCCTATTTAAGAAAAGAGGGAGACAGAAAGCGGGAAACTATCATCCAGTTAGCCTATCATCTGTTGTTGGGAAAATGCTGTGGAGTCCTTCATTAAGGAAGCAGTAGCAGGGCATTTGGAAAATCATAATGCAGTCAAGCAGAGTCAGCATGGTTTTATGAAAGGGAAATCATGTTTAACAAATTTTCTGGAGTTCTTTGAGGATGTAACAAGCAGGGTGGACAAAGGTGAGCCAGTGGATGTGGTGTATTTGGATTTCCAGAAGGCAGTCGATAAGGTGCCACATAAAAGGTTACTGCATAAGAAAAGAGCTCACATGGTTGGGGGGTAATATATTAGCATGGATAGAGAATTGGCTAACTAACAGAAAGCAGCGAGTCGGGGTAAATGGGTCATTTTCTGGTTGGCAAACGGTAACTAGTGGGGTGCCACAGGGATCGGTGTTGGGGCCTCAACTATTTACAATCTACATTAATGACTTGGGTGAAGGGACCAAGTGTAATGTAGCCAACTTTGTGGATGATACAAGGATGGGTGGGAAAGCAAGTTGTGCAGAGGACTCAAAGAATCTGCAAAGGGATATAGACAGGCTAAGTGAGTGGGCAAACATTTGGCAGATGGAATATAATGTGAGAAAGTGCGAGGTTATCCACTTTGGCAGGAAAAATAAAAAAGTAAATGATTTAAATGGAGATTACAAAATGCTACAGTTCAGAGGGACCTGGGGGTCCTTGTGCATGAAACACAAAAAGTTAGCATGTAGGTACAGCAAGTAATCAAAAAGGCAAATGGAATGTTGGCCTTTATTTCAAGGGGGTTGGAGTATAAAAGAAGGGAAGTCCTGCTCCAACAGTACAGGGTATTGGTGAGACCACAACTTGAGTACTGCGTACAGTTTTGGTCTCCTTATTTGGTCTCTGAACTGCATTGGAGGCAGTTCAGAGATGATTCATCAGGTTAATTCCAGAGGTGAGGGGGTTGACTTATGAAGAATTTAGAAGAATGAGAGGTGATATAATTGAAACATATGATACTGAGGGTGCTCGCCAAAGTAGATGCAGAGAGGATGTTTCACCTCGTGGGGAAATCTAGAACTCGGGAGTATAGTTTCAGTATAAAGGGTCACCCTTTTAGAACTGAGATGAGGAGGAATTTCTTCTCTCAGATCTTATGTTCATTAATAAATAGACATTCTTATTATGAACACAGTGAGCTTTTGCTAGTTACTTTATTGAGCACATGTGGACTAGGTACAGTATCTGTAGAGGCTTCCATCTTGACTGCTGCCTTGTGGGTAGCCTAGTGCCTCATGGGTAATGTAGTCTTAATATATATACAGCTGGGTAGTGTAGTCTTATATACAGCTCTACACAGCTCTACGGCTCCACCTAGTGTCCACTATAGAATGCCATGTTATTGATCATTACATCAGAGGGTCGTAAATCTGTGGAATTCTCTGCCACAGAGAGCTGTGGAGGCTGGGTCATTAAATTCATTTAAGGTGGAGATAGACAGATTTTTGCAAGATAAGGGAGTGAAGGGTTATGGGGAGCGGGCAGGGAAGTGGCTTTGAGCCCAAGATCAGCCATGACCTTTTTGAATGGCGGAGCAGGCTCGAGGGGCCAAGTGGCCGATTCCTGCTCCAATTTCTTATTCACTAATCTGGTCTTTCAATGGGTCCTTTACCCAGCATTCCCCATGGTGGAGAATGTGCCCAGACTGCAGGAGCCCAGTGCGCAGGCGCGGTAGGGGAGAGTGTATTGAGCATGCGCAGTGCGGCATACGGGAGACAGACAGATGGAGGAACAGCAGCCGGAAGCGCGCTTCGGCAGCGGGTAAGAATCGGTGGGCGCAGCGGAGCAATGGACCGGTCGATAGGTGGGGAGGTTTTATAAACAACTGCGGTAGGCCGCAAGACCCGAATAATAACCTGAAAATCCCGTGTTTGCAGCTCCGGGGGCGGAAAGTTCCAGTGCGACGCCATTTTGATTCTGTGTGGAACAGAGCGCATGCGCAGCCATCTTATATAAAGTGGGCGGGGCTTCGGTGTCTGCTTCCATCCAGGTTCCAGTGCCCGGGAGAGACAATCAATGTCTCAGTTATTGTATCCTCACTCTCCACACAGGGCATTTCTCACCATCTCTCCTGAAGGCGCTGGTAAGTGCCAAGCTCAGAGTTTACATGCCATAGAATTGTAAGAGAAGAGCCCCAGAAGGTTGTGGGTTCAAAACCCACTCCAGAGAATTGAGCGTAAAAATCTATACTGACGCTCCAGTGCAGTGCTGAGGGAGTGCTGCACTGTCAGAGGTGTTGCTTTTACAGATGCGACGTTAAACTGAGGCATGGTCTATTCTCTCAGGTGGGCGTAAAAGATCCCAGGACATTATTTGAAGAAGAGCAGCAGAGTTATCCCCAGTGTCCTGGCCAATATTTATCCCGCAAACAACATCATGAAAAAAAATCCAGATTATCTGGTCATTATCACATTGCTGTTTGCAGAAGCTTGCTGTGCACAAACTGGCTGCCCCCTGTCCTACACTGAACAGTGACTACACTTCAAAAAATACTTCATTGGCTATAAATCACTTTGGGATGTCCAAGGTCATGAAGGGTGCTATAGAAATGCAAATCGTTTGTTCTTTCAGAGCTGCAATCCCATGTACAGTTTCAGGATCAGAATCCCCATGTACAGTCTCAGGGCTGAAATCCCCATCTACAGTCCCATGGTTCGAATCCCCATGTACAGTCCCAGGGATAGAACCCGATGCACAGTCCCAGGGTTAGAATCCCCATGTACAGTCCCAGGGTTAGAATTCCCATGTACAGTCCCAGGGTTAGAATCCCCATGTACAGTCCCAGGGTTAGAAACCCCATGTACAGTCCCAGGGTTAGAATACCCATGTACAGTCCCAGGGTTAGAATCCCCATGTACAGTCCCAGGGTTAGAATCCCAATGTACAGTCCCAGGGTCAGAATCCCCATGTACAGCCCAAGGGTTAGAATACCCATGTACAGTCCCAGGGTTAGAATCCCCTTGTATAGTCCCAGGGTTAGAATCCCCATGTACAGTCCCAGGGTTGAATCCCCATGAACAATCCCAGGGTTAGAATCCCCATGTACAGTCTCAGGGTTAGAATCCCCATGTACAGTCCCAGGGTTAGAATCACCATGTACAGTCTAAGGGTTAGAATCCCCATGTACAGTCTCAGGGTTAGAATCCCCATGTACAGACCCAGGGTCAGAATCCCCATGTACAGTCCCAGGGTTAGAATCCCCATCTACAGTCCAACGGTTAGAATCCCCATGTACAGTCCCAGGTTCAGAAACCCCATGTACAATCCCAGGGTTAGAATCCCCATGTACAGTCCCAGGGTTAGAATCCCCATGTACAGTCCCAAAGTTAGAATCCCCATGTACAGTCCCAGGGTTAGAATCCCCATGTACAGTCCCAGGGCTGGAATCCCCATGTACAGTCCCAGGGTTAGAATCCCCATGTACAGTCCCAGGGTTTGAATCCTCATGTACAGTCCCAGGGTTAGAATCCCCATGTTAAGTCCCAGGGTTAGAATCGCCATGTACAGTCCCGGGGTTAGAATCCCCATGTACAGCCCCAGGGTTGGAATCCCCACGTACATTCCCACGGTTAGCATCCCCATTTACAGTCCCAGGGTTAGAATCCCCATGTACAGTCCCAGGGTTAGAATCCTCATGTACAGTCCCAGGGTTAGAATCCTGACGTACAGTCCCAGGGTAATAATCCCCATGCACAGTCCGAGGGTTAGAATCCCCATGTACTGTCCCAGGGTTAGAATCCCCATGTGTAGTCCCAGGGTTAGAATCCCCATGTACAGTCCCAGGGTTAGAATCCCCATGTACAATCCTAGGGTTAGAATGCCCATGTACAGTCCCAGGGTTGGAAACCCAGTGTACAGTCCCAGGGTAAGAATCCCCATGTACAGTCCGAGCGTTAGAATCCCCCTGTACAGCCCCAGGGTTAGAATCCCCATGTACAGTTCCAGGGTTAGAATCCTCATGTACAGTCCCCGGGATAGAATTCCCATGTACAGTCCCAGGGCTGGAATCCCCATGTACAGTCCCAGGGTTAGAATCCCCATGTACAGTCACAGGGTTAGAATCCCCATGTACAGTCCCAGGGTAAGAATCCCCAAGTACAGTCCCAGGGTTAGAATCCCCACGTACAGTCCCAGGGGTAGAATCCCCATGTACAGTCCTAGGGTTCGATACCTCATGTACAGTCCCAGGGTTAGAATTCTCTTGTACAGTCCCAGGGTTACAATCCCCATGTACAGTCCCAGGGTCAGAATTCCCATGAACAGCCCCAGGGTTAGAATCCCCATGTACAGTCCCAGGGTTAGAATCCACATGTACAGTCCCAGGGTTAGAATCCCCATGTACAGACTAAGGGTTAGAATCCCCGTGTGCAGTCCCAGGATTAGCATCCCCATGTACAGTCCCAGGGTTAGAATCCCCATGTACAGTCCCGGGGTTAGAAACCCGATGTACAGTCCCAGGGTTAGAATCTCCATGTACAGTCCCGGGGTTGGAATCCCCATGTACAGTCCCAGGGTTAGAATCCCCGTGTACAGTCCCAGGGTTAGAATCCCCATGTACAGTCCCAGGGTTAGAATCCCCATGTACAGTCCCAGGGTTAGAATACCCATGTACAGTCCCAGGATTAAAATCCCCATGTACAGTCCCAGGTTTAGAATCCCCATGCACAGTCCCAGGGTTAGAATCCCCATGTTCAGTCCCAGGGTTAGAATCCCCATGTACAGTCCCAGGGTTAGAATCCCCATGTACAGTCCCAGGGTTAGAATCCCCATGTACAGTCCCAGGTTCACAATCCTCATGTACAGCACCAGGGTTAGAATCCCCATGTACAGTCCCAGGGTTGGAATCCCCATGTTCAGTCCCCGGGTTAGAATCCTCATGTACAGTCCCAGGGTTAGAAACCCCATGTACAGTCCCAGGGTTAGAATCCCCTTGTACAGTCACAGGTTCAGAATCCCAATGTAGAGTCCCAGGGTTAGAATCCTCATGTACAGTCCCAGGGTTAGAATCCCCATTTTAGGTCCCAGTGTTAGAATCTCCATGTACAGTCCCAGGGTTAGAATCCCCATGTACAGTCCCAGGTTTGGAAACCCCGTGTACAGTCCCAGGGTTAGCATCCCATGTACATTCCCAGGGTTAGAGTCCCCATGTACAGTCCCAGGGGTTAGAATCTCCATGTACAGTCCCAGGGTTGGAATCCCCATGTACATTCCCAGGGTTAGAATCCCCATGTACAGTCCCAGGGTTGGAATCCCCATGTACAGTCCCAGGGTGAGAATCCTCATGTACATTCCCAGGTTTAGAATCCCCTTGTACAGTCCCAGGGTTAGAATCGCCATGCACATTCCCAGGGTTAGAATCCCCATATACAGTCCCAGGGTTAGAATCCCCATGTACAGTCCCAGGGTTCGAATCCCCATGTACAGTCGCAGGGATGGAATCCCCATGTACAGTCCCAGGGTTAGAATCCCCATGTACAGTCCCAGGGTTAGAATCCCCATGTACAGTCCCAGGGTTAGAATCCCCATGTACAGTCCCAGGTTCAGAATCCCCATGTACAGTCCCAGGGTTAGAATCCCCATTTACAGTCCCAGGGTTAGAATCCCCATGTACAGTCCCAGGTTTAGAATCCCCATGTACAGTCCCAGGGTTAGAATCCCCATGTACAGTCCCAGGGTAAGAATCCCCATTTACAGTCCCAGGGTTAGAATCCCCATGTACAGTCCCAGGGTTAGAATCCCCACGTACAGTACCAGGGGTAGAATCCCCATGTACAGTCCCAGGGCTGGAATCCCCATGTACAGTCCCAGGGTTAGAATCCCCATGAACAGTCGCAGGGTTTGAATCCTCATGTACAGTCCCAGGGTTAGAATCCCCATGTGCAGTCCCAGGGTTAGAATCGCCATGTACATTCCCGGGGTTAGAAACCCCATGTACAGCCCCAGGGCTGGAATCCCCACGTACATTCCCACCGTTAGAATCCACATTTACATTCCCAGGGTTAGAATCCCCATGTACAGTCCCAGGGTTAGAATCCTCATGTACAGTCCCAGGGTTAGAGTCCTGACGTACAGTCCCAGGGTTGGAATCCCCATGAACAGTCCCAGGGTTAGAATCCTCATGTACAGTCCCAGGGTTAGAGTCCTGACGTACAGTCCCAGGGTTGGAATCCCCATGTACAGTCCGAGGGTTAGTATCCCCATGTACTGTCCCAGGGTTAGAATCCAAATGTACAGTCCCAGGGTTAGAATCCCCATGTACAGTCCCAGGGTTAGAATCCCCATGTACAATCCTAGGGTTAGAATCCCCATGTACAGTCCCAGGGTTGGAAACCCAGTGTACAGTCCCAGGGTTAGAATCCCCATGTACAGTCCGAGCATTAGAATCCCCATGTACAGTCCCAGGGTTAGAATCCCCATGTACAGTTCCAGGGTTAGAATCCTCATGTACAGTCCCCGGGATAGAATTCCCATGTACAGTCCCAGGGCTGGAATCCCCATGTACAGTCCCAGGGTTAGAATCCCCATGTACAGTCCCAGGGTTAGATTCCCCATGTACAGTCCCAGGGTTAGAATCCCCATGTACAGTCCCAGGGTTACAATCCCCATGTACAGTCCCAGGGTCAGAATCCCCATGAACAGTCCCAGGGTTAGAATCCAAATTTACAGTCCCAGACTTAGAATCCACATGTACAGTCCCAGGGTTAGAATCCCCATGTACAGTCTAAGGGTTAGAATCCCCGTGTACAGTCCCAGGATTAGCATCCCCATGTAGAGTCCCAGGGTTAGAATCCCCATGTACAGTCCCAGGGTTAGAAACTCCATGTGCAGTCCCGGGGTTAGAAACCCGATGTACAGTCCCAGGGTTAGAATCTCCATGTACAGTCCCGGGGTTGGAATACCCATGTACAGTCCCAGGGTTACAATCCCCATGTACAGTCCCAGGGTTAGAATCCCCATGATCAGTCCCAGGGTTAGAATCCCCATGTCCAGTCCCAGGGTTAGAATCCCCATGTACAGTCCCAAGGTTAGAATCCCCATGTACAGTCCCAGGTTTAGAATCCTCATGTACAGCCCCAGGGTTAGAATCCCCATGTACAGTCCCAGGGTAAGAATCCCCATGTTCAGTCCCCGGGTTAGAATCCTCATGTACAGTACCAGGGTTAGAAACCCCATGTACAGTCCCAGGGTTAGAATCCCCTTGTACAGTCACAGGTTCAGAATCCCCATGTCGAGTCCCAGGGTTAGAATCCTCATGGACAGTCCCAGTTTTAGAATCCACATTTTAGGTCCCAGCGTTAGAATCCCCATGTACAGTCCCAGGGTTAGAATCCCCATGTACAGTCCCAGGTTTAGAAACCCCATGTACAGTCCCAGGGTTAGCATCCCATGTACATTCCCAGGGTTTGAATCCCCATGTACAGTCCCAGGGTTAGAATCCCCATGTACAGTCCCAGGGTTAGAATACCCATGTACAGTCTCAGGGTTAGAATCCCCATGTACAGTCCCAGGGTTAGAATCGCCATGTACAGTCCCAGGGTTAGAATCCCCATGTACAGTCCAAGGGTTAGAATCCCCATGTACAGTCCCAGGTTCAGAATCCCCATGTACAGTCCCAGGGTTAGAATCCCCATTTACAGTCCCAGGGTTAGAACCCCCATGTACAGTCCCAGGGTTAGAATCCCCATGTACAGTCCCAAGGGTTAGAATCCTCATGTACAATCCCAGGGTTAGAATCCCCATGTACAGTCCCAGGGTTAGAATCGCCATGTACAGTCTCGGGGTTAGAATCCCCATGTACATTCCCAGGGCTGGAATCCCCACGTACAGTCCCAGGGTTAGCATCCTCATGTAAAGTCCCAGGGTTAGAATCCTGACGTACAGTCCCAGGGTTGGAATCCCCATTTACAGTCCCAGGGTTAGAATCCCCATGTGCAGTCCCAGGGTTAGAATCCCCATGTACTGTCCCAGGGTTAGAATCCCCATGTACAGTCTCAGGGTTAGAATCCCCATGTACATTCCCAGGGTTAGAATCCCCATGTACAGTCCCAGGGTTAGAATCCCCATGTACAGTCCCAGGGTTAGAATCTCCATGTACAGTCCCGGGGTTAGAATCCCGATGTACAGTCCCAGGGTTAGAATCCCCATGTACATTCCCAGGGCTAGAATCCCCATATACAGTCCCAGGTTTAGAATCCCCATGTACAGTCCCAGGGTTAGAATCCCCATGTAGAGTCCCAGTGTTAGAATCCCCATGTACAGTCCCAGGGTTAGAATCCCCATGTGCAGTATCAGGGTTAGAATCCCCATGTACAGTCCCAGGGTCAGAATCCCCATATACAGTCCCAGGGTTAGAATCCCCATCTACAGTCCAAGGGTTAGAATCCCCATGTACAGTCCCAGGTTCAGAATCCCCATGTACAATCCCAGGGTTAGGATCCCCATGTACAATCCCGGGGTTAGAATCCCCAGGTACAGTCCCAGGGTTAGAATCCCCATGTACAGTCCCAGGGTTAGAATCCCCATGTGCAGTCCCGGGGTTAGAATTCCCATGTACAGTACCAGGGGTAGAATCCCCATGTACAGTCCTCAGGATAGAATCCCCATGTACAGTCCCATGGCTGGAATCCCCATGTACAGTCCCAGGGTTAGAATCCCCATGTACAGTCCCAGGGTTTGAATCCTCATGTACAGTCCCAGGGTTAGAAACCCCATATACAGTCCCAGGGTTAGAATTGCCATGTACACTCCCGGGGTTAGAATCCCCATGTAGAGCCCCAGGGCTGGAATCCCCATGTACAGTCCCACGGTTAGAATCCCCATTTACAGTCCCAGGGTTAGAATCCCCATGTACAGTCCCAGGGTTAGAATCCTCATGTACAGTCCCAGGGTTAGAATCCTGACGTACAGTCCCAGGTTTGGAATCCCCATGTACAGTCCCAGGGTTGGAATCCCCATTTACAGTCCGAGGGTTAGAATCCCCATGTACTGTCCCAGGGTTAGAATCCCCATGTACAGTCCCAGGGTTAGAATCCCCATGTAGAGTCCCGGGGTTTGAATCCCCATGTACAATCCTAGTGTTAGAATCTCCATGTACAGTCCCAGGGTTGGAAACCCAGTGTACAGTCCCAGGGTAAGAATCCCCATGTACAGTCCGAGCGTTAGAATCTCCATGTACAGTCCCAGGGTTAGAATCCCCATGTACAGTTCCAGGGTTAGAATCCTCATGTACAGTCCCTGGGATAGAATTCCCATGTACAGTCCCAGGGCTGGAATCCCCATGTACAATCCCAGGGTTAGAATCCCCATGTACAGTCCCAGGGTTAGAATCCCCATGTACAGTCCCAGGGTAAGAATCCCCAAGTACAGTCCCATGGTTAGAATCCCCATGTACAGTCCCGGGGTTAGAATCCCCATGTACAGTCCCAGGGTTAGAATCCCCATGTACAGTCCCAGGGTTAGAATCGCCATGTACAGTCCCGGGGTTAGAATCCCCATGTACAGTCCCAGGGCTGGAATCCCCACGTACAGTCCCAGGGTTAAAAACCCAAGGAAAAGTCCCAGGGTTAGATTCCCCATGTACAGTCCCAGGGTTAGAATCCACATGTACAGTCCCAGGTATAGAATCCCCATGTACAGTCCCAGGGCTGGAATCCCCACGTACAGTCCCAGGGTCAGAATCACCATGAACATCCCAGGGTTAGAATCCCCATGTACAGTCCCAGCGTTAGAATCCACATGTACAGTCCCAGGGTTAGAATCCCCATGTACAGTCTAAGGGTTAGAATCCTCGTGTACAGTCCCAGGATTAGCATTCCCATGTACAGTCCCAGGGTTAGAATCCCCAAGTACACTCCCAGGGTTAGAAACTCCATGTGCAGTCCCGGGGTTAGAAACCCCATGTGCAGTCCCAGGGTTAGAATCTCCATGTACAGTCCCGGGGTTGGAATCCCCATGTCCAGTCCCAGGGTTAGAATCCCCATGTACAGACCCAGGGTTAGAATCCCGATGTACAGTCCCAGGGTTAGAATACCGATGTACAGTCCCAGGGTTAGAATCCCCATGTGCAGTCCCAGGATTAAAATCCCCATGTACAGTCCCAGGTTTAGAATCCCCATGCACAGTCCCAGGGTTAGAATCCCCATGTACAGTCCCAGGGTTAGAATCCCCATGTACAGTCCCAGGGTTAGAATCCCCATGTACAGTCCCAGGGATAAAATCTCCATGTACAGTCCAAGGATTAGAATATTCATGTGCAGCCCCAGGGTTAGAATCCCCATGTACAGTCCCAGGGTTATAATCCCCATGTTCAGTCCCCGGGTTAGAATCCTCATGTACAGTCCCAGGGTTAGAAACCCCATGTACAGTCCCAGGGTTAGAATCCCCTTGTACAGTCACAGGTTCCGAACCCCCATGTAGAGTCCCAGGGCTAGAATCCTCATGTACAGTCCCAGGGTTAGGATCGCCATTTTAGGTCCCAGTGTTAGAATCCCCAAGTACAGTCCTATTGTTAGAATCCCCATGTACAGTGCCAGGTTTAGAAACCCCATGTAGAGTCCCAGGGTTAGCATCCCATGTACATTCCCAGGGTTAGAATCCCCATGTACAGTCCCAGGGGTTAGAATCTCCATTTACAGTCCCAGGGTTAGAATCCCCATGTACATTCCCAGGGTTAGAATCCCCATGTACAGTCCCAGGGTTGGAATCCCCATGTACAGTCCCAGGGTTAGAATCCTCATGTACAGTCCCAGGTTTAGAATCCCCTTGTACAGTCCCAGGGTTAGAATCGCCATGTACATTCCCAGGGTTAGAATCCCCATATACAGTCCCAGGGTTAGAATCCCCATGTACAGTCCCAGGGTTCGAATCCCCATGTACAGTCCCAGTGTTAGAATCCCCATGTACAGTCCCAGGGTTAGAATACCCATGTACAGTCTCAGGGTTAGAATCCCCATGTACAGTCCCAGGGTTAGAATGCCCATGTACAGTGCCAGGTTTAGAATCCCAATGTACAGTCCAAGGGTTAGAATCCATGTACAGTCCCAGGTTCAGAATCCCCATGTACAGTCCCAGGGTTAGAATCCCCATTTACAGTCCCAGGGTTAGAATCCCCATGTACAGTCCCAGGGTTAGAATCCCCATTTACAGTCCCAGGGTTAGAATCCCCATGTACAGTCCCAGGGTTAGAATCCCCATATACAGTCCCAGGGTTAGAATCCCCATGTACAGTCCCAGGGTTAGAATCCCCATGTTCAGTCCCAGGGTTAGAATCCCCATGTACAGTCCCAGGGTTAGAATCCCCATGTACAGTCCCAGGATTAAAATCCCCATGTACAGTCCCAGGTTTAGAATCCCCATGCACAGTCCCAGGGTTACAATCCCCATGTAGAGTCCCAGGGTTAGAATCCCCATGTTCAGTCCCAGGGTTAGAATCCCCATGTACAGTCCCAGGGTTAGAATCCCCATGTACAGTCCCAGGGTTAGAATCCCCATGTACAGTCCCAGGTTCACAATTCTCATGTACAGCACCAGGGTTAGAATCCCCATGTACAGTCCCAGGGTTAGAATCCCCATGTTCAGTCCCCGGGTTAGAATCCTCATGTACAGTCCCAGGGTTAGAAACCCCATGTACAGTCCCAGGGTTAGAATCCCCTTGTACAGTCACAGGTTCAGAATCCCAATGTAGAGTCCCAGGGTTAGAATCCTCATGTACAGTCCCAGGGTTAGAATCCCCATTTTAGGTCCCAGTGTTAGAATCCCCATGTACAGTCCCAGGGTTAGTATCCCCATGTACAGTCCCAGGTTTGGAAACCCCGTGTGCAGTCCCAGGGTTAGCATCCCATGTACATTCCCAGGGTTAGAATCCCCATGTACAGTCCCAGGGGTTAGAATCTCCATGTACAGTCCCAGGGTTAGAATCCCCATGTACATTCCCAGGGTTAGAATCCCCATGTACAGTCCCAGGGTTGGAATCCCCATGTACAGTCCCAGGGTTAGAATCCTCATGTACATTCCCAGGTTTAGAATCCCCTTGTACAGTCCCAGGGTTAGAATCGCCATGCACATTCCCAGGGTTAGAATCCCCATATATGGTCCCAGGGTTAGAATCCCCATGTACAGTCCCAGGGTTCGAATCCCCATGTACAGTCGCAGGGTTAGAATCCCCATGTACAGTCCCAGGGCTAGAATCCCCATGTACAGTCCCAGGGTTAGAATCCCCATGTACAGTCCCAGGGTTAGAATCCCCATGTACAGTCCCAGGTTCAGAATCCCCATGTACAGTCCCAGGGTTAGAATCCCCATGTACAGTCCCAGGGTTAGAATCCCCATGTACAGTCCCAGGGTAAGAATCCCCATTTACAGTCCCAGGGTTAGAATCCCCATGTACAGTCCAAGGGTTAGAATCCCCATGTACAGTACCAGGGGTAGAATCCCCATGTACAGTCCCAGGGCTGGAATCCCCATGTACAGTCCCAGGGTTAGAATCCCCATGTACAGTCGCAGGGTTTGAATCCTCATGTACAGTCCCAGGGTTAGAATCGCCATGCACAGTCCCGGGGTTAGAAACCCCATGTACAGCCCCAGGGCTGGAATCCCCACGTACATTCCCACCGTTAGAATCCCCATTTACATTCCCAGGGTTAGAATCCCCATGTACAGTCCCAGGGTTAGAATCCTCATGTACAGTCCCAGGGTTAGAATCCCTATGTACAGTCCCAGGGTTACAATCCCCATGTACAGTCCGAGGGTTAGTATCCCCATGTACTGTCCCAGGGTTAGAATCCAAATGTACAGTCCCAGGGTTAGAATCCCCATGTACAGTCCCAGGGTTAGAATCCCCACGTACAATCCTAGGGTTAGAATCCCCATGTACAGTCCCAGGGTTGGAAACCCAGTGTACAGTCCCAGGGTTAGAAACCCCATGTACAGTCCGAGCATTAGAATCCCCATGTACAGTCCCAGGGTTAGAATCCCCAAGTACAGTTCCAGGGTTAGAATTCTCATGTACAGTCCCCGGGATAGAATTCCCATGTACAGTCCCAGGGCTGGAATCCCCATGTACAGTCCCAGGGTAAGAATCCCCAAGTACAGTCCCAGGGTTCGAATCCCCATGTACAGTCCCGGGGTTAGAATCCCCATGTACAGTCCCAGGGCTGGAATCCCCACGTACAGTCCCAAGGTTAGAATCCCCGTGTACAGTCCCAGGGTTAGATTCCCCATGTACAGTCCCAGGGTTAGAATACTCTTGTACAGTCCCAGGGTCAGAATCCCCATGTACAGTCCCAGGGTTAGAATCCCCATGTACAGTCCCAGGGTCAGAATCCCCATGTACAGTCCCAGGGTTAGAATCCCCATGTACAGTCCCAGGGTCAGAATCCCCATGAACAGTCCCAGGGTTAGAATCCAAATTTACAGTCCCAGACTTAGAATCCACATGTACAGTCCCAGGGTTAGAATCCCCATGTACAGTCTAAGGGTTAGAATCCCCGTGTACAGTCCCAGGATTAGCATCCCCATGTAGAGTCCCAGGGTTAGAATCCCCATGTACAGTCCCAGGGTTAGAAACTCCATGTGCAGTCCCGGGGTTAGAAACCCGATGTACAGTCCCAGGGTTGGAATCTCCATGTACAGTCCCAGGGTTAGAATCCCCATGTACAGTCCCAGGTTTTGAATCCCCATGCACAGTCCCAGGGTTACAATCCCCATGTACAGTCCCAGGGTTAGAATCCCCATGATCAGTCCCAGGGTTACAATCCCCATGTACAGTCCCAGGGTTAGAATCCCCATGTACAGTCCCAGGGTTAGAATCCCCATGTACAGTCCCAGGTTTAGAATCCTCATGTGCAGCCCCAGGGTTAGAATCCCCATGTACAGTCCCAGGGTAAGAATCCCCATGTTCAGTCCCCGGGTTAGAATCCTCATGTACAGTACCAGGGTTAGAAACCCCATGTACAGTCCCAGGGTTAGAATCCCCTTGTACAGTCACAGGTTCAGAATCCCCATGTAGAGTCCCAGGGTTAGAATCCTCATGGACAGTCCCAGTGTTAGAATCCACATTTTAGGTCCCAGTGTTAGAATCCCCATGTACAGTCCCAGGGTTAGAATCCCCATGTACAGTCCCAATTTTAGAAACCCCATGTACAGTCCCAGGGTTAGCATCCCATGTACATTCCCAGGGTTCGAATCCCCATGTGCAGTCCCAGGGTTAGAATCCCCATGTACAGTCCCAGGGTTAGAATACCCATGTACAGTCTCAGGGTTAGAATCCCCATGTACAGTCCCAGGGTTAGAATCCCCATGTACAGTCCCAGGGTTAGAATCCCCATGTACAGTCCAAGGGTTAGAATCCCCATGTACAGTCCCAGGTTCAGATTCCCCATGTACAGTCCCAGGGTTAGAATCCCCATGTACAGTCCCAGGGTTAGAATCCCCATGTACAATCCCAGGGTTAGAATCCCCATGTACAGTCCCTGGGTTAGAATCGCCATGTACAGTCCCGGGGTTAGAATCCCCATGTACATTCCCAGGGCTGGAATTCCCACGTACAGTCCCAGGGTTAGCATCCTCATGTACAGTCCCAGGGTTAGAATCCTGACGTACAGTCCCAGGGTTGGAATCCCCATTTACAGTCCCAGGGTTAGAATCCCCATGTAAAGTCCCAGGGTTAGAATCCCCATGTACTTTCCCAGGGTTGGAATCCCCATGTACAGTCCCAGGTTTAGAATCCCCATGTACAGTCCCAGGGGTAGAATCCCCATGTACAGTCCCAGGGTTAGAATCCCCATGTACAGTCCCAGGGTTAGAATCCCCATATACAGTCCCAGGGTTAGAATCCCCATGTACAGTCCCAGGGTTAGAAACCCCATGTACAGTCCCAGGGTTGGAATCCCCATGCACAGTCCCAGCGTTAGAATCCCCATGTACAGTCCCAGGGTTAGAATCCTCATGTACAGTCCCCGGGATAGAATCCCCATGTACAGACCCAGGGCTGGGATCCCCATGTACAGTCTTAGGGTTAGAATCCCCATGTACAGTCCCAGGGTTAGAATCCCCATGTACAGTCCCAGGGTTAGAATTCCCATGTACAGTCCCGGAGTTAGAATCCCCATGTACAGTCCCAGGGTTAGAATCCCCATGTACAGTCCCGGGGCTGGAATCCCCACATACAGTCCCAGGGTTAGAATCCCCATGTCCAGTCCCAGGGTTAGAATCCCCATGTACAGTCCCAGGGTTAGAATCCCCATGTACAGTCCCAGTGTTAGAATCCCCATGTACAGTCCCAGGGTTAGAATCCCCTTGTACAGTCCCAGGGTTAGAATCCCCATGTACAGTCCCAGGGTTAGAATCCCCATGTACAGTCCCAGGGTTAGAATCCCCATGTACAGTCCCAGGATTAGAATCCCCATGTACAGTCCCAGGGTTAGTATCCCCATGTACAGTCCCAGGGTTAGAATCCCCATGTACAGTCCCAGGGTTAGAATCCCCATATACAGTCCCAGGATTAGAATCCCCATGTACAGTCCCAGGGTTAGAATCCCCATATAAAGTCCCAGGGTTAGAGTCCCCATATACAGTCCCAGGATTAGAATCCCCATGCACAGTTGCAGGTTCAGAATCCTCATGTACAGTCCCAGGGTTAGAATCCCCATCTACAGTCCCAGGGTTAGAATCCCCATGTACAGTCCCAGGGTTAGAATCCCCATGTACAGTCCCAGGGTTGGAATCCCCTTATACAGTCCCAGGTTTAGAATCCTCATGTACAGTCCCAGGGTTAGAATCCCCATGTCCAGTCCCAGGTTTAGAATCCTCATGTACAGTCCCAGGTTTAGAATACCCATGTTCAGTCCCAGGGTTAGAATCCCCATGTACAGTCCCAGGGTTAGAATCCCCATGTTCAGTCCCAGGGTTAGAATCCTCATGTAGAGTCCCCCGGTTGCAATCCCCATGTACAGTCCCAGGGTTAGAATCCCCATGTACAGTCCCCGGGTTAGAATCCACATTTTAGGTCCCAGTGTTAGAATCCCCATGTACAGTCCCAGGGTTAGAATCCCCATGTACAGTCCCAATTTTAGAAACCCCATGTACAGTCCCAGGGTTAGCATCCCATGTACATTCCCAGGGTTCGAATCCCCATGTGCAGTCCCAGGGTTAGAATCCCCATGTACAGTCCCAGGGTTAGAATACCCATGTACAGTCTCAGGGTTAGAATCCCCATGTACAGTCCCAGGGTTAGAATCCCCATGTACAGTCCCAGGGTTAGAATCCCCATGTACAGTCCAAGGGTTAGAATCCCCATGTACAGTCCCAGGTTCAGATTCCCCATGTACAGTCCCAGGGTTAGAATCCCCATTTACAGTCCCAGGGTTAGAATCCCCATGTACAGTCCCAGGGTTAGAATCCCCATGTACAGTCCCAGGGTTAGAATCCCCATGTACAATCCCAGGGTTAGAATCCCCATGTACAGTCCCTGGGTTAGAATCGCCATGTACAGTCCCGGGGTTAGAATCCCCATGTACATTCCCAGGGCTGGAATTCCCACGTACAGTCCCAGGGTTAGCATCCTCATGTACAGTCCCAGGGTTAGAATCCTGACGTACAGTCCCAGGGTTGGAATCCCCATTTACAGTCCCAGGGTTAGAATCCCCATGTAAAGTCCCAGGGTTAGAATCCCCATGTACTTTCCCAGGGTTGGAATCCCCATGTACAGTCCCAGGTTTAGAATCCCCATGTACAGTCCCAGGGGTAGAATCCCCATGTACAGTCCCAGGGTTAGAATCCCCATGTACAGTCCCAGGGTTAGAATCCCCATATACAGTCCCAGGGTTAGAATCCCCATGTACAGTCCCAGGGTTAGAAACCCCATGTACAGTCCCAGGGTTGGAATCCCCATGCACAGTCCCAGCGTTAGAATCCCCATGTACAGTCCCAGGGTTAGAATCCTCATGTACAGTCCCCGGGATAGAATCCCCATGTACAGACCCAGGGCTGGGATCCCCATGTACAGTCTTAGGGTTAGAATCCCCATGTACAGTCCCAGGGTTAGAATCCCCATGTACAGTCCCAGGGTTAGAATTCCCATGTACAGTCCCGGAGTTAGAATCCCCATGTACAGTCCCAGGGTTAGAATCCCCATGTACAGTCCCGGGGCTGGAATCCCCACATACAGTCCCAGGGTTAGAATCCCCATGTCCAGTCCCAGGGTTAGAATCCCCATGTACAGTCCCAGGGTTAGAATCCCCATGTACAGTCCCAGTGTTAGAATCCCCATGTACAGTCCCAGGGTTAGAATCCCCTTGTACAGTCCCAGGGTTAGAATCCCCATGTACAGTCCCAGGGTTAGAATCCCCATGTACAGTCCCAGGGTTAGAATCCCCATGTACAGTCCCAGGATTAGAATCCCCATGTACAGTCCCAGGGTTAGTATCCCCATGTACAGTCCCAGGGTTAGAATCCCCATGTACAGTCCCAGGGTTAGAATCCCCATATACAGTCCCAGGATTAGAATCCCCATGTACAGTCCCAGGGTTAGAATCCCCATATAAAGTCCCAGGGTTAGAGTCCCCATATACAGTCCCAGGATTAGAATCCCCATGCACAGTTGCAGGTTCAGAATCCTCATGTACAGTCCCAGGGTTAGAATCCCCATCTACAGTCCCAGGGTTAGAATCCCCATGTACAGTCCCAGGGTTAGAATCCCCATGTACAGTCCCAGGGTTGGAATCCCCTTATACAGTCCCAGGTTTAGAATCCTCATGTACAGTCCCAGGGTTAGAATCCCCATGTCCAGTCCCAGGTTTAGAATCCTCATGTACAGTCCCAGGTTTAGAATACCCATGTTCAGTCCCAGGGTTAGAATCCCCATGTACAGTCCCAGGGTTAGAATCCCCATGTTCAGTCCCAGGGTTAGAATCCTCATGTAGAGTCCCCCGGTTGCAATCCCCATGTACAGTCCCAGGGTTAGAATCCCCATGTACAGTCCCCGGGTTAGAATCCCCATGTACAGTCCCTGGGTTAGAATCCCCATGTACAGTCCCTGGTTTAGAATCCTCATGTACATTCCCAGGGTTAGAATCCCCATGTACAGTCCCAGGGTTAGAATCCCCATGTACAGTCCCAGGGTTAGAATCCCCATGTACTGTCCCAGGGTTAGAATCCCCATGTACAGTCCCTGGGTTAGAATCCCCATGTACAGTCCCAGGGTTAGAACCCCCATGTTCAGTCCCAGGGTTAGAATCCCCATGTACAGTCCCAGGTTTAGAATCCTCATGTACAGTCCCAGGGTTAGAATCCCCATGTACAGTTCCAGGGTTAGAATCCCCATGTACAGTCCCAGGGTTAGAATCCCCATTTACAGTCCCAGGTTTAGAGTCCTCATGTACAGTCTCGGGCTTGGAATCCCAATGTACAGTCCCAGGATTAGAATCTCCATGTACAGTCCCAGGGTTAGAATCCCCATGTACAGTCCCAGGGTTAGAATCCCCATGTACAGTCGCAGGTTTAGAATCCCCATGAACCGCCCCAGGGTTAGAATCCCCATGTACAGTCCCAGGGTTAGAATCCCCATGTACAGTCGCAGTGTTAGAATCGACATGTACAGTCCCAGGGTTAGAATGCCCATGTGCAGTCCCAGGGTTAGAATCCCCATGTACAGTCCCAGGTTTAGAATCCCCATGTAGCGTCCCAGGGTTAGAATCCCCATGTGCAGTCCCAGGTTCAGAATCCCCATGTACAGTCCCAGGATTACAATCCCCATGTACAGTCCCAGGTTTGGAATCCCAATGTACAGTCCCAGGGTTAGAATCCTCATGTACAGCCCCAGGGTTAGAATCCCCATGTACATTCCCAGGGTTAGAGTCCCCATGTACAGTCCCAGGGTTGGAATCCCCATGTACAGTCCTAGGGTTAGAATCCCCATGGACATTTCCAGGGTTAGAATCCCCATGTACAGTCCCAGCGTTAGAATTCCCATGTACAGTCCCAGGGCTGGAATCCCTGTGTACAGTCCCAGGGTTAGAATCCCCAAGTACAGTCTCAGGGTTAGAATTCCCATGTACATTCCCAGGGCTGAAATTCCCATATACATTCCCAGGGTTAGAATACCCATGTGCAATCCCAGGGTTAGATTCCCCATGTACAGTCCCAGGGTTAGAATCCCCATGTACAGTCCCAGGGTTTGGTTCTGTCTTCACAAAGGAGGACACAAATAACCTCCCAGAAATGTCGGGAACGTAGGGTCTGATGAAAGGGAGGAACTGAAAGAAATCAGTATTTGTAGAGAAATAGTGTTAGGGAAATTACAGACCGGCAAGCCTGACATCGGTAGCGGGGAAAATGCTGGAGTCCATTATAAAAATGTAATAGCAGAGCACTTGGAAAACAGTGACAGGATCGGACAAATTCAACATGGATTTACAAAAGGTAAATCGTGCTTGACTAATCTACTGGAATTTTTTGCGGATGTAACTGGTAAAATAGATAAGGGAGAACCAGTGGATGTGCTGTATTTGGACTTTCAGAAAGCTTTCGATAAGGTCCCACATAAGAGATTAGCGTGTAAAGATAAGGCACATGGGATTGGGGGCAAGGTATTGACTTGGATAGAGAACTGGTTGGCAGATAGAAAGCAAAGATTTGGAATAAATGGGTCTTTTTCAGAGTGGCAGGCAGTGACTAGTGGGGTACCGCAGGGATCGGTCCTTGGACCCCAGCTATTCACAATATATATTAATGATCTAGACAAGGGAACTAGATGTAATATCTCCAAATTTGCAGACGACACAAAGCTGGGTGGACGTGTGTGCTGTGAGGAGGATGCCGAGAAACTACAGGATGATTTGGACAGGTTGGGTGATTGGGCAGAAGCATGGCAGATGCAATATATCGTGGATAAATGTGAGGTTATCCACTTTGGTGTCAAAAACAGGAAGGCAGATTATTATCTGAATTGCAATAGATTGGGAGAAGGGGAAGTGCAACGAGACCTAGGTGTCCTTGTGCACCAGTCGCTGAAGGTAAGCATGCAGGTGCAGCAGGCGGTTAAGAAGGCAAATGGTATGTTGGCCTTCGTAGCAAG
Organism: Somniosus microcephalus; assembly: GCF_052327205.1. Lineage (NCBI taxonomy): Eukaryota > Metazoa > Chordata > Chondrichthyes > Squaliformes > Somniosidae > Somniosus > Somniosus microcephalus. Next base: position 70,497,654 of record NC_140990.1, read on the forward strand.
AGGGTTTGAGTACAGGAGCAAGGATGTCCTGCTGCAGTTGTACAGGGCCTTGGTGAGACCACATCTTGAGTATTGTGTGCGGTTTTGATCGCCTTATCTGAGGAAGGATATTCTTGCCATGGAAGGAGTTCAGCGAAGATTCACCAGGCTGATACCTGGGATGGCAGGAATGACGTATGAGGAGAGATTGGGTCGATTGGGGTTGTACTCGCTGGAGTTTAGAAGAATGAGAGGGGATCTCATTGAAACTTATAAAATTCTGGCAGGACTGGACAGACTAGATGCAGGGAGGATGTTCCTGATGGTCAGGGAATCCAGAACCAGGGATCTCAGTCTAAGGATAAGGGGTAGGCCTTTTAGGACAGAAATGAGGAGGAATTTCTTCACCCAGAGAGTGGTGAACCTGTGGAATTCTCTACCACAGAAGGCAGTAGAGGCCAATTCATTAAATATATTCAAGAAGGAGCTGGATATATTCTTAAGGCTAAAGGGATCAAGGGGTATGGGGAGAAAGCAGGGGCCGGGTGCTGAACTTGGATGATCAGCCATGATTGCATTGAACGGTGAAGCAGGCTCGAGGGGCCGAATGGCCTACTCCTGCTCCTACCTTCTATGTTTCTATGTTAGAATCCCCATGTACAGTCTCAGGGCTGGAATCCCCACTTATGGCCCCATGGCTGGAATCCCCATGTACAGACCCAGTGTTAGAATCCCCATGTACAGTCCCAGGTTTAGAATCCCCATGTACAGTCCCAGGTTTAGAATCCCCATGTACAGTCCCAGGGTTAGAATCCCCATGTACAGTCCCAGGTTTAGAATCCCCATGTACAGTCCCAGGGTTAGAATCCCCATGTACAGTCCCAGGGTTAGAATCCCCATGTACAGTCCCAGGGTTAGAATCCCCACGTACAGTCCCAGGGTTAGAATCCCCATGTACAGTCCCAGGGTTAGAATCCCCATGTACAGTCCCAGGGTTAGAATCCCCATGTACAGTCCCAGGGTTAGAATCCCCATGTACAGTCCCAGGGTTAGAATCCCCATGTACAGTCCCAGGTTTAGAATCCCCATGTACAGTCTCAGGGCTGGAATCCCCATGTACACTCCCAGGGTTAGAATCCCCATGTACAGTCCCAGGGTTAGAATCCCCATGTACAGTCCCAGAGTTAGAATCCCCATGTGTAGTCCTAGGGTTAGAATCAGGCTCGAGGGGCCGAATTAGCTGTGTTTAAATCAAAGAGTCTCCTTGGAGATTCTCTGAGTGAAGGACCTGGTGAGCTTGAAACAGCTGAAAGTGTAAAATCAGTTAGAAATTACCAGTTTTTGACCAATATCGACTCCCACATGGATGGGGAATTCTAGAAGGAAGGAACCGGTCAGGATTTAAAAGGTCTTTACAAAGGATTTGTGGGACTCTTACATTTGGGATCTTTCTTTATTTCATCCACTCGAGGAGTTCGATAACAGGTTTCCTCCTGTGAATGTAGAGCTGGATTAGTGGGCTGTGACAGGTTTACTTGTTCATCTTTTGTTAAATACATTTGGTGAGTGAATTTAAATTTAAAACCAGGTTTGCAGGCGTGATGCTCTATTCACACATTAAAAGTGAGAGAGATGCGATGGGACACACGCTAAGTGCAGTAGCTGAAAATGATTAACAGCCTGGGTTTTGTGTTTAGTGATCACCGTCTACAGTCCCAGGGTTAGAATCCCCATGTGTGAAAGAATGTTGTACACAAACTAGAATTGTCTGTTCTGAATTTCTATCCTGTACTTACAGTGATGACTTTTGTAAACTCCTTTTACAGGGTGATGAAGGGAAGGATTTACAGATGGGAAACTCAAACCAAACATTAGAACAAGATCTGAGAGTCCCTCAATTCATCTGGACCTGAATATCATCGGCCTTTGAATGTGGAAGGAGAAATGTTTGTCTGTTCTGTCTATGGGAATAGATTTCAAACATCAGTGTGGCTGGAAAAGCACCGAGACACACACACCTGAGTGAGAGTGTTCCAGTGCACTGACTGTGGAAAGAGCTTTAACCAGTTACACAGCCTGAAAAAACATTGCACCATTCACAGTGAGGAGAAACCGTACACGTGTTCTGTATGTGGACGAGGCTTCAACCGATCGTCCAAACTGGAGAGACACAAGGACACCAGCACAATGCAGAAACTGTGGAAATGTGGGGACTGTGGAAAGGGATTCAAGTACCCATCCCAGCTAGAAGCTCATCGACGCAGTCACACCGGGTAGAGGCCATTCACCTGCTCTGTGTGTGGGAAGGGATTCAATTACCAATCCCTGCTGGAAACTCATCGCTACTGTCACACCGGGGAGGGCCGTTCACCTGCTCCGTGTGTGGGAAGGGATTCACTCAGTCATCCAACCTGCTGACTCACCAGCGAGTTCACACCGGGGAGAGACCGTTCACCTGCTCCGTGTGTGGGAAGGGATTCACTAATTCAGCCCACCATCTGAGACACCAGCGAGTTCACACTGACGAGAGACCTTTTAAATGCTCCGACTGTGCGAACTGCTTTAAAAGCTCTGAGGAACTGATTCACCACCAGCGAGTTCACACTGGGGAGAGGCTGTTCAGTTGCTCTCACTGTGGAGAAAGGTTCAGGTATTCATACAATCTCATTGTACACAAGCGCACTCACACGGGCGAGAGACCGTTCACCTGCTCCGTGTGTGGGAAATGGTTCATTAAGTCATCCAGCCTGCAGACCCACCAGCGAGTTCACACTGGGGAGAGGCCATTTGTAGTGTATGTACCTTGAAGAAGGAACTATATTCTGCAGCCCCTGTATACTGCAGTACCAGTAGTGACCACCCCTGTATATAAGCCTGTGTAGTAACTTTGTATAGTAGTTCCAGTTTTGTCTCCATTCAGTGAACACCTGTTATAACCAACTTCTGCAGTCCGTGTATCAATTACACACAGACATTACATTGGTGACGAACAGATCCGAACTTACCTACAGTTCTGCACCACCTCACGGGGATCCATCCCCGAAGCGAAGTTATTAGAGGTCGAAGCCAGAAGGAAGAAATCCAAAAAGAAAAAAAAAAAAACAAACAGAAGAAACGGGCGTTGACCGTGGGCAACCGCCCTCTGATTAATCAAATTCAAAGATTTGCAGGAGAGGCTGTCGAGAGCTGGGTTTGGTTCTCCAGTCTATGGTGTTCCAGCTAATCGGGCTGGTGGCAGGTAGTACACTGATCCTTCCTGGGCTGCGGCGGGCTAGAGCTCGATGGGGTGGCTTTTCAACGGGGCCGAGCAGCGTTGTCGGGAAGAGGAGAGAGAGAGAGAGAGGGTGGAGCACACAGGGCGCGGCCGGTGCTACGAAACTGGGCAGCGTACAGACCCGAGAAGAGGGAGGAAAGTGTCCCATAGGGTCTGCTCTGATGACGGGAACAGTAATTAAAATAAAAGAAAAAGAAATTAGAAGCGCAGAAAGCCGCGAGGAGCTGCAGTTTGCCACGGGGACCGTGGAGAGCGGCGTTGGCAGCAGCACGGGGGGAAGCGCGCGAAGACCATAGGGCGTCGCCATCAAGGCATAAAAACGCCAGCAACAGCTTTGGCAGCAGCGGAAAAGACAGAAAGCGCGGGAGGCGCCATCTTAATCCAGCGGGGAAGAAGGAAAAGCGCGGGAGGCGCCATTTTGTTCAATCAGGGAAGAAGGCAAAGCGCGGGAGGTGCCATTTTGTTCAATCGGGGAAGAAGGCAAAGCGCGGGAGGCGCCATCTTAGATCTCCAAGATGCCGAAGACTGGCAATATCACTGCCTTCGATAATGAAATAGAAGACTGGACCACGTATGTGGAAAGAGTCGAAGTACATTGCAAGGCAAATGAAGTAGCCGATGAGAAAAAGGCATCGGTACTACTAAACTTAATGGGCGCAAGAACGTACGGCCTAATGCGGAACCTGATCACTCCAGTCAAACCGATGGGGAAGAGTTTTAACGAAATTGTTGATATCCTACGGGAACACCTAAATCCTACACCGCTGCTGATGGCAGAAAGATTTAAATTCCAAAAGAGAAATCAGCATAAAGATGAGAGCAATGCTGATTACCTTACTGAACTACGCAAGCTATCAAAGCACTGCCAGTTTGGGGCAGGACTGGCAGATACCCTACGGGACAAATTTGTCTGTGGACTCCTGAGTGAAGGAACCCAGAAGAGGTTACTCTCAGAGAAAGAGCTGACGCTAGATAAGGCTTTCAGCGTGGCAGTATCGTATGAAGCAGCAGCAAGGGGAGCTGCGGAAATACAGCAAAAGCCACAGGAATACAGCACCCATGAAATGACACGGGGATTTGAAAAATGTTATCGCTGCGGCAGAACAACCCATGACCAGAAGGACTGCTGGTTCAAGGACAAAACATGCAGGCAATGCGGAAAGATGGGACACATTGCACGAGTTTGCAGGTCCAGGAAGAAGACTAATGACAACAAAAAGACTACTAAGGAAAAGTACAGGAACGTACAAAAGATGACGGACAGTAGTTCCGAAGACCAGAAGAGCGATAGTGAATCCGGGAACAAGAGACGAAGCTGTCTCAAACTACACAACGTAATCGCAAAAGAGGGTCACCGAACCATTTGGGTCACCCTCACGATAGCAGGGTCCCAAGTCAAAATGGATTTGGATACAGGATCAGCCCTGACCGTCATGAATCGACGAGACTACGAGCGGCTATTCTCACACATACCCTTGAAAGACACATCCATTGTCTTGAAGACATATACGGGGCAGAAAGTATACCCCAGAGGGAAAATAAGGGTGCCTGTCGAATACAACAGCAAGGAAATACAGAAGTTGTATCTGTACATACTACAAGATGGTGGACCACCGTTATTGGGATGTGAATGAATCAGAAAGATAAGTTTAGACTGGCACTCCATTCAGGCACTGACTGTGGCTGGTAAAAAGGATGACGACGTCACACCTGCACGATTGTCAAAAATCTTAGCTAACGCTAAAGAGGTATTTCAACAAGGACTGGGAACTCTTAAAGGCGTAACCGCCTCGATAAAAATAGAAGAGAATGCAATTCCCAAGTTTTTCAAAGCAAGACCGGTACCGTATGCAATTCGCCCAGCCGTCGAGGCAGAGCTGGAGAATCTGGAGAATGCAGGCGTGTTATCTAAGGTAGACTGGAGCGAGTGGGTGACACCCATCATTCCTGTCATGAAGAAAACGTTAAACAATAAGACTGAGGAGCCAAGGAAGGTTCGCATCTGTGGGGACTTCAAGGTGACTGTGAACCCAGTCCTTCACACAGTACAGTATCCTCTTCCGAGGATAGAAGATATTTTCACCTCACTATCTGGAGGGAAACGTTTTACAAAATTTGACCTAGCGCAAGCATATTTGCAGATGGAGGTTGAAGAATCCTCTCGGAAATATCTCACGATAAACACTCACAAAGGTCTTTACCAGTATAATCGACTGGTATTCGGAGTAGCATCAGCTCCGGCTATATGGCAAAGAGCGATGGAACAAGTCCTGCAAGGGATTCCGGGGACTCAGTGTTACTTGGACGACATCCTAGTGACAGGTGAAAATGAGAGTGAACACCTTGCCAACCTAGAGCAGGTGCTCACTAGACTAAGAGAACATGGGCTACGAGCCAATCGCCCCAAGTGCGAGTTTTTAAAGAAACAAATATCGTATTGTGGCCACGTGATTGATGAAGAGGGGTTACATAAGTCCCCTGACAAAATTGAAGCGGTAGTTAAGGCTCCAGCGCCTGAAAATGTGTCGCAACTGAGGTCATTCCTTGGATTGGTGAATTACTACCATAAGTTTTTGCCGAATTTGTCCACAATTCTGCACCCACTGAACGCCCTGCTACAAACTGGAGTAGCATGGAAATGGAGCGATGAATGTAAGCGGGCCTTTCAGAAGTGTAAAGGCCTGATCACTTCAAGAGAAGTATTGGCTCACTACAACCCATCACTACTGATAAGACTGGCGTGTGATGCGTCTCCCTACGGCGTTGGAGCGGTACTGTCACATAAATTCCTTGATGGTTCAGAGAGGCCGATAGCTTTTGCGTCACGCTCGTTAACTTCAGCCGAGCGTAACTACGCCCAGATTGACAGAGAGGCCCTCAGCCTGGTGTGGGGGTGAAGAAGTTCAATCACTACCTGCACGGACAGAAATTTACTCTACTAACTGATCAACAACCTCTTGTCTCCATTTTCAACCCTAAGAAGGGCGTCCCGATAGTAACAGCACAACGGCTACAGAGGTGGTCTCTTTTCCTAGGGGCACACCAATATGACATAGAGTACAAAGGAACTAAACAGCATGGGAATGCTGATGGATTGTCACGCCTACCGTTGCCGATGGTAGAAGAAGCACCTGCAATGGATCCTGTGGAGATATTCCACTTGACCACAGTCGAATGTCTACCTGTGACGAATGCAAACATAGAAAAGGAAACACGAAATGACCTGACACTCTCCAGGGTCTATGATTTAACGGTGAAGGGAAGGCCAGCACATGGCGAACCACTGTTGCCAGCATTCTCGCCGAGAAGAGAACAGCTGTCAGTGTGCCGAGGAACCTTGATGTGTGGATCCAGAGTAGTAATTCCACCCAAATTGAAGGATAGAGTGCTCAATGAGCTTCATGAGGGTCATCTGGGAGGGGTAAAAATGAAGAACTTAGCCAGAGCGTTTGTGTGGTGGCCGGGAATCGATAGAGAAATCGAAGAGATGATCAAGAGCTGTACAGGATGCCAGAAGGTCCAAAACGCCCCACCACAAGCCCCTCTACATCCATGGGAGTGGCCCTCATCTCCATGGCAAAGGGTACACATTGATTTTGCTGGTCCATTTATGGACTCGATGATTTTAATTGTGGTGGATGCACATTCAAAGTGGCCAGAGGTAATAAAAATGTCCTCAACCACCACAGAAAAAACTATCACAGTCTTACGAACCATATTCGCCAGAAATGGGCTGCCTGAACAGATTTGCTCCGACAATGGACCACAGTTTGTGTCTGAAGAGTTCCGGAGGTTCTTAAAGAACAATGGTGTTAAGCATTACACATCCGCCCCATATCATCCAGCCACCAATGGATTGGCTGAGAGGTTCGTTCAAACATTCAAGAAGGCTATCAAGACAATGTGTAATGAAGACATACCCCTACAACACAAGTTGGATAACTTCTTGTTTGCCTACCGGAATGCGACACATGCGGTTACCAACCAAACTCCAGCCATGATGTTCTTCAATCGAAGACTAAGATGCCGCTTGGATTTGGTTAAGCCAAACATCAGAAGAGATGTGTAGAACAGGCAGTTTCAGAATATGAATGAAAGGCCAGCCAGGAGTTTCAAGATAGGTCAACCAGTTTTGGCCCGGGACTACCACACAGAGAAATGGCAGCCAGGAACGATCTGCACACGGCAAGGACCTCTAAAGTATATCGTGGACGTTGGAGAGAGCATTGTACGACGCCATGCTGACCAGATTCTAGAGTCACTGGAAAACGTCAAATCTACACCACGATCCTATACACCTGGTGATGAAGCCGAAGTACCAATTGCATCTACCTCAGAATCGGTGATATTGGAAGCAGACGAACCAAACAACGACGTTGATCCCGAATCAACTTTGCCAGAAGAACCTGATACCACAAAGAGGCGTTATCCGGACAGAATCAGGAAGCCTCCTCAAAGACTGAATTTATAATTGATTAACTTCAGCTAATGTATATAGCAACTGTAATTGTAAATATGTTATTTAATTATTAATCGAATGTTATGTACTGTTTAGCTAAAAGGGGAGGAATTGTAGTGTATGTACCTTGAAGAAGGAACTATATTCTGCAGCCCCTGTATACTGCAGTACCAGCAGTGACCACCCCTGTGTATAAGCCTGTGTAGTAACTTTGTATAGTAGTTCCAGTTTTGTCTCCATTCAGTAAACACCTGTTATAACCAACTTCTGCAGTCCGTGTCTCAATTACACACGGACATTACACCATTCACCTGCTCCGTGTGTGGGAAGGGATTCACTTGTTCATCCAGCCTGCTGACACACCAGCGAGTTCACACTGGGGAGAGGCCATTCACCTGCTCCGTGTGTGGGAAGGGATTCACTCAGCCATCCGGCCTGCTGACTCACCAGCGAGTTCACACTGGGGAGAGGCCATTCACCTGCTCCGTGTGTAGGAAGGGATTCACTCAGCCATCCGGTCTGCTGACTCACAAGCGAGTTCACACTGGGGAGAGGCCGTTCACCTGCTCCGAGTGTGGGAAGGGATTCACTCAGTCATCCAACTTGCTGAGACACCAGCGAGTTCACAGATGACTGCAGGAGTTGGATTCTGATGTTATTGCTGCTGTTAGTCACATCCAGGAATGAACCATGTTCACTCTGTGAGAGTTGGGGTTGTTTCTGCTGATGCTAATAACCCTATAACTGGAGTTTAATATTCTGGATATATAGCTGATTGACTTGTTGGGGCTGCAGTGTCCCTTTAAGAATCATTGTCTGTGATCATTCCCCTTAATTCAGGACTTTCATAAGAAATTATTTGACAAAATTATGAATTTTACTTTAACCCTAAATTGATCTTTGGTACAAAATCTACAATTTATTGTCTGAAAACTTCCACGGATTAACATCTCCAATTAGAAAGTGCTGATTAATCCTCGCTGACAATTCTTACTGACTTGCACATTACACACAGTGGCATCTCCATTATCCACCAGAAAGAAGGGGAATGGGAATTGGTGGAGATTCGAGAGTCCCCAAATGTTGCTCCTCCCATCTGGTACAGCAATCCCCTCGGCACGGGAATGGAGACAAGTCCTATCCAAATAACGGGCTGAGTTTAATCTTTCTGGGCCTGTGGGATTGGTTTGTATCAGACAGGAGGAGATTGATGTCAGTGACCGTGGGGCTGGTTTATATCAGACAGGAGGAGATTGGTGTCAGTGACTGGGGTTGGTTTATATCAGACAGGAGGAGATTGGTGTCAGTGACTGTATCTAACCCGCAGTTTACCTAGCCTGGGAGTGTTTGATGGGACAGTGTAGTGGGAGCTTTACTCAGCATCTCACCCGTGCTGTGCCTGCTCTGCGAGTGTTTGATGGGACAGTGTAGAGGGAGCTTTACTCTGTATCTAACCCGCACTGTACCTGCCCTGGGAGTGTTTGATGGGACAGTGTAGAGGGAGCTTTACTCTGTATGTAAGCCATGCTGTACCTGCCCTGGGAGTGTTTGATGGGACAGAGTAGAGGGAGCTTTACTCTGTATCTAATCCATGCTGTACCTGCACTGGGCGTGCGTGATGGGACAGTATAGATGGAGCTTTACTCTGTATCTAACCCATGCTGTACCTGCCCTGGGAGCGTTTGATGGGACAATGTAGAGGGAGCTTTACTCTGTACCTAACCCGTGCTGTACCTGCCCTGTGAGTGTGTGATGTGACAGTGTAGGGGGAGCTTTGCTCTGTATCTAACCCGTGCTGTACCTGCCCTGGGAGTGTTTGATGGGTCAGTCTAGAGGGAGTTTTACTCTATCTAACCTGTGCTGTACCTGCCCTGGGAGTGTATGATGGGACAGTGTAGAGGGAGCTTTACACTGTATCTAACCCTTGCTGTACCTGCCCTGGGAGTGTTTGATGGGAGAGTGTAGAGGTAGCTTTACTCTGTGTCTAACCCGTGCTGTACCTGCCCTGGTAGTGTTTGATGGGACAGTGTAGAGGGAGCTTTACTCTTTATGTAACCCGTGCTGTACCTGCCCTGAGAGTGTTTGATGGGATGGTGTAGAGGGAGCTTTACTCTGTATCTAACCCGTGCTGTACCTGCCCTGGGAGTGTTTGATGGGACAGTGTCGAGGCAGCTTTACTCTGTATCTAACCCGTGCTGTACCTGCTATGGGTGTATTTGATGGGAGTGTGTAGAGAGAGCCTTACTCTTAATCTAACCTGTGCTGTACCTGCCCTGTGAGCGTTTGATGGGACAGTGTAGAGGGAGCTTTACTCTGTATCTAACCCAGGCTGTACTTTCCCTGGGGTGTTTGATGGGACAGTGTAGAGGGAGCTTTACTCTGTATCTAACCCATGCTGTACCTGCCCTGGGAGTGTTTGATGGGACTGTGAAGAGGGAGCTTTGCTCTGTATCTAACCCGTGCTGTAGCTGCCCTGGGAGTGTTTGATGAGACAGTGTAGAGGGAGCTTTACTCTGTATCTAACCCGTGCTGTACCTGCCCTGGGAGTGTTTGATGGGACAGTGTAGAGGGAGCTTTACTCTGTATCTAACCCGTGCTGTAACTACCCTGGCAGTGTTTGATGGGACAGTGTAGAGGGAGCTTTACCCTGTATCTAAGCCGTGATGTACCTGCCCTGGGAGTGTTTGATGGGACAGATTAAAGGGAGCTTTACTCTGTATCTAACCCGTGCTGTACCTGCCCTGGGAGTGTTTGATGGTACAGTGTAGCGGGAGCTTTACTTTATCTAACCCGTGCTGTATCTTTTTTTAAAATTCATTGATGGGATGTGGGCGTCGCTGGCTAGGCCTCCATTTAGTGCCCATCCCTAATTGCCCTTGAGAAGATGGTGGTGAGCCACCTTCTTGAACCGCTGCAGTCCATATGGTGTAGGAACACCCACAATGCTGTTCGGAAGGGATTTCCAGGATTTTGGCCCAGCGACAGTGAAGGAACGGCGATACTGGTCCAAGTCAGGATGGTGTGTGGCTTGGAGGGGAACTTGTAGGTGGTGATGTTCCCATGCGTCTGCTGCCCTTGTCCTTCTAAGTGGTAGAGGTCGCGGGTTTGGAAGGTGCTGTTGAAGGAGCTTTGGCGAGTTGCTGCAGTGCATCTTGTAGATGATACACACTGCAGCCACAGTGCGCCGGTGGTGGAGGGAGTGAATGTTGAAGGTGGTGGATGGAGTGCCAATCAAGCGGGCTGCTTTATCCTGAATGGTGTCGAGCTTCTTGAGTGTTGTTGGAGCTGCACTCATCCAGGCAAGTGGAGAGTATTCCATCACACTCCTGACTTGTGCCTTGTAGATGGTGGAAAGGCTTTGGGGAGTCAGGAGGTGAGACACTTGCCGCAGAATTCGCAGCCTCTGGCCTGCTCTTGTAGCCACAGTATTTATATGGCTGGTCCAGTTCAGTTTCTGATCAATGGTAACCCCCAGGATGTTGATAGTGGGGGATTCAGCAATGGTAATGCCATTGAATGTCAAGGAGAGATGGTTAGAGTCTCGCTTGTTGGAGATGGTCATTGCCTGGCACTTGTGTGGTGCGAATGTTACTTGCCACTTGTCAGCCCAAGTCTGAATGTTGTCCAGGTCTTGCTGCATATGGACACGGACTGCGTCAGTATCTGACGAGTCTCGAATGGTGCTGAACAGTGTGCAATCATCAGCGAACATCCCCACTTCTGACCTTATGATGGAGGGAAGGTCATTGATGAAACAGCTGAAGATGGTTGGGCCTAGGACACTGCCCTGAGGAACTCCTGCAGTGATGTCATGTGATTGAGATGAATGACCTCCAACAACCACAGCCAACTTCCTTTGTGCTAGGTATGATTCCAACCAATGGAGAGTTTTCCCCTTGATTCCCATTGACTTCAGTTTTGCTAGGGCTCCATGATGCCACACTTGATCAAATGCTGCCTTGATGTCAAGGGCAGTCACTCTCACCTCACCTCTTGAGTTCAGCTCTTTTGTCCATGTTTGGACCAAGGCTGTAATGAGGTCAGGAGCTGAGTAGCCCTGGCGGAACCCAAACTGGGTGTCAGTTAGCAGGTTATTGCTGAGTAAGTGCCGCTTGATAGCACTGTCAACGACACCTTCCATCACTTTGCTGATGATTGAGAGTAGACTGATGGGACGGTAATTAGCCGGGTCGGATTTGTCCTGCTTTTTGTAGACAGGACATACTTGCGCAATTTTCCACATTGCCGGGTAGATGCCAGTGTTGTAGCTGTACTGGAACAGCTTGGCTAGGGGCACAGCTAGTTCTGGAGCACAAGTCTTCAGTACTATTGCCGGAATGTTGTAGGGGCCCATAGCCTTTGCAGTATCCAGTGTCTTCAGCCGCTTCTTGACATCACGTGGAGTGAATTGAATGGGCTGAAGACTGGCATCTGTGATGCTGGGGACCTCAGGAGGAGGCCGAGATGGATCATCCACTCGGCACTTCTGGCTGAAGATAGTTGCAAATGCTTCAGCCTTGTCTTTTGCACTCACGTGCTGGGCTCCACCATCATTGAGGATGGGGATATTTTTGGAGCCTCCTCCTCCTGTTAACTGTTTAATTGTCCACCACCACTCACGACTGGATGTGGCAGGACTGCAGAGCTTTGATTTGATCCGATGGTTGTGAGATCGCTTAGCTCTGTCTATCGCATGTTGCTTCCATTGTTTGGCATGCAAGTAGTCCTGTGTTGTAGCCTCACCAGGTTGACACCTCATTTTTTGGTATGCCTGGTGCTGTTCCCGGCATGCTCTCCTGCACTCTTTGTTAAACCAGGGTTGATCTCCCGGCTTGATGGTAATGGTAGAGTGAGGGATATGCTGGGCCATGAGGTTACAGATTGTGGTTGAATACAATTCTGCTGCTGCTGATGGCCCACAGCGCCTCATGGATGCCCAGTTTTGAGTTGCCAGATCTGTTCGAAATCTGTCCCATTTAGCACGGTGGTAGTGCCACACAACACGGTGGACGGTATCCTCAACATGAAGACGGGACTTCGTCTCCACAAGGACTGTGCGGTCGTCACTTCCACCAATGCTGTCATGGACAGATGCATCTGCAACAGGTAGATTGGCGAGGATGAGATCAAGTAGGTTTTTCCCTCTTGTTTCCCTCACCACCTGTCGCAGACCCAGTCTGGCAGCTATGTCCTTTAGGACTCGGCCAGCTCGGTCAGTAGTGGTGCTACCGAGCCACTCTTGGTGATGGACATTGAAGTCCCCCATCCAGAGGACATTTTGTGCCCTTGCTACTCTCAGTGCTTCTTCCAACTGGTGTTCAACATGAAAGAGTACTGATTCATCAGCTGAGGGAGGGCGGTAGGTGGTAATTAGCAGGAGGTTTCCTTGCCCATGTTTGACTTGATGCCATGAGACCTCATGGGGTCCTGAGTCAATGTTGAGGACTCCCAGGGCAACTCCCTCCCGACTGTTTACCACAGTGCCATCTGCCCTGGGAGTGTTTGATGAGACAGTGTAGAGGGGGCTTTACTCTGTATCTAACTGATGCTGTACCTGCCCTGGGAGTGTTTGTTGGAACAGTGTAGAGGGGGCTTTACTCTGTATCTAACCCGTGCTGTACCTGCCCTGGGAGTGTTTGATGGGACAGTGCAGGCAGAGCTTTACTCTCTATCTAACATGTGCTGTACCTGCCCTGGGAGTGTTTGATGGGACAGTGTAGAGGGGGCTTTACTCTGTATCTAACCCGTGCTGTACCTGCCCTGGGAGTGTTTGATGGGACAGTGTAGACAGAGCTATACTCTCTATCTAACATGTGCTGTACCTGCCCTGGGAGTGTTTGATGGGACAGTGTAGAGGGAGCTTTACTCTGTATCTAACCCGTGCTGTACCTGCCCTGGCAGTGTTTGATGGGACTGTGAAGAGGGCGCTTTACTCTGTATCTAACCCGTGCTGTACCTGCCTTGCGAGTTTGTGATGGGACAGTATAGAGGGAGCTTTACTCTGTATCTTACCCGTGCTGTACCTGTCCTGGGAGTGTTTGATGCGACAGTGTAGTGGGAGCTTTTCTCTGTATCCAACCCATGCTGTAACTACCCTGGCAGTGTTTGATGGGACAGTGTAGAGGGAGCTTTACCCTGTATCTAAGCCGTGATGTACCTGCCCTGGGAGTGTTTGATGGGACAGAGTAGAGGGAGCTTTACTCTGTATCTAACCCGTGCTGTACCTGCCCTGGGAGTGTTTGATGGTACAGTGTAGCGGGAGCTTTACTTTATCTAACCTGTGCTGTATCTTTTTTTTAATTCATTGATGGGATGTGGGCGTCGCTGGCTAGGCCTGCATTTAGTGCCCATCCCTAATTGCCCTTGAGAAGATGGTGGTGAGCCGCCTTCTTGAACCGCTGCAGTCCATATGGTGTAGGAACACCCACAATGCTGTTAGGAAGGGAGTTCCAGGATTTTGGCCCAGCGACAGTGAAGGAACGGCGATACAGGTCCAAGTCAGGATGGTGTGTGGCTTGGAGGGGAACTTGTAGGTGGTGATGTTCCCATGCGTCTGCTGCCCTTGTCCTTCTAAGTGGTAGAGGTCGCTGGTTTGGAAGGTGCTGTTGAAGGAGCTTTGGCGAGTTGCTGCAGTGCATCTTGTAGATGATACACACTGCAGCCACAGTGCGCCGGTGGTGGAGGGAGTGAATGTTGAAGGTGGTGGATGGAGTGCCAATCAAGCGGGCTGCTTTATCCTGAATGGTGTCGAGCTTCTTGAGTGTTATTGGAGCTGCACTCATCCAGGCAAGTGGAGAGTATTCCATCACACTCCTGACTTGTGCCTTGTAGATGGTGGAAAGGCTTTGGGGAGTCAGGAGGTGAGACACTTGCCGCAGAATTCGCAGCCTCTGGCCTGCTCTTGTAGCCACAGTATTTATATGGCTGGTCCAGTTCAGTTTCTGATCAATGGTAACCCCGAGGATGTTGATAGTGGGGGATTCAGCGATGGTAATGCCATTGAATGTCAAGGAGAGATGGTTAGAGTCTCGCTTGTTGGAGATGGTCATTGCCTGGCACTTGTGTGGTGCGAATGTTACTTGCCACTTGTCAGCCCAAGTCTGAATGTTGTCCAGGTCTTGCTGCATATGGACACGGACTGCGTCAGTATCTGACGAGTCTCGAATGGTGCTGAACAGTGCGCAATCATCAGCGAACATCCCCACTTCTGACCTTATGATGGAGGGAAGGTCATTGATGAAATAGCTGAAGATGGTTGGGCCTAGGACACTGCCCTGAGGAACTCCTGCAGTGATGTCATGTGATTGAGATGAATGACCTCCAACAACCACAGCCAACTTCCTTTGTGCTAGGTATGATTCCAACCAATGGAGAGTTTTCCCCTTGATTCCCATTGACTTCAGTTTTGCTAGGGCTCCTTGATGCCACACTTGATCAAATGCTGCCTTGATGTCAAGGGCAGTCACTCTCACCTCACCTCTTGAGTTCAGCTCTTTTGTCCATGTTTGGACCAAGGCTGTAATGAGGTCAGGAGCTGAGTAGCCCTGGCGGAACCCAAACTGGGTGTCAGTTAGCAGGTTATTGCTGAGTAAGTGCCGCTTGATAGCACTTTCGACGACACCTTCCATCACTTTGCTGATGATTGAGAGTAGACTGATGGGACGGTAATTAGCCGGGTCGGATTTGTCCTGCTTTTTGTAGACAGGACATACTTGCGCAATTTTCCACATTGCCGGGTAGATGCCAGTGTTGTAGCTGTACTGGAACAGCTTGGCTAGGGGCGCAGCTAGTTCTGGAGCACAAGTCTTCAGTACTATTGCCGGAATGTTGTAGGGGCCCACAGCCTTTGCAGTATCCAGTGTCTTCAGCCGTTTCTTGACATCACGTGGAGTGAATTGAATGGGCTGAAGACTGGCATCTGTGATGCTGGGGACCTCAGGAGGAGGCCGAGATGGATCATCCACTTGGCACTTCTGGCTGAAGATAGTTGCAAATGCTTCAGCCTTGTCTTTTGCACTCACGTGCTGGGCTCCACCATCATTGAGGATGGGGATATTTTTGGAGCCTCCTCCTCCTGTTAACTGTTTAATTGTCCACCACCACTCACGACTGGATGTGGCAGGACTGCAGAGCTTTGATTTGATCCGATGGTTGTGAGATCGCTTAGCTCTGTCTATCGCATGTTGCTTCCATTGTTTGGCATGCAAGTAGTCCTGTGTTGTAGCCTCACCAGGTTGACACCTCATTTTTCGGTATGCCTGGTGCTGTTCCCGGCATGCTCTCCTGCACTCTTTGTTAAACCAGGGTTGATCTCCCGGCTTGATGGTAATGGTAGAGTGAGGGATATGCCGGGCCATGAGGTTACAGATTGTGGTTGAATACAATTCTGCTGCTGCTGATGGCCCACAGCGCCTCATGGATGCCCAGTTTTGAGTTGCCAGATCTGTTCGAAATCTGTCCCATTTAGCACGGTGGTAGTGCCACACAACACGGTGGAGGGTATCCTCAACATGAAGACGGGACTTCGTCTCCACAAGGACTGTGCGGTGGTCACTTCCACCAATGCTGTCATGGACAGATGCATCTGCAACAGGTAGATTGGTGAGGATGAGATCAAGTTGGTTTTTCCCTCTTGTTGTTTCCCTCACCACCTGTCGCAGACCCAGTCTGGCAGCTATGTCCTTTAGGACTCGGCCAGCTCGGTCAGTAGTGGTGCTACCGAGCCACTCTTGGTGATAGACATTGAAGTCCCCCATCCAGAGGACATTTTGTGCCCTTGCTACTCTCAGTGCTTCTTCCAACTGGTGTTCAACATGAACGAGTACTGATTCATCAGCTGAGGGAGTGCAGTAGGTGGTAATTAGCAGGAGGTTTCCTTGCCCATGTTTGACTTGATGCCATGAGACCTCATGGGGTCCTGAGTCAATGTTGAGGACTCCCAGGGCTACTCCCTCCCGACTGTTTACCACAGTGCCATCTGCCCTGGGAGTGTTTGATGAGACAGTGTAGAGGGGGCTTTACTCTGTATCTAACCGATGCTGTACCTGCCCTGGGAGTGTTTGATGGAACAGTGTAGAGGGGGCTTTACTCTGTATCTAACCCATGCTGTACCTGCCCTGGGAGTGTTTGATGGGACAGTGTAGACAGAGCTTTACTCTCTATCTAACATGTGCTGTACCTGCCCTGGGAGTGTTTGATGGAACAGTGTAGAGGGGGCTTTACTCTGTATCTAACCCATGCTGTACCTGCCCTGGCAGTGTTTGATGGGACTGTGAAGAGGGAGCTTTGCTCTGTATCTAACCCGTGCTGTACCTGCCCTGCGAGTTTGTGATGAGACTGAATAGAGGGAGCTTTTCTCTATCTAACGCGTGCTGTACCTGCCCTGGGAGTGTTTGATGGGAGAGTGTAGACAGAGCTTTACTCTGTATCTAACATGAGCTGTACCTGCGCTGGGAGTGTTTGATGGGACAGTGTAAATGGAGCTTTACTCTGTATCTAACCCGTGCTGTACCTGCCCTGGGAGTGTTTGATGGGTCAATGTAGAGGGAGCTTTACTCTGTATCTAACGCGTGCTGTACCTGCCTGGGTGTGTTTGATGGGACAGTGTAGAGGGAGCTTTACTCTGTATCTAACCCATGCTGTACCTGCCTTGGGAGTGTTTGATGGGACAGTGTAGAGGGAGCTTTACTCTTTATCTAACCTGTGCTGTACCTGCCCTGGAAGTGTTTGATGCGACAGTGTAGAGGGAGCTTTGTTCTCTATCTAACCAATGCTGTACCTGTCCTGGGACTGTTTGATGGGACAGTATCGAGGGAGCTTTACTCTATCTAACCCGAGTTTGATGGGACAGTGTAGAGGGAGCTTTACTCTGTATTTATCCCATGGTGTACCTGCCCTGGGAATGTGTGATGGGACAGTGTAGAGGGAGCTTTACTCTGTATTTAGCCCACGCTGTCCCTGCCCTGGGAGTGTTTGATGGGACAAGTAGAGGGAGCTTTACTCTGTATCTAACCTGTGCTGTGCCTGTCCTGGGAGTGTTTGATGGGACAGTGTAGAAGGAGCATTCCTTTGTGTCTAACACATGCTGTACCTCCCCTGGGAGAGTTTGATAGGACAGTGTAGAAAGAGCTTTACTCTGTATTTAACCCATGGAGTACCTGCCCTGGGAGTGTTTGATGGGACAGTGTAGAGGGAGCTTTACTCTGTACCTAACCCGTGCTGTACCTGTCCTGGGAGTGTTTGATGCGACTGTGTAGAGCGAGCTTTACTCTGTATCTACCCCTTGCTGTACCTGTCCTGGGAGTGTTTGATGGGACAGTATAAATGGAGCTTTACTCTGTATCTAACCTATGCTATACCTTTTTTTAATTTGTTCGTGGGATGTGGGCGTCGCTGGCAAGGCCAGCATTTATTGCCCATCCCTAATTGCCTTCTTGAACCGCTGCAGTCTGTGTGGTGAAGGTACTCCCACAGTGCTGTTAGGTAGGGAGTTCCTGGATTTTGACCCAGCGACGATGAAGGAACAGCGATATACTTCTAAATCAAGATGGTGTGTGACTTAGAGGGGAACTTGGAGGTGGAATTTGGAGTGTTCCCATGCGCCTGCTGCCCTTGTCCTTCTAGGTGGAAGAGGTCGCGGGTTTGGGAGGTGCTGCCGAAGAAGCCTAGGTGAGTTGCTACAGTGCATCATGTAGATGGTACACACTGCAGCCACAGTACGTCGGTGGTGAAGGGAGTGAATGTTTAAGGTGGTGGATTGGGTACCAATCAAGCGGGCTGCTTTGTCCTGGATGGTGTCGAGCTTCTTGAGTGTTGTTGGAGCTGCACTCATCCAGGCAAGTGGAGAGTATTCCTTCACACTTCTTAATTGTGCCTTGTAGATGGTGGAAAGGCTTTGGGGAGTCAGGAGGTGAGACACTCATCACAGAATACCCAGCTTTTGACCTGCTCTTGTAGCCACAGTATTTATGTGGCTGGTCCAGTTAAGTTTCTGGTCAATGGTGACCCCCTAGGATATTGATGTTGGAGGATTCGGTGATGGTAATGCCGTTGAATGACGAGGGGCAGTGGTTAGACTCTCGCTTGTTGGAGATAGTCATTGCCTGGCACTTGTGTGGCGCGAATGTTGCCTGCCACTTATCAGCCCAAGCCTGAATGTCGTCCAGGTCTTGCTGCATGCGGGCGTGGACTGCTTCATTATCTGAGGAGTTGTGAATGGCCCTGAACACTGTGCAGTCATCAGCAAACATCCCCATTTTTGACCTTATGTTAGAGGGAAGGTCATTGATGAAGCAACTGAAGATGGTTGGGCCTAGGACACTGCCCTGAGGAAATCCTGCAGCGATGTCCTGGGGCTGTGACGATTGACCACCAACCACCACAACCATCTTCCTTTGTGCCAGGTATGACTTCTGCCCTGGGAGTGTTTGACGGGACAGTGTAGAGGGGGCTTTTCTCTGTATCTAACCTGTGCTATGCCTGCCCTGGGAGTGTTTGATGGGACAGTGTAGAGAGAGCTTTACTCTGTATCTAACCCGTGCTGTATCTGCCCTGGGAGTGTTTAAAGGGACAGTGTAGAGGGAGCTTTACTCTGTATCTAACCCGTGCTGTACCTGCCCCGGGAGTGTTTGATGGGACAGTGTAGAGGGAGCTTTACTCTGTATTAACCAGTGTTGTACCTGCCCCGGCAGTGTTTAATGGGACAGTGTAGAGGGTGCTTTACTCTGTATCTAACCCGTGCTGTACCTGCCCTGGGAGTGTTTGGTGGGACAGTGTAGCGGGAGCTTTACTCTGTATCTAACCCGTGCTGTACCTGCCCTGGGAGTGTTTGGTGGGACAGTGTAGCGGGAGCTTTACTCTGTATCTAACCCGTGCTGTACCTGCCCTGGGAGTGTTTGATGGGACAGTGTACAGGGAAGCCTCAAGTGTAATGTGGATAAATGTGAGGTGGCAAAAATAGGAAGGTGTGGCGGAGCCACCAGGGGACTCCGATCTAATGTACATAATTATCTTTAACAAATTATTAGCTAGAGAATGAATCTGTATCTTTGTTCATATCATTGCATGTACATAGCGTGGTCCCTTTAAGAATGAGACCAAACGCAATAACGTCATCACGTTGGTCACCTGATCCTCCAGCGGCGGGAAAACGTGATGACGTCATGACGTCAGGCTAGGGAGCCGCCCGAGCCAGTCCTCCTGGAGCCAGCAAAGAGTACAGACCTGTAATGTAGTTCTCCTGTGTTTTCGTTTCAAACTCTGTTGATTATTATTAAACATCGTTTGTTTGATAGACTGACTCGACCTCAGTCCTTTAGTTAGGAATCTAGCCATTCCTACAAAGGCAGATTATTATTTGAATGGCAATAGATTGGAAGAACGGAAAGTGCAACGAGACCTGGGCGTCCTTGTGCACCAGTTGCTGAAGGTAAGCATGCAGGTGCAGCAGGCGGTTAAGAAGGCAAATGGTATGTTGGCCTTCGTAGCGAGAGGTTTTGAATACAGGAGCAAGGATGTCTTGCTGCAGTTGTACAGGGCCTTGGTGAGACCGCACCTTGAATATTGTGTGCAGTTTTGGTCGCCTTATATGAGGAAGGACGTACTTGCCATGGAAGGAGTGCAGCGAAGATGCACCAGGCTGATACCTGGGATGGCAGGAATGACGTATGAGGAGAGATTGTGTCGATTGTGCTTATACTCACTGGAGTTTAGAAGATTGAGAGGGGATCTCATCGAAACCTATAAAATTCTGTCAGGCCTGGACAGACTAGATGCAGGAAGGATGTTTCCGATGGCAGGGGAGTCCAGAACCAGGGGTCACAGTCTAAGGATAAGGGGTAGGCCATTTAGGACTGAGATGAGGAGGAATTTCTTCACCCAGAGAGTGGTGAACCTGTGGAATTCTCTGCCACAGAGGGCAGTGGAGGCCAGTTCATTAAATATATTCAAGAAGGAGTTGGATATATTTCTTAAGGCTAAAGGGATCAAGGGATATGGTGAGAAGGCAGGGACAGGGTACTGAATTTGGATGATCAGCCATGATCTCATTGAATGGCGGAGCAGGCTCGAGGGGCCGAATGGCCTACTCCTGCTCCTATCTTCTATGTTTCTATGTGTGCCGGCGGACACCACGTGCTCCATCTCCAGGGCCACCCGGGCGCGAACATAGACGCGGAAGAGAGGCAGGCAATTGGGCTGGACGACCCCCTCGACCGCCCGCTGCCTGAACCTGTTTATGGCCACTTTGGCCAGGCCCAGGAGCAGTCCTACGAGGAGGTCCTCTGACCAACCCGCTCCCCTCTGCACCGGGTGGCCGTAGATCAGGAGCGTGGGACTGAAGCGCAGCCAAAACTCGAGGAGCAGCCCCTTCAAATAATGGAACAGGGGCTGCAACCACTCACACTCCACATAAATGTGGAACACGGACTCCTCTAGGCCGCAAAAATAGCAAGCGGCCTGGGAGTCCGTGAACTTATCTAAAATCTTATTGCACGGGACTGCTCCGTGCAACACCCTCCAGGCCAAGTCCCCAATAAAGGGAGGACTCCTGTGTAGAGAGCCCCCCATTGGAAACCTCCGCCTCCGCCGGACGGCAAGATGGCACGCCAAGGTGTGTCCGGACAGCAGGCGAAGATGACAAAGTGGAGAGTGTGCAGGAGCAGCCCGTACAGGAAACCCCTCCGCATAGAACTAAAAGGCACGGAGGGCATTTCCCTGAGACGGCTCAAATTGTGAGGCGCCAGTTCCCGAGAGGCGTTTCGGGGCTGTGCGCCGATGAGGAATTCCATCCGAACGGGGGTCAGTTCGGATGGGATCGCCCCACATTCCCAAGCCTCCTCGATACACCTAGTGGAGTCAGGGGCCAGTGCCGCTTTCAGCGTCTCGATGGCTTTGGCCACGAGCCGGACGTTGGCCCAGGACAGGCGCTGCGCCAGCTCCTCCGGCACCATCCAACCCGCTCCTCCGCCATCAAGCAGGTCCCCGACCCATGTCACCTTACCAGGCACAGCCCTACCCTCCGCCAGCCGCCCGATCCAGCGCTCCCGGAGGTGCGGATTCCTGAGCAGCGGCTCCTGAAGGAGAGCCGCCACTCCTGACAGGGGAGTACTCCGCCTGGAGGCGACGCTGTTCCAGACCCATAGCAGTTCCTGGTAGAAGACAGGCAGCTCCCGCAGGTAGGCACGCGTACGGCCCAATTCCACAAACAGGAGCTGCGTGTCATAGTTGAGGCCGTGCAGCTGGCGGAAGAAATACGTCGCCAGCGCACACCATCGAGGAGGATTCTTGCCCTACAGGTATCTCTGCAGGGTCTGAAGACGGAATGTCGCTGCCCGGGTGCGAAGGCACACCAGCGCCTGACCGCCCTCCCTAAGCGGGAGACTCAGAACCGCAGCAAAGACCCAGTGCTTCCCTTTGTCCCAGAAGAAGTCGATGAGCTTCTTCTGCATCTTGGTGACAAACGCAGGGGGCGGGATCAAAGTGACCAACCAGTACCACAACATGGCAGCCACCAGCTGGTTTATGACCAGCGCTCGACCCCTGTAGGACAACACTCGGAGCAGTCCTGTCCAGCGTCCTAGGCGAGTGGTGACTTTGGCCTCCAGCTCTTGCCAGTTCACCGGCCAGGCATCCTCGGCGGGGCTGAGGTAGACTCCCAAGTAGAGGAGGTGCGTGGTGCTCCAGGCGAAGGGCCTGAACTCCTCCGGCAGGGAGTCCACCCGCCACTGGCCCACCAGGAGTCCAGAACATTTCTCCCAGTTGATCCTGGCGGAGGATGCGTCCGAGTAAATCTGCTGGCATTCTCGCATCCTCCGCAAGTCAGCAGGATCTGTGAGCATGAGGAGCACATCATTGGCGTAAGCCGAGAGGACGACCTCCACGCCTGGCCCTTGCAGAGCCAGTCCCATCAACCTCTTCCGCAAGAGGCGCAGGAAAGGCTCCACGCAGGCGGCATATAGCTGACCGGACATGAGGCATCCCTGACGCACCACACTCCCGAAGCGATGGGGCACCGTCAAAGACCCATTAACTTTTATCAGACACTCCGCGGCGGCATACAGAAGTCGGATCCGGGCGACGAAATGCATCCCAAACCCGAATGCGCGCAGAGTTCCGAAGAGATACTTGTGATCCACCCTGTCGAACGCCTTCTCCTGATCCAGGGAAAGGAAGGCGACCGACAGACCAGCCCTCTGGGAATGGTGGACCAGGTCCCCGACCAGATGGATGTTATCGTGGATAGTCCGGCCCGGGACCGTGTAGGACTGGTCGGGGTGGATCATGTGGGCCAGCACGGTGCCAAGGCGGGCAGACATGGCCCTGGCAAAAAATTTATAATCCATGCTAAGGAGGGAGATCGGGCGGCAGTTTTTTAATAGGCGGAGATCGCCCCTCTTAGGCAGCAGGACAATGACCGCCCTGCGCCACGAGAGGGGCATCTCCCTGGTCGCCAGACTTTCCCCCAGGACCCACGCGTAGTCGCCCCCCAGGACGTCCCAGAAGGCACTGTGGAACTCCACGGTCAGCCCGTCCAACCCCAGGGACTTTCCCCTCGAGAGCTGGTGGAGGGCGCCGGTCAGCTCCGCCAAGCTTAGCGGAGCGTCCAATTTTTCGGCGCTCTCCGGGCCGACCTTCGGCAGATCCTCTCACAAGACTCTGCGCACATCCTCGCTGGAGGGATCCAGAGAGAACAGAGCCCCGTAATACGCCCGGGTCTCCGCTCTGATCCCCTCCGGATCCGAGGCCAGAGATCCGTCGGCGGCCAGCAGCCCCAAGAGCTGCTTACGGACCCCCCGTCTTTTTTCCAGCGAGTAGAAGAAGGGGGAGCCGCGGTCCAGGTCCCGGAGGGACATACACGCCTCGGGACCCGATGAGGTGCAGGTCCTTCAGCGCACCCTTCTTCTCTTCGTACACCTTCCGCAGGGCCGGGTCCTCGACGACTTGACCGAGACGGGACTCCAGGTCGAGCACCTCCCTCTCCAACCGCCCGACCCGGGCCTCCATCCTCTTGGTTGACCCTCTCGCGTACCCCTGACAGAAGAGACGGATGTGAGCCTTGCCCACGTCCCACCATAGCCTCAAGGAGGGGAAGCCCCCACGCTTCCTTCTCCAGTCGGCCCAGAACCGACGAAATGAATCCCGGAACCGCTCCTCCTCCAGCAGCAGGTTGTTAAAATGCCAGTACGCGGACCCATCCCCCCCCCGTGCGCGTAATGCAACGAGCTCCGCCCACACCAGGTGGTGGTCCGTGCACGGCACCGGCCACATGGAAGCCGCCGAAATGCAGGAGACGTACGCCCAGGAAATGTAAAGGCGGTCGATTCTGGACCTTCCTCCTCCAGACCTCACGTAAGTGAAGGCGCTGGAGTCGTGATGGAGATTTCGCCAGACGTCCACCAAGTCGAAGGACCCGACCAGGTCCCTCAACTTCTCCACCGACGCCAGGCTGTACGAGGGACCCGAACAGTCCCTCGCCGCGAGGGTGCATTAAAATCCCCCCCCCCCCGAGGATGACGCACTCACCGACGTCGATGGAGCCCAGAAGAGCGGACACTTCTTCAAAGAAGCGCACTTGCTGTGCACCGGCCACGGGGGCTTACACGTTCACTAGATGGAGCGGCACGCCCCCCCAGGTGAACAGTGACCTGGAGCAAGCGCCCGGCACATGCTCCTTGGCCCCCAAGATTTCCAGCTGAAAATGTGGGGCCAGCAAGATAACCACCCCGCTGGAATAGTTGGAGAAGTGACTCATGCTGATCCCTCCTTGCCACTCCAGGAGCCACGTGGCCTCGTCCTCCGGAACGGTGTGGGTTTCTTGCAAGAAGCACACCGCATACCTCCCGTCCCGGAGGACCGAGAAGTTATTAAATCTACGGTGCGCATCTCTGCTGCCGTTGATGTTGAGGCTGGCTATGGTTATCTTCATGACAAGAGCATAGTGCAACCTCTACTTAACCTAATGGGAGGAGGGAGAGCGGCCGCTTGTCAACCGCCATTCCCTCAGCAGCCCAGCGAGGAACTTGTTGATCCGACGCTGCTCGCGCGGCCCCATGCTCTCATCCGTGTCCATGGATTTGACAGCGGCACGGACGCAGCCGACGAGCAGCGCCAGATCTGACCATCTGTCTAGGGCCAGCCGGATTTTGCCAGGGTGACCCCCGCATGCGGCCAGAAATTCCCGGAGTTCCACAACGGGGATGAGGGGGGACTCAGAGGGGGGCACAAGGGTATCCGCCACCTCACTTGCGACGGAGTCTGACGCGTCCTTGGTGCTTTCCGCCAGGTCCCCGTCCTCCTCCGGGAGGTCGTCATCAGCCAGCCCCACCTCTGTCCCGATCCCACCTCCAGGATCGGCGGCAGAGGATTCCTCCCTGGGCTCCTCCGGAGGTGCTGGGTCAGGAGGCGGCGGCAGTTCGGGGCCCCCCTCTGCCCCAGGCACCGGGGTGCACAGGGAAACTGAGGAGAACACTATCCCCAGTTCCCCCAACACCCCCGGCGCCAGCGTCGGAGAGGAGTCAGGGGGTCTTCCCCCTCACCGCCATCAGTCACCGACCCAGCGGACTGGGGAGCTTGAATACATTCCTCGGCCATGTCGAGCAGCGCCTGGGAATGGTCCGGACTGTCCTGGGCGAGCCCAGCCTCACTGGCCTTGCCCACCCCAGTCTCCAGGGCGCCCGACATGGCAAGATGTAACGGTTCTTGTGTTATTTCCCCCGTGGTAGATCCGCGGTCCCCCCCCATGCACAGGGTCTCTTCCCCGTCCCAGGAGGCGCAGGTGGGACAGACTCATCTATCGTACCCTCCCGCGGGACAGGCAACTCCTGCCGAATACAGATGACGGTAACGGTAGGGGGGGGCGCAGCACCCACGGCGGGCGACGATTCCCCCCGCGAGGTGGGACATTGTCTCTCGTGGTCCTCCTCCTCTCCCAGGGACTCGCGCCTCCTTTTTGTTATGGAGGGACACGAAGGCTGGGAGACCTCCATACCTACCGGGGCCTCCTCCTCCGCTCCCTCCCGTCACGTGGGTTGCTCGGGTCCCTCAAGCCCGAGCCCGGTCGCAGTTCTTGATTCTCCTGCCTCAGCGGTTGCGATCACGGGCCCGGGCACGAGGCCCCCCAAACTCTGAGACTCCGCCGCCACCAGCGCAAGGTATGCGGGCGTAAGTTCCGCGAGATCGTCCGTATCCGTGTGCTCACCGAGGGGACTCACCCTAAGGTGCTTCGTCTTCTTCTACACCTTCCCTCCCTGCGGACGTTGGCCTCCGACGTCGACCGTGCATCAGGTGTTGAGGACGCGCAGACAGGATCGGGGTGGGGCGGGGGGGAGCGGCGGCGGCCACCTCAAATGTTCTGGCGGCGGGGCAGTTCTTTCGTACGTACCCCACCTTACAGGCGTGGCACCGCACACCGTCCAATGTCCAAAAGACGCGGTGGGCAGCCTCCTCGTGGCACACGACAAAAGTGCCCTCGATGTCCTCCTCCCACACCAGCTGAACAAAAAGCTGGCGCCGGAAGGAGAAGACGTGCCGGAGGCTGGCCTCCCTGCATCCGAGTGGGTTCGGCGTGATTCCCGACCTCACCTCCCCCAGTTGACGTAGGTGGAGCTCAGCCGAAACAAAGGGCGGGACGTTTGATAAGAGGATCCTCTGCACGGTGGCCTCGAGAGGATCCACCGGCAGGAAGGTCCCGCCCATGGTGAGCCCCTTGGTTACAGCCAGGAACACCGCCCGCTCCGGCCCCAGGAAGAACACAGCCTTGCCGTACATTTTCGAGGCGGCGACGATGGCTGAAGGGCCGACAACCCCAGCCATGGCCTTCACATATGCCTCGATAGTCATGTTGGGGTGAGTGTAGCTCTTCACCCCGTGTTTTTTAGTGAGAAGGTGGAAAGGTGACGGGGCAGCAGAAGCAGCGGGGGCAGCAGAAGCAGCGGGGGCAGCCGTGGCCGTGGCTGCCACACTTGCGTATGATCTTGCTGGCCGCGTCACCGGCGATGATGTGGTCGCCATCGTGGGGTGCTTATTATAAAGGGCTACACCCACCCCAAGTCACAGGCCTGGTGGTCTTAATGGCCTCAGTGGTTGTTTTCCTGAGCAGACGGAGCTTTAAAAGTGAAGGCACACCTCTGCCCTTGTTGATTAAATTGGGAAAGGGGCCTTCTCCCCTCTGCTCAATGGACAATTAATGGATATGAGGTGCCTCTTAAAGACAGACAAAGAGAGAAAGGGGGGGTGGGACGGAGGGAGGCTGCAGGGTCTGGGTCACCACTCAAGATGGTGGGTGGGTGCTCGCAAGGGTGCACTCTCTGAAAAATAAGTCTCTATTGATGGTCTTCTTGTGGGGGGGGGGTGGAGAGATGTCTTCACCTGGGAAAATAAAGGTGCAGATGCCCAGGCTCAGTCCACCACCAGGTCTTAACGATGTGATAATTAAATGATGACTTTGCCTGGGCAACTTCAGCTGTCCCAGGTCAAGCAATAGGGAGAGGTGTTTGCTAGTGGTGTGTGTGGCCTAGTTTTTACAAGAGCCACACACACTCACAACTAGATGTTTTCTTCTTCTTCTTCTTTCCTCCCCCCACTTAAATACAAAGTCTTTATGAGAGTGCACCATGAAACACCCACCTGTAGAAGTTTTCCAATGGCTCTCCCTCCTTCTGAACAGGTGTAGGATGTTTGTTTTTCTCCCCTCTCTCCTGTAATGGAGACCAGTTGGGGAAGCAGTGATGGAATGGCTTCCCTTTGTTGTTAGCTCTGGTCTTGTCTCCTGGTTTCTGCTCTCTCTCCTCTGGCACCCCAACAGTAGCTGCAGCAGCAACAGATGTGGTCTCTCCTCCTGGACAGAGAGAGAGAGAGACCTCTCCTCTCCTCTGGCACAGCAGCAGCACAAGATTCCTGGCTGGTTATCAGGGATCCCGGGGTTCATTAACCGCTCCCTGAGCTCGGGGTGTGAGCAGCCCGCGTCCCCCCGGGGCGCATGAACCCGCTCCCTGAGCTCGGTCACCTGATGTGTCAGCAGCTGCTGCCAAGGTCCGCGCATGCTCAGCTCACACTGCCCGGATAACTGACGGGAGCTCCAGACCAATAGGAAGAGCGGGGTGGGGCTCGAGCCAGCGATGGGTCCTCCAACCAATCGGGGAGCCCGAGGGGCAGGACTAGCGCCGGCTGATTGTCTGATCCGCAGGGCAGCGAGTTTCTCCAGTCCCTTGTTCAGGGCCCGGGACCAGGGGAGGCTGTGGGCCTTTATTCCCCTTATTGGACACAAGGCTCTTTGTCTCACAACACACTGGCTCAGGTTTTAATAGAGACTTTTTAAATTCATCAATAAAAGCAGATAAACTTCGTGGAACAAAATATTTAATATTTAGGAGTAAAAATACTGTTATTTTCCTCTGTGGAATTTGTTAGTTTCAGACAATAACAACAACTTGTATTTATATAACATCTTTAATGTAGTAAAATGTCCCAACGCACTTCACATTATAAAACAAAATTTGACACCGGGTACAAACCAAGCATATTCCTATAAGGAGGAAAGATGGGGCGTCCAAAGCTCGAGCTCCCTGGATGACAAAGGATGTAGAGGTTAGAATAAAACAGAAAAAGGAGGTTTATGACAAATGTCAGGTACAGAATACAGTCAAAAACCAGGAGAATACAGAGAGTGTGGGGGAAATTGAAAAAGGATATATGAAAGAAAGACTTGCATTTATATAGTGCCTTTCACTACCACCGGACATCTCAAAGCGCTTTACAGCCAATGAAGTACTTTTGAAGGGGAGTCACTGTTGTAATGTGGGAAACACGGCAGCCAATTTGTGCTTAGCAAGCTCCCACAAACAGCAATGTGATAATAACCAGATTATCTGTTTTTGTTATGTTGGTTGAGGGATAAATATTGGTCAGGACACCGGGGATAACTTCCCTACTCTTAGAACATAAGAACATAAGAAATAGGAGCAGGAGTAGGCCAATCGGCCCCTCGAGCCTGCTCCGCCATTCAATAAGATCATGGCTGATCTGATCCTAACCGCCAATCTACTATCACAGAACCATCTCCTGAATCTAACAGAATTAGACAGCTGAAATAGGAGCAGGATCAGGCTACACGGCCCCTGGGCCCGCTCCGCTACCCACAGGGCCATGACCGATCCAAACCTAGACTCATGTCCAAATTCCTGCCCGCTCCCCGTAACCCTTAATTCCCTTTACTTCTAGGAAACTGTCTATTTCTGTTTTAAATTTATGTAATGATGTAGCTTCTACAGCTTTTTGGGGCAGCATATTCCATGGACCTACCACCCTCTGAGTGAAGTAGTTCCTCCTCATCTCAGTTTTGAAAGAGCAGCCCCTTATTCTAAGACTATACCCCCTAGTTCTAGTTTCACCCATCATCGGGAACATCTTCCCCGCATCCACCCGATCCAACCCCTTCACAATCTTATATGTTTCAATAAGATCGCCTCTCATTCTTCTGAACTCCAATGAGTAGAGTCCCAATCTACTCAACCTCTCCTCATATGTCCATCCCCTCATCCCCGGGATTAACCGAGTGAACCTTCTTTGTACCGACTCGAGAGCAAGTATGTCCTTTCTTAAGAATGGACACCAAAACTGTACGCAGTATTCCAGGTGCGGTCTCACCAATACCTTGTACAACTGAAGCAATACCTTCCTATTTTTATATTCTATCCCCCTAGCAATGAAAGCCAACATTCCATTGGCCTTCTTAATCACGTGCTGCACCTGCATACTAACCTTTTGAGTTTCGTGCACCAGGACCCCCAGATCCCTTTGTACTTCAGTACTTTCCAGTTTCTTGCCATTAAGATAATAACTTGCTCTACGATTTTTCCTGCCAAAGTGCATAACCTCACACTTTCCAGTATTGTATTCCATCTGCCAAATCTCTGCCCACTTACTTAGCCTGTCTATGTCCCCTTGCAGGTTTTTTATGTCCTCCTCACTCACTACTTTCCCTCCCATCTTAGTATCATCTGCAAACTTTGATATGTTACACTCGGTCCCCTCCTCCAAATCGTTAATATAGATTGTAAAAAGTTGGGGACCCAGCACTGACCCCTGTGGAACACCACCAGTTACTGATTGCCAGTCTGAGAATGAACCATTTATCCCAACTCTCTGCCTTCTGTTAGATAGCCAATCCTCTATCCATGGCAGAATATTACCCCCAATCTCATGATTTTTTATCTTGAGCAATAATCTTTTGTGTGGCACCTTGTCAAATGCCTTTTGGAAGTCTAAATACACTACGTCCACTGGTTCCCCTTTATCCACCCTATATGTTACTTCCTCAAAGAACTCCAGCAAATTTGTCAAACATGACTTCCCCTTCATAAAACCATGCTGACTTTGTCCTATTAAATTATGATTATCCAAATGTCCTGTTACTGTCTCCTTAACAATGGACTCCATTATTTTACCTACCACAGATGTTAGGCTAACCGGTCTATAGTTTCCAGCCTTCTGTCTACTGCCCTTTTTAAATAAGGGTGTTACATTAGCAGTTTTCCAGTCTGCCGGGACCTTTGCCGAGTCCAGGGAGTTTTGGAAAATTATTACTAATGCATCCACAATCCCTACCGCCACTTCCCTTCTTCAAAATAGTGCCATGGGATCTTTCACATCCACCTGAGCAAGCAGACATGGCCTCAGTTTAAAGTCTCATCAGAAAGACGGCACCTCCGACAGTGCAGCACTCCCTCAGCACTGCACTGGAGCGTCAGCCTAGCTTTATGTGCTCAAGTTTCTGGAGTGGGACTAGAACCCACAACCTTCTGACTCAGAGGCGAGTGTGCTACCCACTGAACCACAGCTGACACAAGGGATAGAATACAAGAAAAGATTAGTGGGTAACGTAAAAGGGAACCCAAAAATCTTTCATAAACGTATCAAAAGTAAAAGGATAGTTAAAGGAATGGTGGGGCCGATTAGGGACCAAATAGGAGCTCATCATACGGAGGCAGAGGGCGTGGCTGAGGTACTGAATGAGTACTTAGCATCTGTCTTCACAAAAGAAGAGGATGAAGTTAATGTCGCAGTAGAGGAGGGGGGAGTAGAGAAATTGGATAAAAATGGATAGAAAGGAGGTGCTAAATAGGTTGTCATCACTCAAAGTTAACAAGTCACCCGGTCCAGATGCGATGCATCCTAGGTTGCTGAGGGAAGCTAGGGTGGAGATAGCAGAAGCTCCGACCACAATCTTTCAATCTCCCTCAGATATATGGGAGTGGTGCCAGAAGACTGGAGGATTGCAAATGTTACACCCTGTTTAAAAAAGGGAAGAGGGATAAACCTGGTAACTACAGGCCAATCAGTCTAATGTCAGTGATGGGTGAACGACTAGAGACCATTGTCAAGGACAAAATTAATTCTCACTTGGAGAAGCATGGGTTAATAAGGGGCAACCAGTATGGATTTGTTAAAGGTAAATCGTGTCTGACTAACCTGATTGAGTTCTTTGATGAAGTAACAGAGTTGATGAAGGTAGTGCAGTAGATGTTGTATATATGGACTTTCAAAAGGCATTTGATAAAATACCACATAAGAGACTTACTCGGAAAATAGAAGCACAGGGAATTAAAGGGCTGATGGTAATTTGGGTATATAATTGGCTAAGGGAGAGGAGACAGTGAGCAGTGCTGAGGGATGTTTTTCTGACTGGAGGGAAGTATGCAGTGGGTTCCCCCAGGGGACAGGATTAGGACCACTGCTTTTCTTATATATAACTGACCTGGACTTGGGTATAGGTGTACAAGTTCGAAGTTTACAGATGATACTATTTACTACGTTGCCAAGTTTTGTGAGCATAGTAGTAGCAGACTTCAGGGGGACAGAGACAGACTGTGAAATGAGCAGACACAAGGCAGATGAAATTAAATGAGGATAAGTGTGAAGTGATGCACTTTGGGAGAAACAACAGGGAGAGGCCGTATAATCTAAATGGGACTATTTTGAGGGGGTGCAAGAGCAGAGGGACCTGGGGGTCCATATTCACAAATCTTTGAAAGTGCCACACAAGTTGGTGAGGCGGTTCAGAAAGCGTATGGGATACTTGGCTTTGTAAATAGGGCCATTGAATACAAAAACAAGGAAGTTACACTAAACCTTTACAAATCACTAGGAACATAGGACAGGAGGAGGCCATTCAGCCCCTCAAGCCTGTTCCGCCATTCAATGAGCTCATGGCTGATCTGTGACCTAACTCCATACACCCGCCTTTGGCCCATATCCCTTAATACCTTTGGGTAACTAAATCCTATCAATCTCAGATTTAAAATTAACAATTGATCTCGCATCAATTGCCATTTGCGGAAGAGAGTTCCAAACTTCTACCACCCTTTGTGTGTAGAAGTGTTTCCTAATTTCACTCCTGAAAGGTCTGGCTCTAATTTTTAGACTATGCCCCCAGTCCTAGAATCCCCAACCAGCGGAAATAGTTTCTCTCTATCTACCCTATCTGTTCCCCTTAATATCCTGAAAACTTCGCTCAGATCACACCTTAACCTTCTAAATTCCAGGGAATACAACCCTAATTTGTGTAATCTCTCCTCGTAACTTAACCCTTGAAGTCCGGGTATCATTCTGGTAAACCTACGCTGCACTCCCTCCAAGGCCAATATATCCTTCCTAAGGTGTGGTGCCCAGAACTGCTCACAGTACTCCAGGTGTGGTCTAACCAGTTTGTACAGCTGCAGGGTTTTGGCCTCAGCTGGAGTCTTGTGTACAGTTCTGGGCACCACACTTTAGGAAGGATGTCAAGGCCTTGGAGAGGGTGCAGGGGAGGTTGACCAGGATGGTACCAGGGATGAGGGACTTCAGTTATGTGGAGAGATTAGAGAAGCTGGGATTGTTCCCCTTAGAGCAGAGAAGGTTAAGAGGAGACCTAATAAAGGGGTTCAAAATGATGAGGGGTTTTGATCGAGCAAGTAGGGAGAAACTGTTCACTCTGGCAAGTGGGTCGGTAACCAAAGGTCACAGATTTAAAATAGTTGCTAAAAGAACTAGAGGGGAAATGAGGAGAATTGTTTTCACACAGAGGGTTGTTAAGATCTGGAACGCACCATCTGAAAGGATGCTGGAATCAGGTTCCACAGGAACTTTCAAACGGTAATTGGACATGTACTTGAAGAGGACTAGTTTGCAGAGTTCTGGGGATAAAGCTGGGGTTTGGGACTAAATTGGTCAGCTCTTTCAAAGAGCCGGCACAGACACAATGGGCCGAATCACCACCTTCTGTGCTGTTAGATTCGATGATCAGTGTGAACACGCTGGTGACTCTTAAGGCTCTTCGAGCTTTTAAAGCTCTTCCCACAGTCAGGACAGTTAAAGGGTCTCTCGGCAGTGTGAACAAGCTGATGTCTCTTCAGCTCCTGGGGGCTTTTAAATCTCTTCCCACAGTCAGGACAGTTAAAGGGTCTCTCGTCAGTGTGAACAAGCTGGTGTGACAGCAGGTGGGATGACCGAGCGAATCCCTTCCCACATTCGGAGCAGATGAATGGCCTCTCCCCACTGTGGAGGCGCTGGTGTCTCTGCAGCTCCCAGGAGCTTTTAAATCTCTTCCCACAGTCAGAACATTTAAAGGGTCTCTCGTCAGTGTGAACTCGCTGATGTACCAGCAGGTGGGATGACACAGTGAATCCCTTTCCACATTCAGAGCAGGTGAACGGTCTTTCCCCAGTGTGGAGGAGCCGGTGTGTCAGCAGGTGGGATAACTGAGTGAATCCCTTCCCACACACGGAGCAGGTGAGCGGCCTCTCCCCAGTGTGTAGGTGTTGGTGTTGCTTCAGCTCCCTGGAGCTTTTAAAGCTCTTCCCACAGTCAGAACATTTAAAGGGTCTCTCATCAGTGTGAACTTGCTGATGTACCAGCAGGTGGGATGACACAGTGAATCTCTTCCCACATTCAGAGCAGATGAATATCCTCTCCCCAGTGTGGAGGCGCTGGTGTTGCTTGAGCTCCCGGGGGATTTTAAAACTCTTCCCACACTCAGAACATTTAAAGGGTCTCACGTCAGTGTGAACTCGCTGGTGTTGCTTCAGATCCCCAGGGCTTTTAAAGCTCTTCCTACAGTCAGAACATTGAAATGGTCTCTCATCAGTGTGAGCTCGCTGGTGTTGCTTCAGATCCCCGGGGCTTTTAAAGCTCTTCCCACAGTTAGGACACTGAAATGGTCTCTCCCCAGTGTGAACTCGCTGGTGTGTTTGCAGGTGGGATGAACAAACAAATCCCTTTCCACACACGGAGCAGGTGAACGGACTGTCCCTGGTGTGACTGCGCCGTTGAACTTCCAATGCAGACGGGGAACTGAATCCCTTCCCGCCGTCCCCACCTTTACCCGGTTTCTCCCCGGTGTGACGGTGCACGTGTCTCACCAGGTCAGGCGATCGGCTGAATCCGCATCCACACACCGAACACGTGTGCGGTTTGTCATCGCTGCGATTGCTGCTTTCTCCTTCCATGTGCAAAGGCCGATGATATTCAGGTCCTGATGAATCGAGTGACTCTGTCAGATCTTGACGTGATGTTTGGTCTGAGCTTCCCACCTGTAACTGCTCCACTTCAATAACCCTGTAAATTGAGATCAGAAAAGGATCAGAGGCAAACTGTTGTTTAATTTTCCTCTTTCTGAACCCAGGGGCAGTGAAGCTGATTTTAAGGCCCCAGCTGCTGCACAGGTTGGTTGAAAGGATCAGCAGTAATGGCGGCTGTAATACCCACAAGCCCCAGCGCTCCAGAAAGCGCTCTGTTGACTCTGAGTCCCGCGCATGTGCTCATGGCCCACGCGCTCTCCCTCCTGCTCCACAATCGCCCGTCCCGATTGGTCCGCAATGCGCATGCTCAGCACACACAACACACAAAACATCGGGCGCGCATGCGGAACCGCAACATCTGGTACGTGTGCACGGCTCAGGTGGGGGCGAGTTGGTGGTTCGCCTCAGCCGCCAGGGAGGTGCGCATGCACAGGACGACCCAACATTCTTCCGG
Source organism: Somniosus microcephalus (assembly GCF_052327205.1). Lineage (NCBI taxonomy): Eukaryota > Metazoa > Chordata > Chondrichthyes > Squaliformes > Somniosidae > Somniosus > Somniosus microcephalus. The sequence continues at coordinate 70,532,372 of NC_140990.1, forward strand.
TCAGCAATCACTCCCTCGTTTCTTTAATAAAAACAGAAACTGCTGGAAATACTCAGCAGGTCAGGCAGCATCTGTGGAGACAGAAACAGAGTTAACGTTTCAGGTCGATGGCCTTTTGTCAGAACTGCTTGTTCTTTAGTGTCAGTCAGTGGCTCAGTTAGTAGCACTCTCGCCTCGGAGTCAGAAAGTTGTGGGTTCATGTCCCACTCCAGAGACTTGAGCACAAAAATCTAGGCTGACACTCCAGTGCAGTGCTGAGGGAGTGCTGCACTGTCGGAGGTGCCGTCTTTCGGATGAGACGTTAAACTGAGGCCCCGTCTGCTCTCTCAGGTGGATATAAAAGATCCCATGGCACTAGTTCAAGAAAGACTTGCATTTATATAGTGCTTTCATGACCAGCAGATGTCTTGAAGTGCTTTACAGCCAATGAAGTACTACAATGAAGTAGTCACTGTTGTAATGTGGGAAAGAGCAGGGCAGTTATCCCCAGTCTCCTAGCCAATGTTTATCTCTCAATCAACATAAAAAGATAGATTATCTGCTCATTATCACTTTGCTGTGTGTGGGAGCTTGCTGTGCGCTAATTGACTGCCGCGTTTCTTACATTACAACAGTGACTACACTTCAAAAGCATTTCATTGGCTGTAAAGCGTTTTGGGTCGTCCGGTGGTGGGGAAAGGCGCTATATAAATGCACGTCTTTCTTTCTTCACTGGTCTCACCAGCGACCTCTTCTAGCTGATGGTTGATTGACATTACAAGAGGATTTGAGTACAGGACTAAAGAAGTCTTACTCCAATTATATCGGGCCTTGGGGAGACCACACCTGGAGTACTGTGTACAATTTTGGTCTCCTTACCTAAGGAAGGATATACTTCCCATAAAGGGAGTGCAACAAAGGTTCAACGAGATCGATTCCTGGGATGGCGGGACTGTCACGTGGTAGAGAGAAAACAGGGAATTATAGACCGGTAAGCCTGACATCGGTAGTGGGGAAAATGCTAGAGTCCATTATAAAAGATGTAATAGCAGAACACTTGGAAAACAGTGACAGGATCGGACAAAGTCAATATGGATTTACAAAAGGTAAATCATGCTTGACTAATCTACTGGAATTTTTTGAGGATGTAACTGGTAGAATAGATAAGGGAGAACCAGCAGATGTGGTGTATTTGGACTTTCAGAAGGCTTTTGATAAGGTCCCGCATAAGAGATTAGCGTGTAAAGTTAAGGCACATGGGATTGGATAGAGAACTGGTTGGCAGACAGGAAGCAAAGAGTTGGAATAAACGGGTCTTTTTCCGAGTGGCAGGCAGTGACTAGTGGGGTACCGCAGGGATCGGTCCTAGGACCCCAGCTATTCACAATATATATATTAATGATCTAGACGAGGGAACCAGATGTAATATCTCTAAGTTGGCAGATGACACAAAGTTGGGTGGGCGTGTGTGCTGTGAGGAGGATGCCGAAAAACTCCAGGATGATTTGGACAAGTTGGGTGATTATACTGCATCTGCCATGCATCTGCCCAATGTGGATAAATGCGAGGTTATCCACTTTGGTGGCAAAAACAGGAAGGCAGATTATCTGAACGGCAATAGATTGGGAGAAGGGGAAGTGCAACAAGACCTGGGTGTCCTTGTGCATCAGTCGCTAAAGGTAAGCATGCAGGTGCAGCAGGTGGTTAAGATGGCAAATGGTATGTTGGCCTTCATAGCGAGAGGGTTCGAGTACAGGAACAAGGATGTCTTGCTGCAGTTGTACAGGGCCTTGGTGAGACCACACCTTGAGTAGTGTGTGCAGTTTTGGTTGCCTTATCTGAGGAAGGATGTTTTTGCCATGGAGGGAGTGCAGCGAAGATTCACCAGACTGATACCTGGGATGGCAGGAATGACGTATGAGGAGAGATTGGGTCGATTGGGCTTATACTCGCTGGAGTTTAGAAGAATGAGAGGGGATCTCATTGAAACTTATAAAATTCTGACAGGACTAGACAGACTAGATGCAGGAAGGATGTTCCCGATGGCGGGGGAGTCCAGAACCAGGGGCCACAGTCTAAAAGGTAAGGGGTAAGCCATTTAGGACAGAGATGAGGAGGAATTTCTTCACCCAGAGAGTGGTGAACCTGTGGAATTCTCTACCACAGAAGGCAGTGGAGGCCAATTCATTAAATATTTTCAAGAAGGAGTTGGATATATTTCTTAAGGCTAAAGGGATCAAGGGATATGGGGAGAAAGCAGGGACAGGGTACTGAACTTGGATGATCAGCCATGATCTCATTGAATGGCGCAGCAGGCTCGAGGGGCCGAATGGCCTGCTCCTGCTCCGACTGGGGTCAGCCGAGAGTCTGCGCATGCACACACGGGACGGCGGTTTGGGCCGAGTCTGGCACAGCGACCCCTCCCGGTCACCAAGGGTAATAACCGCGCATGCCCAGAGGAGACCAACTCCCTCCCCTACTCGGACCTGCACCTGCGCACTCGGATGCTGTCGGACGGAGTCGGCGCAGGGCATTCCGGGAAAGGCCTTGGTGTCGGTTACAGACTCGCGATCGGTGACGCAAAGTGAATTTTCTCCGCTCCGATTGGGTGGAGAATCACGCGGGGTGGATTGGGAGAGAATAAAAAGAAATAGAAAAACCTGAGAGTCCGCGAGGCCCTGGACCGAACAGCGTCAGTTGGACGGTAAATGTGATCTCCTCAGGGACACGTGACCCATGCCCGTGGCCTGATTGACGGGAGCTTCCAACCAATAGGGAGCGAGCGGGGCGGGGCTGGAGGAGCGAGCCGGCGGCGGGTCCTCCAACCAATCGGGGAGCACTAGGAGCGGGACTAGCGCCGACTGATTGTCTGATCCGCAGGGCAGCGAGTTTCTCCAGTCCCTTGTTCAGGGCCCGGGGCCAGGGGAGGCTGTGGGCCTTTATTCCCCTTATTGGACACAAGGCTCTTTGTCTCACAACACACTGGCTCAGGCTTTAATACAGACTTTTTAAATTCATGAATAAAAGCAGATAAACCTCGTGCTTCTGTGGCACAAACTTTCTAATATTTCACAGAATCATAGAATGGTTACAGCACAGAAGGAGGCCATTTGGCCCATCGAGCCCATGCCGGCTCTCTGCAAGATCACTTCAGCTAGTCCCACTCCCCGCCCTTTCTCCGTAACCCTGTAATTCTTTTTCCTTCAGGTACTCATCCAATTCCCTTTTGAAAGCCGTGATTGAATCTGCCTCCACCACCCTTTCAGGCAGTGCATTCCAGATCCTAACCACTCGCTGCGTAAAAAAGTTTTTCCTCATGTCGCCTTTGGTTCTTCTGTCAATCACCTTAAATCTGTGTCCTCTGGTTCTCGACCCTTCCGCCAATGGGAACAGTTTCTCTCTATTATAAAAGATGTAATAGCAGAGCACTTGGAAAACAGTGACAGGATCGGACAAAGTAAACATGGATTTACAAAAGGTAAATCATGCTTGACTAATCTACTGGAATTTTTTGAGGATGCAAGTGGTACAATAGATAAGGGAGACCCAGTGGATGTGGTGTATTTGGACTTTCAGAAGGCTTTCGATAAGGTCCCGCATAAGAGATTAGCGTGTAAAGTTAAGGCACATGGGATTGGGGGCAAGGTACTGACTTGGATAAAGAACTGGTTGGCAGACAGGAAGCAAAGAGTTGGAATAAACGGGTCTTTTTCCAAGTGGCAGGCAGTGACTAGTGGGGTACCGCAGGGATCGGTGCTAGGACCCCAGCTATTCACAATATATATTAATGATCTAGACAAGGGAACTAGATGTAATATCTCCAAGTTTGCAGACGACACAAAGCTGGGTGGGCACGTGTGCTGTGAGGAGGATGCCGAGAAACTCCAGTATGATTTGGACAGGTTGGGTGATTGGGCAGATGCAGTATGATGTGGATAAATGCGAGGTTATCCACTTTGGTGGTAAAAAACAGGAAGGCAGATTCCTATCTGAACGGCAATAGATTGGGAAAAGGGGAAGTGCAACGAGACCTGGGTGTCCTTGTGCACCAGTCACTGAAGGTAAGCATGCAGGTGCAGCAGGCGGTTAAGACGGCAAATGGTATGTTGGCCTTCGTAGCGAGAGGGTTCGAGTACAGGAACAAGGATGTCTTGCTGCAGTTGTACAGGGCCTTGGTGAGACCGCACCTTGAGTATTGTGTGCAGTTTTGGTCACCTTATCTGAGGAAGGATGTTCTTGCCATGGAGGGAGTGCAGCGAAGATTCACCAGGCTGATACCTGGAATGGCAGGAATGATGTACGAGGACAGATTGAGTCGATTGGGCTTATACTCGCTCGAGTTTAGAAGAATGAGAGGGGATCTCATTGAAACTTATAAAATTCTAACAGGACTAGACAGACTAGATGCAGGAAGGATGTTCCCGATGGTCGGGGAGTCCAGAGCCAGGGGTCACAGTCTAAGGATAAGGGGTAAGCCATTTAGGACAGAGATGAGGAGGAATTTCTTCACCCAGAGAGTGGTGAACCTGTGGAATTCTCTACCACAGAAGGCAGTGGAGGCCAATTCATTAAATATATTCAAGAAGGAGTTAGATATATTTCTTAAGGCTAAAGGGATCAGGGGATATGGGGAGAAGGCAGGGACAGGGTACTGAATTTGGATGATCAGCCATGATCTCATTGAATGGCGGAGCGGGCTCGAAGGGCCGAATGGCCTACTCCTGCTCCTATCTTCTATGAACTATCTACTCTGTCCAGAACCCTCATGATTTTGAGCACCTCTATCAAACCTCCTCTCAACCTTCTCTGCTCTAACGAGAACCACCCCAGCTTCTCCAGTCTATCCACATAACTGAAGTCCCTCATCACTTATCCCTGGAACCATTCTTGTAAATCTTTTCTGCACCCTCTCTAAGGACTTCACATCCTTCCTAAAGTGCGGTGCCCAGAATTGGGCACAATACTCCAGTTGAGGCCGAACCAGTGTTTTATAAAGGTTCATCATAACTTCCTTGCTTTTGGACTCTATGTGGGTGATTTTAGCTCAGGTGCAGGATGGTGTCGTGTTAACGAATTTCGTGTTTCCCACACGAATCTAAATGGATGTGGGAGATTGATGCAATTTTAACTCAATTGGCCAATTGATTTCCAACATGTGGGAAGCCTTTGCAAAGGGATTTTTCATGACTGAAAGTTCCCTCCGATGACGTCTTTATTGCTGCTGCATTTAAGGTCCACAGCAAGCCTTGCTTCTTCTGCAGACTGCCAACCTTCTGCCCGTTCATGCTAGAGGGACCTGGAGGCAGAATGGCCATCGAGAGACCGAGGTCTGCTCCCAGGTTTGATGACGTTGCCCTGCAAGCTCTAGTTGAGGGAGCAGGAGCTCAAAGAGGTGCTCTTCCCTTCTTCAGGGAGGAAGAAGCCTCCCCAGCAGACCAAGGCTGTGTGGATCCAGGTGGCAGAGGAGGTCAACTCTTTGTCAGTACCCCGCAGAACCTGGATTCAGTTCAGGAAGAGATTTCATGACCTTCTCCGCACTGGAAAAGTGAGTATGACTTTGCCATCACCCTCAGTCTGAACCCCATTGCCTTCCCTCACCAGCACTCAGCTTTAGCAATCTCTTCCTCCACATCCCACTTGACACTGACATCCATGCACCCTTATCCATTCCCTTTCTCTCTATGGTCACATTCACATCACTATTCGGCTATGCAGCCCTCACACTCCCTATCACTCTGATGCTATGAAAACAACTGACAACACACAGGGAGGGCCCTTGGTCTTGCAACCTCACTCCATCTTTGTCTCCTTCTAAGTATCTATGCTATGGAATCTCTACACTCACTCCTTCATTCTCACTCAAACTCCACTTGTCTCCCTCATTGCAGGAAGAGAGAGCTCACAACAGGAGAGAGTGAGCCAGGACAGGAGGAGGGCCACCCTCAGTAGTCCAGCTCACCCCCTGGGAGGAGGCGGTCCTGGAGATCATAGGAGTGGAGGAAGATGTGCAAGTGGGGGACGGACAGACGGGTGCCTCACAGCAAGCTGGTGACAGAATAGTTTTCCATCTCTCTCATTGGCATTGCATGAGTCGCTGATAATGATTCTGAAGTTCTAACAGATGGACTTATGATCATCTGCAATATGCAATGTGCATGTAACCTTGGCATCACATCTCTGAACTCTTTCCTTTACTTCCCCACAGGACCATCGCAAGCAGCCGTCCCCACTAGCCAGGAGGAACAGCCTGAGCATCCAGACTCCTCAGAGGAAGCTGCAATCTCTGAGGACGCAGCATCAGCAGAATGCAGCGCACCCAGCACCAGCGCAGACACGCCTCGGTGGGACCTTCGGGACATAGAGTAGTGTTGTCACCTGGTGTATCACAGCTCACAAGTGAGCATCAGCAGATTGTGGAGACAGGGCCAGCAGTGGAGAGTGCTTGTCACAGGGTGCAGGACTCTGCCAGCTCGGCTCAGCTGCATGTCGACCCTCTGCCTCTGGGTCCATCCATAAGATCAGCGGGGCTGGAACTCCAGGAACAGATGCAGGAGTCTCTGGCAGGTTTTATCTCCAGGGTCACTGCGAGTGTGGAGCGAATGGAGAAGTCCATAGCGAACATGAGCAGAGCCTTTGTGGAGTCATTGGTGCGTGAACGCATCACCATAGAAAGGATGGCAACCTCCATGGAGGAGATAAGTCGCCAGGGTATGGAAAACATGGTGAGTGTTCATAATAGAATGACATCTCGAGGAGCGATGGACATCTATCGAACAGAGAAACCAGACCTTCATGGAAGTCCTTCTGAGTCGGACTGCCAGTGCAGATACGGGTCCCCATGGCCCCCTGATGTGCAGCAAGATGCTCTCAAGCCACCTCCAAGCACTGACCCCTTCTGGCCTGTGCAGCTTCAGGTGGGTGAGCAGCAGCCTGGCGCTCCTGTTGCCGCTGCTGTTGTTCCTGGTTCTGCTGGTGCCGCGGCTGGTGTTCGAGCTCATCTAATGCCCAGAAGGGAAGGAAATAAATGGCTCCCATGCTTCTGGTATATGCCTCCGTTGAGGAAGCGCTGAGTGAAAGTGGCGAGCGGGGTTTCCCCAGGAGGTCACACTGGAGATGTGTGTGAGGCTCCAACCTTCCACAGGTGTGGTTAAGCCTGGTAAAAGTTGCCCCAGGCCTGAAACAACAAAGTCCTGCCACCTGCAAATGATGACTGATCAAATCTCTTTAATGGTTGACCTGCAGCTGATAGTCAGCAAGCCAATAGTGATCACGCCAGGTTTCACAGGCGTGATCCCCACCAGGCATGTTTTACGTGGGAAAGGGGTTAAAAATGCAAGGGCCTGTTGAAATGGGATTATAAAGGCCAATTATTGCTGATTAAGGGCCTTAAAGACCAGTCCCACCTGTTGGAGGCGGGACTGATTCGGGACCATCAGACACGCCTGGGTTAAAATGGCTCGGGGTCGGGAACCAGGCCGGGGGGGGGGGGAGGGGTCCCGACCCCCAGGTTTTGCGATTTTAACCCCCCACACGCCTCAAAGCCCACCTCACGGCTGAGTTAAAATCGACCCCACAGTGTGTCGAGACCTTGATTTCTCACAATAAGAGGAGACTAATCGTCCTGTTACCGACTGTTCCTTTTTTGGGCCATTTCTCCTTTGTTAATTAAAGACTTGTATTTATGTAGCATCTCACTCGACCTCAGGATGGCCCAAAGTGCTTTACAGCCAATGAAGTACAACAACATCAAAGTACATTTGAAGAACATTCACTGTTGTAGGAAATGCAGCAGCCAATTTGTGCACAGCAAGCTGCCATGAACAGCAATGTGATAATGGCCAGACAATCTGTTTTAGTGACGTTGGTTGAGGGCTGATGGGGCCTCAGTTCAACAACTCATCCAAAAGACGGCACCTCCGACAGTGCCGCACTCCCTCAGCACTGCATTGGAGCGTCAGCCTAGCTTTATGTGCTCAAGTCCCTGGAGTGGGACTTAAACCCACAACCTTCTGACTCAGAGGCGAGTGTGCTACCCACTAAGCCACAGCTGACGCCCGATCATTACTCTCGATTATTGCAGGTCTGATACCCACAGTTACTCTCATGGACAAGGCGCAGCTCCCCATACCTGCCAAAGTGCTTCTCCTAGCCTGGTACAGCATGAGTTAGATACAGAGTAAAGTTCCCTCTACACTGTCCCGTCAAACACTCCCAGGACAGGAACAGCACGGGTGAGATACAGAGTAAAGCTCCCTCTATACTGTCCCATCAAACACTCCCAGGGCAGAAGTCATACCTGGCACAAAGGAAGATGGTTGTGGTGGTTGGTGGTCAATAGTCAGAGCCCCAGGACATCGCTGCAAGATTTCCTCAGGGCAGTGTCCTAGGCCCAACCATCTTCAGTTGCTTCATCAATGACCTTCCCTCTAACATAAGGTCAAAAATGGGGATGTTCACTGATGACTGCACAGTGTTCAGGGCCATTCACAACTCCTCAGATAATGAAGCAGTCCACGCCCGCATGCAACAAGACCTGGACGACATTCAGGCTTGGGCTGATAAGTGGCAGGTAATATTTGAGCCACACAAGTGCCAGGCAATGACTATCTCCAACAAGTGGGAGTCTAACCACCGCCCCTCGTCATTCAGCGGCATTACCATCACCGAATCCTCCAACATCAATATCCTAGGGGGTCACCATTGACCAGAAACTTAACTGGACCAGCCACATAAATACTGTGGCAACAAGAGCAGGTCCAAGGCTGGGTATTCTGTGACGAGTGTTTCACCTCCTGACTCCCCAAAGCCTTTCCGCCATCTACAAGGCACAAGTAAGAAGTGTGAAGGAATACTCTCCACTTGCCTGGATGAGTGCAGCTCCAACAACACTCAAGAAGCTCGTCACCATCCAGGACAAAGCAGCCCGCTTGATTGGTACCCAATCCACCACCTTAAGCATGCACTCCCTCCAGCACTGGCGTACCGTGGCTGCAGTGTGTACCATCCACAAGATGCACTGCAGCAACTCGCCTAGGCTTCTTCGGCAGCACCTCCCAAACCCACGACCTCTTCCACCTAGAAGGACAAGGGCAGCAGGCGCATGGGAACACTCCAAGTTCCCCTCCAAGTCACACACCATCCTGACTTAGAAGTATATCGCTGTTCATTCATCGTCGCTGGGTCAAAATCCTGGAACTCCCTACCTAACAGCACTGTGGGAGTACCTTCACCACACGGACTGCAGCGGTTCAAGAAGGCAATTAGGGAGGGGCAATAAATGCTGGCCTTGCCAGCAATGCCCACATCCCACAAACTAATAAAAAAGGTACAGCATGGGTAAGATAGAGAGTAAAGCTCCCTCTACACTGTCCCATCAAACCCTCCCAGGGCAGGTACAGCACAGGTTAGATACAGAGTAAAGCTCCCACTACACCGTCTCATCAAACACTCCCAGGGCAGGTACAGCATGGGTTAGATACAGAGTATAGCTCCCTCTACACTGTCCCATGGAACACTCCCAGGGCATGCGCAGCACAGGTTAGATACAGAGTAAAGCTCCCTCTACACCGTCTCATCAAACACTCCCAGGGCAGGTACAGCATGGGTTAGATACACAGTAAAGCTCCCTCTGCACTGTCCCATGGAACACTCCCAGGGCATGCGCAGCACAGCTTAGATACAGAGTAAAGCTTCCTCTACACTGTCCCATCAAACACTCCCAGGGCAGGTACAGCATGGGTTAGATACAGAGTAAAGCTCCCTCTACACTGTCCCATCAAACACTCCTAGGGCAGGTACAGCACGGGTTAGATACAGAGTAAAGCTCCCTCTACACTGTCCCATCAATCACTCCCAGGGCAGGTACAGCACGGGCTAGATACAGAGTAAAGCTCCCTCTAGACTGTCCCATCAAACACTCCTAGGTATCAATAACATATCCAGGTACCTGCCCGGGAGTGTTTGATGGGACAGTGTAGAGGGAGCTTTACTCTGTATCTAACCCGTGCTGTACCTGACCTGGGAGTATTTGATGGGACAGTGTAGAGGGAGCTTTACACTGTATCTAACCTGTGTTGTACCTGTCCTGGGAGTGTTTGATGGGACAGTGTAGAGGGAGCTTTACTCTCTATCTTACCCATGCTATACCTTTTTTATTAGTTTGTGGGATGTGGGCATTGCTGGCAAGGCCAGCATTTATTGCCCATCCCTAATTGCCTTCTTGAACCGCTGCAGTCTGTGTGGTGAAGGTACTCCCACAGTGCTGTTAGGTAGGGAGTTCCTGGATTTTGACCCAGCGACGATGAAGGAACAGCGATATACTTCTAAATCAAGATGGTGTGTGACTTAGAGGGGAACTTGGAGGTGGAATTTGGAGTGTTCCCATGCGCCTGCTGCCCTTGTCCTTCTAGGTGGAAGAGGTCGCGGGTTTGGGAGGTGCTGCCGAAGAAGCCTAGGTGAGTTGCTGCAGTGCATCTTGTGGATGGTACACACTGCAGCCACGGTACGCCAGTGCTGGAGGGAGTGCATGCTTAAGGTGGTGGATTGGGTACCAATCAAGCGGGCTGCTTTGTCCTGGATGGTGACGAGCTTCTTGAGTGTTGTTGGAGCTGCACTCATCCAGGCAAGTGGAGAGTATTCCATCACACTCCTTACTTGTGCCTTGTAGATGGTGGAAAGGCTTTGGAGAGTCAAGAGGTGAGACACTCGCCGCAGAATTCCCAGCCTCTGGCCTGCTCTTGTAGCCACAGTATTTATGTGGCTGGTCCAGTTAAGTTTCTGGTCAATGGTGACCCCTAGGATATTGATGTTGGAGGATTCGGCGATGGTAATGCCGTTGAATGACAAGGGGCGGTGGTTAGACTCTCGCTTGTTGGAGATAGTCATTGCCTGGCACTTGTGTGGCGCGAATGTTACCTGCCACTTATCAGCCCAAGCCTGAATGTCGTCCAGGTCTTGTTGCATGTGGGCGTGGACTGCTTCATTATCTGAGGAGTTGTGAATGGCCCTGAACACTGTGCAGTCATCAGCGAACATCCCCATTTTTGACCTTATGTTAGAGGGAAGGTCATTGATGAAGCAACTGAAGATGGTTGGGCCTAGGACACTGCCCTGAGGAAATCTTGCAGCAATGTCCTGGGGCTGTGACGATTGACCTTCAACCACCACAACCATCTTCCTTTGTGCCAGGTATGACTTCTGCCCTGGGAGTGTTTGATGGGACAGTATAGAGGGAGCTTTACTCTGTATCTAACCTGTGCTGTACCTGCCCTGGGAGTGTTTGATGGGACAGTGTAGAGGGAACTTTACTCTGTATCTAACCCATGCTGTACCTGCCCTGGGAGTGTTTGATGGGACAGTGTAGAGGGAGCTTTACTCTATCTAACCTGTGGTGTTCCTGCCCTGGGAGTATTTGATGGGACAGTGTAGAGGGAACTTTACTCTGTATCTAACCCATGCTGTACCTGCCCTGGGAGTGTTTGATGGGACAGTGTAGAGGGAGCTTTACTCTATCTAACCTGTGGTGTTCCTGCCCTGGGAGTGTTTGATGGGACAGTGTAGAGGGAGCTTTACTCTGTTTCTAACCCGTGCTGTACCTGACTGGAGTGTACTTCAGGCACACACTCGGTGTTCAGAACACCCCATTCCCCAGCACTGACACCCATCAGCTCTGAGAACATTTAACCCAAAGATAAGAGAAACCCATCAGTTTCTCCCCGGACACAGATTCGGAGGGAGAGGGAGTGTCCTGAACATTTTTGTACAGTGTGCTCGATAGCTCCTCCCTGGGTCTGAGCCTTTTGGTGATGATTTGAATTTGATGACCTCTCGCTCCTGACTCACCGACTGGGGGAAATAGATTTTCCTCATTTACCTGATCAAATTCTGAACACCTCCCTCAGATCTCCAATTACCCTTTGTTCGAATGAAAAGAGCCCCAGTTTCTATAGAGTTTAGAAGAATGAGAGGGGATCTCATTGAAACTTATAAAATTCGAACAGGACTAGACAGACTAGATGCAGGAAGGATGTTCCCGATGGCGGGGAGTCCAGAACCAGGGGTCACATTCTAAGGATAAGGGGTAAGCCATTTAGGACTGAAATTAGGAGGAATTTCTTCACCCAGAGTGGTGAACCTGTGGAATTCTCTACCACAGAAGGCAGTGGAGGCCAATTCATTAAATATATTCAAGAAGGAGTTAGATATATTTCTTGAGGCTACAGGGATCAAGGGATATGGGGAGAAAGCAGGGACAGGGTACTAAGTTTGGTTGATCAGCCATGATCTCATTAAATGGCGGAGCAGGCTCGAGGGGATAACAGTTTAGGAATAATGAGAACATTACTGAAGAAAAGTAACTGCTGGGAACCAGGGAAAGTGTCCTTGTAAATCACAGATTACAGAACTTCCAGCTGTTTTTTCCTTGATTCCTGCCAAAACCCAGCAGAGAAGACAAGGTATAAAAGTGAGGGGATCCTGATGTAAGTGGGCAGTCGGGACTGGAGACACCGGAGATCAAGCTCAGGGCGCCCGAGGCTCCATCCAGCGGGCTGACCTCGTGTACGGGAGAGGACAAAAATATCTGCTGACCTTATATTTCCTAATGAGGTATTAAAGTTGGTGACACGAGACTCTCAATTCTGCTAATTAATAAGACAAGGCATTAACGAGAATCTTACACCCCAAAGTCTCTCTGCTCCTCTACTCCTTTTAAAGTTTTACCCTTTAATGTAGATTTCCTACTTTTTTCTTCCACCCAAAATGCATCACCTTATAATTCTCTGCGTTAAATTTAATCTGACATCTCCCGGCCCCATTTACTAACCCGTGTATTCACACTGGAGTCACTTACAGTCCTCTTCACAGCTCCCCACAATCCCTAGTTTGGTCTCATCTGGAGATTTTGATCTTGTGCCCCATATAGCCAAGCCCAGATCATAGGATTACATTGGATTACACAGGATATACGGCACAGAAACATAGAAGATAGGAGCAGGAGTCGGCCATTCGGCCCCGCGAGCCTGCTCCATCATTCAATGAGATCATGGCTGATCATCCAAATTCAGTACCCTGTCGCTGCCTTCTCCCCATATCCCTTGATCCCTTTAGCCTTAAGAAATATATCTAACTCCTTCTTGAATATATTTAATGAATTGGCCTCCACTGCCTTCTGTGGTAGAGAATTCCACAGGTTCACCACTCTCTGGGTGAAGAAATTCCTCCTCATCTCTGTCCTAAATGGCTTACCCCTTATCCTTAGACTGTGACCCCTGGTTCTGGACTCCCCCGCCATCGGGAACATCTTTCCTGCATCTAGTCTGCCCAGTCCTGTCAGAATTTTATAAGTTTCAATGAGATCCCCTCTCATTCTTCTAAACTCCAGCGAGTATAAGCCCAATCGACCCAATCTCTCCTCATACGGCATTCCTGCTGCAGTGAGGAAAGAGTTAAACGATATCGCTGGCAGTTTCACTGAATGGTGTAATAAAGACAATAATCTAATAGGTTTTGCAGTAGTAAGCTTTTTCTAAATTGCTGAACTGGCAGTTGAGATAACCTAAGCAGTAGTGTTAGAATGACTGATGACTGCAAACTGTATAACGTGGAACCATAAGAGGCCGAGAGGATGTAAGTTCTGTTCTGGCAGGAAAGTAAAACAATGAGTTGGAAGCAAAAGAGGCCTAGAGAGGCAGGAAAGGAGGACAATGAGTCAGAAGTACAATGTTGATGAGACCCATTTGGCATAAACAAAGGTCAGAGGTGCAACAACAGCTTGTGAGATAACAGCCGATAATAAAGGCGGTACTTTAATGTAACATGGCATAGGCAACCAATCAGTGAAGATGCATGCGGGCCAAGGTCCAATCATGTGGCAGGAATGAATTTTGCATGAGCTGGACATGTGTATTGTAATGTATAAAAATGTAGTGTTTTCTGTACCAATTTGGAAAGGTCTGGCTAAGACAGAGTAGACTGTTTCCCCACCGGTGTAATAAAGACAACTTGACTATCGATCTAAAACCTTGTGTCGAGTGTTGGTTTAAAATACTCCACAACAATTGGCATCACAAACAGGTTTTTCACACGGACGGGAGGCACGGGCGAGTGAAGCTGAGCCAAAAACGTGAGTACTTTTAAATACCACGTACAGTTAGGGCAAGGCAACACCGTCTCCTGTCCACCGCCCCCTTTGGAATCAAAGAACTAAAAGGTTTGCATCGATAAGTCAAGCGGTCTTGGGGTTAGGGTGAAACACGCGGAAGTATAGGCGGGGTATGAGTTGCAAGTAGTGCGTTAACTTTGGAGTAAAAGTCTAAAGCATACTTCCGACAACTCGAGTTGCAAGTCGTGCAGAAAGTTTAAGCATACCTCTGACAACTCCAGTTGCAAGTAGTGCTATGCATACCTCTGACAACAAATTACCCGAACAAAATTGTTGCAAGTACCGTCTCACTCTGAGAGTAAAGCAAGGGAGGTAACCTCTGACAACTGTGGTTGCAAGTACCGTCTCACTCTGCGAGAGTAAAGTAAGGGAGGTACCTCTGACAACAATTAACCATGGGAAGTGAAAAACTCGAGTGGGGACCGGTGGGGTCTCTGACTCGCTATTTAGTGACAAAAATAAAAGATTAATTGATAAAATGGTTAAAAACGATTGGCAACCGAACGACCCACCGACCAAACAAAGAGAATGGTGGGCTAAAGAAACAAAATTAAAGGAATTAGTGGCTCTCGCATATTATGAGTTGAGTAGACTGACTCGAATTTAGACCAAAAACAGTGCCAAAATTGTACCCGAGTACCAGTGATTTAAGAAAGGGAATAAGGAAAAAATTTTAAGTTTTATCGACACAGATGCTATCAGCTTTTGTCCAAAACAAGTAAAATCCAGGATTTGCTGAGTGAAAGGAATCTTAAAAGGAATGCTGGAATCTCGGTTTGTGAAAGTGTGTGTTAAAAGTGGGGAAGTTTTCTGTCTTTGAAAGAAAATGTCTGTTCTGTTTGTTTTAGCTCCACCCACTCTTTTGTACAGAGAGCTAAAACCTGTTTAACCCTTTGAAGACTTGTCTTGAAGGATGGACAAGCGTGTGTTGTTTTAAGTTTGTTAATTGTGTTACAAAAGATAAGCTTCAGCCTTGAAGTCACAGTTGCCAATGTGCCTGGAAGAAAACGACGCTATGGTTTCTTACTTTTCCAAGTGATACTGGTTAGTTAAAAAATATTGATCTGGATTGGATTGGAGTTATGAGGTTAATTAACCTATTAAAACCAGACTTTTATTGTGGCCACGGTGAAGTTCTGGTTGGTGTAACTTTGTGTAGACCGCATTGAATAAGATATTTAATGGTCTGAAACTAGACTTTAAAATATTTACAGTCTTGGATATAGCGAACGGGTTCTGGTCCATACCATTGGCAGAGGAATCACAAGGGAAATTCGCCTTTACTGTCGGGGATATAGACAGTGTACATGGACCAGGGTCCCGCAGGAGCTCCACAATAGTCCAAATATATTCCACCGTGTACTGAGTCAAGCCTTAGGCAAGTTAGACCCATCAAAGTACCAGAGCGCCCTACTCCAATATGTCGATGACGTAATGATTGCATCAGAGGATGCCAAAGGACACATGGGAGCAGTACTAGCCACCCTCCAGACACTTCAGAAAGCTGGCTGTAAATTGAACCCAAAAAGGCACAGGTTGGACTGTCCAAAGTAAAGTA